>NC_057824.1:10189704-10822056 GCF_910594005.1 Cervus elaphus | reverse complement strand
CCGCAACTCGAGAAAAACAATGAGACTTCCCCCTCGCAACGAGATGAGGCCCGATTCCCCTGCACTGCGTGCAGAGCAATTCCGTGTTGCACATCACACATGAAAGGAGCCTTCATTTTCTTGATGGCACTCCAGAGAAACCCCAAGAACACTGTTTCAAGGCTAGAGGGATCCCGAGGTCACCGTAGCAACACGAAAGAGCTCTGTGGACCAAAAATCAACTCGAGATGAGAGGTTAGTCCCTGGCTTCGACTCCAGAGGAATACCACCTTACCACAAGCACCTCAAGAGGAGGCTTCTCTCAGCTCTAGGTATGTGAGAGGGACCCTGAGTTTGCGGCCTCAAGTGGAATGGACACCGCGATTCTCTGACGCGAAATAAGGCCGGATATCCCTGCAGTGACTTGAATGCAGGCTCGTCTTGCATCTAACAAGACGAAAGGATGTCTGAATCCCTTGTGGAGACCACAGAGAAAGACCTAGGTCAACACCTCATGGCGACCGGAGGCCTCACATCCTTTGAAAACTCCAGAGGTACGCGGAGATCAGTGCCTCCAAAGGAGACGATGCCTGACTCCTCGTGAAACTTGATAGGAGTCCCAGGATTCCTGTGGCACGTGGAAAGGGACCCTTGGTCTCCCGCCTCAGCTGGAGAGGCGTCCCAATTGCCCTGCCAAGCCTCGAGGAGAATTCCGAGTTGTCCCTCGCAACTAGGCAGGAGTCCTGCCGTCGCTGAACTAACACGTGTGTGGAAGGGCCATCCCCGTCGTAACTCGAGAATATACCGCAGGTTCCCGCCGCAACTCGAGAAAAACCATGAGACTTCCCCCTCGCCGCGAAATGAGGCCCGATTCCCCTGCACTGCGTGCAGAGCAATTCCGTGTTGCACATCACACATGAAAGGAGCCTTGATTTCCTTGATGGCACTCCAGAGAAACCCAAGAACACTGATTCAAGGCTGGAGGCATCCTGAGGTCCCTGTAGCAACACGAAAGAGCTCCGTGGACCAAAAATCAACTCGAAATGAGAGGTTAGTACCTGGCTTCGACTCCAGAGGAATACCACCTTACCACAAGCACCTCAAGAGGAGGCTTCTCTCAGCTCTATGTATGTGAGAGGCACCCTGAGTTTGCGGCCTCAAGTGGAATGGAGACCGCGATGCCCTGACTCGAAATAAGGCCGGATATCCCTGCAGTGACTTGAATGCAGGTTCGTCTTGCATCTCCCAAGACGAAAGGATGTCTGAATCCCCTGTGGAGACCACAGAGAAAGACCTAGTTCCCCACCTCATCGCGACCGGAGGCCTCACATCCTTTGAAAACTGCAGAGGTACACGGAGATCAGTGCCTCCAAAGGAGACGATGCCTGACTCCTCGTGAAACTTGATAGGAGTCCCAGGATTCCTGTGGCACGTGGAAAGGGACCCTTGGTCTCCCACCTCAGCTGGAGAGGCGTCCCAATTGCCCTGCCAAGCTTCGAGGAGAATCCCGAGTTGTCCCTCGCAACTAGGCAGGAGTCCTGACGTCGCTGAACAAACACGTGGGTGGAAGGGCCATCCCCGTCGTAACTCGAGAATATACCCCAGGTTCCCGCCGCAACTCGAGAAAAACCATGAGACTTCCCCCTCGCTGCGAGATGAGGCCCGATTCCCCTGCACTGCGTGCAGAGCAATTCCGTGTTGCACATCACACATGAAAGGAGCCTTGATTTCCTTGATGGCACTCCAGAGAAACCCCAAGAACACTGTTTCAAGGCTAGAGGGATCCTGAGGTCACTGTAGCAACACGAAAGAGCTCCGTGGACCAAAAATCAACTCGAGATGAGAGGTTAGTCCCTGGCTTCGACTCCAGAGGAATACCACCTTACCACAAGCACCTCAAGAGGAGGCTTCTCTCAGCTCTAGCTATGTGAGAGGGACCCTGAGTTTGCGGCCTCAAGTGGAATGGAGATCGCGATGCCCTGACTCCAAATAAGGCCGGATATCCATGCAGTGACTTGAATGCAGGCTCGTCTTGCATCTCCCAAGACGAAAGGATGTCTGAATCCCCTGTGGAGACCTCAGAGAAAGATCTAGTTCCCCACCTCATCGCGACCGGAGGCCTCACATCCTTTTAAAACTCCAGAGGTACGCGGAGATCAGTGCCTCCAAAGAGACGATGTCTGACTCCTCTGAAACTTGATAGGAGTCCCAGGATTCCTGTGGCACGTGGAAAGGGACCCTTGGTCTCCCGCCTCAGCTGGAGAGGCGTCCCAATTGCCCTGCCAAGCCTCGAAGAGAATCCCGAGTTGTCCCTCGCAACTAGGCAGGAGTCCTGACGTCGCTGAAGAAACACGTGTGTGGAAGGGCCATCCCCGTCGTAACTCGAGAATATACCCCAGGTTCCCCCCGCAACTCGAGAAAAACAATGAGACTTCCCCCTCGCTAAGTGATGAGGCCCGATTCCCCTGCACTGCGTGCAGAGCAATTCCGTGTTGCACATCACACATGAAAGGAGCCTTCATTTCCTTGATGGCACTCCAGAGAAACCCCAAGAACACTGTTTCAAGGCTAGAGGGATCCCGAGTTCACTGTAGCAACACGAAAGAGCTCCGTGGACCAAAAATCAACTCGAGATGAGAGGTTAGTCCCTGGCTTCGACACCAGAGGAATACCACCTTACCACAAGCACCTCAAGAGGAGGCTTCTCTCAGCTCTAGGTATGTGAGAGGGACCCTGAGTTTGCGGCCTCAAGTGGAATGGACACCGCGATTCCCTGACGCGAAATAAGGCCGGATATCCCTGCAGTGACTTGAATGCAGGCTCGTCTTGCATCTCCCAAGACGAAAGGATGTCTGAATACCCTGTGGAGACCACAGAGAAAGACCTAGGTCAACACCTCATGGCGACCGGAGGCCTCACATCCTTTGAAAACTCCAGAGGTACGCGGAGATCAGTGCCTCCAAAGGAGACGATGCCTGACTCCTCGTGAAACTTGATAGGAGTCCCAGGATTCCTGTGGCACGTGGAAAGGGACCCTTGGTCTCCCGCCTCAGCTGGAGAGGCGTCCCAATTGCCCTGCCAAGCCTCGAGGAGAATTCCGAGTTGTCCCTCGCAACTAGGCAGGAGTCCTGCAGTCGCTGAACTAACACGTGGGTGGAAGGGCCATCCCCGTCGTAACTCGAGAATATACCGCAGGTTCCCGCCGCAACTCGAGATAAACCATGAGACTTCCGCCTCGCCGCGAGATGAGGCCCGATTCCCCTGCACTGCGTGCAGAGCAATTCCGTGTTGCACATCAGACATGAAAGGAGCCTTGATTTCCTTGATGGCACTCCAGAGAAACCCCAAGAACACTGTTTCAAGGTTGAGGGATCCTGAGGTAACTGTGGCAACACGAAAGAGCTCCGTGGACCAAAAATTAACTCGAGATGAGAGGTTAGTCCCTGGCTTCGACTCCAGAGGAATACCACCTTACCACAAGCACCTCAAGAGGAGGCTTCTCTCAGCTCTAGCTATGTGAGAGGGACCCTGAGTTTGCGGCCTCAAGTGGAATGGACACCGCGATTCCCTGACGCGAAATAAGGCCGGATATCCCTGCAGTGACTTGAATGCAGGCTCGTCTTGCATCTCCCAAGACGAAAGAATGTCTGAATCCCCTGTGGAGACAACAGAGAATGACCTAGTTCCCCACCTCATCGCGACCGGAGGCCTCACATCCTTTGAAAACTCCAGAGGTACGCGGAGATCAGTGCCTCCAAAGGAGACGATGCCTGACTCCTCGTGAAACTTGATAGGAGTCCCAGGATTCCTCTGGCACGTGGAAAGGGACTCTTGGTCTCCCGCCTCAGCTGGAGAGGCGTCCCAATTGCCCTGCCAAGCCTCGAGGAGAATCCCGAGTTGTCCCTCGCAACTAGGCAGGAGTCCTGATGTCGCTGAACAAACACGTGTGTGGAAGGGCCATCCCTGTCGTAACTCGAGAATATACCCCAGGTTCCCGCCGCAACTCGCGATAAACCATGAGACTTCCCCCTCGCCACGAGATGAGGCCCGATTCCCCTGCACTGCATGCAGAGCAATTCCGTGTTGCACATCAAACATGAAAGGAGCATTGATTTCCTTGATTGCACTCCAGAGAAACCCCAAGAACACTGTTTCAAGGCTAGAGGGATCCTGAGGTCACTGTAGCAACACGAAAGAGCTCCGTGGACCAAAAATCAACTCGAGATGAGAGGTTAGTCCCTGGCTTCGACTCCAGAGGAATACCACCTTACCACAAGCACCTCAAGAGGAAGCTTCTCTCAGCTCTAGGTATGTGAGAGGGACCCTGATTTTGCGGCCTCAAGTGGAATGGACACCGCGATGCCCTGACTCGATATAAGGCCGGATATCCCTGCAGTGACTTGAATGCAGGCTCGCCTTGCATCTCCCAAGACGAAATGATGTCTGAATCCCCTGTGGAGACCACAGAGAAAGACCTAGTTCCCCACCTCATCGCGACCGGAGACCACACATCGTTTGAAAACTCCAGAGGTACGCGGAGATCAGTGCCTCCAAAGGAGACGATGCCTGACTCCTCCTGAAACTTGATAGCAGTCCCAGGATTCCTGTGGCACTTGGAAAGGGACCCTTGGTCTCCAGCCTCAGCTGGAGAGGCGTCCCAATTGCCCTGCCAAGCCTCGAGGAGAATCCCGAGTTGTCCCTCGCAACTAGGCAGGAGTCCTGACGTCGCTGAACAAACACGTGGTTAGAAGGGCCATCCCCGTCGTAACTCGAGAATATACCCAATTTCCCGCCGCAACTCCAGAAAAACCATGAGACTTCCCCCTCGCCGCGATATGAGGCCCGATTCCCCTGCCCTGCATGCAGAGCAATTCCGTGTTGCACATCACACATGAAAGGAGCCTTGATTTCCTTGATGGCACTCCAGAGAAACCCCAAGAACACTGTTTCAAGGCTATAGGGATCCTGAGGTCACTGTAGCAACACGAAAGAGCTCCGTGGACCAAAAATCAACTCGAGATGAGAGGTTAGTCCCTGGCTTCGACTCCAGAGGAATACCACCTTACCACAAGCACCTCAAGAGGAGGCTTCTCTCAGCTCTAGCTATGTGAGAGGGACCCTGACTTTCCGGCCTCAAGTGGAATGGACACCGCGATGCCCTGACTCGAAATAAGGCCGGATATCCCTTCAGTGACTTGAATACAGGCCCGTCTTGCATCTCCCAAGACGAAAGGATTTCTGAATCCCCAGTGGAGACCACAGAGAAAGACCTAGTTCCCCACCTCATCGCGACCGGAGGCCTCACATCCTTTGAAAACTCCAGAGGTACGCGGAGATCAGTGCCTCCAAAGGAGACGACGCCTGACTTCTCGTGCAACTTGATAGGAGTCCCAGGATTCCTGTGGCACGTGGAAAGGGACCGTTGGTCTCCCGCCTCAGCTGGAGAGGCGTCCCAATTGCCCTGCCAAGCCTCGAGGAGAATCCCGAGTTGTCCCTCGCAACTAGGCAGGAGTCCTGACTTCGCTGAACAAACACGTGGGTGGAAGGGCCATCCCCGTCGTAACTCGAGAATATACCCCAGGTTCCCGCCGCAACTCGAGAAAAACCATGAGACTTCCCCCTCGCCGAGAGATGAGGACCGATTCCCCTGCACTGCGTGCAGAGCAATTCCGTGTTGCACATCACACATGAAAGGAGCCTTGATTTCTTGATGGCACTCCAGAGAAAACCCAAGAACACTGTTTCAAGGATAGAGGGATCCTGAGGTCACTGTAGCAACACGAAAGAGCTCCGTGGACCAAAAATCAACTCGAGATGAGAGGTTAGTCCCTGGATTCGACTCCAGAGGAATACCACCTTACCACAAGCACCTCAAGAGGAGGCTTCTCTCAGCTCTAGCTATGTGAGAGAGACCCTGAGTTTGCGGCCTCAAGTGGAATGGACACCGCGATGCCCTGACTCGAAGTAAGGCCGGATATCCCTGCAGTGACTTGAATGCAGGCTCGTCTTGCATCTCCCAAGACGAAAGGATGTCTGAATCCCCTGTGGAGACCACAGAGAAAGACCTAGTTCCCCACCTCATCGCGACCGGAGGCCTCACATCCTTTGAAAACTCCAGAGGTACGCGGAGATCAGTGCCTCCAAAGGAGACGATGCCTGACTCCTCGTGAAACTTGATAGGAGTCCCAGGATTCCTGTGGCACGTGGAAAAGGACCCTTGGTCTCCTGCCTCAGCTGGAGAGGCGTCCCAATTGCCCTGCCAAGCCTCGAGGAGAATCCCGAGTTGTCCCTCGCAACTAGGCAGGAGTCCTGCCGTCGCTGAACAAACACGTGGTTGGAAGGGCCATCCCCGTCGTAACTCGAGAATATACCCAATTTCCCGCCGCAACTCCAGAAAAACCATGAGACTTCCCCCTCGCCGCGATATGAGGCCCGATTCCCTTGCACTGCGTGCAGAGCAATTCCGTGTTGCACATCACACATGAAAGGAGCCTTGATTTCCTTGATGGCACTCCAGAGAAACCCCAAGAACACTGTTTCAAGGCTAGAGGGATCCTGAGGTCACTGTAGCAACATGAAAGAGCTCCGTGGACCAAAAATCAACTCGAGATGAGAGGTTAGTCCCTGGCTTCGACTCCAGAGGAATACCAACTTACCACAAGCACCTCAACAGGAGGCTTCTCTCAGCTCTAGGTATGTGAGAGGGACCCTGAGTTTGCGGCCTCAAGTGGAATGGACACCGCGATGCCCTGACTCGAAATAAGGCCGGATATCCCTTCAGTGACTTGAATACAGGCTCGTCTTGCATCTCCCAAGACGAAAGGATGTCTGAATCCCCAGTGGAGACCACAGAGAAAGACCTAGTTACCCACCTCATTGCGAGCGGAAGCCTCATATCCTTTGAAAACTCCAGAGGTACGCGGAGATCAGTGCCTCCAAAAGAGACGATGCCTGACTCCTCGTGAAACTTGATAGGAGTCCCAGGATCCCTGTGGCACGTGGAAAGGGACCTTTGGTCTCCGGCCTCAGCTGGAGAGGCGTCCCAATTGCCCTGCCAAGCCTCGAGGAGAATCCCGAGTTGTCCCTCGCAACTAGGAAGGAGTACTGCCATCGCTGAATAAACACGTGGTTGGAAGGGCCATCCCCGTCGTAACTCGAGAATATACCCCAGGTTCCCGCCGCAACTCGAGAAAAAACATGAGACTTCCCCCTCGCCGCGAGATGAGGCCCGATTCCCCTGCACTGCGTGCAGAGCAATACTGTGTTGCACATCACACATGAAAGGAGCCTTGATTTCCTTGATGACACTCCAGAGAAACCCCAAGAACACTGTTTCAAGGCTAGAGGGATCCTGAGGTCCCTGTAGCAGCACGAAAGAGCTCCGTGGACCATGAATCAACTCGAGATGAGAGGTTAGTCCCTGGCTTCGACTCCAGAGGAATACCACCTTACCACAAGCACCTCAAGAGGAGGCTTCTCTCAGCTCTAGGTATGTGAGAGGGACCCTGAGTTTGCGGCCTCAAGTGGAATGGAGACCGCGATGCCCTGACTCGAAATAAGGCCGGATATCCCTGCAGTGACTTGAATGCAGGCTCGTCTTGCATCTCCCAAGACGAAAGGATGTCTGAATCCCCTGTGGAGACCACAGAGAAAGACCTAGTTCCCAACCTCATCGCGACCGGAGGCCTCACATCCTTTGAAAACTCCAGAGGTACGCGGAGATCAGTGCCTCCAAAGGAGACGATGCCTGACTCCTCGTGAAACTTGATAGGAGTCCCAGGATTCCTGTGGCACGTGGAAAGGGACCCTTGGTCTCCCGCCTCAGCTGGAGAGGCGTCCCAATTGCCCTGCCAAGCCTCGAGGAGAATCCCGAGTTGTCCCTCGCAACTAGGCAGGAGTCTGACGTCGCTGAACAAACACCTGTGTGGAAGGGCCATGCCCGTCGTTACTCGAGAATATACCCAAGCTTCCAATCGCAACTCAAGAAAAACCATTAGACTTCCCCCTCGCCGCAAAATGAGGCCCGAAACCCTGAACTGCGTGCAGAGCAATTCCGTGTTGCACATCACACATGAAAGGAGCCTTGATTTCCTTGATGGCACTCCAGAGAAACCCCAAGAACACTGTTTCAAGGCTAGAGGGATCCTGAGGTCACTGTAGCAACACGAAAGAGCTCCGTGGACCACAAATCAACTCGAGATGAGAGGTTAGTCCCTGGCTTCGACTCCAGAGGAATACCACCTTACCACAAGCACCTCAAGAGGAGGCTTCTCTCAGCTCTAGGTATGTGAGAGGGACCCTGAGTTTGCGGCCTCAAGTGGAATGGACACCGCAATGCCCTGACTCGAAATAAGGCCGGATATCCCTGCAGTGACTTGAATGCAGGCTCGTCTTGCATCTCCCAAGACGAAAGGATGTCTGAATCCCCTGTGGAGACCACAGAGAAAGACCTAGTTCCCCACCTCATCGCGACCGGAGGCCTCACATCCTTTGAAAACTCCAGAGGTACGCGGAGATCAGTGCCTCCAAAGGAGACGATGCCTGACTCCTCGTGAAACTTGATAGGAGTCCCAGGATTCCTGTGCACGTGGAAAGGGACCCTTGGTCTCCCGCCTCAGCTGGAGAGGCGTTCCAGTTGCCCTGCGAAGCCTCGAGGAGAATCCCGAGTTGTCCCTTGCAACTAGGCAGGAGTCCTGACGTCGCTGAACAAACACGTGGGTGGAAGGGCCATCCCCGTCGTAACTCGAGAATATACCCCAGGTTCCCGCCGCAAATCGAGAAAAACCATGAGACTTCCCCCTCGCCGCGAGATGAGGCCCGATTCCCCTGCACTGCGTGCAGAGCAATTCCGTGTTGCACATCACACATGAAAGGAGCCTTGATTTCCTTGATGGCACTCCAGAGAAACCCCAAGAACACTGTTTCAAGGCTAGAGGGATCCTGAGATCACTGTAGCAACACGAAAGAGCTCCGTGGACCAAAAATCAACTCGAGATGAGAGGTTAGTCCCTGGCTTCGACTCCAGAGGAATACCACCTTACCACAAGCACCTCAAGAGGAGGCTTCTCTCAGCTCTAGCTATGTGCTGAGTTTGCGGCCTCAAGTGGAATGGACACCGTGATGCCCTGACTCGAAATAAGGCCGGATATCCCTGAAGTGACTTGAATGCAGGCTCGTCTTGCATCTCCCAAGACGAAAGGTTGTCTGAATCCCCTGTGGAGACCACAGAGAAAGACCTATTCCCCACATCATCGCGACCGGAGGCCTCACATCCTTTGAAAATACCACAGGTACGCGGAGATCAGTGCCTCCAAAGGAGACGATGCCTGACTCCTCGTGAAACTTGATAGGAGTCACAGGATTCCTGTGGCACGTGGAAAGGGACACTTGGTCTCCCGCCTCAGCTGGAGAGGCGTCCCAATTGCCCTGCCAAGCCTCGAGGAGAATCCCGAGTTGTCCCTCGCAACTAGGCAGGAGTCCTGACGTCGCTGAACAAACACGTGGGTGAAAGGGCCATCCCCGTCCTAACTCGAGAATATACCCCAGGTTCCCGCCGCAACTCGAGAAAAACCATGAGACTTCCCCCTCGCCACGAGATGAGGCCCGATTCCCCTGCACTGCGTGCAGAGCAATTTCGTGTTGCACATCACACATGAAAGGAGCCTTGATTTCCTTGATGGCACTCCAGAGAAACCCCAAAAACACTGTTTCAAGGCTCGCGGGATCCTGAGGTCAGTGTAGCAACACTAAAGAGTTCCGTGGACCAAAAATCAACTTGAGATGAGAGGTTAGTCCCTGGCTTCGACTCCAGAGGAATACCACCTTACCACAAGCACCTCAAGAGGAGGCTTCTCTCAGCTCTAGGTATGTGAGAGGGACCCTGAGTTTGCGGCCTCAAGTGGAATGGAGACCGCGATGCCCTGACTCGAAATAAGGCTGGATATCCCTGCAGTGACTTGAATGCAGGCTCGTCTTGCATCTCCCAAGACGAAAGGATGTCTGAATCCCCTGTGGAGACCACAGAAAAAGACCTAGTTCCCCACATCATCGCGACCGGAGGCCTCACATCCTTTGAAAACTCCAGAGGAACGCGGAGATCAGTGCCTCCAAAGGAGACGATGCCTGACTCCTCGTGAAACTTGATAGGAGTCCCAGGATTCCTGTGGAATGTGGAAAGGGACCCTTGGTCTCCCGCCTCAGCTGGAGAGGCGTCCCAATTGCCCTGCCAAGCCTCGAGGAGAATCCCGAGTTGTCCCTCGCAACTAGGCAGGAGTCCTGACGTCGCTGAACAAACACGTGGTTGGAAGGGCCATCCCCGTCGTAACTCGAGAATATACCCAATTTCCCGCCGCAACTCCAGAAAAACCATGAGACTTCCCCCTCGCCGCGATATGAGGCCCGATTCCCCTGCACTGCGTGCAGAGCAATTCCGTGTTGCACATCACACATGAAAGGAGCCTTGATTTCCTTGATGGCACTCCAGAGAAACCCCAAGAACACTGTTTCAAGGCTAGAGGGATCCTGAGGTCACTGTAGCAACATGAAAGAGCTCCGTGGACCAAAAATCAACTCGAGATGAGAGGTTAGTCCCTGGCTTCGACTCCAGAGGAATACCACCTTACCACAAGCACCTCAACAGGAGGCTTCTCTCAGCTCTAGGTATGTGAGAGGGACCCTGAGTTTGCGGCCTCAAGTGGAATGGACACCGCGATGCCCTGACTCGAAATAAGGCCGGATATCCCTTCAGTGACTTGAATACAGGCTCGTCTTGCATCTCCCAAGACGAAAGGATGTCTGAATCCCCAGTGGAGACCACAGAGAAAGACCTAGTTACCCACCTCATTGCGAGCGGAGGCCTCATATCCTTTGAAAACTCCAGAGGTACGCGGAGATCAGTGCCTCCAAAAGAGACGATGCCTGACTCCTCGTGAAACTTGATAGGAGTCCCAGGATCCCTGTGGCACGTGGAAAGGGACCTTTGGTCTCCGGCCTCAGCTGGAGAGGCGTCCCAATTGCCCTGCCAAGCCTCGAGGAGAATCCCGAGTTGTCCCTCGCAACTAGGAAGGAGTACTGCCATCGCTGAATAAACACGTGGTTGGAAGGGCCATCCCCGTCGTAACTCGAGAATATACCCCAGGTTCCCGCCGCAACTCGAGAAAAAACATGAGACTTCCCCCTCGCCGCGAGATGAGGCCCGATTCCCCTGCACTGCGTGCAGAGCAATACTGTGTTGCACATCACACATGAAAGGAGCCTTGATTTCCTTGATGACACTCCAGAGAAACCCCAAGAACACTGTTTCAAGGCTAGAGGGATCCTGAGGTCCCTGTAGCAGCACGAAAGAGCTCCGTGGACCATGAATCAACTCGAGATGAGAGGTTAGTCCCTGGCTTCGACTCCAGAGGAATACCACCTTACCACAAGCACCTCAAGAGGAGGCTTCTCTCAGCTCTAGGTATGTGAGAGGGACCCTGAGTTTGCGGCCTCAAGTGGAATGGAGACCGCGATGCCCTGACTCGAAATAAGGCCGGATATCCCTGCAGTGACTTGAATGCAGGCTCGTCTTGCATCTCCCAAGACGAAAGGATGTCTGAATCCCCTGTGGAGACCACAGAGAAAGACCTAGTTCCCAACCTCATCGCGACCGGAGGCCTCACATCCTTTGAAAACTCCAGAGGTACGCGGAGATCAGTGCCTCCAAAGGAGACGATGCCTGACTCCTCGTGAAACTTGATAGGAGTCCCAGGATTCCTGTGGCACGTGGAAAGGGACCCTTGGTCTCCCGCCTCAGCTGGAGAGGCGTCCCAATTGCCCTGCCAAGCCTCGAGGAGAATCCCGAGTTGTCCCTCGCAACTAGGCAGGAGTCTGACGTCGCTGAACAAACACCTGTGTGGAAGGGCCATGCCCGTCGTTACTCGAGAATATACCCAAGCTTCCAATCGCAACTCAAGAAAAACCATTAGACTTCCCCCTCGCCGCAAAATGAGGCCCGATACCCTGAACTGCGTGCAGAGCAATTCCGTGTTGCACATCACACATGAAAGGAGCCTTGATTTCCTTGATGGCACTCCAGAGAAACCCCAAGAACACTGTTTCAAGGCTAGAGGGATCCTGAGGTCACTGTAGCAACACGAAAGAGCTCCGTGGACCACAAATCAACTCGAGATGAGAGGTTAGTCCCTGGCTTCGACTCCAGAGGAATACCACCTTACCACAAGCACCTCAAGAGGAGGCTTCTCTCAGCTCTAGGTATGTGAGAGGGACCCTGAGTTTGCGGCCTCAAGTGGAATGGACACCGCGATGCCCTGACTCGAAATAAGGCCGGATATCCCTGCAGTGACTTGAATGCAGGCTCGTCTTGCATCTCCCAAGACGAAAGGATGTCTGAATCCCCTGTGGAGACCACAGAGAAAGACCTAGTTCCCCACCTCATCGCGACCGGAGGCCTCACATCCTTTGAAAACTCCAGAGGTACGCGGAGATCAGTGCCTCCAAAGGAGACGATGCCTGACTCCTCGTGAAACTTGATAGGAGTCCCAGGATTCCTGTGCACGTGGAAAGGGACCCTTGGTCTCCCGCCTCAGCTGGAGAGGCGTTCCAGTTGCCCTGCGAAGCCTCGAGGAGAATCCCGAGTTGTCCCTTGCAACTAGGCAGGAGTCCTGACGTCGCTGAACAAACACGTGGGTGGAAGGGCCATCCCCGTCGTAACTCGAGAATATACCCCAGGTTCCCGCCGCAAATCGAGAAAAACCATGAGACTTCCCCCTCGCCGCGAGATGAGGCCCGATTCCCCTGCACTGCGTGCAGAGCAATTCCGTGTTGCACATCACACATGAAAGGAGCCTTGATTTCCTTGATGGCACTCCAGAGAAACCCCAAGAACACTGTTTCAAGGCTAGAGGGATCCTGAGATCACTGTAGCAACACGAAAGAGCTCCGTGGACCAAAAATCAACTCGAGATGAGAGGTTAGTCCCTGGCTTCGACTCCAGAGGAATACCACCTTACCACAAGCACCTCAAGAGGAGGCTTCTCTCAGCTCTAGCTATGTGCTGAGTTTGCGGCCTCAAGTGGAATGGACACCGTGATGCCCTGACTCGAAATAAGGCCGGATATCCCTGAAGTGACTTGAATGCAGGCTCGTCTTGCATCTCCCAAGACAAAAGGTTGTCTGAATCCCCTGTGGAGACCACAGAGAAAGACCTATTCCCCACATCATCGCGACCGGAGGCCTCACATCCTTTGAAAATACCACAGGTACGCGGAGATCAGTGCCTCCAAAGGAGACGATGCCTGACTCCTCGTGAAACTTGATAGGAGTCACAGGATTCCTGTGGCACGTGGAAAGGGACACTTGGTCTCCCGCCTCAGCTGGAGAGGCGTCCCAATTGCCCTGCCAAGCCTCGAGGAGAATCCCGAGTTGTCCCTCGCAACTAGGCAGGAGTCCTGACGTCGCTGAACAAACACGTGGGTGAAAGGGCCATCCCCGTCCTAACTCGAGAATATACCCCAGGTTCCCGCCGCAACTCGAGAAAAACCATGAGACTTCCCCCTCGCCACGAGATGAGGCCCGATTCCCCTGCACTGCGTGCAGAGCAATTTCGTGTTGCACATCACACATGAAAGGAGCCTTGATTTCCTTGATGGCACTCCAGAGAAACCCCAAAAACACTGTTTCAAGGCTCGCGGGATCCTGAGGTCAGTGTAGCAACACTAAAGAGTTCCGTGGACCAAAAATCAACTTGAGATGAGAGGTTAGTCCCTGGCTTCGACTCCAGAGGAATACCACCTTACCACAAGCACCTCAAGAGGAGGCTTCTCTCAGCTCTAGGTATGTGAGAGGGACCCTGAGTTTGCGGCCTCAAGTGGAATGGAGACCGCGATGCCCTGACTCGAAATAAGGCTGGATATCCCTGCAGTGACTTGAATGCAGGCTCGTCTTGCATCTCCCAAGACGAAAGGATGTCTGAATCCCCTGTGGAGACCACAGAAAAAGACCTAGTTCCCCACATCATCGCGACCGGAGGCCTCACATCCTTTGAAAACTCCAGAGGAACGCGGAGATCAGTGCCTCCAAAGGAGACGATGCCTGACTCCTCGTGAAACTTGATAGGAGTCCCAGGATTCCTGTGGAATGTGGAAAGGGACCCTTGGTCTCCCGCCTCAGCTGGAGAGGCGTCCCAATTGCCCTGCCAAGCCTCGAGGAGAATCCCGAGTTGTCCCTCGCAACTAGGCAGGAGTCCTGACGTCGCTGAACAAACACGTGGTTGGAAGGGCCATCCCCGTCGTAACTCGAGAATATACCCAATTTCCCGCCGCAACTCCAGAAAAACCATGAGACTTCCCCCTCGCCGCGATATGAGGCCCGATTCCCCTGCACTGCGTGCAGAGCAATTCCGTGTTGCACATCACACATGAAAGGAGCCTTGATTTCCTTGATGGCACTCCAGAGAAACCCCAAGAACACTGTTTCAAGGCTAGAGGGATCCTGAGGTCACTGTAGCAACATGAAAGAGCTCCGTGGACCAAAAATCAACTCGAGATGAGAGGTTAGTCCCTGGCTTCGACTCCAGAGGAATACCACCTTACCACAAGCACCTCAACAGGAGGCTTCTCTCAGCTCTAGGTATGTGAGAGGGACCCTGAGTTTGCGGCCTCAAGTGGAATGGACACCGCGATGCCCTGACTCGAAATAAGGCCGGATATCCCTTCAGTGACTTGAATACAGGCTCGTCTTGCATCTCCCAAGACGAAAGGATGTCTGAATCCCCAGTGGAGACCACAGAGAAAGACCTAGTTACCCACCTCATTGCGAGCGGAGGCCTCATATCCTTTGAAAACTCCAGAGGTACGCGGAGATCAGTGCCTCCAAAAGAGACGATGCCTGACTCCTCGTGAAACTTGATAGGAGTCCCAGGATCCCTGTGGCACGTGGAAAGGGACCTTTGGTCTCCGGCCTCAGCTGGAGAGGCGTCCCAATTGCCCTGCCAAGCCTCGAGGAGAATCCCGAGTTGTCCCTCGCAACTAGGAAGGAGTACTGCCATCGCTGAATAAACACGTGGTTGGAAGGGCCATCCCCGTCGTAACTCGAGAATATACCCCAGGTTCCCGCCGCAACTCGAGAAAAAACATGAGACTTCCCCCTCGCCGCGAGATGAGGCCCGATTCCCCTGCACTGCGTGCAGAGCAATACTGTGTTGCACATCACACATGAAAGGAGCCTTGATTTCCTTGATGACACTCCAGAGAAACCCCAAGAACACTGTTTCAAGGCTAGAGGGATCCTGAGGTCCCTGTAGCAGCACGAAAGAGCTCCGTGGACCATGAATCAACTCGAGATGAGAGGTTAGTCCCTGGCTTCGACTCCAGAGGAATACCACCTTACCACAAGCACCTCAAGAGGAGGCTTCTCTCAGCTCTAGGTATGTGAGAGGGACCCTGAGTTTGCGGCCTCAAGTGGAATGGAGACCGCGATGCCCTGACTCGAAATAAGGCCGGATATCCCTGCAGTGACTTGAATGCAGGCTCGTCTTGCATCTCCCAAGACGAAAGGATGTCTGAATCCCCTGTGGAGACCACAGAGAAAGACCTAGTTCCCAACCTCATCGCGACCGGAGGCCTCACATCCTTTGAAAACTCCAGAGGTACGCGGAGATCAGTGCCTCCAAAGGAGACGATGCCTGACTCCTCGTGAAACTTGATAGGAGTCCCAGGATTCCTGTGGCACGTGGAAAGGGACCCTTGGTCTCCCGCCTCAGCTGGAGAGGCGTCCCAATTGCCCTGCCAAGCCTCGAGGAGAATCCCGAGTTGTCCCTCGCAACTAGGCAGGAGTCTGACGTCGCTGAACAAACACCTGTGTGGAAGGGCCATGCCCGTCGTTACTCGAGAATATACCCAAGCTTCCAATCGCAACTCAAGAAAAACCATTAGACTTCCCCCTCGCCGCAAAATGAGGCCCGATACCCTGAACTGCGTGCAGAGCAATTCCGTGTTGCACATCACACATGAAAGGAGCCTTGATTTCCTTGATGGCACTCCAGAGAAACCCCAAGAACACTGTTTCAAGGCTAGAGGGATCCTGAGGTCACTGTAGCAACACGAAAGAGCTCCGTGGACCACAAATCAACTCGAGATGAGAGGTTAGTCCCTGGCTTCGACTCCAGAGGAATACCACCTTACCACAAGCACCTCAAGAGGAGGCTTCTCTCAGCTCTAGGTATGTGAGAGGGACCCTGAGTTTGCGGCCTCAAGTGGAATGGACACCGCGATGCCCTGACTCGAAATAAGGCCGGATATCCCTGCAGTGACTTGAATGCAGGCTCGTCTTGCATCTCCCAAGACGAAAGGATGTCTGAATCCCCTGTGGAGACCACAGAGAAAGACCTAGTTCCCCACCTCATCGCGACCGGAGGCCTCACATCCTTTGAAAACTCCAGAGGTACGCGGAGATCAGTGCCTCCAAAGGAGACGATGCCTGACTCCTCGTGAAACTTGATAGGAGTCCCAGGATTCCTGTGCACGTGGAAAGGGACCCTTGGTCTCCCGCCTCAGCTGGAGAGGCGTTCCAGTTGCCCTGCGAAGCCTCGAGGAGAATCCCGAGTTGTCCCTTGCAACTAGGCAGGAGTCCTGACGTCGCTGAACAAACACGTGGGTGGAAGGGCCATCCCCGTCGTAACTCGAGAATATACCCCAGGTTCCCGCCGCAAATCGAGAAAAACCATGAGACTTCCCCCTCGCCGCGAGATGAGGCCCGATTCCCCTGCACTGCGTGCAGAGCAATTCCGTGTTGCACATCACACATGAAAGGAGCCTTGATTTCCTTGATGGCACTCCAGAGAAACCCCAAGAACACTGTTTCAAGGCTAGAGGGATCCTGAGATCACTGTAGCAACACGAAAGAGCTCCGTGGACCAAAAATCAACTCGAGATGAGAGGTTAGTCCCTGGCTTCGACTCCAGAGGAATACCACCTTACCACAAGCACCTCAAGAGGAGGCTTCTCTCAGCTCTAGCTATGTGCTGAGTTTGCGGCCTCAAGTGGAATGGACACCGTGATGCCCTGACTCGAAATAAGGCCGGATATCCCTGAAGTGACTTGAATGCAGGCTCGTCTTGCATCTCCCAAGACAAAAGGTTGTCTGAATCCCCTGTGGAGACCACAGAGAAAGACCTATTCCCCACATCATCGCGACCGGAGGCCTCACATCCTTTGAAAATACCACAGGTACGCGGAGATCAGTGCCTCCAAAGGAGACGATGCCTGACTCCTCGTGAAACTTGATAGGAGTCACAGGATTCCTGTGGCACGTGGAAAGGGACACTTGGTCTCCCGCCTCAGCTGGAGAGGCGTCCCAATTGCCCTGCCAAGCCTCGAGGAGAATCCCGAGTTGTCCCTCGCAACTAGGCAGGAGTCCTGACGTCGCTGAACAAACACGTGGGTGAAAGGGCCATCCCCGTCCTAACTCGAGAATATACCCCAGGTTCCCGCCGCAACTCGAGAAAAACCATGAGACTTCCCCCTCGCCACGAGATGAGGCCCGATTCCCCTGCACTGCGTGCAGAGCAATTTCGTGTTGCACATCACACATGAAAGGAGCCTTGATTTCCTTGATGGCACTCCAGAGAAACCCCAAAAACACTGTTTCAAGGCTCGCGGGATCCTGAGGTCAGTGTAGCAACACTAAAGAGTTCCGTGGACCAAAAATCAACTTGAGATGAGAGGTTAGTCCCTGGCTTCGACTCCAGAGGAATACCACCTTACCACAAGCACCTCAAGAGGAGGCTTCTCTCAGCTCTAGGTATGTGAGAGGGACCCTGAGTTTGCGGCCTCAAGTGGAATGGAGACCGCGATGCCCTGACTCGAAATAAGGCTGGATATCCCTGCAGTGACTTGAATACAGGCTCGTCTTGCATCTCCCAAGACGAAAGGATGTCTGAATCCCCTGTGGAGACCACAGAAAAAGACCTAGTTCCCCACATCATCGCGACCGGAGGCCTCACATCCTTTGAAAACTCCAGAGGAACGCGGAGATCAGTGCCTCCAAAGGAGACGATGCCTGACTCCTCGTGAAACTTGATAGGAGTCCCAGGATTCCTGTGGAATGTGGAAAGGGACCCTTGGTCTCCCGCCTCAGCTGGAGAGGCGTCCCAATTGCCCTGCCAAGCCTCGAGGAGAATCCCGAGTTGTCCCTCGCAACTAGGCAGGAGTCCTGACGTCGCTGAACAAA
The DNA here is from genome assembly GCF_910594005.1 of Cervus elaphus. NCBI lineage: Eukaryota > Metazoa > Chordata > Mammalia > Artiodactyla > Cervidae > Cervus > Cervus elaphus. Next base: position 10,803,852 of record NC_057824.1, on the reverse strand, counting down.
CACGTGGTTGGAAGGGCCATCCCCGTCGTAACTCGAGAATATACCCAATTTCCCGCCGCAACTCCAGAAAAACCATGAGACTTCCCCCTCGCCGCGAGATGAGGCCCGATTCCCCTGCACTGCGTGCAGAGCAATTCCGTGTTGCACATCACACATGAAAGAAGCCTTGATTTCCTTGATGGCACTCCAGAGAAACCCCAAGAACACTGTTTCAAGGCTAGAGGGATCCTGAGGTCACTGTAGCAACACGAAAGAGCTCCGTGGACCAAAAATCAACTCGAGATGAGAGGTTAGTCCCTGGCTTTGACTCCAGAGGAATACCACCTTACCACAAGCACCTCAACAGGAGGCTTCTCTCAGCTCTAGGTATGTGAGAGGGACCCTGAGTTTGCGGCCTCAAGTGGAATGGACACCGCGATGCCCTGACTCGAAATAAGGCCGGATATCCCTTCAGTGACTTGAATACAGGCTCGTCTTGCATCTCCCAAGACGAAAGGATGTCTGAATCCCCAGTGGAGACCACAGAGAAAGACCTAGTTACCCACCTCATTGCGAGCGGAGGCCTCATATCCTTTGAAAACTCCAGAGGTACGCGGAGATCAGTGCCTCCAAAAGAGACGATGCCTGACTCCTCGTGAAACTTGATAGGAGTCCCAGGATCCCTGTGGCACGTGGAAAGGGACCTTTGGTCTCCGGCCTCAGCTGGAGAGGCGTCCCAATTGCCCTGCCAAGCCTCGAGGAGAATCCCGAGTTGTCCCTCGCAACTAGGAAGGAGTACTGCCATCGCTGAATAAACACGTGGTTGGAAGGGCCATCCCCGTCGTAACTCGAGAATATACCCCAGGTTCCCGCCGCAACTCGAGAAAAAACATGAGACTTCCCCCTCGCCGCGAGATGAGGCCCGATTCCCCTGCACTGCGTGCAGAGCAATACTGTGTTGCACATCACACATGAAAGGAGCCTTGATTTCCTTGATGACACTCCAGAGAAACCCCAAGAACACTGTTTCAAGGCTAGAGGGATCCTGAGGTCCCTGTAGCAGCACGAAAGAGCTCCGTGGACCATGAATCAACTCGAGATGAGAGGTTAGTCCCTGGCTTCGACTCCAGAGGAATACCACCTTACCACAAGCACCTCAAGAGGAGGCTTCTCTCAGCTCTAGGTATGTGAGAGGGACCCTGAGTTTGCGGCCTCAAGTGGAATGGAGACCGCGATGCCCTGACTCGAAATAAGGCCGGATATCCCTGCAGTGACTTGAATGCAGGCTCGTCTTGCATCTCCCAAGACGAAAGGATGTCTGAATCCCCTGTGGAGACCACAGAGAAAGACCTAGTTCCCAACCTCATCGCGACCGGAGGCCTCACATCCTTTGAAAACTCCAGAGGTACGCGGAGATCAGTGCCTCCAAAGGAGACGATGCCTGACTCCTCGTGAAACTTGATAGGAGTCCCAGGATTCCTGTGGCACGTGGAAAGGGACCCTTGGTCTCCCGCCTCAGCTGGAGAGGCGTCCCAATTGCCCTGCCAAGCCTCGAGGAGAATCCCGAGTTGTCCCTCGCAACTAGGCAGGAGTCTGACGTCGCTGAACAAACACCTGTGTGGAAGGGCCATGCCCGTCGTTACTCGAGAATATACCCAAGCTTCCAATCGCAACTCAAGAAAAACCATTAGACTTCCCCCTCGCCGCAAAATGAGGCCCGATACCCTGAACTGCGTGCAGAGCAATTCCGTGTTGCACATCACACATGAAAGGAGCCTTGATTTCCTTGATGGCACTCCAGAGAAACCCCAAGAACACTGTTTCAAGGCTAGAGGGATCCTGAGGTCACTGTAGCAACACGAAAGAGCTCCGTGGACCACAAATCAACTCGAGATGAGAGGTTAGTCCCTGGCTTCGACTCCAGAGGAATACCACCTTACCACAAGCACCTCAAGAGGAGGCTTCTCTCAGCTCTAGGTATGTGAGAGGGACCCTGAGTTTGCGGCCTCAAGTGGAATGGACACCGCGATGCCCTGACTCGAAATAAGGCCGGATATCCCTGCAGTGACTTGAATGCAGGCTCGTCTTGCATCTCCCAAGACGAAAGGATGTCTGAATCCCCTGTGGAGACCACAGAGAAAGACCTAGTTCCCCACCTCATCGCGACCGGAGGCCTCACATCCTTTGAAAACTCCAGAGGTACGCGGAGATCAGTGCCTCCAAAGGAGACGATGCCTGACTCCTCGTGAAACTTGATAGGAGTCCCAGGATTCCTGTGCACGTGGAAAGGGACCCTTGGTCTCCCGCCTCAGCTGGAGAGGCGTTCCAGTTGCCCTGCGAAGCCTCGAGGAGAATCCCGAGTTGTCCCTTGCAACTAGGCAGGAGTCCTGACGTCGCTGAACAAACACGTGGGTGGAAGGGCCATCCCCGTCGTAACTCGAGAATATACCCCAGGTTCCCGCCGCAAATCGAGAAAAACCATGAGACTTCCCCCTCGCCGCGAGATGAGGCCCGATTCCCCTGCACTGCGTGCAGAGCAATTCCGTGTTGCACATCACACATGAAAGGAGCCTTGATTTCCTTGATGGCACTCCAGAGAAACCCCAAGAACACTGTTTCAAGGCTAGAGGGATCCTGAGATCACTGTAGCAACACGAAAGAGCTCCGTGGACCAAAAATCAACTCGAGATGAGAGGTTAGTCCCTGGCTTCGACTCCAGAGGAATACCACCTTACCACAAGCACCTCAAGAGGAGGCTTCTCTCAGCTCTAGCTATGTGCTGAGTTTGCGGCCTCAAGTGGAATGGACACCGTGATGCCCTGACTCGAAATAAGGCCGGATATCCCTGAAGTGACTTGAATGCAGGCTCGTCTTGCATCTCCCAAGACGAAAGGTTGTCTGAATCCCCTGTGGAGACCACAGAGAAAGACCTATTCCCCACATCATCGCGACCGGAGGCCTCACATCCTTTGAAAATACCACAGGTACGCGGAGATCAGTGCCTCCAAAGGAGACGATGCCTGACTCCTCGTGAAACTTGATAGGAGTCACAGGATTCCTGTGGCACGTGGAAAGGGACACTTGGTCTCCCGCCTCAGCTGGAGAGGCGTCCCAATTGCCCTGCCAAGCCTCGAGGAGAATCCCGAGTTGTCCCTCGCAACTAGGCAGGAGTCCTGACGTCGCTGAACAAACACGTGGGTGAAAGGGCCATCCCCGTCCTACCTCGAGAATATAACCCAGGTTCCCGCCGCAACTCGAGAAAAACCATGAGACTTCCCCCTCGCAACGACATGAGGCCCGATTCCCCTGCACTGCGTGCAGAGCAATTTCGTGTTGCACATCACACATGAAAGGAGCCTTGATTTCCTTGATGGCACTCCAGAGAAACCCCAAAAACACTGTTTCAAGGCTCGCGGGATCCTGAGGTCAGTGTAGCAACACTAAAGAGTTCCGTGGACCAAAAATCAACTTGAGATGAGAGGTTAGTCCCTGGCTTCGACTCCAGAGGAATACCACCTTACCACAAGCACCTCAAGAGGAGGCTTCTCTCAGCTCTAGGTATGTGAGAGGGACCCTGAGTTTGCGGCCTCAAGTGGAATGGAGACCGCGATGCCCTGACTCGAAATAAGGCTGGATATCCCTGCAGTGACTTGAATGCAGGCTCGTCTTGCATCTCCCAAGACGAAAGGATGTCTGAATCCCCTGTGGAGACCACAGAAAAAGACCTAGTTCCCCACATCATCGCGACCGGAGGCCTCACATCCTTTGAAAACTCCAGAGGAACGCGGAGATCAGTGCCTCCAAAGGAGACGATGCCTGACTCCTCGTGAAACTTGATAGGAGTCCCAGGATTCCTGTGGAATGTGGAAAGGGACCCTTGGTCTCCCGCCTCAGCTGGAGAGGCGTCCCAATTGCCCTGCCAAGCCTCGAGGAGAATCCCGAGTTGTCCCTCGCAACTAGGCAGGAGTCCTGACGTCGCTGAACAAACACGTGGGTGGAAGGGCCATCCCCGTCGTAAATCGAGAATATACCCCAGGTTCCCGCCGCAACTCGAGAAAAACCATGAGACTTCCCCCTCGCCCCGAGATGAGGCCCGATTCCCCTGCACTGCGAGCAGAGCAATTCCATGTTGCACATCACACATGAATGGAGCCTTGATTTCCTTGATAGCACTCCAGAGAATCCCCAAGAACACTGTTTCAAGGCTAGAGGGATCCTGACGTCACTGTAGCCACACGAAAGAGCTCCGTGGCCCAAAAATCAACTAGAGATGAGAGGTTAGTCCCTGGCTTCAACTCCAGAGGAATACCACCTTACCACAAGCACCTCAAGAGGAGGCTTCTCTCAGCTCTAGGTATGTGAGAGGGACCCTGAGTTTGCGGCCTCAAGTGGAATGGACACCGCGATGCCCTGACTCGAAATAAGGCCGGATATCCCTGAAGTGACTTGAATGCAGGCTCGTCTTGCATCTCCCAAGACGAAAGGATGTCTGAATCCCCTGTGGAGACCACAGAAAAAGACCTAGTTCCCCACATCATCGCGACCGGAGGCCTCACATCCTTTGAAAGCTTCAGAGGAACACGGAGATCAGTGCCTCCAAAGGAGACGATGCCTGACTCCTCGTGAAACTTGATAGGAGTCCCAGGATTCCTGTGGCACGTGGAAAGGGACCCTTGGTCTCCCGCCTCAGCTGGAGAGGCGTCCCAATTGCCCTGCCAAGCCTCGAGGAGAATCCCGAGTTGTCCCTCGCAACTAGGCAGGAGTCCTGACGTCGCTGAACAAACACGTGGGTGGAAGGGCCATACCCGTCGTAACTCGAGAATATAACACAGGTTCCCGCCGCAATTCGAGAAAAACCATGAGACATCCCCCTCGCCGCGAGATGAGGCCCGATTCCCCTGCACTGCGTGCAGAGCAATTCCGTGTTGCACATCACACATGAAAGGAGACTTGATTTCCTTGATGGCACTCCAGAGAAACCCCAAGAACACTGTTTCAAGGCTAGAGGGATCCTGAGGTCACTGTAGCAACACGAAAGAGCTCCGTGGACCAAAAATCAACTCGAGATGAGAGGTTAGTCCCTGGCTTCGACTCCAGAGGAATACCACCTTACCACAAGCACCTCAAGAGGAGGCTTCTCTCAGCTCTAGGTATGTGAGAGGGACCCTGAGTTTGCGGCCTCAAGTGGAATGGACACCGCGATGCCCTGACTGGAATTAAGGCCGGATATCCCTGCAGTGACTTGAATGCAGGGTCGTCTTGCATCTCCCATGACGAAAGGATGTCTGAATCCCCTGTGGAGACCACAGAGAAAGACCTAGTTCCCCACCTCATCGCGACCGGAGGCCTCACATCCTTTGAAAACTCCAGAGGTACGCGGAGATCAGTGCCTCCAAAGGAGACGATGCCTGACTCCTCGTGAAACTTGATAGGAGTCCCAGGATTCCTGTGGCACGTGGAAAGGGACCCTTGGTCTCCCGCCTCAGCTGGAGAGGCGTCCCAATTGCCCTGCCAATCCTCGAGGAGAATCCCGAGTTGTCCCTCGCAACTAGGCAGGAGTCCTGACGTCGCTGAACAAACACGTGGGTGGAAGGGCCATCCCCGTCGTAACTCGAGAATATACCCCAGGTTCCCGCCGCAACTCGAGAAAAACCATGAGACTTCCCCCTCGCCGCGAGATGAGGCCCGATTCCCCTGCACTGCGTGCAGAGCAATTCCGTGTTGCACATCACACATGAAAGGAGCCTTGATTTCCTTGATTGCACACCAGAGAAACCCCAAGAACACTGTTTCAAGGTTGAGGGATCCTGAGGTCACTGTAGCAACACGAAAGAGCTCTGTGGACCAAAAATCAACTCGAGATGAGAGGTTAGTCCCTGGCTTCGACTCCAGAGGAATACCACCTTACCACAAGCACCTCAAGAGGAGGCTTCTCTCAGCTCTAGGTATGTGAGAGGGACCCTGAGTTTGCGGCCTCAAGTGGAATGGAGACCGCGATGCCCTGACTCGAAATAAGGCCGGATATCCCGGCAGTGACTTGAATGCAGGCTCGTATTGCATCTCCCAAGACGAAAGGATGTCTGAATCCCCTGTGGAGACCACAGAGAAAGACCTAGTTCCCCACCTCATCGCGACCGGAGGCCTCACATCCTTTGAAAACTCCAGAGGTACGCGGAGATCAGTGCCTCCAAAAGAGACGATGCCTGACTCCTCGTGAAACTTGATAGGAGTCCCAGGATCCCTGTGGCACGTGGAAAGGGACCTTTGGTCTCCGGCCTCAGCTGGAGAGGCGTCCCAATTGCCCTGCCAAGCCTCGAGGAGAATCCCGAGTTGTCCCTCGCAACTAGGAAGGAGTCCTGCCGTCGCTGAATAAACACGTGGTTGGAAGGGCCATCCCCGTCGTAACTCGAGAATATACCCCAGATTCACGCCGCAACTCGAGAAAAACCATGAGACTTCCCCCTCGCCGCGAGATGAGGCCCGATTCCCCTGCACTGCGTGCAGAGCAATTCCGTGTTGCACATCACACATGAAAGGAGACTTGATTTCCTTGATGGCACTCCAGAGAAACCCCAAGAACACTGTTTCAAGGATAGCGGGATCCTGAGGTCACTGTCGCAACACGAAAGAGCTCCGTGGAACAAAAATCAACTCGAGATGAGAGGTTAGTCCCTGGCTTCGATTCCAGAGGAATACCACCTTACAACAAGCACCTCAAGAGGAGGCTTCTCTCAGCTCTATGTATGTGAGAGGGACCCTGAGTTTGCGGCCTCAAGTGGAATGGACACCGCGATTCCCTGACTCGAAATAAGGCCGGATATCCCTGCAGTGACTTGAATGCAGGCTCGTCTTGCATCTCCCAAGACGAAAGAATGTCTGAATCCCCTGTGGAGACCAAAGAGAATGACCTAGTTTCCCACCTCATCGCGACCGGAGGCCTCACATCCTTTGAAAACTCCAGAGGTACGCGGAGATCAGTGCCTCCAAAGGAGACGATGCCTGACTCCTCGTGAAACTTGATAGGAGTCCCAGGATTCCTGTGGCACGTGGAAAGGGACCCTTGGTCTCCCACCTCAGCTGGAGAGGCGTCCCAATTGCCCTGCCAAGCCTCGAGGAGAATCCCGAGTTGTCCCTCGCAACTAGGCAGGAGTCCTGACGTCGCTGAACAAACACGTGGGTGGAAGGGCCATCCCCGTCGTAACTCGAGAATATACCCCAGGTTCCCGCCGCAACTCGAGAAAAACCATGAGACTTTCCCCTCGCCGCGAGATGAGGCCCGATTCCCCTGCACTGCGTGCAGAGCAATTCCGTGTTGGACATCACACATGAAAGGAGCCTTGATTTCCTTGGTGGCACTCCAGAGAAACCCCAAGAACACTGTTTCAAGGCTAGAGGGATCCTGAGGTCACTGTAGCAACACGAAAGAGCTTCGTGGACCAAAAATCAACTCGAGATGAGAGGTTAGTCCCTGGCTTCGACTCCAGAGGAATACCACCTAACCACAAGCACCTCAAGAGGAGGCTTCTCTCAGCTCTAGCTATGTGAGAGGGACCCTGAGTTTGCGGTCTCAAGTGGAATGGAGATCGCGATGCCCTGACTCCAAATAAGGCCGGATATCCATGCAGTGACTTGAATGCAGGCTCGTCTTGCATCTCCCAAGACGAAAGGATGTCTGAATCCCCTGTGGAGACCTCAGAGAAAGATCTAGTTCCCCACCTCATCGCGACCGGAGGCCTCACATCCTTTGAAAACTCCAGAGGTACGCGGAGATCAGTGCCTCCAAAGAGACGATGCCTGACTCCTCTGAAACATGATAGGAGTCCCAGGATTCCTGTGGCACGTTGAAAGGGACCCTTGGTCTCCCGCCTCAGCTGGAGAGGCGTCCCAATTGCCCTGCCAAGCCTCGAAGAGAATCCCGAGGTGTCCCTCACAACTAGGCAGGAGTCCTGACGTCGCTGAACAAACACGTGGGTGGAAGGCCATCCCCGTCGTAACTCGAGAATATACCTCAGGTTCCCGCCGCAACTCGAGAAAAACAATGAGACTTCCCCCTCGCTAAGTGATGAGGCCCGATTCCCCTGCACTGCGTGCAGAGCAATTCCGTGTTGCACATCACACATGAAAGGAGCCTTGATTTCCTTGATGGCACTCCAGAGAAACCCCAAGAACACTGTTTCAAGGTTGAGGGATCCTGAGGTAACTGTGGCAACACGAAAGAGCTCCGTGGACCACAAATCAACTCGAGATGAGAGGTTAGTCCCTGGCTTCGACTCCAGAGGAATACCATCTTACCACAAGCACCTCAAGAGGAGGCTTCTCTCAGCTCTAGGTATGTGAGAGGGACCCTGAGTTTGCGGCCTCAAGTGGAATGGAGACCGCGATGCCCTGACTCGAAATGAGGCCGGATATCCCTGCAGTGACTTGAATGCAGGCTCGTCTTGCATCTCACAAGACGAAAGGATGTCTGAATCCCCTGTGGAGACCACAGAGAAAGACCTAGTTCCCCACCTCATTGCGACCGGAGGCCTCACATTCTTTGAAAACTCCAGAGGTACGCGGAGATCAGTGTCTCCAAAGGAGACGATGCCTGACTCCTCGTGAAACTTGATAGGAGTTCCAGGATTCCTGTGGCACGTGGAAAGGGACCCTTGGTCTCCCGCCTCAGCTGGAGAGGCGTCCCAATTGCCCTGCCAAGCCTCGAAGAGAATCCCGAGTTGTCCCTCGCAACTAGGCAGGAGTCCTGACGTCGCTGAACAAACACGTGGGTGGAAGGGCCATCCCCGTCGTAACTCGAGAATATACCCCAGGTTCCCGCCGCAACTCGAGAAAAACCATGAGACTTCCCCCTCGCCGCGAGATGAGGCCCGATTCCCCTGCACTGCGTGCAGAGCAATTACGTGTTGCACATCACACATGAAAGGAGCCTTGATTTCCTTGATGGCACTCCAGAGAAACCCCAAGAACACTGTTTCAAGGCTAGAGGGATCCTGAGGTTACTGTAGCAACACGAAAGAGCTCCGTGGACCAAAAATCAACTCGAGATGAGAGGTTAGTCCCTGGCTTCGACTCCAGAGGAATACCACCTTACCACAAGCACCTCAAGAGGAGGCTTCTCTCAGCTCGAGGTATGTGAGAGGGACCCTGAGTTTGCGGCCTCAAGTGGAATGGACACCGCGATTCCCTGACGCGAAATAAGGCCGGATATCCCTGCAGTGACTTGAATGCAGGCTCGTCTTGCATCTCCCAAGACGAAAGGATGTCTGAATCCCCTGTGGAGACCACAGAGAATGACCTAGTTCCCCACCTCATCGCGACCAGAGGCCTCACATCCTTTGAAAACTCCAGAGGAAGGCGGAGATCAGTGCCTCCAAAGGAGACGATGCCTGACTCCTCGTGAAACTTGATAGGAGTCCCAGGATTCCTGTGGCACGTGGAAAGGGACCCTTGGTCTCCCGCCTCAGCTGGAGAGGCGTCGCAATTGCCCTGCCAAGCCTCGAGGAGAATACCGAGTTGTCCCTCGCAACTAGGCAGGAGTCCTGACGTCGCTGAACAAACACGTGGGTGGAAGGGCCATCCCCGTCGTAACTCGAGAATATACCCCAGGTTCCCGCCGCAACTCGAGAAAAACCATGAGACTTCACCCTCTCCGCGAAATGAGGCCTGATTCCCCTGCACTGCGTGCAGAGCAATTCCGTGTTGCACATCACACATGAAAGGAGCCTTGATTTCCTTGATGGCACTCCAGAGAAACCCCAAGAACACTGTTTCAAGGTTGAGGGATCCTGAGGTCACTGTAGCAACACGAAAGAGCTCCGTGGACCAAAAATCAACTCGAGATGAGAGGTTAGTCCCTGGCTTCGACTCCAGTGGAATACCCCCTTACCACAAGCACCTCAAGAGGAGGCTGCTCTCAGCTCTATGTATGTGGGAGGGACCCTGAGTTTGCGGCCTCAAGTGGAATGGAGACCTCGATGCCCTGACTCGAAATAAGGCCGGATATCCCTGCAGTGACTTGAATGCAGGCTCGTCTTGCATCTCCCAAGACGAAAGAATGTCTGAATCCCCTGTGGAGACCACAGAGAATGACCTAGTTCCCCACCTCATCGCGACCGGAGGCCTCACATCCTTTGAAAACTCCAGAGGTACGCGGAGATCAGTGCCTCCAAAGGAGACGATGCCTGACTCCTCGTGAAACTTGATAGGAGTCCCAGGATTCCTGTGGCACGTGGAAAGGGACCCTTGGTCTCCTGCCTCAGCTGGAGAGGCGTCCCAATTGCCCTGCCAAGCCTCGAGGAGAATCCCGAGTTGTCCCTCGCAACTAGGCAGGAGTCCTGACGTCGCTGAACAAACACGTGGGTGGAAGGGCCATCCCCGTCGTAACTCGAGAATATACCCCAGGTTCCCGCCGCAACTCGAGAAAAACCATGAGACTTCCCCCTCGCCGCGAGATGAGGCCCGATTCCCCTGCACTGCGTGCAGAGCAATTCCGTGTTGCACATCACACATGATTGGAGCCTTGATTTCCTTGGTGGCACTCCAGAGAAACCCCAACAACACTGTGTCAAGGCTAGAGGGATCCTGAGGTCACTGTAGCAACACGAAAGAGCTCCGTGGACCAAAAATCAACTCGAGATGAGAGGTTAGTCCCTGGCTTCGACTCCAGAGGAATACCACCTTACCATATGCACCTCAAGAGGAGGCTTCTCTCAGCTCTAGCTATGTGAGAGGGACCCTGAGTTTGCGGCCTCAAGTGGAATGGACACCACGATGCCCTGACTCAAAATAAGGCCGGATATCCCTGCAGTGACTTGAATGCAGGCTCGTCTTGCATCTCCCAAGACGAAAGGATGTCTGAATCCCCTGTGGAGACCACAGAGAAAGACGTAGTTCCCCACCTCATCGTGACCGGAGGCCTCACATCCTTTGAAAACTTCAGAGGTAGGCGGAGATCAGTGCCTCCAAAGGAGACGATGCCTGACTCCTCTGAAACATGATAGGAGTCCCAGGATTCCTGTGGCACGTGGAAAGGGACCCTTGGTCTCCCGCCTCAGCTGGAGATGCGTCCCAATTGCCCTGCCAAGCCTCGAGGAGAATCCCGAGTTGTCCCTCGCAACTAGGCAGGAGTCCTGTAGTCGCTGAAGAAACACGTGTGTGGAAGGGCCATCCCCGTCGTAACTCGAGAATATACCCCAGGTTCCCGCCGCAACTCGAGAAAAACAATGAGACTTCCCCCTCGCAACGACATGAGGCCCGATTCCCCTGCACTACGTCCAGAGCAATTCCGTGTTGCACATCACACATGAAAGGAGCCTTCATTTTCTTGATGGCACTCCAGAGAAACCCCAAGAACACTGTTTCAAGGTTAGAGGGATCCCGAGGTCACTGTAGCAACACGAAAGAGCTCCGTGGACCAAAAATCAACTCGAGATGAGAGGTTAGTCCCTGGCTTCGACTCCAGAGGAATACCACCTTACCACAAGCACCTCAAGAGGAGGCTTCTCTCAGCTCTAGGTATGTGAGAGGTACCCTGAGTTTGCGGCCTCAAGTGGAATGGACACCGCGATTCCCTGACGCGAAATAAGGCCGGATATCCCTGCAGTGACTTGAATGCAGGCTCGTCTTGCATCTAACAAGACGAAAGGATGTCTGAATCCCCTGTGGAGACCACAGAGAAAGACCTAGTTCACCACCTCATCGCGACCGGAGGCCTCACATCCTTTGTAAACTCCAGAGGTACGCGGAGATCAGTGCCTCCAAAGGAGACGATGCCTGACTCCTCGTGAAACTTGATAGGAGTCCCAGGATTCCTGTGGCACGTGGAAAGGGACCCTTGGTCTCCCGCCTCAGCTGGAGAGGCGTCCCAATTGCCCTGCCAAGCCTCGAGGAGAATTCCGAGTTGTCCCTCGCAACTAGGCAGGAGTCCTTCCGTCGCTGAACTAACACGTGTGTGGAAGGGCCATCCCCGTCGTAACTCGAGAATATACCGCAGGTTCCCGCCGCAACTCGAAAAAAACCATGAGACTTCCCCCTCGCCGCGAAATGAGGCCCGATTCCCCTGCACTGCGTGCAGAGCAATTCCGTGTTGCACATCACACATGAAAGGAGCCTTGATTTCCTTGATGGCACTCCAGAGAAACCCAAGAACACTGTTTCAAGGCTGGAGGCATCCTGAGGTCCCTGTAGCAACACGAAAGAGCTCCGTGGACCAAAAATCAACTCGAGATGAGAGGTTAGTCCCTGGCTTCGATTCCAGAGGAATACCACCTTACCACAAGCACCTCAAGAGGAGGCTTCTCTCAGCTCTATGTATGTGAGAGGCACCCTGAGTTTGCGGCCTCAAGTGGAATGGAGACCGCGATGCCCTGACTCGAAATAAGGCCGGATATCCCTGCAGTGACTTGAATGCAGGTTCGTCTTGCATCTCCCAAGACGAAAGGATGTCTGAATCCCCTGTGGAGACCACAGAGAAAGACCTAGTTCCCCACCTCAACGCGACCGGAGGCCTCACATCCTTTGAAAACTGCAGAGGTACACGGAGATCAGTGCCTCCAAAGGAGACGATGCCTGACTCCTCGTGAAACTTGATAGGAGTCCCAGGATTCCTGTGGCACGTGGAAAGGGACCCTTGGTCTCCCACCTCAGCTGGAGAGGCGTCCCAATTGCCCTGCCAAGCCTCGAGGAGAATCCCGAGTTGTCCCTCGCAACTAGGCAGGAGTCCTGACGTCGCTGAACAAACACGTGGGTGGAAGGGCCATCCCCGTCGTAACTCGAGAATATACCCCAGGTTCCCGCCGCAACTCGAGAAAAACCATGAGACTTCCCCCTCGCCGCGAGATGAGGCCCGATTCCCCTGCACTGCGTGCAGAGCAATTCCGTGTTGCACATCACACATGAAAGGAGCCTTGATTTCCTTGATGGCACTCCAGAGAAACCCCAAGAACACTGTTTCAAGGCTAGAGGGATCCTGAGGTCACTGTAGCAACATGAAAGAGCTCCGTGGACCAAAAATCAACTCGAGATGAGAGGTTAGTCCCTGGCTTCGACTCCAGAGGAATACCACCTTACCACAAGCACCTCAAGAGGAGGCTTCTCTCAGCTCTAGCTATGTGAGAGGGACCCTGAGTTTGCGGCCTCAAGTGGAATGGAGATTGCGATGCCCTGACTCCAAATAAGGCCGGATATCCATGCAGTGACTTGAATGCAGGCTCGTCTTGCATCTCCCAAGACGAAAGGATGTCTGAATCCCCTGTGGAGACCTCAGAGAAAGATCTAGTTCCCCACCTCATCGCGACCGGAGGCCTCACATCCTTTTAAAACTCCAGAGGTACGCGGAGATCAGTGCCTCCAAAGAGACGATGCCTGACTCCTCTGAAACATGATAGGAGTCCCAGGATTCCTGTGGCACGTTGAAAGGGACCCTTGGTCTCCCGCCTCAGCTGGAGAGGCGTCCCAATTGCCCTGCCAAGCCTCGAAGAGAATCCCGAGTTGTCCCTCGCAACTAGGCTGGAGTCCTGACGTCGCTGAAGAAACACGTGTGTGGAAGGGCCATCCCCATCGTAACTCGAGAATATACCCCAGGTTCCCCCCGCAACTCGAGAAAAACAATGAGACTTCCCCCTCGCTAAGTGATGAGGCCCGATTCCCCTGCACTGCGTGCAGAGCAATTCCGTGTTGCACATCACACATGAAAGGAGCCTTCATTTCCTTGATGGCACTCCAGAGAAACCCCAAGAACACTGTTTCAAGGCTAGAGGGATCCCGAGGTCACTGTAGCAACACGAAAGAGCTCCGTGGACCAAAAATCAACTCGAGATGAGAGGTTAGTCTCTGGCTTCGACTCCAGAGGAATACCACCTTACCACAAGCACCTCAAGAGGAGGCTTCTCTCAGCTCTAGGTATGTGAGAGGGACCCTGAGTTTGCGGCCTCAAGTGGAATGGACACCGCGATTCCCTGACGCGAAATAAGGCCGGATATCCCTGCAGTGACTTGAATGCAGGCTCGTCTTGCATCTCCCAAGACGAAAGGATGTCTGAATCCCCTGTGGAGACCACAGAGAAAGACCTAGGTCAACACCTCATGGCGACCGGAGGCCTCACATCCTTTGAAAACTCCAGAGGTACGCGGAGATCAGTGCCTCCAAAGGAGACGATGCCTGACTCCTCGTGAAACTTGATAGGAGTCCCAGGATACCTGTGGCACATGGAAAGGGACCCTTGGTCTCCCGCCTCAGCTGGAGAGGCGTCCCAATTGCCGTGCCAAGCCTCGAGGAGAATCCCGAGTTGTCCCTCGCAACTAGGCAGGAGTCCTGACGTCGCTGAACAAACAAGTGGGTGGAAGGGCCATCCCCGTCGTAACTCGAGAATATACCCCAGGTTCCCGCCGCAACTCGAGAAAAACCATGAGACTTCCCCCTCGCCGCGAGATGAGGCCCGATTCCCCTGCACTGCGTGCAGAGCAATTCCGTGTTGCACATCACACATGAAAGGAGCCTTGATTTCCTTGATGCCACTCCAAAGACACCCCAAGAACACTGTTTCAAGGTTGAGGGATCCTGAGGTAACTGTAGCAACATGAAAGAGCTCCGTGGACCAAAAATCAACTCGAGATGAGAGGTTAGTCCCTGGCTTCGACTCCAGAGGAATACCACCTTACCACAAGCACCTCAAGAGGAGGCTTCTCTCAGCTCTAGGTATGTGAGAGGGACCCTGAGTTTGCGGCCTCAAGTGGAATGGACACTGCAATGCCCTGCCTCGAAATAAGGCCGGATATCCCTGCAGTGACTTGAATGCAGGCTCGTCTTGCATCTCCCAAGACGAAAGGATGTCTGAATCCCCTGTGGAGACTGCAGAGAAAGACCTAGTTCCCCACCTCATGACGACCTGAGGCCTCATATCCTTTGAAAACTCCAGAGGTACGCGGAGATCAGTGCCTCCAAAGGAGAAGATGCCTGACTCCTCGTGAAACTTGATAGGAGTCCCAGGATTCCTGTGGCACGTGGAAAGGGACCCTTGGTCTCCCGCCTCAGCTGGAGAGGCATCCCAATTGCCCTGCCAAGCCTCGAGGAGAATCCCGAGTTGTCCCTCGCAACTAGGCAGGAGTCTGATGTCGCTGAACAAACACCTGTGTGGAAGGGCCATCCCCGTCGTTACTCGAGAATATACCCCAGCTTCCAATCGCAACAAAAGAAAAACCATTAGACTTCCCCCTCGCCGCAAAATGAGGCCCGATATCCTGCACTGCGTGCAGAGCAATTCCGTGTTGCACATCAAACATGAAAGGAGCCTTGATTTCCTTGATGGCACTCCAGAGAAACCCCAAGAACACTGTTTCAAGGCTAGAGGGATCCTGAGGTCACTGTAGCAACACGAAAGAGCTCCGAGGACCAAAAATCAACTCGAGATGAGAGGTTAGTCCCTGGCTTCGACTCCAGAGGAATACCACCTTACCACAAGCACCTCAAGAGGAGGTTTCTCTCAGCTCTAGGTATGTGAGAGGGACCCTGAGTTTGCGGCCTCAAGTGGAATGGACACCGCCATGCCCTGACTCGAAATAAGGCCGGATATCCCAGCAGTGACTTGAATGCAGGCTCGTCTTGCATCTCCCAAGACGAAAGGATGTCTGAATCCCCTGTGGAGACCTCAGAGAAAGACCTAGTTCCCCACCTCATCGCCACCGGAGGCCTCACATCCTTTGAAAACTCCAGAGGTACGCGGAGATCAGTGCCTCCAAAGGAGACGATGCCTGACTCCTCGTGAAACTTGATAGGAGTCCCAGGATTCCTGTGGCACGTGGAAAGGGACCCTTGGTCTCCCGCCTCAGCTGGAGAGGCGTCCCAATTGCCCTGCCAAGCCTCGAGGAGAATCCCAAGTTGTCCCTCGCAACTAGGCAGGAGTCCTGACGTCGCTGAACAAACACGTGGGTGGAAGGGCCATCCCCGTCGTAACTCGAGAATATACCCCAGGTTACCGCCGCAACTCGAGAAAAAACATGAGACTTCCCCCTCGCCGCGAGATGAGGCCCGATTCCCCTGCACTGCGTGCAGAGCAATTCCGTGTTGCACATCACACATGAAAGGAGCCTTGATTTCCTTGATGGCACTCCAGAGAAACCCCAAGAACACTGTTTCAAGGCTGGAGGCATCCGGAGGTCCCTGTAGCAGCACGAAAGAGCTCCGTGGACCATGAATCAACTCGAGATGAGAGGTTAGTCCCTGGCTTCGACCCCAGAGGAATACCACCTTACCACAAGCACCTCAAGAGGAGGCTTCTCTCAGCTCTAGCTATGTGAGAGGGACCCTGAGTTTGCGGCCTCAAGTGGAATGGAGACCGCGATGCCCTGACTCGAAATAAGGCCGGATATCCATGCAGTGACTTGAATGCAGGCTCGTCTTGCATCTAACAAGACGAAAGGATGTCTGAATCCCCTGTGGAGACCACAGAGAAAGACGTAGTTCCCCACCTCATCGCGACCGGAGGCCTCACATCCTTTGAAAACTCCAGAGGTACGCGGAGATCAGTGCCTCCAAAGGAGACGATGCCTGACTCCTCTGAAACATGATAGGAGTCCCAGGATTCCTGTGGCACGTGGAAAGGGACCCTTGGTCTCCCGCCTCAGCTGGAGATGCGTCCCAATTGCCCTGCCAAGCCTCGAGGAGAATCCCGAGTTGTCCCTCGCAACTAGGCAGGAGTCCTGTCGTCGCTGAAGAAACACGTGTGTGGAAGGGCCATCCCCGTCGTAACTCGAGAATATACCCCAGGTTCCCGCCGCAACTCGAGAAAAACAATGAGACTTCCCCCTCGCAACGAGATGAGGCCCGATTCCCCTGCACTGCGTGCAGAGCAATTCCGTGTTGCACATCACACATGAAAGGAGCCTTCATTTTCTTGATGGCACTCCAGAGAAACCCCAAGAACACTGTTTCAAGGCTAGAGGGATCCCGAGGTCACCGTAGCAACACGAAAGAGCTCTGTGGACCAAAAATCAACTCGAGATGAGAGGTTAGTCCCTGGCTTCGACTCCAGAGGAATACCACCTTACCACAAGCACCTCAAGAGGAGGCTTCTCTCAGCTCTAGGTATGTGAGAGGGACCCTGAGTTTGCGGCCTCAAGTGGAATGGAGACCGCGATGCCCTGACTCGAAATAAGGCCGGATATCCCTGCAGTGACTTGAATGCAGGTTCGTCTTGCATCTCCCAAGACGAAAGGATGTCTGAATCCCCTGTGGAGACCACAGAGAAAGACCTAGTTCCCCACCTCATCGCGACCGGAGGCCTCACATCCTTTGAAAACTGCAGAGGTACACGGAGATCAGTGCCTCCAAAGGAGACGATGCCTGACTCCTCGTGAAACTTGATAGGAGTCCCAGGATTCCTGTGGCACGTGGAAAGGGACCCTTGGTCTCCCACCTCAGCTGGAGAGGCGTCCCAATTGCCCTGCCAAGCTTCGAGGAGAATCCCGAGTTGTCCCTCGCAACTAGGCAGGAGTCCTGACGTCGCTGAACAAACACGTGGGTGGAAGGGCCATCCCCGTCGTAACTCGAGAATATACCCCAGGTTCCCGCCGCAACTCGAGAAAAACCATGAGACTTCCCCCTCGCTGCGAGATGAGGCCCGATTCCCCTGCACTGCGTGCAGAGCAATTCCGTGTTGCACATCACACATGAAAGGAGCCTTGATTTCCTTGATGGCACTCCAGAGAAACCCCAAGAACACTGTTTCAAGGCTAGAGGGATCCTGAGGTCACTGTAGCAACACGAAAGAGCTCCGTGGACCAAAAATCAACTCGAGATGAGAGGTTAGTCCCTGGCTTCGACTCCAGAGGAATACCACCTTACCACAAGCACCTCAAGAGGAGGCTTCTCTCAGCTCTAGCTATGTGAGAGGGACCCTGAGTTTGCGGCCTCAAGTGGAATGGAGATCGCGATGCCCTGACTCCAAATAAGGCCGGATATCCATGCAGTGACTTGAATGCAGGCTCGTCTTGCATCTCCCAAGACGAAAGGATGTCTGAATCCCCTGTGGAGACCTCAGAGAAAGATCTAGTTCCCCACCTCATCGCGACCGGAGGCCTCACATCCTTTTAAAACTCCAGAGGTACGCGGAGATCAGTGCCTCCAAAGAGACGATGTCTGACTCCTCTGAAACTTGATAGGAGTCCCAGGATTCCTGTGGCACGTGGAAAGGGACCCTTGGTCTCCCGCCTCAGCTGGAGAGGCGTCCCAATTGCCCTGCCAAGCCTCGAAGAGAATCCCGAGTTGTCCCTCGCAACTAGGCAGGAGTCCTGACGTCGCTGAAGAAACACGTGTGTGGAAGGGCCATCCCCGTCGTAACTCGAGAATATACCCCAGGTTCCCCCCGCAACTCGAGAAAAACAATGAGACTTCCCCCTCGCTAAGTGATGAGGCCCGATTCCCCTGCACTGCGTGCAGAGCAATTCCGTGTTGCACATCACACATGAAAGGAGCCTTCATTTCCTTGATGGCACTCCAGAGAAACCCCAAGAACACTGTTTCAAGGCTAGAGGGATCCCGAGTTCACTGTAGCAACACGAAAGAGCTCCGTGGACCAAAAATCAACTCGAGATGAGAGGTTAGTCCCTGGCTTCGACACCAGAGGAATACCACCTTACCACAAGCACCTCAAGAGGAGGCTTCTCTCAGCTCTAGGTATGTGAGAGGGACCCTGAGTTTGCGGCCTCAAGTGGAATGGACACCGCGATTCCCTGACGCGAAATAAGGCCGGATATCCCTGCAGTGACTTGAATGCAGGCTCGTCTTGCATCTCCCAAGACGAAAGGATGTCTGAATACCCTGTGGAGACCACAGAGAAAGACCTAGGTCAACACCTCATGGCGACCGGAGGCCTCACATCCTTTGAAAACTCCAGAGGTACGCGGAGATCAGTGCCTCCAAAGAGACGATGCCTGACTCCTCTGAAACATGATAGGAGTCCCAGGATTCCTGTGGCACGTTGAAAGGGACCCTTGGTCTCCCGCCTCAGCTGGAGAGGCGTCCCAATTGCCCTGCCAAGCCTCGAAGAGAATCCCGAGTTGTCCCTCGCAACTAGGCAGGAGTCCTGACGTCGCTGAACAAACACGTGGGTGGAAGGGCCATCCCCGTCGTAACTCGAGAATATACCCCAGGTTCCCGCCGCAACTCGAGAAAAACAATGAGACTTCCCCCTCGCTAAGTGATGAGGCCCGATTCCCCTGCACTGCGTGCAGAGCAATTCCGTGTTGCACATCACACATGAAAGGAGCCTTCATTTCCTTGATGGCACTCCAGAGAAACCCCAAGAACACTGTTTCAAGGCTAGAGGGATCCCGAGGTCACTGTAGCAACACGAAAGAGCTCCGTGGACCAAAAATCAACTCGAGATGAGAGGTTAGTCCCTGGCTTCGACTCCAGAGGAATACCACCTTACCACAAGCACCTCAAGAGGAGGCTTCTCTCAGCTCTAGGTATGTGAGAGGGACCCTGAGTTTGCGGCCTCAAGTGGAATGGACACCGCGATTCCCTGACGCGAAATAAGGCCGGATATCCCTGCAGTGACTTGAATGCAGGCTCGTCTTGCATCTCCCAAGACGAAAGGATGTCTGAATCCCATGTGGAGACAACAGAGAATGACCTAGGTCAACACCTCATGGCGACCGGAGGCCTCACATCCTTTGAAAACTCAAGAGGTACGCGGAGATCAGTGCCTCCAAAGGAGACGATGCCTGACTCCTCGTGAAACTTGATAGGAGTCCCAGGATTCCTGTGGCACGTGGAAAGGGACACTTGGTCTCCCACCTCAGCTGGAGAGGCATCCCAATTGCCCTGCCAAGCCTCGAGGAGAATCCCGAGTTGTTCCTCGCAACTAGGCAGGAGTCCTGACGTCACTGAACAAACACGTGGGTGGAAGGGCCATCCCCGTCGTAACTCGAGAATATACCCCAGGTTCCCGCCGCAACTCGAGAAAAACCATGAGACTTCCCCCTCGCCGCGAGATGAGGCCCGATTCCCCTGCGCTGCGTGCAGAGCAATTACGTGTTGCACATCACACATGAAAGGAGCCTTGATTTCCTTGATGGCACTCCAGAGAAACCCCAAGAACACTGTTTCAAGGCTAGAGGGATCCTGAGGTTACTGTAGCAACACGAAAGAGCTCCGTGGACCAAAAATCAACTCGAGATGAGAGGTTAGTCCCTGGCTTCGACTCCAGAGGAATACCACCTTACCACAAGCACCTCAAGAGGAGGCTTCTCTCAGCTCGAGGTATGTGAGAGGGACCCTGAGTTTGCGGCCTCAAGTGGAATGGACACCGCGATTCCCTGACGCGAAATAAGGCCGGATATCCCTGCAGTGACTTGAATGCAGGCTCGTCTTGCATCTCCCAAGACGAAAGGATGTCTGAATCCCCTGTGGAGACCACAGAGAATGACCTAGTTCCCCACCTCATCGCGACCAGAGGCCTCACATCCTTTGAAAACTCCAGAGGAAGTCGGAGATCAGTGCCTCCAAAGGAGACGATGCCTGACTCCTCGTGAAACTTGATAGGAGTCCCAGGATTCCTGTGGCACGTGGAAAGGGACCCTTGGTCTCCCGCCTCAGCTGGAGAGGCGTCGCAATTGCCCTGCCAAGCCTCGAGGAGAATACCGAGTTGTCCCTCGCAACTAGGCAGGAGTCCTGACGTCGCTGAACAAACACGTGGGTGGAAGGGCCATCCCCGTCGTAACTCGAGAATATACCCCAGGTTCCCGCCGCAACTCGAGAAAAACCATGAGACTTCACCCTCGCCGCGAAATGAGGCCTGATTCCCCTGCACTGCGTGCAGAGCAATTCCGTGTTGCACATCACACATGAAAGGAGCCTTGATTTCCTTGATGGCACTCCAGAGAAACCCCAAGAACACTGTTTCAAGGTTGAGGGATCCTGAGGTCACTGTAGCAACACGAAAGAGCTCCGTGGACCAAAAATCAACTCGAGATGAGAGGTTAGTCCCTGGCTTCGACTCCAGTGGAATACCCCCTTACCACAAGCACCTCAAGAGGAGGCTGCTCTCAGCTCTATGTATGTGGGAGGGACCCTGAGTTTGCGGCCTCAAGTGGAATGGAGACCTCGATGCCCTGACTGGAATTAAGGCCGGATATCCCTGCAGTGACTTGAATGCAGGCTCGTCTTGCATCTCCCAAGACGAAAGAATGTCTGAATCCCCTGTGGAGACCACAGAGAATGACCTAGTTCCCCACCTCATCGCGACCGGAGGCCTCACATCCTTTGAAAACTCCAGAGGTACGCGGAGATCAGTGCCTCCAAAGGAGACGATGCCTGACTCCTCGTGAAACTTGATAGGAGTCCCAGGATTCCTGTGGCACGTGGAAAGGGACCCTTGGTCTCCTGCCTCAGCTGGAGAGGCGTCCCAATTGCCCTGCCAAGCCTCGAGGAGAATCCCGAGTTGTCCCTCGCAACTAGGCAGGAGTCCTGACGTCGCTGAACAAACACGTGGGTGGAAGGGCCATCCCCGTCGTAACTCGAGAATATACCCCAGGTTCCCGCCGCAACTCGAGAAAAACCATGAGACTTCCCCCTCGCCGCGAGATGAGGCCCGATTCCCCTGCACTGCGTGCAGAGCAATTCCGTGTTGCACATCACACATGATTGGAGCCTTGATTTCCTTGGTGGCACTCCAGAGAAACCCCAACAACACTGTGTCAAGGCTAGAGGGATCCTGAGGTCACTGTAGCAACACGAAAGAGCTCCGTGGACCAAAAATCAACTCGAGATGAGAGGTTAGTCCCTGGCTTCGACTCCAGAGGAATACCACCTTACCACATGCACCTCAAGAGGAGGCTTCTCTCAGCTCTAGCTATGTGAGAGGGACCCTGAGTTTGCGGCCTCAAGTGGAATGGACACCGCGATGCCCTGACTCAAAATAAGGCCGGATATCCCTGCAGTGACTTGAATGCAGGCTCGTCTTGCATCTCCCAAGACGAAAGGATGTCTGAATCCCCTGTGGAGACCACAGAGAAAGACGTAGTTCCCCACCTCATCGTGACCGGAGGCCTCACATCCTTTGAAAACTCCAGAGGTAGGCGGAGATCAGTGCCTCCAAAGGAGACGATGCCTGACTCCTCTGAAACATGATAGGAGTCCCAGGATTCCTGTGGCACGTGGAAAGGGACCCTTGGTCTCCCGCCTCAGCTGGAGATGCGTCCCAATTGCCCTGCCAAGCCTCGAGGAGAATCCCGAGTTGTCCCTCGCAACTAGGCAGGAGTCCTGTAGTCGCTGAAGAAACACGTGTGTGGAAGGGCCATCCCCGTCGTAACTCGAGAATATACCCCAGGTTCCCGCCGCAACTCGAGAAAAACAATGAGACTTCCCCCTCGCAACGACATGAGGCCCGATTCCCCTGCACTACTTCCAGAGCAATTCCGTGTTGCACATCACACATGAAAGGAGCCTTCATTTTCTTGATGGCACTCCAGAGAAACCCCAAGAACACTGTTTCAAGGTTAGAGGGATCCCGAGGTCACTGTAGCAACACGAAAGAGCTCCGTGGACCAAAAATCAACTCGAGATGAGAGGTTAGTCCCTGGCTTCGACTCCAGAGGAATACCACCTTACCACAAGCACCTCAAGAGGAGGCTTCTCTCAGCTCTAGGTATGTGAGAGGTACCCTGAGTTTGCGGCCTCAAGTGGAATGGACACCGCGATTCCCTGACGCGAAATAAGGCCGGATATCCCTGCAGTGACTTGAATGCAGGCTCGTCTTGCATCTAACAAGACGAAAGGATGTCTGAATCCCCTGTGGAGACCACAGAGAAAGACCTAGGTCAACACCTCATGGCGACCGGAGGCCTCACATCCTTTGTAAACTCCAGAGGTACGCGGAGATCAGTGCCTCCAAAGGAGACGATGCCTGACTCCTCGTGAAACTTGATAGGAGTCCCAGGATTCCTGTGGCACGTGGAAAGGGACCCTTGGTCTCCCGCCTCAGCTGGAGAGGCGTCCCAATTGCCCTGCCAAGCCTCGAGGAGAATTCCGAGTTGTCCCTCGCAACTAGGCAGGAGTCCTGCCGTCGCTGAACTAACACGTGTGTGGAAGGGCCATCCCCGTCGTAACTCGAGAATATACCGCAGGTTCCCGCCGCAACTCGAAAAAAACCATGAGACTTCCCCCTCGCCGCGAAATGAGGCCCGATTCCCCTGCACTGCGTGCAGAGCAATTCCGTGTTGCACATCACACATGAAAGGAGCCTTGATTTCCTTGATGGCACTCCAGAGAAACCCAAGAACACTGTTTCAAGGCTGGAGGCATCCTGAGGTCCCTGTAGCAACACGAAAGAGCTCCGTGGACCAAAAATCAACTCGAGATGAGAGGTTAGTCCCTGGCTTCGATTCCAGAGGAATACCACCTTACCACAAGCACCTCAAGAGGAGGCTTCTCTCAGCTCTATGTATGTGAGAGGCACCCTGAGTTTGCGGCCTCAAGTGGAATGGAGACCGCGATGCCCTGACTCGAAATAAGGCCGGATATCCCTGCAGTGACTTGAATGCAGGTTCGTCTTGCATCTCCCAAGACGAAAGGATGTCTGAATCCCCTGTGGAGACCACAGAGAAAGACCTAGTTCCCCACCTCAACGCGACCGGAGGCCTCACATCCTTTGAAAACTGCAGAGGTACACGGAGATCAGTGCCTCCAAAGGAGACGATGCCTGACTCCTCGTGAAACTTGATAGGAGTCCCAGGATTCCTGTGGCACGTGGAAAGGGACCCTTGGTCTCCCACCTCAGCTGGAGAGGCGTCCCAATTGCCCTGCCAAGCCTCGAGGAGAATCCCGAGTTGTCCCTCGCAACTAGGCAGGAGTCCTGACGTCGCTGAACAAACACGTGGGTGGAAGGGCCATCCCCGTCGTAACTCGAGAATATACCCCAGGTTCCCGCCGCAAATCGAGAAAAACCATGAGACTTCCCCCTCGCCGCGAGATGAGGCCCGATTCCCCTGCACTGCGTGCAGAGCAATTCCGTGTTGCACATCACACATGAAAGGAGCCTTGATTTCCTTGATGGCACTCCAGAGAAACCCCAAGAACACTGTTTCAAGGCTAGAGGGATCCTGAGGTCACTGTAGCAACATGAAAGAGCTCCGTGGACCAAAAATCAACTCGAGATGAGAGGTTAGTCCCTGGCTTCGACTCCAGAGGAATACCACCTTACCACAAGCACCTCAAGAGGAGGCTTCTCTCAGCTCTAGCTATGTGAGAGGGACCCTGAGTTTGCGGCCTCAAGTGGAATGGAGATTGCGATGCCCTGACTCCAAATAAGGCCGGATATCCATGCAGTGACTTGAATGCAGGCTCGTCTTGCATCTCCCAAGACGAAAGGATGTCTGAATCCCCTGTGGAGACCTCAGAGAAAGATCTAGTTGCCCACCTCATCGCGACCGGAGGCCTCACATCCTTTTAAAACTCCAGAGGTACGCGGAGATCAGTGCCTCCAAAGAGACGATGCCTGACTCCTCTGAAACATGATAGGAGTCCCAGGATTCCTGTGGCACGTTGAAAGGGACCCTTGGTCTCCCGCCTCAGCTGGAGAGGCGTCCCAATTGCCCTGCCAAGCCTCGAAGAGAATCCCGAGTTGTCCCTCGCAACTAGGCTGGAGTCCTGACGTCGCTGAAGAAACACGTGTGTGGAAGGGCCATCCCCATCGTAACTCGAGAATATACCCCAGGTTCCCCCCGCAACTCGAGAAAAACAATGAGACTTCCCCCTCGCTAAGTGACGAGGCCCGATTCCCCTGCACTGCGTGCAGAGCAATTCCGTGTTGCACATCACACATGAAAGGAGCCTTCATTTCCTTGATGGCACTCCAGAGAAACCCCAAGAACACTGTTTCAAGGCTAGAGGGATCCCGAGGTCACTGTAGCAACACGAAAGAGCTCCGTGGACCAAAAATCAACTCGAGATGAGAGGTTAGTCTCTGGCTTCGACTCCAGAGGAATACCACCTTACCACAAGCACCTCAAGAGGAGGCTTCTCTCAGCTCTAGGTATGTGAGAGGGGCCCTGAGTTTGCGGCCTCAAGTGGAATGGACACCGCGATTCCCTGACGCGAAATAAGGCCGGATATCCCTGCAGTGACTTGAATGCAGGCTCGTCTTGCATCTCCCAAGACGAAAGGATGTCTGAATCCCCTGTGGAGACCACAGAGAAAGACCTAGGTCAACACCTCATGGCGACCGGAGGCCTCACATCCTTTGAAAACTCCAGAGGTACGCGGAGATCAGTGCCTCCAAAGGAGACGATGCCTGACTCCTCGTGAAACTTGATAGGAGTCCCAGGATACCTGTGGCACATGGAAAGGGACCCTTGGTCTCCCGCCTCAGCTGGAGAGGCGTCCCAATTGCCGTGCCAAGCCTCGAGGAGAATCCCGAGTTGTCCCACGCAACTAGGCAGGAGTCCTGACGTCGCTGAACAAACAAGTGGGTGGAAGGGCCATCCCCGTCGTAACTCGAGAATATACCCCAGGTTCCCGCCGCAACTCGAGAAAAACCATGAGACTTCCCCCTCGCCGCGAGATGAGGCCCGATTCCCCTGCACTGCGTGCAGAGCAATTCCGTGTTGCACATCACACATGAAAGGAGCCTTGATTTCCTTGATGCCACTCCAAAGACACCCCAAGAACACTGTTTCAAGGTTGAGGGATCCTGAGGTAACTGTAGCAACATGAAAGAGCTCCGTGGACCAAAAATCAACTCGAGATGAGAGGTTAGTCCCTGGCTTCGACTCCAGAGGAATACCACCTTACCACAAGCACCTCAAGAGGAGGCTTCTCTCAGCTCTAGGTATGTGAGAGGGACCCTGAGTTTGCGGCCTCAAGTGGAATGGACACTGCAATGCCCTGCCTCGAAATAAGGCCGGATATCCCTGCAGTGACTTGAATGCAGGCTCGTCTTGCATCTCCCAAGACGAAAGGATGTCTGAATCCCCTGTGGAGACTGCAGAGAAAGACCTAGTTCCCCACCTCATGACGACCTGAGGCCTCATATCCTTTGAAAACTCCAGAGGTACGCGGAGATCAGTGCCTCCAAAGGAGAAGATGCCTGACTCCTCGTGAAACTTGATAGGAGTCCCAGGATTCCTGTGGCACGTGGAAAGGGACCCTTGGTCTCCCGCCTCAGCTGGAGAGGCATCCCAATTGCCCTGCCAAGCCTCGAGGAGAATCCCGAGTTGTCCCTCGCAACTAGGCAGGAGTCTGATGTCGCTGAACAAACACCTGTGTGGAAGGGCCATCCCCGTCGTTACTCGAGAATATACCCCAGCTTCCAATCGCAACAAAAGAAAAACCATTAGACTTCCCCCTCGCCGCGAGATGAGGCCCGATTCCCCTGCACTGCGTGCAGAGCAATTCTGTGTTGCACATCACACATGAAAGGAGCCTTGATTTCCTTGATGGCACTCCAGAGAAACCCCAAGAACACTGTTTCAAGGCTGGAGGCATCCGGAGGTCCCTGTAGCAGCACGAAAGAGCTCCGTGGACCATGAATCAACTCGAGATGAGAGGTTAGTCCCTGGCTTCGACCCCAGAGGAATACCACCTTACCACAAGCACCTCAAGAGGAGGCTTCTCTCAGCTCTAGCTATGTGAGAGGGACCCTGAGTTTGCGGCCTCAAGTGGAATGGAGACCGCGATGCCCTGACTCGAAATAAGGCCGGATATCCATGCAGTGACTTGAATGCAGGCTCGTCTTGCATCTAACAAGACGAAAGGATGTCTGAATCCCCTGTGGAGACCACAGAGAAAGACGTAGTTCCCCACCTCATCGCGACCGGAGGCCTCACATCCTTTGAAAACTCCAGAGGTACGCGGAGATCAGTGCCTCCAAAGGAGACGATGCCTGACTCCTCTGAAACATGATAGGAGTCCCAGGATTCCTGTGGCACGTGGAAAGGGACCCTTGGTCTCCCGCCTCAGCTGGAGATGCGTCCCAATTGCCCTGCCAAGCCTCGAGGAGAATCCCGAGTTGTCCCTCGCAACTAGGCAGGAGTCCTGTCGTCGCTGAAGAAACACGTGTGTGGAAGGGCCATCCCCGTCGTAACTCGAGAATATACCCCAGGTTCCCGCCGCAACTCGAGAAAAACAATGAGACTTCCCCCTCGCAACGAGATGAGGCCCGATTCCCCTGCACTGCGTGCAGAGCAATTCCGTGTTGCACATCACACATGAAAGGAGCCTTCATTTTCTTGATGGCACTCCAGAGAAACCCCAAGAACACTGTTTCAAGGCTAGAGGGATCCCGAGGTCACCGTAGCAACACGAAAGAGCTCTGTGGACCAAAAATCAACTCGAGATGAGAGGTTAGTCCCTGGCTTCGACTCCAGAGGAATACCACCTTACCACAAGCACCTCAAGAGGAGGCTTCTCTCAGCTCTAGGTATGTGAGAGGGACCCTGAGTTTGCGGCCTCAAGTGGAATGGAGACCGCGATGCCCTGACTCGAAATAAGGCCGGATATCCCTGCAGTGACTTGAATGCAGGTTCGTCTTGCATCTCCCAAGACGAAAGGATGTCTGAATCCCCTGTGGAGACCACAGAGAAAGACCTAGTTCCCCACCTCATCGCGACCGGAGGCCTCACATCCTTTGAAAACTGCAGAGGTACACGGAGATCAGTGCCTCCAAAGGAGACGATGCCTGACTCCTCGTGAAACTTGATAGGAGTCCCAGGATTCCTGTGGCACGTGGAAAGGGACCCTTGGTCTCCCACCTCAGCTGGAGAGGCGTCCCAATTGCCCTGCCAAGCTTCGAGGAGAATCCCGAGTTGTCCCTCGCAACTAGGCAGGAGTCCTGACGTCGCTGAACAAACACGTGGGTGGAAGGGCCATCCCCGTCGTAACTCGAGAATATACCCCAGGTTCCCGCCGCAACTCGAGAAAAACCATGAGACTTCCCCCTCGCTGCGAGATGAGGCCCGATTCCCCTGCACTGCGTGCAGAGCAATTCCGTGTTGCACATCACACATGAAAGGAGCCTTGATTTCCTTGATGGCACTCCAGAGAAACCCCAAGAACACTGTTTCAAGGCTAGAGGGATCCTGAGGTCACTGTAGCAACACGAAAGAGCTCCGTGGACCAAAAATCAACTCGAGATGAGAGGTTAGTCCCTGGCTTCGACTCCAGAGGAATACCACCTTACCACAAGCACCTCAAGAGGAGGCTTCTCTCAGCTCTAGCTATGTGAGAGGGACCCTGAGTTTGCGGCCTCAAGTGGAATGGAGATCGCGATGCCCTGACTCCAAATAAGGCCGGATATCCATGCAGTGACTTGAATGCAGGCTCGTCTTGCATCTCCCAAGACGAAAGGATGTCTGAATCCCCTGTGGAGACCTCAGAGAAAGATCTAGTTCCCCACCTCATCGCGACCGGAGGCCTCACATCCTTTTAAAACTCCAGAGGTACGCGGAGATCAGTGCCTCCAAAGAGACGATGTCTGACTCCTCTGAAACTTGATAGGAGTCCCAGGATTCCTGTGGCACGTGGAAAGGGACCCTTGGTCTCCCGCCTCAGCTGGAGAGGCGTCCCAATTGCCCTGCCAAGCCTCGAAGAGAATCCCGAGTTGTCCCTCGCAACTAGGCAGGAGTCCTGACGTCGCTGAAGAAACACGTGTGTGGAAGGGCCATCCCCGTCGTAACTCGAGAATATACCCCAGGTTCCCCCCGCAACTCGAGAAAAACAATGAGACTTCCCCCTCGCTAAGTGATGAGGCCCGATTCCCCTGCACTGCGTGCAGAGCAATTCCGTGTTGCACATCACACATGAAAGGAGCCTTCATTTCCTTGATGGCACTCCAGAGAAACCCCAAGAACACTGTTTCAAGGCTAGAGGGATCCCGAGTTCACTGTAGCAACACGAAAGAGCTCTGTGGACCAAAAATCAACTCGAGATGAGAGGTTAGTCCCTGGCTTCGACACCAGAGGAATACCACCTTACCACAACCACCTCAAGAGGAGGCTTCTCTCAGCTCTAGGTATGTGAGAGGGACCCTGAGTTTGCGGCCTCAAGTGGAATGGACACCGCGATTCCCTGACGCGAAATAAGGCCGGATATCCCTGCAGTGACTTGAATGCAGGCTCGTCTTGCATCTCCCAAGACGAAAGGATGTCTGAATACCCTGTGGAGACCACAGAGAAAGACCTAGGTCAACACCTCATGGCGACCGGAGGCCTCACATCCTTTGAAAACTCCAGAGGTACGCGGAGATCAGTGCCTCCAAAGGAGACGATGCCTGACTCCTCGTGAAACTTGATAGGAGTCCCAGGATTCCTGTGGCACATGGAAAGGGACACTTGGTCTCCCGCCTCAGCTGGAGAGGCGTCCCAATTGCCCTGCCAAGCCTCGAGGAGAATTCCGAGTTGTCCCTCGCAACTAGGCAGGAGTCCTGCAGTCGCTGAACTAACACGTGGGTGGAAGGGCCATCCCCGTCGTAACTCGAGAATATACCGCAGGTTCCCGCCGCAACTCGAGATAAACCATGAGACTTCCGCCTCGCCGCGAGATGAGGCCCGATTCCCCTGCACTGCGTGCAGAGCAATTCCGTGTTGCACATCAGACATGAAAGGAGCCTTGATTTCCTTGATGGCACTCCAGAGAAACCCCAAGAACACTGTTTCAAGGTTGAGGGATCCTGAGGTAACTGTGGCAACACGAAAGAGCTCCGTGGACCAAAAATTAACTCGAGATGAGAGGTTAGTCCCTGGCTTCGACTCCAGAGGAATACCACCTTACCACAAGCACCTCAAGAGGAGGCTTCTCTCAGCAATAGCTATGTGAGAGGGACCCTGAGTTTGCGGCCTCAAGTGGAATGGACACCGCGATTCCCTGACGCGAAATAAGGCCGGATATCCCTGCAGTGACTTGAATGCAGGCTCGTCTTGCATCTCCCAAGACGAAAGAATGTCTGAATCCCCTGTGGAGACAACAGAGAATGACCTAGTTCCCCACCTCATCGCGACCGGAGGCCTCACATCCTTTGAAAACTCCAGAGGTACGCGGAGATCAGTGCCTCCAAAGGAGACGATGCCTGACTCCTCGTGAAACTTGATAGGAGTCCCAGGATTCCTGTGGCACGTGGAAAGGGACTCTTGGTCTCCCGCCTCAGCTGGAGAGGCGTCCCAATTGCCCTGCCAAGCCTCGAGGAGAATCCCGAGTTGTCCCTCGCAACTAGGCAGGAGTCCTGATGTCGCTGAACAAACACGTGTGTGGAAGGGCCATCCCTGTCGTAACTCGAGAATATACCCCAGGTTCCCGCCGCAACTCGCGATAAACCATGAGACTTCCCCCTCGCCACGAGATGAGGCCCGATTCCCCTGCACTGCATGCAGAGCAATTCCGTGTTGCACATCAAACATGAAAGGAGCATTGATTTCCTTGATTGCACTCCAGAGAAACCCCAAGAACACTGTTTCAAGGCTAGAGGGATCCTGAGGTCACTGTAGCAACACGAAAGAGCTCCGTGGACCAAAAATCAACTCGATATGAGAGGTTAGTCCCTGGCTTCGACTCCAGAGGAATACCACCTTACCACAAGCACCTCAAGAGGAAGCTTCTCTCAGCTCTAGGTATGTGAGAGGGACCCTGATTTTGCGGCCTCAAGTGGAATGGACACCGCGATGCCCTGACTCGATATAAGGCCGGATATCCCTGCAGTGACTTGAATGCAGGCTCGCCTTGCATCTCCCAAGACGAAATGATGTCTGAATCCCCTGTGGAGACCACAGAGAAAGACCTAGTTCCCCACCTCATCGCGACCGGAGACCACACATCGTTTGAAAACTCCAGAGGTACGCGGAGATCAGTGCCTCCAAAGGAGACGATGCCTGACTCCTCCTGAAACTTGATAGCAGTCCCAGGATTCCTGTGGCACTTGGAAAGGGACCCTTGGTCTCCAGCCTCAGCTGGAGAGGCGTCCCAATTGCCCTGCCAAGCCTCGAGGAGAATCCCGAGTTGTCCCTCGCAACTAGGCAGGAGTCCTGACGTCGCTGAACAAACACGTGGTTAGAAGGGCCATCCCCGTCGTAACTCGAGGATATACCCAATTTCCCGCCGCAACTCCAGAAAAACCATGAGACTTCCCCCTCGCCGCGATATGAGGCCCGATTCCCCTGCCCTGCATGCAGAGCAATTCCGTGTTGCACATCACACATGAAAGGAGCCTTGATTTCCTTGATGGCACTCCAGAGAAACCCCAAGAACACTGTTTCAAGGCTATAGGGATCCTGAGGTCACTGTAGCAACACGAAAGAGCTCCGTGGACCAAAAATCAACTCGAGATGAGAGGTTAGTCCCTGGCTTCGACTCCAGAGGAATACCACCTTACCACAAGCACCTCAAGAGGAGGCTTCTCTCAGCTCTAGCTATGTGAGAGGGACCCTGACTTTCCGGCCTCAATTGGAATGGACACCGCGATGCCCTGACTCGAAATAAGGCCGGATATCCCTTCAGTGACTTGAATACAGGCTCGTCTTGCATCTCCCAAGACGAAAGGATTTCTGAATCCCCAGTGGAGACCACAGAGAAAGACCTAGTTCCCCACCTCATCGCGACCGGAGGCCTCATATCCTTTGAAAACTCCAGAGGTACGCGGAGATCAGTGCCTCCAAAGGAGACGACGCCTGACTTCTCGTGCAACTTGATAGGAGTCCCAGGATTCCTGTGGCACGTGGAAAGGGACCGTTGGTCTCCCGCCTCAGCTGGAGAGGCGTCCCAATTGCCCTGCCAAGCCTCGAGGAGAATCCCGAGTTGTCCCTCGCAACTAGGCAGGAGTCCTGACTTCGCTGAACAAACACGTGGGTGGAAGGGCCATCCCCGTCGTAACTCGAGAATATACCCCAGGTTCCCGCCGCAACTCGAGAAAAACCATGAGACTTCCCCTTCGCCGCGAGATGAGGACCGATTCCCCTGCACTGCGTGCAGAGCAATTCCGTGTTGCACATCACACATGAAAGGAGCCTTGATTTCTTGATGGCACTCCAGAGAAAACCCAAGAACACTGTTTCAAGGATAGAGGGATCCTGAGGTCACTGTAGCAACACGAAAGAGCTCCGTGGACCAAAAATCAACTCGAGATGAGAGGTTAGTCCCTGGCTTCGACTCCAGAGGAATACCACCTTACCACAAGCACCTCAAGAGGAGGCTTCTCTCAGCTCTAGCTATGTGAGAGAGACCCTGAGTTTGCGGCCTCAAGTGGAATGGACACCGCGATGCCCTGACTCGAAGTAAGGCCGGATATCCCTGCAGTGACTTGAATGCAGGCTCGTCTTGCATCTCCCAAGACGAAAGGATGTCTGAATCCCCTGTGGAGACCACAGAGAAAGACCTAGTTCCCCACCTCATCGCGACCGGAGGCCTCACATCCTTTGAAAACTCCAGAGGTACGCGGAGATCAGTGCCTCAAAAGGAGACGATGCCTGACTCCTCGTGAAACTTGATAGGAGTCCCAGGATTCCTGTGGCACGTGGAAAAGGACCCTTGGTCTCCTGCCTCAGCTGGAGAGGCGTCCCAATTGCCCTGCCAAGCCTCGAGGAGAATCCCGAGTTGTCCCTCGCAACTAGGCAGGAGTCCTGCCGTCGCTGAACAAACACGTGGTTGGAAGGGCCATCCCCGTCGTAACTCGAGAATATACCCAATTTCCCGCCGCAACTCCAGAAAAACCATGAGACTTCCCCCTCGCCGCGATATGAGGCCCGATTCCCCTGCACTGCGTGCAGAGCAATTCCGTGTTGCACATCACACATGAAAGGAGCCTTGATTTCCTTGATGGCACTCCAGAGAAACCCCAAGAACACTGTTTCAAGGCTAGAGGGATCCTGAGGTCACTGTAGCAACATGAAAGAGCTCCGTGGACCAAAAATCAACTCGAGATGAGAGGTTAGTCACTGGCTTCGACTCCAGAGGAATACCACCTTACCACAAGCACCTCAACAGGAGGCTTCTCTCAGCTCTAGGTATGTGAGAGGAACCCTGAGTTTGCGGCCTCAAGTGGAATGGACACCGCGATGCCCTGACTCGAAATAAGGCCGGATATCCCTTCAGTGACCTGAATACAGGCTCGTCTTGCATCTCCCAAGACGAAAGGATGTCTGAATCCCCAGTGGAGACCACAGAGAAAGACCTAGTTACCCACCTCATTGCGAGCGGAGGCCTCATATCCTTTGAAAACTCCAGAGGTATGCGGAGATCAGTGCCTCCAAAAGAGACGATGCCTGACTCCTCGTGAAACTTGATAGGAGTCCCAGGATCCCTGTGGCACGTGGAAAGGGACCTTTGGTCTCCGGCCTCAGCTGGAGAGGCGTCCCAATTGCCCTGCCAAGCCTCGAGGAGAATCCCGAGTTGTCCCTCGCAACTAGGAAGGAGTACTGCCATCGCTGAATAAACACGTGGTTGGAAGGGCCATCCCCGTCGTAACTCGAGAATATACCCCAGGTTCCCGCCGCAACTCGAGAAAAAACATGAGACTTCCCCCTCGCCGCGAGATGAGGCCCGATTCCCCTGCACTGCGTGCAGAGCAATACTGTGTTGCACATCACACATGAAAGGAGCCTTGATTTCCTTGATGACACTCCAGAGAAACCCCAAGAACACTGTTTCAAGGCTAGAGGGATCCTGAGGTCCCTGTAGCAGCACGAAAGAGCTCCGTGGACCATGAATCAACTCGAGATGAGAGGTTAGTCCCTGGCTTCGACTCCAGAGGAATACCACCTTACCACAAGCACCTCAAGAGGAGGCTTCTCTCAGCTCTAGGTATGTGAGAGGGACCCTGAGTTTGCGGCCTCAAGTGGAATGGAGACCGCGATGCCCTGACTCGAAATAAGGCCGGATATCCCTGCAGTGACTTGAATGCAGGCTCGTCTTGCATCTCCCAAGACGAAAGGATGTCTGAATCCCCTGTGGAGACCACAGAGAAAGACCTAGTTCCCAACCTCATCGCGACCGGAGGCCTCACATCCTTTGAAAACTCCAGAGGTACGCGGAGATCAGTGCCTCCAAAGGAGACGATGCCTGACTCCTCTTGAAACTTGATAGGAGTCCCAGGATTCCTGTGGCACGTGGAAAGGGACCCTTGGTCTCCCGCCTCAGCTGGAGAGGCGTCCCAATTGCCCTGCCAAGCCTCGAGGAGAATCCCGAGTTGTCCCTCGCAACTAGGCAGGAGTCTGACGTCGCTGAACAAACACCTGTGTGGAAGGGCCATGCCCGTCGTTACTCGAGAATATACCCAAGCTTCCAATCGCAACTCAAGAAAAACCATTAGACTTCCCCCTCGCCGCAAAATGAGGCCCGATACCCTGAACTGCGTGCAGAGCAATTCCGTGTTGCACATCACACATGAAAGGAGCCTTGATTTCCTTGATGGCACTCCAGAGAAACCCCAAGAACACTGTTTCAAGGCTAGAGGGATCCTGAGGTCACTGTAGCAACACGAAAGAGCTCCGTGGACCACAAATCAACTCGAGATGAGAGGTTAGTCCCTGGCTTCGACTCCAGAGGAATACCACCTTACCACAAGCACCTCAAGAGGAGGCTTCTCTCAGCTCTAGGTATGTGAGAGGGACCCTGAGTTTGCGGCCTCAAGTGGAATGGACACCGCGATGCCCTGACTCGAAATAAGGCCGGATATCCCTGCAGTGACTTGAATGCAGGCTCGTCTTGCATCTCCCAAGACGAAAGGATGTCTGAATCCCCTGTGGAGACCACAGAGAAAGACCTAGTTCCCCACCTCATCGCGACCGGAGGCCTCACATCCTTTGAAAACTCCAGAGGTACGCGGAGATCAGTGCCTCCAAAGGAGACGATGCCTGACTCCTCGTGAAACTTGATAGGAGTCCCAGGATTCCTGTGCACGTGGAAAGGGACCCTTGGTCTCCCGCCTCAGCTGGAGAGGCGTTCCAGTTGCCCTGCGAAGCCTCGAGGAGAATCCCGAGTTGTCCCTTGCAACTAGGCAGGAGTCCTGACGTCGCTGAACAAACACGTGGGTGGAAGGGCCATCCCCGTCGTAACTCGAGAATATACCCCAGGTTCCCGCCGCAACTCGAGAAAAAACATGAGACTTCCCCCTCGCCGCGAGATGAGGCCCGATTCCCCTGCACTGCGTGCAGAGCAATTCCGTGTTGCACATCACACATGAAAGGAGCCTTGATTTCCTTGATGGCACTCCAGAGAAACCCCAAGAACACTGTTTCAAGGCTAGAGGGATCCTGAGATCACTGTAGCAACACGAAAGAGCTCCGTGGACCAAAAATCAACTCGAGATGAGAGGTTAGTCCCTGGCTTCGACTCCAGAGGAATACCACCTTACCACAAGCACCTCAAGAGGAGGCTTCTCTCAGCTCTAGCTATGTGCTGAGTTTGCGGCCTCAAGTGGAATGGACACCGTGATGCCCTGACTCGAAATAAGGCCGGATATCCCTGAAGTGACTTGAATGCAGGCTCGTCTTGCATCTCCCAAGACGAAAGGTTGTCTGAATCCCCTGTGGAGACCACAGAGAAAGACCTATTCCCCACATCATCGCGACCGGAGGCCTCACATCCTTTGAAAATACCACAGGTACGCGGAGATCAGTGCCTCCAAAGGAGACGATGCCTGACTCCTCGTGAAACTTGATAGGAGTCACAGGATTCCTGTGGCACGTGGAAAGGGACACTTGGTCTCCCGCCTCAGCTGGAGAGGCGTCCCAATTGCCCTGCCAAGCCTCGAGGAGAATCCCGAGTTGTCCCTCGCAACTAGGCAGGAGTCCTGACGTCGCTGAACAAACACGTGGGTGAAAGGGCCATCCCCGTCCTAACTCGAGAATATACCCCAGGTTCCCGCCGCAACTCGAGAAAAACCATGAGACTTCCCCCTCGCCACGAGATGAGGCCCGATTCCCCTGCACTGCGTGCAGAGCAATTTCGTGTTGCACATCACACATGAAAGGAGCCTTGATTTCCTTGATGGCACTCCAGAGAAACCCCAAAAACACTGTTTCAAGGCTCGCGGGATCCTGAGGTCAGTGTAGCAACACTAAAGAGTTCCGTGGACCA
Source organism: Cervus elaphus (assembly GCF_910594005.1). Lineage (NCBI taxonomy): Eukaryota > Metazoa > Chordata > Mammalia > Artiodactyla > Cervidae > Cervus > Cervus elaphus. Next base: position 10,767,822 of record NC_057824.1, on the reverse strand, counting down.
AAAATCAACTTGAGATGAGAGGTTAGTCCCTGGCTTCGACTCCAGAGGAATACCACCTTACCACAAGCACCTCAAGAGGAGGCTTCTCTCAGCTCTAGGTATGTGAGAGGGACCCTGAGTTTGCGGCCTCAAGTGGAATGGAGACCGCGATGCCCTGACTCGAAATAAGGCTGGATATCCCTGCAGTGACTTGAATGCAGGCTCGTCTTGCATCTCCCAAGACGAAAGGATGTCTGAATCCCCTGTGGAGACCACAGAAAAAGACCTAGTTCCCCACATCATCGCGACCGGAGGCCTCACATCCTTTGAAAACTCCAGAGGAACGCGGAGATCAGTGCCTCCAAAGGAGACGATGCCTGACTCCTCGTGAAACTTGATAGGAGTCCCAGGATTCCTGTGGAATGTGGAAAGGGACCCTTGGTCTCCCGCCTCACCTGGAGAGGCGTCCCAATTGCCCTGCCAAGCCTCGAGGAGAATCCCGAGTTGTCCCTCGCAACTAGGCAGGAGTCCTGACGTCGCTGAACAAACACGTGGGTGGAAGGGCCATCCCCGTCGTAAATCGAGAATATACCCCAGGTTCCCGCCGCAACTCGAGAAAAACCATGAGACTTCCCCCTCGCCCCGAGATGAGGCCCGATTCCCCTGCACTGCGAGCAGAGCAATTCCATGTTGCACATCACACATGAATGGAGCCTTGATTTCCTTGATAGCACTCCAGAGAATCCCCAAGAACACTGTTTCAAGGCTAGAGGGATCCTGACGTCACTGTAGCCACACGAAAGAGCTCCGTGGCCCAAAAATCAACTAGAGATGAGAGGTTAGTCCCTGGCTTCAACTCCAGAGGAATACCACCTTACCACAAGCACCTCAAGAGGAGGCTTCTCTCAGCTCTAGGTATGTGAGAGGGACCCCGAGTTTGCGGCCTCAAGTGGAATGGACACCGCGATGCCCTGACTCGAAATAAGGCCGGATATCCCTGAAGTGACTTGAATGCAGGCTTGTCTTGCATCTCCCAAGACGAAAGGATGTCTGAATCCCCTGTGGAGACCACAGAAAAAGACCTAGTTCCCCACATCATCGCGACCGGAGGCCTCACATCCTTTGAAAGCTTCAGAGGAACACGGAGATCAGTGCCTCCAAAGGAGACGATGCCTGACTCCTCGTGAAACTTGATAGGAGTCCCAGGATTCCTGTGGCACGTGGAAAGGGACCCTTGGTCTCCCGCCTCAGCTGGAGAGGCGTCCCAATTGCCCTGCCAAGCCTCGAGGAGAATCCCGAGTTGTCCCTCGCAACTAGGCAGGAGTCCTGACGTCGCTGAACAAACACGTGGGTGGAAGGGCCATACCCGTCGTAACTCGAGAATATAACACAGGTTCCCGCCGCAATTCGAGAAAAACCATGAGACTTCCCCCTCGCCGCGAGATGAGGCCCGATTCCCCTGCACTGCGTGCAGAGCAATTCCGTGTTGCACATCACACATGAAAGGAGACTTGATTTCCTTGATGGCACTCCAGAGAAACCCCAAGAACACTGTTTCAAGGCTAGAGGGATCCTGAGGTCACTGTAGCAACACGAAAGAGCTCCGTGGACCAAAAATCAACTCGAGATGAGAGGTTAGTCCCTGGCTTCGACTCCAGAGGAATACCACCTTACCACAAGCACCTCAAGAGGAGGCTTCTCTCAGCTCTAGGTATGTGAGAGGGACCCTGAGTTTGCGGCCTCAAGTGGAATGGACACCGCGATGCCCTGACTGGAATTAAGGCCGGATATCCCTGCAGTGACTTGAATGCAGGGTCGTCTTGCATCTCCCATGACGAAAGGATGTCTGAATCCCCTGTGGAGACCACAGAGAAAGACCTAGTTCCCCACCTCATCGCGACCGGAGGCCTCACATCCTTTGAAAACTCCAGAGGTACGCGGAGATCAGTGCCTCCAAAGGAGACGATGCCTGACTCCTCGTGAAACTTGATAGGAGTCCCAGGATTCCTGTGGCACGTGGAAAGGGACCCTTGGTCTCCCGCCTCAGCTGGAGAGGCGTCCCAATTGCCCTGCCAATCCTCGAGGAGAATCCCGAGTTGTCCCTCGCAACTAGGCAGGAGTCCTGACGTCGCTGAACAAACACGTGGGTGGAAGGGCCATCCCCGTCGTAACTCGAGAATATACCCCAGGTTCCCGCCGCAACTCGAGAAAAACCATGAGACTTCCCCCTCGCCGCGAGATGAGGCCCGATTCCCCTGCACTGCGGGCAGAGCAATTCCGTGTTGCACATCACACATGAAAGGAGCCTTGATTTCCTTGATTGCACACCAGAGAAACCCCAAGAACACTGTTTCAAGGTTGAGGGATCCTGAGGTCACTGTAGCAACACGAAAGAGCTCTGTGGACCAAAAATCAACTCGAGATGAGAGGTTAGTCCCTGGCTTCGACTCCAGAGGAATACCACCTTACCACAAGCACTTCAAGAGGAGGCTTCTTTCAGCTCTAGGTATGTGAGAGGGACCCTGAGTTTGCGGCCTCAAGTGGAATGGAGACCGCGATGCCCTGACTCGAAATAAGGCCGGATATCCCGGCAGTGACTTGAATGCAGGCTCGTATTGCATCTCCCAAGACGAAAGGATGTCTGAATCCCCTGTGGAGACCACAGAGAAAGACCTAGTTCCCCACCTCATCGCGACCGGAGGCCTCACATCCTTTGAAAACTCCAGAGGTACGCGGAGATCAGTGCCTCCAAAAGAGACGATGCCTGACTCCTCGTGAAACTTGATAGGAGTCCCAGGATCCCTGTGGCACGTGGAAAGGGACCTTTGGTCTCCGGCCTCAGCTGGAGAGGCGTCCCAATTGCCCTGCCAAGCCTCGAGGAGAATCCCGAGTTGTCCCTCGCAACTAGGAAGGAGTCCTGCCGTCGCTGAATAAACACGTGGTTGGAAGGGCCATCCCCGTCGTAACTCGAGAATATACCCCAGGTTCCCGCCGCAACTCGAGAAAAAACATGAGACTTCCCCCTCGCCGCGAGATGAGGCCCGATTCCCCTGCACTGCGTGCAGAGCAATTCCGTGTTGCACATCACACATGAAAGGAGCCTTGATTTCCTTGATGGCACTCCAGAGAAACCCCAAGAACACTGTTTCAAGGCTAGAGGGATCCTGAGGTCCCTGTAGCAGCACGAAAGAGCTCCGTGGACCATTAATCAACTTGAGATGAGAGGTTAGTCCCTGGCTTCGACTCCAGAGGAATACCACCTTACCACAAGCACCTCAAGAGGAGGCTTCTCTCAGCTCTAGGTATGTGAGAGGGACCCTGAGTTTGAGGCCTCAAGTGGAATGGAGACCGCGATGCCCTGACTCGAAATAAGGCCGGATATCCCTGCAGTGACTTGAATGCAGGCTCGTCTTGCATCTCCCAAGACGAAAGGATGTCTGAATCCCCTGTGGAGACCACAGAGAAAGACCTAGTTCCCAACCTCATCGCGACCGGAGGCCTCACATCCTTTGAAAACTCCAGAGGTACGCGGAGATCAGTGCCTCCAAAGGAGACGATGCCTGACTCCTCGTGAAACTTGATAGGAGTCCCAGGATTCCTGTGGCACGTGGAAAGGGACCCTTGGTCTCCCGCCTCAGCTGGAGAGGCGTCCCAATTGCCCTGCCAAGCCTCGAGGAGAATCCCGAGTTGTCCCTCGCAACTAGGCAGGAGTCTGACGTCGCTGAACAAACACCTGTGTGGAAGGGCCATGCCCGTCGTTACTCGAGAATATACCCAAGCTTCCAATCGCAACTCAAGAAAAACCATTAGACTTCCCCCTCGCCGCAAAATGAGGCCCGATACCCTGAACTGCGTGCAGAGCAATTCCGTGTTGCACATCACACATGAAAGGAGCCTTGATTTCCTTGATGGCACTCCAGAGAAACCCCAAGAACACTGTTTCAAGGCTAGAGGGATCCTGAGGTCACTGTAGCAACAAGAAAGAGCTCCGTGCACCAAGAATCAACTCGAGATGAGAGGTTAGTCCCTGGCTTCGACTCCAGAGGAATACCACCTTACCACAAGCACCTCAAGAGGAGGCTTCTCTCAGCTCTAGGTATGTGGGAGGGACCCTGAGTTTGCGGCCTCAAGTGGAATGGACACCGCGATGCCCTGACTCGAAATAAGTCCGGATATCCCTGCAGTGACTTGAATGCAGGCTCGTCTTGCATCTCCCAAGACGAAAGGATGTCTGAATCCCCTGTGGAGACCACAGAGAAAGACCTAGTTCCCCACCTCATCGCGACCGGAGGCCTCACATCCTTTGAAAACTCCAGAGATACGCGGAGATCAGTGCCTCCAAAGGAGACGATGCCTGACTCCTCGTGAAACTTGATAGGAGTCCCAGGATTCCTGTGCACGTGGAAAGGGACCCTTGGTCTCCCGCCTCAGCTGGAGAGGCGTTCCAGTTGCCCTGCGAAGCCTCGAGGAGAATCCCGAGTTGTCCCTTGCAACTAGGCAGGAGTCCTGACGTCGCTGAACAAACACGTGGGTGGAAGGGCCATCCCCGTCGTAACTCGAGAATATACCCCAGGTTCCCGCCGCAAATCGAGAAAAACCATGAGACTTCACACTCGCCGCGAGATGAGGCCCGATTCCCCTGCACTGCGTGCAGAGCAATTCCGTGTTGCACATCACACATGAAAGGAGCCTTGATTTCCTTGGTGGCACTCCAGAGAAACCCTAAGAACACTGTTTCAAGGCTAGAGGGATCCTGAGGTCATTGTAGCAACACGAAAGAGCTCCGTGGACCACAAATCAACTCGAGATGAGAGGTTAGTCCCTGGCTTCGACTCCAGAGGAATACCACCTTACCACAAGCACCTCAAGAGGAGGCTTCTCTCAGCTCTAGGTATGTGAGAGGGACCCTGAGTTTGCGGCCTCAAGTGGAATGGACACCGCGATGCCCTGACTCGAAATAAGGCTGGATATCCCTGCAGTGACTTGAATGCAGGCTTGTCTTGCATCTCCCAAGATGAAAGGATGTCTGAATCCCCTGTGGAGACCACAGAAAAAGACCTAGTTCCCCACATCATCGCGACCGGAGACCTCACATCCTTTGAAAGCTTCAGAGGAACACGGAGATCAGTGCCTCCAAAGGAGACGATGCCTGACTCCTCGTGAAACTTGATAGGAGTCCCAGGATTCCTGTGGCACGTGGAAAGGTACCCTTGGTCTCCCGCCTCAGCTGGAGAGGCGTCCCAATTGCCCTGCCAAGCCTCGAGGAGAATCCCGAGTTGTCCCTCGCAACTAGGCAGGAGTCCTGACGTCGCTGAACAAACACGTGGGTGGAAGGGCCATACCCGTCGTAACTCGAGAATATACCACAGGTCCCCGCCGCAATTCGAGAAAAACCATGAGACTTCCCCCTCGCCGCGAGATGAGGCCCGATTCCCCTGCACTGCGTGCAGAGCAATTCCGTGTTGCACATCACACATGAAAGGAGCCTTGATTTCCTTGATGGCACTCCAGAGAAACCCCAAGAACACTGTTTCAAGGCTAGAGGGATCCTGAGGTCACTGTAGCAACACGAAAGAGCTCCGTGGACCAAAAATCAACTCGAGATGAGAGGTTAGTCCCTGGCTTCGACTCCAGAGGAATACCACCTTACCACAAGCACCTCAAGAGGAGGCTTCTCTCAGCTCTAGGTATGTGAGAGGGACCCTGAGTTTGCGGCCTCAAGTGGAATGGACACCGCGATGCCCTGACTGGAATTAAGGCCGGATATCCCTGCAGTGACTTGAATGCAGGGTCGTCTTGCATCTCCCATGACGAAAGGATGTCTGAATCCCCTGTGGAGACCACAGAGAAAGACCAAGTTCCCCACCTCATCGCGACCGGAGGCCTCACATCCTTTGAAAACTCCAGAGGTACGCGGAGATCAGTGCCTCCAAAGGAGACGATGCCTGACTCCTCGAGAAACTTGATAGGAGTCCCAGGATTCCTGTGGCACGTGGAAAGGGACCCTTGGTCTCCCGCCTCAGCTGGAGAGGCGTCCCAATTGCCCTGCCAAGCCTCGAGGAGAATCCCGAGTTGTCCCTCGCAACTAGGCAGGAGTCCTGACGTCGCTGAACAAACACGTGGGTGGCAGGGCCATCCCCGTCGTAACTCGAGAATATACCCCAGGTTCCCGCCGCAACTCGAGAAAAACCATGAGACTTCCCCCTCGCCGCGAGATGAGGCCCGATTCCCCTGCACTGCGTGCAGAGCAATTCCGTGTTGCACATCACACATGAAAGGAGCCTTGATTTCCTTGGTGGCACTCCAGAGAAACCCCAAGAACACTGTTTCAAGGTTGAGGGATCCTGAGGTCACTGTAGCAACACGAAAGAGCTCTGTGGACCAAAAATCAACTCGAGATGAGAGGTTAGTCCCTGGCTTCGACTCCAGAGGAATACCACCTTACCACAAGCACCTCAAGAGGAGGCTTCTTTCAGCTCTAGGTATGTGAGAGGGACCCTGAGTTTGCGGCCTCAAGTGGAATGGAGACCGCGATGCCCTGACTCGAAATAAGGCCGGATATCCCGGCAGTGACTTGAATGCAGGCTCGTATTGCATCTCCCAAGACGAAAGGATGTCTGAATCCCCTGTGGAGACCACAGAGAAAGACCTAGTTCCCCACCTCATCGCGACCGGAGGCCTCACATCCTTTGAAAACTCCAGAGGTACGCGGAGATCAGTGCCTCCAAAGGAGACGATGCCTGACTCCTCGTGAAACATGATAGGAGTCACAGGATTCCTGTGGGATGTGGAAAGGGATCCTTGGTCTCCCACCTCAGCTGGAGAGGCGTCCCAATTGCCCTGCCAAGCTTCGAGGAGAATCCCGAGTTGTCCCACGCAACTAGGCAGGAGTCCTGACGTCGCTGAACAAACACGTGGGTGGAAGGGCCATCCCCGTCGTAACGCGAGAATATACCCCAGGTTCCCGCCGCAACTCGAGAAAAACCATGAGACTTCCCCCTCGCCGCTAGATGAGGCCCGATTCCCCTGCACTGCGTGCAGAGCAATTCCGTGTTGCACATCACACATGAAAGGAGCCTTGATTTCCTTGATGGCACTCCAGAGAAACCCCAAGAACACTGTTTCAAGGCTGGAGGATTCCTGAGGTCCCTGTAGCAGCACGAAAGAGCTCCGTGGACCAAGAATCAACTCGAGATGAGAGGTAAGTCCCTGGCTTCGACTCTAGAGAAATACCACCTTATCACAAGCACCTCAAGAGGAGGCTTCTCTCAGCTCTAGGTATGTGAGAGGGACCCTGAGTTTGCGGCCTCAAGTGGAATGGACACCGCGATGCCCTGACTCGAAATAAGGCCGGATATCCCTGCAGTGACTTGAATGCAGGCTCGTCTTGCATCTCCCAAGACGAAAGGATGTCTGAATCCCCTGTGGAGACCACAGAGAAAGACCTAGTTCCCCACCTCATCGCGACCGGAGGCCTCACATCCTTTGAAAACTCCAGAGGTACGCGGAGATCAGTGCCTCCAAAGGAGACGATGCCTGACTCCTCGTGAAACTTGATAGGAGTCCCAGGATTCCTGTGGCACGTGGAAAGGGACACTTGGTCTCCCACCTCAGCTGGAGAGGCGTCCCAATTGCCCTGCCAAGCTTCGAGGAGAATCCCGAGTTGACCCTCGCAACTAGGCAGGAGTCCTGACGTCGCTGAACAAACACGTGGGTGGAAGGGCCATCCCCGTCGTAACTCGAGAATATACCCCAGGTTCCCGCCGCAACTCGAGAAAAACCATGAGACTTCCCCCTGGCCGCGAGATGAGGCCCGATTCCCCTGCACTGCGTGCAGAGCAATTCCGTGTTGCACATCACACATGAAAGGAGCCTTGATTTCCTTGATGGCACTCCAGAGAAACCCCAAGAACAGTGTTTCAAGTCTAGAGGGATCCTGAGGTCACTGTAGCAACACGAAAGATCTCCGTGGACCAAAAATCAACTCGAGATGAGAGGTTAGTCCCTGGCTTCGACTCCAGAGGAATACCACCTTAGCACAAGCACCTCAAGAGGAGGCTTCTCTCAGCTCTAGCTATGTGAGAGGGACCCTGAGTTTGCGGCCTCAAGTGGAATGGAGACTGCGATGCCCTGACTCGAAATCAGGCCGGATATCCCTGCAGTGACTTGAATGCAGGCTCGTCTTGCATCTCCCAAGACGAAAGGATGTCTGAATCCCCTGTGGAGACCACAGAGAAAGACCTAGTTCCCCACCTCATCGCGACCGGAGGCCTCACATCCTTTGAAAACTCCAGAGGTACGCGGAGATCAGTGCCTCCAAAGGAGACGATGCCTGACTCCTCCTGAAACTTGATAGGTGTCCCAGGATTCCTGTGGCACCTGGAAAAGGACCCTTGGTCTCCCGCCTCAGCTGGAGAGGCGTCCCAATTGCCCTGCCAAGCCTCGAGGAGAATCCCGAGTTGTCCCTCGCAACTATGCAGGAGTCCTGACGTCGCTGAAGAAACACGTGGGTGGAAGGGCCATTCCCGTCGTAACTCGAGAATATACCCCAGGTTCCCGCCGCAACTCGAGAAAAACCATGAGACTTCCCCCTCGCCGTGAGATGAGGCCCGATTCCCCTGCACTGCATGCAGAGCAATTCCGTGTTGCACATCACACATGAAAGGAGCCTTGATTTCCTTGATGGCACTCCAGAGAAACCCCAAGAACACTGTTTCAAGGTTGAGGGATCTGAGGTCACTGTAGCAACATGAAAGAGCTCCGCGGACCAAAAATCAACTCAAGATGAGAGGTTCGTCCCTGGCTTCGACTCCAGAGGAATACCATCTTACCACAAGCACCTCAAGAGGAGGCTTCTCTCAGCTCTAGCTATGGAGAGGGACCCTGAGTTTGCGGCCTCAAGTGGAATGGAGACCGCGATGCCCTGACTCGAAATAAGGCCGGATATCCCTGCAGTGACTTGAATGCAGGCTCGTCTTGCATCTCCCAAGACGAAAGGATGTCTGAATCCCCTGTGGAGAGCACAGAGAAAGACCTAGTTCACCACCTCATCACGACCGGAGGCCTCACATCCTTTGAAAATTCCAGAGGTACGCGGAGATCAGTGCCTCCCAAGGAGACGATGCCTGACTCCTCGTGAAACTTGATAGGAGTCCCAGGATTCCTGTGGCACGTGGAAAGGGACCCTTGGTCTCCCGCCTCAGGTGGAGAGGCGTCCCAATTGCCCTGCCAAGCCTCGAGGAGAATCCCGAGTTGTCCCTCGCAACTAGGCAGGAGTCCTGACGTCGCTGAACAAACACGTGGGTGGAAGGGCCATCCCCGTCGTAACTCGAGAATATACCCCAGGTTCCCGCCGCAACTCGAGAAAAACCATGAGACTTCCCTCTCGCCACGAGATGAGGCCCGATTCCCCTGCACTGCGTGCAGAACAATTCCGTGTTGCACATCACACATGAAAGGAGCCTTGATTTCCTTGATGGCACTCCAGAGAAACCCCAAGAACACTGTTTCAAGGCTAGAGGGATCCCGAGGTCACTGTAGCAACACGAAAGAGCTCCGTGGACCAAAAATCAACTCGAGATGAGAGGTTAGTCCCTGGCTTCGACTCCAGAGGAATACCACCTTACCACAAGCACCTCAAGAGGAGGCTTCTCTCAGCTCTAGCTATGTGAGAGGGACCCTGAGTTTGCGGCCTCAAGTGGAATGGACGCCGCGATGCCCTGACTCGAAATAAGGCCGGATATCCCTGCAGTGACTTGAATGCAGGCTCGTCTTGCATCTCCCAAGACGAAAGGATGTCTGAATCCCCTGTGGAGACCACAGAGAAAGACCTAGTTCCCCACCTCATCGCGACCGGAGGCCTCACATCCTTTGAAAACTCCAGAGGTACGCGGAGATCAGTGCCTCCAAAGGAGACGATGCCTGACTCCTCGTGAAACTTGATAGGAGTCCCAGGATTCCTGTGGCCCGTGGAAAGGGACCCTTGGTCTCCCGCCTCAGCTGGAGAGGCATCCCAATTGTCCTGCCAAGCCTCGAGGAGAATCCCGAGTTGTCCCTCGCAACTAGGCAGGAGTCCTGACGTCGCTGAACAAACACGTGGGTGGAAGGGCCATCCCCGTCGTAACTCGAGAATATACCCCAGGTTCCTGCCGCAACTCGAGAAAAACCATGAGACTTCCCCCTCGCCGCGAGATGAGGCCCGATTCCCCTGCACTGCGTGCAGAGCAATTCCGTGTTGCACATCAAACATGAAAGGAGCCTTGATTTCCTTGGTGGCACTCCAGAGAAATCCCAGCAACACTGTTTCAAAGCTAGAGGGATCCTGAGGTCACTGTAGCAACACGAAAGAGCTCTGTGGACCAAAAATCAACTCGAGATGAGAGGTTAGTCCCTGGCTTCGACTCCAGAGGAATACCACCTTAGCACAAGCACCTCAAGAGGAGGATTCTCTCAGCTCTAGCTATGTGAGAGGGACCCTGAGTTTGCGGCCTCAAGTGGAATGGACACCGCGATGCCCTGACTCAAAATAAGGCCGGATATCCCTGCAGTGACTTGAATGCAGGCTCGTCTTGCATCTCCCAAGACGAAAGGATGTCTGAATCCCCTGTGGAGACCACAGAGAATGACCTAGTTCCCCACCTCATCGCGAACGGAGGCCTCACATCCTTTGAAAACTCCAGAGGTACGCGGAGATCAGTGCCTCCAAAGGAGACGATGCCTGACTCCTCGTGAAACTTGATAGGAGTCCCAGGATTCCTGTGGCACGTGGAAAGGGACCCTTGGTCTCCCGCCTCAGCTGGAGAGGCGTCCCAATTGCCCTGCCAAGCCTCGAGGAGAATCCCGAGTTGTCCCTCGCAACTAGGCAGGAGTCCTGACGTCGCTGAACAAACACGTGGGTGGAAGGGCCATCCCCATCGTAACTCGAGAATATACCCCAGGTTCCCGCCGCAACTCGTGAAAAACCATGAGACTTCCCCCTCGCCGCGAGATGAGGCCCGATTCCCCTGCACTGCGTGCAGAGCAATTCCGTGTTGCACATGACACATGAAAGGAGCCTTGATTTCCTCGATGGCACTCCAGAGAAACCCCAAGAACACTGTTTCAAGGTTGAGGGATCCTGAGGTCACTGTAGCAACACGAAAGAGCTCCGTGGACCAAAAATCAACTCGAGATGAGAGGTTAGTCCCTGGCTTCGACTCCAGAGGAATACCACCTTACGACAAGCACCTCAAGAGGAGGCTTCTCTCAGCTCTATGTATGTGAGAGGGACCCTGAGTTTGCGGCCTCAAGTGGAATGGAGACCGCGATGCCCTGACTCGAAATAAGGCCGGATATCCCTGCAGTGACTTTAATGCAGGCTCGTCTTGCATCTCCCAAGACGAAAGGATGTCTGAATCCCCCGGGGAGAACACAGAGAAAGACGTAGTTCCCTACCTCAACGCGACCGGAGGCCTCACATCCTTTGAAAACTCCAGAGGTACGCGGAGATCAGTGCCTCCAAAGGAGACGATGCCTGACTCCTCGAGAAACTTGATAGCAGTCCAGGATTCCTGTGGCACGTGGAAAGGGACCCTTGGTCTCCCGCCTCAGCTGGAGAGGCGTCCCAATTGCCCTGCCAAGCCTCGAGGAGAATCCCGAGTTGTCCCTCGCAACTAGGCAGGAGTCCTGACGTCGCTGAAGAAACACGTGGGTGGAAGGGCCATTCCCGTCGTAACTCGAGAATATACCCCAGGTTCCCGCCGCAACTCGAGAAAAACCATGAGACTTCCCCCTCGCCGTGAGATGAGGCCCGATTCCCCTGCACTGCATGCAGAGCAATTCCGTGTTGCACATCACACATGAAAGGAGCCTTGATTTCCTTGATGGCACTCCAGAGAAACCCCAAGAACACTGTTTCAAGGTTGAGGGATCTGAGGTCACTGTAGCAACATGAAAGAGCTCCGCGGACCAAAAATCAACTCAAGATGAGAGGTTCGTCCCTGGCTTCGACTCCAGAGGAATACCATCTTACCACAAGCACCTCAAGAGGAGGCTTCTCTCAGCTCTAGCTATGGAGAGGGACCCTGAGTTTGCGGCCTCAAGTGGAATGGAGACCGCGATGCCCTGACTCGAAATAAGGCCGGATATCCCTGCAGTGACTTGAATGCAGGCTCGTCTTGCATCTCCCAAGACGAAAGGATGTCTGAATCCCCTGTGGAGAGCACAGAGAAAGACCTAGTTCACCACCTCATCACGACCGGAGGCCTCACATCCTTTGAAAATTCCAGAGGTACGCGGAGATCAGTGCCTCCCAAGGAGACGATGCCTGACTCCTCGTGAAACTTGATAGGAGTCCCAGGATTCCTGTGGCACGTGGAAAGGGACCCTTGGTCTCCCGCCTCAGGTGGAGAGGCGTCCCAATTGCCCTGCCAAGCCTCGAGGAGAATCCCGAGTTGTCCCTCGCAACTAGGCAGGAGTCCTGACGTCGCTGAACAAACACGTGGGTGGAAGGGCCATCCCCGTCGTAACTCGAGAATATACCCCAGGTTCCCGCCGCAACTCGAGAAAAACCATGAGACTTCCCTCTCGCCACGAGATGAGGCCCGATTCCCCTGCACTGCGTGCAGAACAATTCCGTGTTGCACATCACACATGAAAGGAGCCTTGATTTCCTTGATGGCACTCCAGAGAAACCCCAAGAACACTGTTTCAAGGCTAGAGGGATCCCGAGGTCACTGTAGCAACACGAAAGAGCTCCGTGGACCAAAAATCAACTCGAGATGAGAGGTTAGTCCCTGGCTTCGACTCCAGAGGAATACCACCTTACCACAAGCACCTCAAGAGGAGGCTTCTCTCAGCTCTAGCTATGTGAGAGGGACCCTGAGTTTGCGGCCTCAAGTGGAATGGACGCCGCGATGCCCTGACTCGAAATAAGGCCGGATATCCCTGCAGTGACTTGAATGCAGGCTCGTCTTGCATCTCCCAAGACGAAAGGATGTCTGAATCCCCTGTGGAGACCACAGAGAAAGACCTAGTTCCCCACCTCATCGCGACCGGAGGCCTCACATCCTTTGAAAACTCCAGAGGTACGCGGAGATCAGTGCCTCCAAAGGAGACGATGCCTGACTCCTCGTGAAACTTGATAGGAGTCCCAGGATTCCTGTGGCCCGTGGAAAGGGACCCTTGGTCTCCCGCCTCAGCTGGAGAGGCATCCCAATTGTCCTGCCAAGCCTCGAGGAGAATCCCGAGTTGTCCCTCGCAACTAGGCAGGAGTCCTGACGTCGCTGAACAAACACGTGGGTGGAAGGGCCATCCCCGTCGTAACTCGAGAATATACCCCAGGTTCCTGCCGCAACTCGAGAAAAACCATGAGACTTCCCCCTCGCCGCGAGATGAGGCCCGATTCCCCTGCACTGCGTGCAGAGCAATTCCGTGTTGCACATCAAACATGAAAGGAGCCTTGATTTCCTTGGTGGCACTCCAGAGAAATCCCAGCAACACTGTTTCAAAGCTAGAGGGATCCTGAGGTCACTGTAGCAACACGAAAGAGCTCTGTGGACCAAAAATCAACTCGAGATGAGAGGTTAGTCCCTGGCTTCGACTCCAGAGGAATACCACCTTAGCACAAGCACCTCAAGAGGAGGATTCTCTCAGCTCTAGCTATGTGAGAGGGACCCTGAGTTTGCGGCCTCAAGTGGAATGGACACCGCGATGCCCTGACTCAAAATAAGGCCGGATATCCCTGCAGTGACTTGAATGCAGGCTCGTCTTGCATCTCCCAAGACGAAAGGATGTCTGAATCCCCTGTGGAGACCACAGAGAATGACCTAGTTCCCCACCTCATCGCGAACGGAGGCCTCACATCCTTTGAAAACTCCAGAGGTACGCGGAGATCAGTGCCTCCAAAGGAGACGATGCCTGACTCCTCGTGAAACTTGATAGGAGTCCCAGGATTCCTGTGGCACGTGGAAAGGGACCCTTGGTCTCCCGCCTCAGCTGGAGAGGCGTCCCAATTGCCCTGCCAAGCCTCGAGGAGAATCCCGAGTTGTCCCTCGCAACTAGGCAGGAGTCCTGACGTCGCTGAACAAACACGTGGGTGGAAGGGCCATCCCCATCGTAACTCGAGAATATACCCCAGGTTCCCGCCGCAACTCGTGAAAAACCATGAGACTTCCCCCTCGCCGCGAGATGAGGCCCGATTCCCCTGCACTGCGTGCAGAGCAATTCCGTGTTGCACATGACACATGAAAGGAGCCTTGATTTCCTCGATGGCACTCCAGAGAAACCCCAAGAACACTGTTTCAAGGTTGAGGGATCCTGAGGTCACTGTAGCAACACGAAAGAGCTCCGTGGACCAAAAATCAACTCGAGATGAGAGGTTAGTCCCTGGCTTCGACTCCAGAGGAATACCACCTTACGACAAGCACCTCAAGAGGAGGCTTCTCTCAGCTCTATGTATGTGAGAGGGACCCTGAGTTTGCGGCCTCAAGTGGAATGGAGACCGCGATGCCCTGACTCGAAATAAGGCCGGATATCCCTGCAGTGACTTTAATGCAGGCTCGTCTTGCATCTCCCAAGACGAAAGGATGTCTGAATCCCCCGGGGAGAACACAGAGAAAGACGTAGTTCCCTACCTCAACGCGACCGGAGGCCTCACATCCTTTGAAAACTCCAGAGGTACGCGGAGATCAGTGCCTCCAAAGGAGACGATGCCTGACTCCTCGAGAAACTTGATAGCAGTCCAGGATTCCTGTGGCACGTGGAAAGGGACCCTTGGTCTCCCGCCTCAGCTGGAGAGGCGTCCCAATTGCCCTGCCAAGCCTCGAGGAGAATCCCGAGTTGTCCCTCGCAACTAGGCAGGAGTCCTGACGTCGCTGAACAAACACGTGGGTGGAAGGGCCATCCCCGTCGTAATTCGAGAATATACCCCAGGTTCCCGCCGCAACTCGAGAAAAACCATGAGACTTCCCCTTCGCCGCGAGATGAGGCCCGATTCCCCTGCACTGCGTGCAGAGCAATTCCGTGTTGCACATCACACATGAAAGGAGCCTTGATTTCCTTGATGGCACTCCAGAGAAACCCCAAGAACACTGTTTCAAGGCTAGAGGGATCCTCAGGTCACTGTAGCAACACGAAAGAGCTCCGTGGACCAAAAATCAACTCGAGATGAGAGGTTAGTCCCTGGCTTCGACTCCAGAGGAATACCACCTTACCACAAGCACCTCAAGAGGAGGCTTCTCTCAGCTCTAGCTATGTGAGAGGGACCCTGAGTTTGCGGCCTCAAGTGGAATGGACACCGCGATTCCCTGACGCGAAATAAGGCCGGATATCCCTGCAGTGACTTGAATGCAGGCTCGTCTTGCATCTCCCAAGACGAAAGGATGTCTGAATCCCCTGTGGAGACCACAGAGAATGACCTAGTTCCCCACCTCATCGCGACCGGAGGCCTCACATCCTTTGAAAACTCCAGAGGTACGCGGAGATCAGTGCCTCCAAAGGAGACGATGCCTGACTCCTCGTGAAACTTGATAGGAGTCCCAGGATTCCTGTGGCACGTGGAAAGGGACCCTTGGTCTCCCGCCTCAGCTGGAGAGGCGTCCCAATTGCCCTGCCAAGCCTCGAGGAGATTCCCGAGTTGTCGCTCGCAACTAGGCAGGAGTCCTGACGTCGCTGAACAAACACGTGGGTGGAAGGGCCATCCCCGTCGTAACTCGAGAATATACCCCAGGTTCCCGCCGCAACTCGAGAAAAACCATGAGACTTCCCTCTCGCCACGAGATGAGGCCCGATTCCCCTGCACTGTGTGCAGAGCAATTCCGTGTTGCACATCACACATGAAAGGAGCCTTGATTTCCTTGATGGCACTCCAGAGAAACCCCAAGAACACTGTTTCAAGGCTAGAGGGATCCCGAGGTCACTGTAGCAACACGAAAGAGCTCCGTGGACCAAAAATCAACTCGAGATGAGAGGTTAGTCCCTGGCTTCGACTCCAGAGGAATACCACCTTACCACAAGCACCTCAAGAGGAGGCTTCTCTCAGCTCTAGCTATGTGAGAGGGACCCTGAGTTTGCGGCCTCAAGTGGAATGGACGCCGCGATGCCCTGACTCGAAATAAGGCCGGATATCCCTGCAGTGACTTGAATGCAGGCTCGTCTTGCATCTCCCAAGACGAAAGGATGTCTGAATCCCCTGTGGAGACCACAGAGAAAGACCTAGTTCCCCACCTCATCGCGACCGGAGGCCTCACATCCTTTGAAAACTCCAGAGGTACGCGGAGATCAGTGCCTCCAAAGGAGACGATGCCTGACTCCTCGTGAAACTTGGTAGGAGTCCCAGGATTCCTGTGGCCCGTGGAAAGGGACCCTTGGTCTCCCGCCTCAGCTGGAGAGGCATCCCAATTGTCCTGCCAAGCCTCGAGGAGAATCCCGAGTTGTCCCTCGCAACTAGGCAGGAGTCCTGACGTCGCTGAACAAACACGTGGGTGGAAGGGCCATCCCCGTCGTAACTCGAGAATATACCCCAGGTTCCTGCCGCAACTCGAGAAAAACCATGAGACTTCCCCCTCGCCGCGAGATGAGGCCCGATTCCCCTGCACTGCGTGCAGAGCAATTCCGTGTTGCACATCAAACATGAAAGGAGCCTTGATTTCCTTGGTGGCACTCCAGAGAAATCCCAGCAACACTGTTTCAAAGCTAGAGGGATCCTGAGGTCACTGTAGCAACACGAAAGAGCTCTGTGGACCAAAAATCAACTCGAGATGAGAGGTTAGTCCCTGGCTTCGACTCCAGAGGAATACCACCTTAGCACAAGCACCTCAAGAGGAGGATTCTCTCAGCTCTAGCTATGTGAGAGGGACCCTGAGTTTGCGGCCTCAAGTGGAATGGACACCGCGATGCCCTGACTCAAAATAAGGCCGGATATCCCTGCAGTGACTTGAATGCAGGCTCGTCTTGCATCTCCCAAGACGAAAGGATGTCTGAATCCCCTGTGGAGACCACAGAGAATGACCTAGTTCCCCACCTCATCGCGAACGGAGGCCTCACATCCTTTGAAAACTCCAGAGGTACGCGGAGATCAGTGCCTCCAAAGGAGACGATGCCTGACTCCTCGTGAAACTTGATAGGAGTCCCAGGATTCCTGTGGCACGTGGAAAGGGACCCTTGGTCTCCCGCCTCAGCTGGAGAGGCGTCCCAATTGCCCTGCCAAGCCTCGAGGAGAATCCCGAGTTGTCCCTCGCAACTAGGCAGGAGTCCTGACGTCGCTGAACAAACACGTGGGTGGAAGGGCCATCCCCATCGTAACTCGAGAATATACCCCAGGTTCCCGCCGCAACTCGTGAAAAACCATGAGACTTCCCCCTCGCCGCGAGATGAGGCCCGATTCCCCTGCACTGCGTGCAGAGCAATTCCGTGTTGCACATGACACATGAAAGGAGCCTTGATTTCCTCGATGGCACTCCAGAGAAACCCCAAGAACACTGTTTCAAGGTTGAGGGATCCTGAGGTCACTGTAGCAACACGAAAGAGCTCCGTGGACCAAAAATCAACTCGAGATGAGAGGTTAGTCCCTGGCTTCGACTCCAGAGGAATACCACCTTACGACAAGCACCTCAAGAGGAGGCTTCTCTCAGCTCTATGTATGTGAGAGGGACCCTGAGTTTGCGGCCTCAAGTGGAATGGAGACCGCGATGCCCTGACTCGAAATAAGGCCGGATATCCCTGCAGTGACTTTAATGCAGGCTCGTCTTGCATCTCCCAAGACGAAAGGATGTCTGAATCCCCCGGGGAGAACACAGAGAAAGACGTAGTTCCCTACCTCAACGCGACCGGAGGCCTCACATCCTTTGAAAACTCCAGAGGTACGCGGAGATCAGTGCCTCCAAAGGAGACGATGCCTGACTCCTCGAGAAACTTGATAGCAGTCCAGGATTCCTGTGGCACGTGGAAAGGGACCCTTGGTCTCCCGCCTCAGCTGGAGAGGCGTCCCAATTGCCCTGCCAAGCCTCGAGGAGAATCCCGAGTTGTCCCTCGCAACTAGGCAGGAGTCCTGACGTCGCTGAACAAACACGTGGGTGGAAGGGCCATCCCCGTCGTAATTCGAGAATTTACCCCAGGTTCCCGCCGCAACTCGAGAAAAACCATGAGACTTCCCCTTCGCCGCGAGATGAGGCCCGATTCCCCTGCACTGCGTGCAGAGCAATTCCGTGTTGCACATCACACATGAAAGGAGCCTTGATTTCCTTGATGGCACTCCAGAGAAACCCCAAGAACACTGTTTCAAGGCTAGAGGGATCCTCAGGTCACTGTAGCAACACGAAAGAGCTCCGTGGACCAAAAATCAACTCGAGATGAGAGGTTAGTCCCTGGCTTCGACTCCAGAGGAATACCACCTTACCACAAGCACCTCAAGAGGAGGCTTCTCTCAGCTCTAGCTATGTGAGAGGGACCCTGAGTTTGCGGCCTCAAGTGGAATGGACACCGCGATTCCCTGACGCGAAATAAGGCCGGATATCCCTGCAGTGACTTGAATGCAGGCTCGTCTTGCATCTCCCAAGACGAAAGGATGTCTGAATCCCCTGTGGAGACCACAGAGAATGACCTAGTTCCCCACCTCATCGCGACCGGAGGCCTCACATCCTTTGAAAACTCCAGAGGTAGGCGGAGATCAGTGCCTCCAAAGGAGACGATGCCTGACTCCTCGTGAAACTTGATAGGAGTCCCAGGATTCCTGTGGCACGTGGAAAGGGACCCTTGGTCTCCCGCCTCAGCTGGAGAGGCGTCCCAATTGCCCTGCCAAGCCTCGAGGAGATTCCCGAGTTGTCGCTCGCAACTAGGCAGGAGTCCTGACGTCGCTGAACAAACACGTGGGTGGAAGGGCCATCCCCGTCGTAACTCGAGAATATACCCCAGGTTCCCGCCGCAACTCGAGAAAAACCATGAGACTTCCCTCTCGCCACGAGATGAGGCCCGATTCCCCTGCACTGTGTGCAGAGCAATTCCGTGTTGCACATCACACATGAAAGGAGCCTTGATTTCCTTGATGGCACTCCAGAGAAACCCCAAGAACACTGTTTCAAGGCTAGAGGGATCCCGAGGTCACTGTAGCAACAGGAAAGAGCTCCGTGGACCAAAAATCAACTCGAGATGAGAGGTTAGTCCCTGGCTTCGACTCCAGAGGAATACCACCTTACCACAAGCACCTCAAGAGGAGGCTACTCTCAGCTCTAGCTATGTGAGAGGGACCCTGAGTTTGCGCCCTCAAGTGGAATGGACACTGCGATGCCCTGACTCGAAATAAGGCCGGATATCCTTGCAGTGACTTGAATGCAGGCTCGTCTTGCATCTCCCAAGACGAAAGGATGTCTGAATCCCCTGTGGAGACCACAGAGAAAGACCTAGTTCCCAACATCATCGCGACCGGAGGCCTCACATCCTTTGAAAACTCCAGAGGTACGCGGAGATCAGTGCCTCCAAAGGAGACGATGCCTGACTCCTCGTGAAACTTGATAGGAGTCCCAGGATTCCTGTGGCACGTGGAAATGGACCCTTGGTCTCCCGCCTCAGCTGGAGAGGCGTCCCAATTGCCCTGCCAATCCTCGAGGAGAATCCCGAGTTGTCCCTCGCAACTAGGCAAGAGTCCTGACGTCGCTGAACAAACATGTGGGTGGAAGGGCCATCCCCGTCGTAACTCGAGAATATACCCCAGATTCCCGCCGCAACTCGAGAAAAAACATGAGACTTCCCCCTCGCCGCGAGATGAGGCCCGATTCCCCTGCACTGCGTGCAGAGCAATTCCGTGTTGCACATCACACATGAAAGGAGCCTTGATTTCCTTGGTGGCACTCCAGAGAAACCCCAAGAACACTGTTTCAAGGTTGAGTGATCCTGAAGTCACTGTAGCAACACGAAAGAGCTCCGTGGACCAAAAATCAACTCGAGATGAGAGGTTAGTCCCTGGCTTCGACTCCAGAGGAATACCACCTTACCACAAGCACCTCAAGAGGAGGCTTCTCTCAGCTCTAGCTATGTGAGAGGGACCCTGAGTTTGCGGCCTCAAGTGGAATGGAGACTGCGATGCCCTGACTCGAAATCAGGCCGGATATCCCTGCAGTGACTTGAATGCAAACTCGTCTTGCATCTCCCAAGACGAAAGGATGTCTGAATCCCCTGTGGAGACCACAGAGAAAGACCTAGTTCCCCACCTCATCGCGACCGGAGGCCTCACATCCTTTGAAAACTCCAGAGGTACGCGGAGATCAGTGCCTCCAAAGGAGACGAGGCCTGACTCCTCCTGAAACTTGATAGGTGTCCCAGGATTCCTGTGGCACCTGGAAAAGGACCCTTGGTCTCCCGCCTCAGCTGGAGAGGCGTCCCAATTGCCCTGCCAAGCCTCGAGGAGAATCCCGAGTTGTCCCTCGCAACTAGGCAGGAGTCCTGACGTCGCTGAAGAAACACGTGGGTGGAAGGGCCATTCCCGTCGTAACTCGAGAATATACCCCAGGTTCCCGCCGCAACTCGAGAAAAACCATGAGACTTCCCCCTCGCCGTGAGATGAGGCCCGATTCCCCTGCACTGCATGCAGAGCAATTCCGTGTTGCACATCACACATGAAAGGAGCCTTGATTTCCTTGATGGCACTCCAGAGAAACCCCAAGAACACTGTTTCAAGGTTGAGGGATCTGAGGTCACTGTAGCAACATGAAAGAGCTCCGCGGACCAAAAATCAACTCAAGATGAGAGGTTCGTCCCTGGCTTCGACTCCAGAGGAATACCACCTTACCACAAGCACCTCAAGAGGAGGCTTCTCTCAGCTCTAGCTATGGAGAGGGACCCTGAGTTTGCGGCCTCAAGTGGAATGGAGACCGCGATGCCCTGACTCGCAATAAGGCCGGATATCCCTGCAGTGACTTGAATGCAGGCTCGTCTTGCATCTCCCAAGACGAAAGGATGTCTGAATCCCCTGTGGAGACCACAGAGAAAGAACTAGTTCCCCACCTCATCGCGACCGGAGGCCTCACATCCTTTGAAAACTCCAGAGGTACGCGGAGATCAGTGCCTCCAAAGGAGACGATGCCTGACTCCTCGTGAAACTTGATAGGAGTCCCAGGATTCCTGTGGCACGTGGAAAGGGAACCTTGGTCTCCCACCTCAGCTGGAGAGGCATCCCAATTGCCCTGCCAAGCCTCGAGGAGAATCCCGAGTTGTCCCTCGCAACTAGGCAGGAGTACTGACGTCGCTGAACAAACACGTGGGTGGAAGGGCCATCCCCGTCGTAACTCGAGAATATACCCCAGGTTCCCGCCGCAACTCGAGAAAAACCATGAGACTTCCCCCTCGCCGCGAGATCAGGCCCGATTCCCCTGCACAGCGTGCAGAGCAATTCCGTGTTGCACATCACACATGAAAGGAGCCTTGATTTCCTTGATGGCACTCCAGAGAAACCCCAAGAACACTGTTTCAAGGTTGAGGGATCCTGAGGTCACTGTAGCAACACGAAAGAGTTCCGTGGACCAAAAATCAACTCGAGATGAGAGGTTAGTCCCTGGCTTCGACTCCAGAGAAATACCACCTTACCACAAGCACCTCAAGAGGAGGCTTCTCTCAGCTCTAGGTATGTGAGAGGGACCCTGAGTTTGCGGCCTCAAGTGGAATGGACACCGCGATTCCCTGACAAGAAATAAGGCCGGATATCCCTGCAGTGACTTGAATGCAGGCTCGTCTTGCATCTCCCAAGACGAAAGGATGTCTGAATCCCCTGTGGAGACCACAGAGAAAGACCTAGTTCCCCACCTCATCGCGACCGGAGGCCTCACATCCTTTGAAAACTCCAGAGGTACGCGGAGATCAGTGCCTCCAAAGGAGACGATGCCTGACTCCTCGTGAAACTTGATAGGAGTTCCAGGATCCCTGTGGCACGTGGAAAGGGATCCTTGGTCTCCCGTCTCAGGTGGAGAGGCGTCCCAATTGCCCTGCCAAGCCTCGAGGAGAATCCCGAGTTGTCCCTCGCAACTAGGCAGGAGTCCTGACGTCGCTGAACAAACACGTGTGTGGAAGGGCCATCCCCGACGTAACTCGAAAATATACCCCAGGTTCCCGCCGCAACTCGAGAAAAACCATGAGACTTCCCCCTCGCCGCGAGATGAGGCCCGATTCCCCTGCACTGCGTGCAGAGCAATTCCGTGTTGCACATC
Source organism: Cervus elaphus (assembly GCF_910594005.1). NCBI lineage: Eukaryota > Metazoa > Chordata > Mammalia > Artiodactyla > Cervidae > Cervus > Cervus elaphus. Next base: position 10,745,674 of record NC_057824.1, on the reverse strand, counting down.
ACACATGAAAGGAGCCTTGATTTCCTTGATGGCACTCCAGAGAAACCCCAAGAACACTGTTTCAAGGTTGAGGGATTCTGAGGTTACTGTAGCAACAGGAAAGAGCTCCGTGGACCAAAAATCAACTCGACATGAGAGGTTAGTCCCTGGCTGCGACTCCAGAGGAATACCACCTTACCACAAGCACCTCACGAGGAGGCTTCTCTCAGCTCTAGCTATGTGAGAGGGACCCTGAGTTTGCGGCCTCAAATGGAATGGACACCGCGATGCCCTGACTCGAAATAAGGCCAGATATCCCTGCAGTGACTTGAATGCAGGCTCGTCTTGCATCTCCCAAGACGAAAGGATGTCTGAATCCCCTGTGGAGACCACAGAGAAAGACCTAGTTCCCCACCTCATCGCGACCGGAGCCCTCACATCCTTTGAAAACTCCAGAGGTACGTGGAGATCAGTGCCTCCAAAGGAGACGATGCCTGTCTCCTCGTGAAACTTGATAGGAGTCCCAGGATTCCTGTGGCACGTGGAAAGGGACCTTTGGTCTCCCGCCTCAGGTGGAGAGGCGTCCCAATTGCCCTGCCAAGCCTCGAGGAGAATCCCGAGTTGTCCCTCGCAACTAGGCAGGAGTCCTGACGTCGCTGAAGAAACACGTGTGTGGAAGGGCCATCCCCGTCGTAACTCGTGAATATACCCCAGGTTCCCGCCGCAACTCGAGAAAAACCATGAGACTTCCCCGTCGCCGCGATATGAGGCCCGATTCCCCTGCACTGCGTGCAGAGCAATTCCGTCTTGCACATCACACATGAAAGGAGCCTTGATTTCCTTGATGGCACTCCAGAGAAACCCCAAGAACACTGTTTCAAGGCTAGAGGGATCCTGAGGTCACTGTAGCAACACGAAAGAGCTCCGTGGACCAAAAATCAACTCGAGATGAGAGGTTAGTCACTGGCTTCGACTCCAGAGGAATACCACCTTACCACAAGCACCTCAAGAGGAGGCTTCTCTCAGCTCTAGCTATGTGAGAGGGACCCTGAGTTTGCGGCCTCAAGTGGAATGGAGACCGCGATGCCCTGACTCGAAATAAGGCCGGATATCCCTGCAGTGACTTTAATGCAGGCTCGTCTTGCATCTCCCAAGACGAAAGGATGTCTGAATCCCCCGGGGAGAACACAGAGAAAGACGTAGTTCCCCACCTCATCGCGACCGGAGGCCTCAAATACTTTGAAAACTCCAGAGGTATGCGGAGATCAGTGCCTCCAAAGGAGACGATGCCTGACTCCTCGAGAAACTTGATAGGAGTCCCAGGATTCCTGTGGCACGTGGAAAGGGACCCTTGGTCTCCCGCCTCAGCTGGAGAGGCGTCCCAATTGCCCTGCCAAGCCTCGAGGAGAATCCCGAGTTGTCCCTCGCAACTAGGCAGGAGTCCTGACGTCGCTGAACAAACACGTGGGTGGAAGGGCCATCCCCGTCTTAACTCGAGAATATACCCCAGGTTCCCGCCGCAACTCGAGAAAAACCATGAGACTTCCCCCTCGCCGCGAATTGAGGCCCGATTCCCCTGCACTGCGTGCAGAGCAATTCCGTGTTGCACATCACACATGAAAGGAGCCTTGATTTCCTTGATGGCACTCCAGAGAAACCCCAAGAACACTGTTTCAAGGTTGAGGGATCCTGAGGTCACTATAGCAACACGATAGAGCTCCGTGGACCAAAAATCAACTCGAGATGAGAGGTTAGTCCCTGGCTTCGACTCCAGAGGAATACCACCTTACCACAAGCACCTCAAGAGGAGGCTTCTCTCAGCTTTAGGTATGTGAGAGGGACCCTCAGTTTGCGGCCTCAAGTGGAATGGACAACGCGATGCCCTGCCTCGAAATAAGGCCGGATATCCCTGCAGTGACTTGAATGCAGGCTCGTCTTGCATCTCCCAAGACGAAAGGATGTCTGAATCCCCTGTGGAGACCACAGAGAAAGACCTAGTTCCCCACCTCATCGCGACTGGAGGCCTCACATCCTTTGAAAACTCCAGAGGTACGCGGAGATCAGTGCCTCCAAAGGAGACGATGCCTGACTCCTCGTGAAACTTGATAGGAGTTCCAGGATTCCTGTGGCACGTGGAAAGGGACCCTTGGTCTCCCGCCTCAGCTGGAGAGGCGTCGCAATTGCCCTGCCAAGCCTCGAGGAGAATCCCGAGTTGTCCCTCGCAACTAGGCAGGAGTCCTGACGTCGCTGAACAACCATGTGGGTGGAAGGGCCATCCCCGTCGTAACTAGAGAATATATCCCAGGTTCCCGCCGCAACTCGAGAAAAACCATGAGACTTCCTCCTCGCCGTGAGATGAGGCCCGATTCCCCTGCAATGCGTGCAGAGCAATTCTGTGTTGCACATCACACATGAAAGGAGCCTTGATTTTCCTGATGGGACTGCAGAAAAACCCCAAGAACACTGTTCCAAGGCTAGAGGGACCCTGAGGTCACTGTAGCAACACGAAAGAGCTCCGTGGACCAAAAATCAACTCGAGATGGGAGATTAGTCCCTGGCTTCGACTCCAGAGGAATACCAACTTACCACACGCACCTCAAGAGGAGGCTTCTCTCAGCTTTAGGTATGTGAGAGGGACCCTGAGTTTGCGGCCTCAAGTGGAAGGGACAACGCGATGCCCTGACTCGAAATAAGGCCGGATATCCCTGCAGTGACTTGAATGCAGGCTCGTCTTGCATCTCCCAAGACGAAAGGATGTCTGAATCCCCTGTGGAGACCACAGAGAAAGACCTAGTTACCCACCTCATCGCGACCGGAGGCCTCACATCCTTTGAAAATTCCAGAGGTACGCGGAGATCAGTGCCTCCAAAGGAGACGATGCCTGACTCCTCTTGAAACTTGATAGGAGTCCCAGGATTCCTGTGGCACGTGGAAAGGGACCCTTGGTCTCCCGCCTCAGCTGGAGAGGCGTCCCAATTGCCCTGCCAAGCCTCGAGGAGAATCCCGAGTTGTCCCTCGCAACAAGGCAGGAGTCCTGACGTGGCTGAACAAACACGTGGGTGGAAGGGCCATCCCCGTCGTAACTCGAGAATATACCCCAGGTTCCCGCCGCAGCTCGAGAATAACCATGAGACTTCCCCCTCGCCGCGAGATGAGGCCCGATTCCGCTGCACTGCGTGCAGAGCAATTCCGTGTTGCACATCACACATGAAAGGAGCCTTGATTTCCTTGATGGCACTCCAGAGAAACCCCAAGAACACTGTTTCAAGGTTGAGGGATCCTGAGGTGACTGTAGCAACACGAAAGAGCTCCGTGGACCAAAAATCAACTCGAGATGAGAGGTTAGTCCCTGGCTTCGACTCAAGAGGAATACCACCTTACCACAAGCACCTCAAGAGGAGGCTTCTCTCAGCTCTATGTATGTGAGAGGGACCCTGAGTTTGCGGCCTCAAGTGGAATGGAGACTGCGATGCCCTGACTCGAAATAAGGCCAGATATCCCTGCAGTGACTTGAATGCAGGCTCGTCTTGCATCTCCCAAGACGAAAGGATGTCTGAATCCCCTGTGAAGACCAGAGAGAAAGACCTAGTTCCCCACCTCATCACGACCGGAGGCCTCACATCCTTTGAAAACTCCAGAGGTACGCAGAGATCAGTGTCTCCAAAGGAGACAATGCCTGACTCCTCGTGAAACTTGATAGGAGTCCCAGGATTCCTGTGGCACGTGGAAAGGGACCCTTGGTCTCCCGCCTCAGCTGGAGAGGCGTCCCAATTGCCCTGCCAAGCCTCGAGGAGAACCCCGAGTTGTCCCTCGCAACTAGGCAGGAGTCCTGACTTTGCTGAACAAACACGTGGATGGAAGGGCCATCCCCGTCGTAACTCGAGAATATACCCCAGGTTCCCGCCGCAACTCGAGAAAAACCATCAGACTTCCCCCTCGCCGCGAGATGAGGCCCGATTCCCCTGCACTGCCTGCAGAGCAATTCCGTGTTGCACATCACACATGAAAGGAGCCTTGATTTCCTTGATGGCACTCCAGAGAAACCCCAAGAACACTGTTTCAAGACTAGAGGGATCCTGAGGTCACTGTAGCAACACGAAAGAGCTCCGTGGACCAAAAATCAACTCGAGATGAGAGGTTAGTCCCTGGCTTCGACTCCAGAGGAATACCACCTTACCACAAGCACCTCAAGAGGAGGCTTCTCTCAGCTCTAGGTATGTGAGAGGGACCCTGAGTTTGCGGCCTCAAGTGGAATGAACACCGCGATACCCTGACTCGAAATAAGGCCGGATATCCCTGCAGTGACTTGAATGCAGGCTCGTCTTGCATCTCCCAAGACGAAAGGATGTCTGAATCCCCTGTGGAGACCACAGAGAAAGACCTAGTTCCCCACCTCATCGCGACCGGAGGCCTCACATCCTTTGAAAACTCCAGAGGTACGCGGAGATCAGTGCCTCCAAAGGAGACGATGCCTGTCTCCTCGTGAAACTTGATAGGAGTCCCAGGATTCCTGTGGCACGTGGAAAGGGACCCTTGGTCTCCCGCCTCAGCTGGAGAGGCGTCCCAATTGCCCTGCCAAGCCTCGAGGAGAATCCTGAATTGTCCCTCGAAACTAGGCAGGAGTCCTTCCGTCGCTGAACTAACACGTGTGTGAAGGGCCATCCCCGTCGTAACTCGAGAATATACCCCAGGTTCCCGCCGCAACTCGAGAAAAACCATCAGACTTCCCCCTCGCCGCGAGATGAGGTCCGATTCCCCTGCACTGCATGCAGAGCAATTCCGTGTTGCACATCACACATGAAAGGAGCCTTGATTTCCTTGATGGCACTCCAGAGAAACCCCAAGAACATTGTTTCAAGGCTAGAGGGATCCTGAGGTCACTGTAGCAACAAGAATGAGCTCCGTGGACCAAAAATCAACTCGATATGAGAGGTTAGTCCCCGGCTTCGAATCCAGAGGAATACCACCTTACCACAAGCACCTCAAGAGGAGGCTTCTCTCAGCTCTAGCTATGTGAGAGAGACCCTGAGTTTGCGGCCTCAAGTGGAATGGACACCGCGATGCCCTGACTCGAAATAAGGCCAGATATCCCTGCAGTGACTTGAATGCAGGCTCGTCTTGCATCTCCCAAGACGAAAGGATGTCTGAATCCCCTGTGGAAACCACAGAGAAAGACCTAGTTCCCCACCTCATCGCGACCGGAGGCCTCACATCCTTTGAAAACTCCAGAGGTACGTGGAGATCAGTGCCTCCAAAGGAGACGATGCCTGTCTCCTCGTGAAACTTGATAGGAGTCCCAGGATTCCTGTGGCACGTGGAAAGGGACCCTTGGTCTCCCGCCTCAGGTGGAGAGGCGTCCCAATTTCCCTGCCAAGCCTCGAGGAGAATCCCGAGTTGTCCCTCGTAACTAGGCAGGAGTCCTGACGTCGGTGAAGAAACACGTGTGTGGAAGGGCCTTCCCCGTCGTAACTCGAGAATATACCCCAGGTTTCCGCCGCAACTCGAGAAAAACCATCAGACTTCCCCGTCGCCGCGATATGAGGCCCGATTCCCCTGCACTGCGTGCAGAGCAATTCCGTCTTGCACATCACACATGAAAGGAGCCTTGATTTCCTTGATGCCACTCCAGAGAAACCCCAAGAACACTGTTTCAAGGCTAGAGGGATCCTGAGGTCACTGTAGCAACACGAAAGAGCTCCGTGGACCAAAAATCAACTAGAGATGAGAGGTTAGTCACTGGCTTCGACTCCAGAGGAATACCACCTTACCACAAGCACCTCAAGAGGAGGCTTCTCTCAGCTCTAGCTATGTGAGAGGGACCCTGAGTTTGCGGCCTCAAGTGGAATAGACACCGCGATGCCCTGACTCGAAATAAGGCCGGATATCCCTGCAGTGACTTGAATGCAGGCTCGTCTTGCATCTCCCAAGACGAAAGGATGTCTGAATCTCCTGTGGAGACCAGAGAGAAAGACCTAGTTCCCTACCTCATGGCGACCGGAGGCCTCACATCCTTTGAAAACTCCAGAGGTACGCGTAGATCAGTGCCTCCAAAGGAGACGATGCCTGACTCCTCGTGAAACTTGATAGGATTCCCAGGATTCCTGTGGCACGTGGAAAGGGACCCTTGGTCTCCCGCCTCAGCTGGAGAGGCGTCCCAATTGCCCTGCCAAGCCTCGAGGAGAATCCCGAGTTGTCCCTCGCAACTAGGCAGGAGTCCTGCCGTCGCTGAACAAACACGTGTGTGGAAGGGCCATCCCCTCGTAACGCGAGAATATACCCCAGGTTCCCGCCGCAACTCGAGAAAAACCATGAGACTTCCCCCTCGCCGCGAGATGAGGCCCGATTCCCCTGCACTGCATGCAGAGAAATTCCGTGTTGCACATCACACATGAAAGGAGCCTTGATTTCCTTGATGGCACTCCAGAGAAACCCCAAGAACATTGTTTCAAGGCTAGAGGGATCCTGAGGTCACTGTAGCAACACGAAAGAGCTCGGTGGACCAAAAATCAACTCGATATGAGAGGTTAGTCCCTGGCTTCGACTCCAGAGGAATACCACCTTACCACAAGCACCTCAAGAGGAGGCTTCTCTCAGCTCTAGCTATGTGAGAGGGACCCTGAGTTTGCGGCCTCAAGTGGAATGGACACCGCGATGCCCTGACTCGAAATAAGGCCGGATATCCCTGCAGTGACTTGAATGCAGGCTCGTCTTGCATCTCCCAAGATGAAAGGAAGTCTGAATCCCGTGTGGAGACCACAGAGAAAGACCTAGTTCCCCACCTCATCGCGACCGGAATCCTCACATCCTTTGAAAACTCCAGAGGTACGCGGAGATCAGGGCCTCCAAACGGGACGATGCCTGACTCCTCGTTAAACTTGATAGGATTCCCAGGATACCTGTGGCACGTGGAAAGGGACACTTGGTCTCCCGCCTCAGGTGGAGAGGCGTCCCAATTGCCCTGCCAAGCCTCAAGGAGAATCCCGAGTTGTCCCTCGCAACTAGGCAGGAGTCCTGACGTCGCTGAACAAACACGTGTGTGGAAGGGCCATCCACGTCGTAACTCGAGAATATTCCCCAGGTTCCCGCCGCAACTCGAGAAAAACCATGAGACTTCCCCCTCGCCGCGAGATGAGGCCCGATTCCCCTGCACTGCGTGCAGAGCAATTCCGTGTTGCACATCACACATGAAAGGAGCCTTGATTTCCTTGATGGCACTCCAGAGAAACCCCAAGAACACTGTTTCAAAGCTAGAGGGATCCTGAGGTCACTGTAGCAACAGGAAAGAGCTCCGTGGACCAAAAATCAACTCGAGATGAGAGGTTTGTCCCTGGCTTCGACTCCAGAGGATTACCACCTTACCACAAGCACCTCAAGAGGAGGCTTCTCTCAGCTCTAGCTATGTGAGAGGGTCCCTGAGTTTGCGGCCTCAAGTGGAATGGAGACCGAGATGCCCTGACTCGAAATAAGGCCGGATATCCCTGCAGTGACTTGAATGCAGGCTTGTCTTGTATCTCCCAAGATGAAAGGATGTCTGAATACCCTGTGGAGACCACATAGAAAGAATTAGTTCCCCACCTCATGGCAACCGGAGGCCTCACATCCTTTGAAAATTCCAGAGGTACGCGGAGATCAGTGCCTCCAAAGGAGACGATGCCTGACTCCTCGTGAAACTTGATAGGAGTCCCAGGATTACTGTGGCACGTGGAAAGGGACCCTTGGTCTCCCGCCTCAGCTGGAGAGGCGTTCCAATTGCCCTGCCAAGCCTCGAGGAGAATCCCGAGTTTTCCCTCGCAACTAGGCAGGAGTCCTGACGTCGCTGAAGAAACACGTGTGTGGAAGGGCCATCCCCGTCGTGACTCGAGAATATACCCCAGGTTCCCGCCGCAACTCGAGAAAAACCATGAGACTTCCCCCTCGCCGCGAGATGAGGCCCGATTCCCCTGCACTGCGTGCAGAGCAATTCCGTGTTGCACATCACACATGAAAGGAGCCTTGATTTCCTTGACGGCACTCCAGCGAAACCCCAAGAACACTGTTTCAAGGCTAGAGGGATCCTGAGGTCACTGTAGCATCAAGAAAGAGCTCCGTGGACCAAAAATCAACTCGAGATGAGAGGTTAGTCCCTGGCTTCGACTCCAGAGGAATACCACCTTACCACAAGCACCTCAAGAGGAGGCTTCTCTCAGCTCTAGGTATGTGAGAGGGATCCTGAGTTTGCGGCCTCAAGTGGAATGGACACCGCGATGCCCTGACGCGAAATAAGGCCGGATATCCCTGCAGTGACTTGAATGCAGGCTCGTCTTGCATCTCCCAAGACGAAAGGATGTCTGAATCCCCTGTGGAGACCACAGAGAAAGACCTAGTTCCCCACCTCATCGCGACCGGAGGCCTCACATCCCTTGAAAACTCCAGAGGTACGCGGAGATCAGTGCCTCCAAAGGAGACGATGCCTGACTCCTCGTGAAACTAGATAGGAGTCCCAGGATTCCTGTGGCACGTGGAAAGGGACACTTGGTTTCCCGCCTCAGCTGGAGAGGCGTCCCAATTGCCCTGCCAAGCCTCGAGGAGAATCCCGAGTTGTCCCTCGAAACTAGGCAGGAGTCCTGCCGTCGCTGAACTAACACGTGTGTGGAAGTGCCATCCCCGTCGTAACACGAGAATATACCCCAGGTTCCCGCCGCAACTCGAGAAAAACCATGAGACTTCCCCGTCGCCGCGATATGAGGCCCGATTCCCCAGCACTGCGTGCAGAGCAATTCCGTGTTGCACATCACACATGAAAGGAGCCTTGATTTCCTTGATGGCACTCCAGAGAAACCCCAAGAACACTGTTTCAAGGCTAGAGGGATCCTGAGGTCACTGTAGCAACACGAAAGAGCTCCGTGGACCAAAAATCAACTCGAGATGAGAGGTTAGTCCCTGGCTTCGACTCCAGAGGAATACCACCTTACCACAAGCACCTCAAGAGGAGGCTTCTCTCAGCTCTAGGTATTTGAGAGGGACCCTGAGTTTGTGGCCTCAAGTGGAATGGACACCGCGATGCCCTGACTCGAAATAAGGCCGGATATCCGTGCAGTGACTTGAATGCAGGCTCGTCTTGCATCTCCCAAGACGCAAGGATGTCTGAATCCCCTGCGGAGACCACAGAGAAAGACCTAGTTCCCCACCTCATCGCGACCGGAGGCCTCACATCCTTTGAAAACTCCAGAGGTATGCGAGATCAGTGCCTCCCAAGGAGACAATGCATGACTCCTCGTGAAACTTGATAGGAGTCCCAGGATTCTGGTGGCACGTGGAAAGGGACCCTTGGTCTCCCGCCTCAGCTGGAGAGGCGTCCCAATTGCCCTGCCAAGCCTCGAGGAGAATCCCGAGTTGTCCCTCGCAACTAGGCAGGAGTCCTGAAATGGCTGAACAAACATGTGGGTGGAAGGGACATCCCCGTCGTAACTCGAGAATATACCCCAGGTTCTCGCTGCAAATCGAGAAAAACCATGAGACTTCCCCCTCGCTGCGAGATGAGGCCTGATTCCCCTGCCCTGCGTGCAGAGCAATTCCGTGTTGCACATCACACATGAAAGGAGCCTTGATTTCCTTGATGGCACTCCAGAGAAACCCCAAGAACACTGTTTCAAGGCTAGAGGGATCCTGAGGTCACTGAAGCCACACTAAAGAGCTCCGTGGACCAAAAATCAACTCGAGATGAGAGGTTAGTCCCTGGCTTCGACTCCAGAGGAATACCACCTTACCACAAGCACCTCAAGAGGAGGCTTCTCTCAGCTCTAGGTATGTGAAAGGGACCCTGAGTTTGCAGCCTCAAGTCGAATGGACAACGCGATGCCCTGACTCGAAATAAGGCCGGATATCCCTGCAGTTACTTGAATGCAGGCTCGTCTTGCATCTCCCAAGACGAAAGGATGTCTGAATCCCCTGAGGAGACCACAGAGAAAGACCTAGTTACCCACCTCATCGTGACCGGAGGCCTCACATCCTTTGAAGATTCCAGAGGTACGCGGAGATCAGTGCCTCCAAAGGAGAGGATGCCTGACTCCTCGTGAAACTTGATAGGAGTCCCAGGATTCCTGTGGCACGTGGAAAGGGACCCTTGGTCTCCCGCCTCAGCTGGAGAGACGTCCCAATTGCCCTGCCAAGCCTCGAGGCGAATCCCGAGTTGTCCCTCGCAACTAGGCAGGAGTCCTGCCGTCGCTGAACAAACACGTGTGTGGAAGGGCCATCCCCGTCGTAATTCGAGAATATACCCCAGGTTCCCGCCGCAACTCGAGAAAAACCATGAGACTTCCCCCTCGCCGCGAGATGAGGCCCGATTCCCCTGCACTGCGTGCAGAGCAATTCCGTGTTGCACATCACACATGAAAGGAGCCTTGATTTCCTTGATGGCACTCCAGAGAAACCCCAAGAACACTCTTTCAAGGCTCGAGGGATCCTGAGGTCACTGTAGCAACACGAAAGCGCTCCGTGGACCACAAATCAACTCGAGATGAGAGGTTAGTCCCTGTCTTCGACTCCAGAGGAATACCACCTTACCACAAGCACGTCAAGAGGAGGCTTCTCTCAGCTCTAGGTATGTGAGAGGGACCCTGAGTTTGCGGCCTCAAGTGGAATGGACACCGCGATGCCCTGACTCGAAATAAGGCCGGATATCCCTGCAGTGACTTGAATGCAGGCTCGTCTTGCATCTCCCAAGACGAAAGGATATCTGAATCCCCTTTGGAGACCTCAGAGAAAGATGTAGTTCCCCACTTCATCGCGACTGGAGGCCTCACATCCTTTGAAAACTCCAGAGGTACGCGGAGATCAGTGCCTCCAAAGGAGACGATGCCTGACTCCTCGTGAAACTTGATAGGAGTCCCAGGATTCCTGTGGCACGTGGAAAGGGACCCTTGGTCTCCCGCCTTGGCTAGAGAGGCGTCCCAATTTCCCTGCCAAGCCTCGAGGAGAATCCCGAGTTTTCCCTCGCAACTAGGCAGGAGTCCTTACGTCGCTGAACAAACACGTGGGTGGAAGGGCCATTCCCGTCGTAACTCGAGAATATACCCCAGGGTCCCGCCGCAACTCGAGAAAAACCATGAGACCTCCCCCTCGCCGCGAGATGAGGCCCGATTCCCCTGCACTGCATGAAGAGCAATTCCGTATTGCACATCAAACATGAAAGGAGCCTTGATTTCCTTGATGGGACTCCAGAGAAAACCCAAGAACACTGTTTCAAGGCTAGAGGGATCCTGAGGTTACTGTAGCAACACGAAAGAGGTCCGTGGACCAAAAATCAACTCGAGATGAGAGGTTTGTCCCTGGCTTCGACTCCAGAGGAATACCACCTTACCACAAGCACCTCAAGAGGAGGCTTCTCTCAGCTCTAGCTATGTGCTGAGTTTGCGGCCTCAAGTGGAATGGACACCGCGATGCCCAGACTCGAAATAAGGCCGGATATCCCTGCAGTGACTTGAATGCAGGCTCGTCTTGCATCTAACAAGACGAAAGGATGTCCGAATCCCCTGTGGAGACCAAAGAAAAAGAACGAGTTCCCCACCTCATCGCGACCGGAGGCCTCACATCCTTTGAAAACTCCAGAGGTACGCGGAGATCAGTGCCTCCAAAGGAGACGATGCCTGACTCCTCGTGAAACTTGATAGGAGTCCCAGGATTCCTGTGGCACGTGGAAAGGGACCCTTGGTCTCCCGCCTCAGCTGGAGAGGCGTCCCAATTGCCCTGCCAAGCCTCGAGGAGAATCCCGAGTTGTCCCTCGCAACTAGGCAGGAGTCCTGACGTCGCTGAACAAACACGTGGGTGGAAGGGCCATCCCCGTCGTAACTCGAGAATATACCCCAGGTTCCCGCCGCAACTCGAGAAAAACCATGAGACTTCCCCCTCGCCGCTTGATGAGGCCCGATTCCCCTGCACTGCGTGCAGAGCAATTCAGTGTTGCACATCTCACATGAAAGGAGCCTTGATTTCCTTGATGGCACTCCAGAGAAACCCCAAGAACACTGTTTCAAGGCTGGAGGGATCCTGAGGTCCCTGTAGCAGCACGAAAGAGCTCCGTGGACCATGAATCAACTCGAGAGGAGAGGTTAGTCCCTGGCTTCGCCTCCAGAGGAATACCACCTTACCACAAGCACCTCAAGAGGAGGCTTCTCTCAGCTCTAGCTATGTGAGAGGGACCCTGAGTTTGCGGCCTCAAGTGGAATGGACACCGCGATGCCCTGACTCGAAATAAGGCCGGATATCCCTGCAGTGACTTGAATGCAGGCTCGTCTTGCATCTCCCAAGGCGAAAGGATGTCTGAATCCCCTGTGGAGACCACAGAGAAAGACCTAGTTCCCCACCTCATCGCGACCGGAGGCCTCACATCCTTTGAAAACTCCAGAGGTACGCGGTGATCAGTGCCTCCAAAGGAGACTATGCCTGACTCCTCGTGAAACTTGATAGGAGTCCCAGGATTCCTGTGGCACGTGGAAAGGGACCCTTGGTCTCCCGCCTCAGCTGGAGAGGCGTCCCAATTGCCCTGCCAAGCCTCGAGGAGAATCCCGAGTTGTCCCTCGCAACTAGGCAGGAGTCCTGCCGTCGCTGAACAAACACGTGTGTGGAAGGGCCATCCCCTCGTAACGCGAGAATATACCCCAGGTTCCCGCCTCAACTCGAGAAAAACCATGAGACTTCCCCCTCGCCGCGAGATGAGGCCCGATTCCCCTGCACTAGGTGCAGAGTAATTCCGTCTTGCACATCACACATGAAAGGAGCCTTGATTTCCTTGATGGCACTCCAGAGAAACCCCAAGAACACTGTTTCAAGGTTGAGGGATCCTGAGGTCACTGTAGCAACACGAAAGAGCTCCGTGGACCAAAAATCAACTCGAGATGAGAGGTTAGTCCCTGGCTTCGACTCCAGAGGAATACCACCTTACCACACGCACCTCAAGAGGAGGCTTCTCTCAGCTCTATGTATGTGAGAGGGACCCTGAGTTTGCGGCCACAAGTGGAATGGAGACCACGATGCCCTGACTCGAAATAAGGCCGGATATCCCTGCAGTGACTTGAATGCAGGCTCGTCTTGCATCTCCCAAGACAAAAGGATGTCTGAATCCCCTGTGGAGACCACAGAGAAAGACCTAGTTCCCCACCTCATCGCGACCGGAGGCCTCACATCCTTTGAAAACTCCAGAGGTACGCGGAGATCAGTGCCTCCAAAGGAGACGATGCCTGACTCCTCGTGAAACTTGATAGGAGTCCCAGGATTCCTGTGGCACGTGGAAAGGGACACTTGGCCTCCCGCCTCAGCTGGAGAGGCGTCCCAATTGCCCTGCCAAGCCTCGAGGAGAATCGCGAGTTGTCCCTCGCAACTAGGCAGGAGTCCTGACGTCGCTGAACAAACACGTGGGTGGAAGGGCCATCCCCGTCGTAACTCGAGAATATACCCCAGGTTCCCGCCGCAACTCGAGAAAAACCATGAGACTTCACCCTCGCCGCGAGATGAGGCCCGATTCCCCTGCACTGCCTGCAGAGCAATTCCGTCTTGCACATCACACATGAAAGGAGCCTTGATTTCCTTGATGGCACTCCATAGACACCCCAAGAACACTGTTTCTAGGCTGGAGGGATCCTGAGGTCCCTGTAGCAGCACGAAAGAGCTCCGTGGACCATGAATCAACTCGAGAGGAGAGGTTAGTCCCTGGCTTCGACTCCAGAGGAATACCACCTTACCACAAGCACCTCAAGAGGAGGCTTCTCTCAGCTCTAGCTATGTGAGAGGGACCCTGAGTTTGCGGCCTCAAATGGAATGGACACCGCGATGCCCTGACTCGAAATAAGGCCGGATATCCCTGCAGTGACTTGAATGCAGGCTCGTCTTGGATCTCCCAAGGCGAAAGGATGTCTGAATCCCCTGTGGAGACCACAGAAAAAGACCTAGTTCCCCACCTCATCGCGACCGGAGGCCTCACATCCTTTGAAAACTCCAGAGGTACGCGGTGATCAGTGCCTCCAAAGGAGACGATGCCTGACTCCTCGTGAAACTTGATAGGAGTCCCAGGATTCCTGTGGCACGTGGAAAGGGACCCTTGGTCTCCCGCCTCAGGTGGAGAGGCGTCCCAATTGCCCTGCCAAGCCTCGAGGAGAATCCCGAGTTGTCCCTCGCAACTAGGCAGGAGTCCTGCCGTCGCTGAACTAACACGTGTGTGGAAGGGCCATCCCCGTCGTAACTCGAGAATATACCCCAGGTTCCCGCCGCAACTCGAGAAAAACCATGAGACTTCCCCCTCGCCGCGAGATGAGGCCTGATTCCCCTGCACTGCGTGCAGAGCAATTCTGTGTTGCACATCACACATGAAAGGAGCCTTAATTTCCTTGATGGCACTCCAGAGAAACCCCAAGAACACTGTTTCAAGGTTGAGGGATCCTGAGGTCACTGTAGCAACACGAAAGAGCTCCGTGGACCAAAAATCAACTCGAGATGAGAGGTTAGTCCCTGGCTTCGACTCCAGAGGAATACCACCTTACCACAAGCACCTCAAGAGGAGGCTTCTCTCAGCTCTATGTATTTGCGAGGGACCCTGAGTATGCGGCCTCAAGTGGAATGGAGGCCGTGATGCCCTGACTCGAAATAAGGCCGGATATCCCTGCAGTGACTTGAATGCAGGCTCGTCTTGCATCTCCCAAGACAAAAGGATGTCTGAATCCCCTGTGGAGACCACAGAGAAAGACCTAGTTCCCCACCTCATCGCGACCGGAGGCCTCACATCCTTTGAAAACTCCAGAGGTACGCGGAGATCAGTGCCTCCAAAGGAGACGATGCCTGACTCCTCGTGAAACTTGATAGGAGTCCCAGGATTCCTGTGGCACGTGGAAAGGGACCCTTGGTCTCCCGCCTCAGCTGGAGAGGCGTCCCAATTGCCCTGCCAAGCCTCGAGGAGAATCCCGAGTTGTCCCTCGCAACTAGGCAGGAGTCCTGACGTCGCTGAACAAACACGTGGGTGGAAGGGCCATCCCCGTCGAAACTCGAGAATATACACCAGGTTCCCGCCGCAACTCGAGAAAAACCATGAGACTTCCCCCTCGCCGCGAGATGAGGCCCGATTCCCCTGCACTGCGTGCAGAGCAATTCCGTGTTGCACATCACACATGAAAGGAGCCTTGATTTCCTTGATGGCACTCCAGAGAAACCCCAAGAACACTGTTTCAAGGTTGAGGGATCCTGAGGTCACTGTAGCAACACGAAAGAGCTCCGTGGACCAAAAATCAACTCGAGATGAGAGGTTAGTCCCTGGCTTCGACTCCAGAGGAATACCACCTTACCACAAGCACCTCAAGAGGAGGCTTCTCTCAGCTCTATGTACGTGAGAGGGACCCTGAGTTTGCGGCCTCAAGTGGAATGGCGACCGCGATGCCGTGACTCGAAATAAGGCCGGATATCCCTGCAGTGACTTGAATGCAGGCTCGTCTTGCATCTCCCAAGACGAAAGGATGTCTGAATCCCCTGTGGAGACCACAGAGAAGGACCTAGTTCCCCACCTCATCGCGACCGGAGGCCTCACATCCTTTGAAAACTCCAGAGGTACGCGGAGATCAGTGCCTCCAAAGGAGATGATGCCTGCCTCCTCGTGAAACTTGATAGGAATCCCAGGATTGCTGTGGCACGTGGAAAGGGACACTTGGTCTCCCGCCTCAGCTGGGGAGGCATCCCAATTGCCCTGCCAAGCCTCGAGGAGAATCCCGAGTTGTCCCTCGCAACTAGGCAGGAGTCCTGACATGGATGAACAAACACGTGGGTGGAAGGGCCATCCCCGTCGTAACTCGAGAATATACCCCAGGTTCCCGCCGCAACTTGAGAAAAACCATGAGTCTTCCCCCTCGCTGCGAGATGAGGCCCGATTCCCCTGCACTGCGTGCAGAGCAATTCCTTGTTGCACATCACACATGAAAGGAGCCTTGATTTCCTTGATGGCACTCCAGAGAAACACCAAGAACACTGTTTCAAGGCTAGAGGGATCCTGAGGTCACTGTAGCAACACGAAAGAGCTCCGTGGACCAAAAATCAACTCGAGATGAGAGGTTAGTCCCTGGCTTCGACTCCAGAGGAATACCACCTTACCACAAGCACCTCAAGAGGAGGCTTCTCTCAGCTCTAGGTATGTGAGAGGGACCCTGAGGTTGCAGCCTCAACTGGAATGGACACCGAGATGCCCTGACTCGAAATAAGGCCGGATATCTCTGCAGTGACTTGAATGCAGGCTCGTCTTGCATCTCCCAAGACGAAAGGTTGTCTGAATCCCCTGTGGAGACCACAGAGAAAGACCTAGTTCCCAACCTCATGGCGACTGGAGGCCTCACATCCTTTGAAAACTCCAGAGGTACGCGGAGATCAGTGCCTCCAAAGGAGACGATGCCTGTCTCCTCGTGAAACTTGATAGGAGTCCCAGGATTCCTGTGGCACGTGGAAAGGGACCCTTCGTCTCCCGCCTCAGCTGGAGAGGCGTCCCAATTGCCCTGCCAAGCCTCGAGGAGAATCCCGAGTTGTCCCTCGCAACTAGGCAGGAGTCCTGACGTCGCTGAAGAAACACGTGGGTGGAAGGGCCATCCCCGTCGTAACTCGAGAATATACCCCAGGTTCCCACCGCAACTCGAGAAAAACCATGAGACTTCCCCCTCGCCGCGAGATGAGGCCCGATTCCCCTACTCTTCATGCAGAGTAATTCCGTGTTGCACATCAAACATGAAAGGAGCCTTGATTTCCTTGATGGCACTCCAGAGAAACCCCAAGAACACTGTTTCAAGGCTAGAGGGATCCTGAGGTCACTGTAGCAACACGAAAGAGCTCCGTGGACCAAAAATCAACTCGAGATGAGAGGTTAGTCCCTGGCTTCGACTCCAGAGGAATACCACCTTACCACAAGCACCTCAAGAGGAGGCTTCTCTCAGCTCTAGGTATTTGAGAGGGACCCTGAGTTTGTGGCCTCAAGTGGAATGGACACCGCGATGCCCTGACTCGAAATAAGGCCGGATATCCGTGCAGTGACTTGAATGCAGGCTCGTCTTGCATCTCCCAAGACGCAAGGATGTCTGAATCCCCTGCGGAGACCACAGAGAAAGACCTAGTTCCCCACCTCATCACGACCGGAGGCCTCACATCCTTTGAAAACTCCAGAGGTATGCGAGATCAGTGCCTCCCAAGGAGACAATGCATGACTCCTCGTGAAACTTGATAGGAGTCCCAGGATTCTGGTGGCACGTGGAAAGGGACCCTTGGTCTCCCGCCTCAGCTGGAGAGGCGTCCCAATTGCCCTGCCAAGCCTCGAGGAGAATCCCGAGTTGTCCCTCGCAACTAGGCAGGAGTCCTGAAATGGCTGAACAAACATGTGGGTGGAAGGGACATCCCCGTCGTAACTCGAGAATATACCCCAGGTTCTCGCTGCAAATCGAGAAAAACCATGAGACTTCCCCCTCGCTGCGAGATGAGGCCTGATTCCCCTGCCCTGCGTGCAGAGCAATTCCGTGTTGCACATCACACATGAAAGGAGCCTTGATTTCCTTGATGGCACTCCAGAGAAACCCCAAGAACACTGTTTCAAGGCTAGAGGGATCCTGAGGTCACTGAAGCCACACTAAAGAGCTCCGTGGACCAAAAATCAACTCGAGATGAGAGGTTAGTCCCTGGCTTCGACTCCAGAGGAATACCACCTTACCACAAGCACCTCAAGAGGAGGCTTCTCTCAGCTCTATGTATTTGCGAGGGACCCTGAGTTTGCGGCCTCAAGTGGAATGGAGGCCGTGATGCCCTGACTCGAAATAAGGCCGGATATCCCTGCAGTGACTTGAATGCAGGCTCGTCTTGCATCTCCCAAGACAAAAGGATGTCTGAATCCCCTGTGGAGACCACAGAGAAAGACCTAGTTCCCCACCTCATCGCGACCGGAGGCCTCACATCCTTTGAAAACTCCAGAGGTACGCGGAGATCAGTGCCTCCAAAGGAGACGATGCCTGACTCCTCGTGAAACTTGATAGGAGTCCCAGGATTCCTGTGGCACGTGGAAAGGGACCCTTGGTCTCCCGCCTCAGCTGGAGAGGCGTCCCAATTGCCCTGCCAAGCCTCGAGGAGAATCCCGAGTTGTCCCTCGCAACTAGGCAGGAGTCCTGACGTCGCTGAACAAACACGTGGGTGGAAGGGCCATCCCCGTCGAAACTCGAGAATATACACCAGGTTCCCGCCGCAACTCGAGAAAAACCATGAGACTTCCCCCTCGCCGCGAGATGAGGCCCGATTCCCCTGCACTGCGTGCAGAGCAATTCCGTGTTGCACATCACACATGAAAGGAGCCTTGATTTCCTTGATGGCACTCCAGAGAAACCCCAAGAACACTGTTTCAAGGTTGAGGGATCCTGAGGTCACTGTAGCAACACGAAAGAGCTCCGTGGACCAAAAATCAACTCGAGATGAGAGGTTAGTCCCTGGCTTCGACTCCAGAGGAATACCACCTTACCACAAGCACCTCAAGAGGAGGCTTCTCTCAGCTCTATGTACGTGAGAGGGACCCTGAGTTTGCGGCCTCAAGTGGAATGGCGACCGCGATGCCGTGACTCGAAATAAGGCCGGATATCCCTGCAGTGACTTGAATGCAGGCTCGTCTTGCATCTCCAAAGACGAAAGGATGTCTGAATCCCCTGTGGAGACCACAGAGAAGGACCTAGTTCCCCACCTCATCGCGACCGGAGGCCTCACATCCTTTGAAAACTCCAGAGGTACGCGGAGATCAGTGCCTCCAAAGGAGATGATGCCTGCCTCCTCGTGAAACTTGATAGGAATCCCAGGATTGCTGTGGCACGTGGAAAGGGACACTTGGTCTCCCGCCTCAGCTGGGGAGGCATCCCAATTGCCCTGCCAAGCCTCGAGGAGAATCCCGAGTTGTCCCTCGCAACTAGGCAGGAGTCCTGACATGGATGAACAAACACGTGGGTGGAAGGGCCATCCCCGTCGTAACTCGAGAATATACCCCAGGTTCCCGCCGCAACTTGAGAAAAACCATGAGTCTTCCCCCTCGCTGCGAGATGAGGCCCGATTCCCCTGCACTGCGTGCAGAGCAATTCCTTGTTGCACATCACACATGAAAGGAGCCTTGATTTCCTTGATGGCACTCCAGAGAAACACCAAGAACACTGTTTCAAGGCTAGAGGGATCCTGAGGTCACTGTAGCAACACGAAAGAGCTCCGTGGACCAAAAATCAACTCGAGATGAGAGGTTAGTCCCTGGCTTCGACTCCAGAGGAATACCACCTTACCACAAGCACCTCAAGAGGAGGCTTCTCTCAGCTCTAGGTATGTGAGAGGGACCCTGAGGTTGCAGCCTCAACTGGAATGGACACCGAGATGCCCTGACTCGAAATAAGGCCGGATATCTCTGCAGTGACTTGAATGCAGGCTCGTCTTGCATCTCCCAAGACGAAAGGTTGTCTGAATCCCCTGTGGAGACCACAGAGAAAGACCTAGTTCCCAACCTCATGGCGACTGGAGGCCTCACATCCTTTGAAAACTCCAGAGGTACGCGGAGATCAGTGCCTCCAAAGGAGACGATGCCTG
This sequence comes from Cervus elaphus, assembly GCF_910594005.1. Classification (NCBI taxonomy): domain Eukaryota; kingdom Metazoa; phylum Chordata; class Mammalia; order Artiodactyla; family Cervidae; genus Cervus; species Cervus elaphus. The sequence continues at coordinate 10,726,114 of NC_057824.1, read as the reverse complement.
TCTCCTCGTGAAACTTGATAGGAGTCCCAGGATTCCTGTGGCACGTGGAAAGGGACCCTTCGTCTCCCGCCTCAGCTGGAGAGGCGTCCCAATTGCCCTGCCAAGCCTCGAGGAGAATCCCGAGTTGTCCCTCGCAACTAGGCAGGAGTCCTGACGTCGCTGAAGAAACACGTGGGTGGAAGGGCCATCCCCGTCGTAACTCGAGAATATACCCCAGGTTCCCACCGCAACTCGAGAAAAACCATGAGACTTCCCCCTCGCCGCGAGATGAGGCCCGATTCCCCTACTCTTCATGCAGAGTAATTCCGTGTTGCACATCAAACATGAAAGGAGCCTTGATTTCCTTGATGGCACTCCAGAGAAACCCCAAGAACACTGTTTCAAGGCTAGAGGGATCCTGAGGTCACTGTAGCAACACGAAAGAGCTCCGTGGACCAAAAATCAACTCGAGATGAGAGGTTAGTCCCTGGCTTCGACTCCAGAGGAATACCACCTTACCACAAGCACCTCAAGAGGAGGCTTCTCTCAGCTCTAGGTATTTGAGAGGGACCCTGAGTTTGTGGCCTCAAGTGGAATGGACACCGCGATGCCCTGACTCGAAATAAGGCCGGATATCCGTGCAGTGACTTGAATGCAGGCTCGTCTTGCATCTCCCAAGACGCAAGGATGTCTGAATCCCCTGCGGAGACCACAGAGAAAGACCTAGTTCCCCACCTCATCGCGACCGGAGGCCTCACATCCTTTGAAAACTCCAGAGGTATGCGAGATCAGTGCCTCCCAAGGAGACAATGCATGACTCCTCGTGAAACTTGATAGGAGTCCCAGGATTCTGGTGGCACGTGGAAAGGGACCCTTGGTCTCCCGCCTCAGCTGGAGAGGCGTCCCAATTGCCCTGCCAAGCCTCGAGGAGAATCCCGAGTTGTCCCTCGCAACTAGGCAGGAGTCCTGAAATGGCTGAACAAACATGTGGGTGGAAGGGACATCCCCGTCGTAACTCGAGAATATACCCCAGGTTCTCGCTGCAAATCGAGAAAAACCATGAGACTTCCCCCTCGCCCCGAGATGAGGCCTGATTCCCCTGCCCTGCGTGCAGAGCAATTCCGTGTTGCACATCACACATGAAAGGAGCCTTGATTTCCTTGATGGCACTCCAGAGAAACCCCAAGAACACTGTTTCAAGGCTAGAGGGATCCTGAGGTCACTGAAGCCACACTAAAGAGCTCCGTGGACCAAAAATCAACTCGAGATGAGAGGTTAGTCCCTGGCTTCGACTCCAGAGGAATACCACCTTACCACAAGCACCTCAAGAGGAGGCTTCTCTCAGCTCTAGGTATGTGAAAGGGACCCTGAGTTTGCAGCCTCAAGTCGAATGGACAACGCGATGCCCTGACTCGAAATAAGGCCGGATATCCCTGCAGTTACTTGAATGCAGGCTCGTCTTGCATCTCCCAAGACGAAAGGATGTCTGAATCCCCTGTGGAGACCACAGAGAAAGACCTAGTTACCCACCTCATCGTGACCGGAGGCCTCACATCCTTTGAAGATTCCAGAGGTACGCGGAGATCAGTGCCTCCAAAGGAGAGGATGCCTGACTCCTCGTGAAACTTGATAGGAGTCCCAGGATTCCTGTGGCACGTGGAAAGGGACCCTTGGTCTCCCGCCTCAGCTGGAGAGACGTCCCAATTGCCCTGCCAAGCCTCGAGGCGAATCCCGAGTTGTCCCTCGCAACTAGGCAGGAGTCCTGCCGTCGCTGAACAAACACGTGTGTGGAAGGGCCATCCCCGTCGTAATTCGAGAATATACCCCAGGTTCCCGCCGCAACTCGAGAAAAACCATGAGACTTCCCCCTCGCCGCGAGATGAGGCCCGATTCCCATGCACTGCGTGCAGAGCAATTCCGTGTTTCACATCACACATGAAAAGAGCCTTAATTTCCTTGATGGCACTTCAGAGAAACCCCAAGAACTCTGTTTCAAGGCTAGAGGGATCCTGAGGTCACTGTAGCAACACGAAAGAGCTCCGTGGACCAAAAATCAACTCAAGATGAGACTTTAGTCCCTGGCTCCAACTCCCGAGGAATACCACATTACCACAAGCACCTCAAGAGGAGGCTTCTCTCAGCTCTAGGTATCTGAGAGGGACCCTGAGTTTGCCGCCTCAAGTGGAATGGACACCCCGATGCCCTGACTCGAAATAAGGCAGGATATCCCTGCAGTGACTTGAATGCAGGCTCGTCTTGCATCTCCCAAGACGAAAGGATGTCTGAGTCCCCTGTGGAGACCACAGAGAAAGACCTAGTTCCCCACCTCATGGCGACCGGAGGCCTCACATCCTTTGAAAACTCCAGAGGTACACGGAGAGCAGTGCCTCCAAAGGAGACGATGGCTGACTCCTCGTGAAACTTGATAGGAGTCCCAGGATTCCTGTGGCACGTGGAAAGGGACCCTTGGTCTCCCGCCTCAGCTTGAGAGGCGTCCCAATTGCCCTGCCAAGCCTCGAAGAGAATCCCGAATTGTCCCTCGCAACTAGGCAGGAGTCCTGACGTCGCTGAACAAACACGTTGGTGGAAGGGCCATCTCCGTCGTAACTCGAGAATATACCCCAGGTTCCCATCGCAACTCGAAAAACACCATGATACTCCCCCTCGCCGCAAAATGAGGCCCGATACCCTGCACTGCGTGCAGAGCAATTCCGTGTGGCATATCACACATGAAAGGAGCCTTGATTTCCTTGATGGCACTCCAGAGAAACCCCAAGAACACTCTTTCAAGGCTCGAGGGATCCTGAGGTCACTGTAGCAACACGAAAGAGCTCCGTGGACCACAAATCAACTCGAGATGAGAGGTTAGTCCCTGGCTTCGACTCCAGAGGAATACCACCTTACCACAAGCACCTCAAGAGGAGGCTTCTCTCAGCTCTAGGTATGTGAGAGGGACCCTGAGTTTGCGGCCTCAAGTGGAATGGATACCGCGATGCCCTGACTCGAAATAAGGCCGGATATCCCTGCAGTGACTTGAATGCAGGCTCGTCTTGCATCTCCCAAGACGAAAGGATATCTGAATCCCCTGTGGAGACCTCAGAGAAAGATGTAGTTCCCCACCTCATCGCGACTGGAGGCCTCACATCCTTTGAAAACTCCAGAGGTACGCGGAGATCAGTGCCTCCAAAGGAGACGATGCCTGACTCCTCGTGAAACTTGATAGGAGTCCCAGGATTCCTGTGGCACGTGGAAAGGGACCCTTGGTCTCCCGCCTCGGCTAGAGAGGCGTCCCAATTTCCCTGCCAAGCCTCGAGAAGAATCCCGAGTTTTCCCTCGCAAATAGGCAAGAGTCCTGACGTCGCTGAACAAACACGTGGGTGGAAGGGCCATTCCCGTCGTAACTCGAGAATATACCCCAGGGTCCCGCCGCAACTTGAGAAAAACCATGAGACCTCCCCCTCGCCGCGAGATGAGGCCCGATTCTCCTGCACTGCATGAAGAGCAATTCCGTATTGCACATCAAACATGAAAGGAGCCTTGATTTCCTTGATGGCACTCCAGAGAAACCCCAAGAACACTGTTTCAAGGTTGAGGGATCCTGAGGTCACTGTAGCAACACGAAAGAGCTCCGTGGACCAAAAATCAACTCGAGATGAAAGGTTAATCCCTGGCTTCGACTCCAGAGGAATACCACCTTACCACAAGCACCTCAAGAGGAGGCTTCTCTCAGCTCTATGTACGTGAGAGGGACCCTGAGTTTGCGGCCTCAAGTGGAATGGCAACCGCGATGCCCTGACTCGAAATAAGGCCGGATATCCCTGCAGTGACTTGAATGCAGGCTCGTCTTGCATCTCCCAAGACGAAAGGATGTCTGAATCCCCTGTGGAGACCACAGAGAAAGACCTAGTTCCCCACCTCATCGCGACCGGAGGCCTCACATCCTTTGAAAACTCCAGAGGTACGCGGAGATCAGTGCCTCCAAAGGAGATGATGCCTGCCTCCTCGTGAAACTTGATAGGAATCCCAGGATTGCTGTGGCACGTGGAAAGGGACCCTTGGTCTCCCGCCTCAGCTGGGGAGGCATCCCAATTGCCCTGCCAAGCCTCGAGGAGAATCCCGAGTTGTCCCTCGCAACTAGGCAGGAGTCCTGACATGGATGAACAAACACGTGGGTGGAAGGGCCATCCCCGTCGTAACTCGAGAATATACCCCAGGTTCCCGCCGCAACTCGAGAAAAACCATGAGACTTCCCCCTCGCTGCGAGATGAGGCCCGATTCCCCTGCACTGCGTGCAGAGCAATTCCTTGTTGCACATCACACATGAAAGGAGCCTTGATTTCCTTGATGGCACTCCAGAGAAACACCAAGAACACTGTTTCAAGGTTGAGGGATCCTGAGGTCACTGTAGCAACACGAAAGAGCTCCGTGGACCAAAAATCAACTCGAGAAGAGGGTTTAGTCCCTGGCTTCGACTCCAGAGGAATACCACCTTACCACAAGCACCTCAAGAGGAGGCTTCTCTCAGCTCTAGGTATGTGAGAGGGACCCTGAGGTTGCAGCCTCAACTGGAATGGACACCGAGATACCCTGACTCGAAATAAGGCCGCATATCTCTGCAGTGACTTGAATGCAGGCTCGTCTTGCATCTCCCAAGACGAAAGGATGTCTGAATCCCCTGTGGAGACCACAGAGAATGACCTAGTTCCCAACCTCATGCCGACTGGAGGCCTCACATCCTTTGAAAACTCCAGAGGTACGCGGAGATCAGTGCCTCCAAAGGAGACGATGCCTGTCTCCTCGTGAAACTTGATAGGAGTCCCAGGATTCCTGTGGCACGTGGAAAGGGACCCTTCGTCTCCCGCCTCAGCTGGAGAGGCGTCCCAATTGCCCTGCCAAGCCTCGAGGAGAATCCCGAGTTGTCCCTCGCAACTAGGCAGGAGTCCTGACGTCGCTGAAGAAGCACGTGGGTGGAAGGGCCATCCCCGTCGTAACTCGAGAATATACCCTAGGATACCACCGCAACTCGAGAAAAACCATGAGACTTCCCCCTCGCCGGGAGATGAGGCCCGATTCCCCTACTCTTCATGCAGAGTAATTCCGTGTTGCACATCACACATGAAAGGAGCCTTGATTTCCTTGATGGCACTCCAGAGAAACACCAAGAACACTGTTCCAAGGCTAGAGTGCTCCTGAGGTCACTGTAGCCCCACTAAAGAGCTCCGTGGAGCAAAAATCAACTCGAGATGAGAGGTTAGTCCCTGGCTTCGACTCCAGAGGAATACCACCTTACCACAAGCACCTCAAGAGGAGGCTTCTCTCAGCTCTAGGTATGTGAGAGGGACCCTGAGTTTGTGGCCTCAAGTGGAATGGACACCGCGATGCTCTGACTCAAAATAATGCCGGATATCCGTGCAGTGACTTGAATGCAGGCTGGTCTTGCATCTCCCAAGACGAAAGGATGTCTGAATCCCCTGTGGAGACCACAGAGAATGACCTAGTTCCCCACCTCATCGCGACCGGAGGCCTCACATCCTTTGAAAACTCCAGAGGTACGCGGAGATCAGTGCCTCCAAAGGAGACGATGCCTGACTCCTCGTGAAACTTGATAGGAGTCCCAGGATTCCTGTGGCACGTGGAAAGGGACACTTGGTCTCCCGCCTCAGCTGGAGAGGCGTCCCAATTGCCCTGCCAAGCCTCGAGGAAAATCGCGAGTTGTCCCTCGCAACTAGGCAGGAGTCCTGACGTCGCTGAACAAACATGTGGGTGGAAGGGCCATCCCCGGCGTAACTCGAGAATATACCCCAGGTTCCCGCCGCAACTCGAGAAAAACCATGAGACTTCCCCCTCGCCGCGAGATGAGGCCCGATTCCCCTGCACTGCCTGCAGAGCAATTCCGTCTTGCACATCACACATGAAAGGAGCCTTGATTTCCTTGATGGCACTCCATAGAAACCCCAAGAACACTGTTTCTAGGCTGGAGGGATCCTGAGGTCACTGTAGCAACACGAAAGAGCTCCGTGGACCAAAAATCAACTCGAGATGAGATGTTAGTCCCTGGCTTCGACTCCAGGGGAATACCACCTTACCACAAGCACCTCAAGAGGAGTCTTCTCTCAGCTCTAGGTATGTGAGAGGGACCCTGAGTTTGCGGCCTCAAGTGGAATGAACACCGCGATGCCCTGACTCGAAATAAGGCCGGATATCCCTGCAGTGACTTGAATGCAGGCTCGTCTTGCATCTCCCAAGACGAAAGGATGTCTGAATCCCCTGTGGAGACCACAGCAAAAGACCTAGTTCCCCACTTCATCGCGACCGAAGGCCTCACATCCCTTGAAAACTCCAGAGGTACGCAGAGATCAGTGCCTCCAAAGGAGACGATGCCTGACTCCTCGTGAAACTTGATAGGAGTCCCAGGATTCCTGTGGCACGTGGAAAGGGACCCTTGGTCTCCCGCCTCAGCTGGAGAGGGGTCCCAATTGCCCTGCCAAGCCTCGAGGAGAATCCCGAGTTGTCCCTCGCAACTAGGCCGGAGTCCTGACGTCGCTGAAGAAACTCTTGGGTGGAAGGGCCATCCCCGTCGTAACTCGAGAATATACCCCAGGTTCCCGCCGCAACTCGAGAAAAACCATGAGACTTCCCCCTCGCCGCGAGATGAGGCCCGATTCCCCTGCAGTGCGTGCAGAGCAATTCCGTGTTGCACATCACACATGAAAGGAGCCTTGATTTCCTTGATGGCACTCCAGAGAAACCCCAAGAACACTGTTTCAAGGCTAGATGGATCCTGAGGTCACTGTAGCAACACGAAAGAGCTCCGTGGACCAAAAATCAACTCGAGATGAGAGGTTAGTCCCTGGCTTCGACTCCAGAGGAATACCACCTTACCACAAGCACCTCAAGAGGAGGCTTCTCTCAGCTCTAGGTATGTGAGAGGGACCCTGAGTTTGCGGCCTCTAGTGGAATGGACACCGAGATTCCCTGACGCGAAATAAGGCCGGATATCCCAGCAGTGACTTGAATGCAGGCTCGTCTTGCATCTCCCAAGACGAAAGGTTGTCTGAATCCCCTGTGGAGACCACAGAGAATGACCTAGTTCCCCACCTCATCGCGACCGGAGGCCTCACATCCTTTGAAAACTCCAGAGGTACGCGGAGATCAGTGCCTCCAAAGGAGACGATGCCTGACTCCTTGTGAAACTTGATAGGAGTCGCAGGATTCCTGTGGCACGTGGAAAGGGACACTTGGTCTCCCGCCTCAGCTGGAGAGGCGTCCCAATTGCCCTGCCAAGCCTCGAGGAGAATCCCAAGTTGTCCCTCGCAACTAGGCAGGAGTCCTGACGTCGCTGAACAAACACGTGGGTGGAAGGGCCATCCCCGTCGTAACTCGAGAATATACCCCAGGTTCCCGCCGCAACTCGAGAAAAACCATGAGACTTCCCCCTCGCCGCGAGATGAGGCCCGATTCCCCTGCACTGCGTGCAGAGCAATTCCGTGTTGCACATCACACATGAAAGGAGCCTTGATTTCCTTGATGGCACTCCAGAGAAACGCCAAGAACACTGTTTCAAGGCTGGAGGGATCCTGAGGTCCCTGTAGCAGCACGAAAGAACTCCGTGGACCATGAATCAACTCGAGATGAGAGGTTAGTCCCTGGCTTCGACTCCAGAGGAATACCACCTTACCACAAGCACCTCAAGAGGAGGCTTCTCTCAGCTCTAGGTATGTGAGAGGGACCCTGAGTTTGCAGCCTCAAGTGGAATGGACACCGCGATGCCCTGACTCGAAATAAGGCCGGATATCCCTGCAGTGACTTGAATGCAGGCTCGTCTTGCATCTCCCAAGACGAAAGGTTGTCTGAATCCCCTGTGGAGACCACAGAGAAAGACCTAGTTCCGCACCTCATCGCGACCGGAGGCCTCACATCCTTTGAAAACTCCAGAGGTACGCGGAGATCAGTGTCTCCAAAGGAGAAGATGCCTGACTCCTCGTGAAACTTGATAGGAGTCCCAGGATTCCTGTGGCACGTGGAAAGGGACCCTTGGTCTCCCGCCTCAGCTGGAGAGGCGTCCCAATTGCCCTGCCAAGCCTCGAGGAGAATCCCGAGTTGTCCCTCGCAACTAGGCAGGAGTCTGACGTCGCTGAACAAACACGTGGGTGGAAGGGTCATCCCCGTCGTAACTCGAGAATATACCCCAGGTTCCCACAGCAACTCGCGAAAAACCATTAGACTTCCCCCTCGCCACAAAATGAGGCCCGATACCCTGAACAGCATGCAGAGCAATTCCGTGTTGCACATCACACATGAAAGGAGCCTTGATTTCCTTGATGGCACTCCAGAGAAACCCCAAGAACACTGTTTCAAGGCTAGAGGGATCCTGAGGTCACTGTAGCAACACGAAAGAGCTCCGTGGACCAAAAATCAACTCGAGATGAGAGGTTAGTCCCTGGCTTCGACTCCAGAGGAATACCACCTTACCACAAGCACCTCAAGAGGAGGCTTCTCTCAGCTCTATGTATGTGAGAGGGACCCTGAGTTTGCGGCCTCAAGTGGAATGGAGACCGCGATGCCCTGACTCGAAATAAGGCCCTATATCCCTGCAGTGACTTGAATGCAGGCTCGTCTTGTATCTCCCAAGACGAAAGGATGTCTGAATCCCCTGTGGAGACCACAGAGAAAGACCTAGTTCCCCACCTCATCGCGACCGGAGGCCTCACATCCTTTGAAAACTCCAGAGGTACGCGGAGATCAGTGCCTCCAAAGGAGACGATGCCTGACTCCTCCTGAAACTTGATAGGAATCCCAGGATTCCTGTGGCACGTGGAAATGGACCCTTGGTCTCCTGCCTCAGCTGGAGAGGCGTCCCAATTGCCCTGCCAACCTCGAAGAGAATCCCGAGTTGTCCCTCGCAACTAGGCAGGAGTCTGACGTCGCTGAACAAACACGTGGGTGGAAGGGCCATCCCCGTCGTAACTCGAGAATATACCCCAGGTTACCATCGCAACTCGAGAAAAACCATTAGACTTCCCCCTCGCCGCAAAATGAGGTCCGATACCCTGCACTGTGTGCAGAGCAATTCCGTGTTGCACATCACACATGAAAGGAGCCTTGATTTCCTTGATGTCACTCCAGAGAAACCCCAAGAACACTGTTTCAAGGCTAGAGGGACCCTGAGGTCACTGTAGCAACACGAAAGAGCTCCGTGGACCAAAAATCAACTCGAGATGAGATGTTAGTCCCTGGCTTGGACTCCAGAGGAATACCACCTTACCACAAGCACCTCAAGAGGAGGCTTCTCTCAGCTTTAGGTATGTGAGAGGGACCCTGAGTTTGCGGCCTCAAGTGGAATGGACACCGCGATGCCCTGACTCGAAATAAGGCCGGATGTCCCGGCAGTGACTTGAATGCAGGCTCGTCTTGCATCTCCCAAGACGAAAGGATGTCTGAATCCCCTGTGGAGACCACAGAGAAAGACCTAGTTCCCCAACTCATCGCGACCGGAGGCCTCACATCCTTTGAAAACTCCAGGGGTACGCGGAGATCAGTGCCTCCAAAGGAGACGATGCCTGACTCCTCGTGAAACTTGATAGGAGTCCCAGGATTCCTGTGGCACGTGGAAAGGGACCCTTGGTCTCCCGCCTCAGCTGGAGAGGCGTCCCAATTGCCCTGCCAAGCCTCGAGGAGAATCCCGAGTTGTCCCTCGCAACTAGGCAGGAGTCCGGACATGGCTGAACAAACACGTGGGTGGAAGGTCCATCCCCGTCGTAACTCGAGAATATACCCCAGGTTCCCATCGCAACTCGAGAAAAACGATGAGACTTCCCCCTCGACGCAAAATAAGGCCCGATACCCTGCACTGCATGCAGAGCAATTCCATGTTGCACATCACACATGAAAGGAGCCTTGATTTCCTTGATGGCACTCCAGAGAAACGCCAAGAACACTGTTTCAAGGCAGCGGGATCCGGAGGTCACTGTAGCAACAAGAAAGAGCTCAGTGGACCAAAAATCAACTCGAGATGAGAGGTTAGTCCCTGGCTTCGACTCCAGAGGAATACCACCTTACCACAAGCACCTCAAGAGGAGGCTTCTCTTAGCTCTAGGTATTTGAGAGGGACCCTGAGTTTGGGGCCTAAAGTGGAATGGACACCGCGATGCCCTGACGCAAAATAAGGCCGGATATCCCAGCAGTGACTTGAATGCAGGCTCGTCTTGCATCTCAAAAGACGAAAGGATGTCTGAATCCCCTGTGGAGACCACAGAGAAAGACCTAGTTCCCCACCTCATGGCGACCGGAGGCCTCACATCCTTTGAAAACTCCAGAGGTACGCGGAGATCAGTGCCTCCAAAGGAGACGATGCCTGACTCCTCGTGAAACTTGATAGGAGTCCCCGGATTCCTGTGGCACGTGGAAAGGGACACTTGGTTTCCCGCCTCAGCTGGAGAGGCGTCCCAATTGCCCTGCCAAGCCTCGAGGAGAATCCCGAGTTGTCCCTCGCAACTAGGCAGGAGTCTGACGTCGCTGAACAAACACGTGTGTGGAAGGGCCATCCCCATCGTAACTCGAGAATATACCCCAGGTTACCATCGAAACTCGAGAAAAACCATTAGACTTCCCCCTCGCTGCAAAATGAGGTCCGATACCCTGCACTGCATGCAGAGCAATTCCGTGTTGCACATCACACATGAAAGGAGCCTTGATTTCCTTGATGGCACTCCAGAGAAACCCCAAGAACACTGTTTCAAGGTTGAGGGATCCTGAGGTCACTGTTGCAAAACGAAAGAGCTCCGTGGACCAAAAATCAACTCGAGATGAGAGGTTAGTCCCTGGCTTCGACTCCAGAGGAATACCACCTCACCACAAGCACCTCAAGAGGAGGCTTCTCTCAGCTCTAGGTATGTGAGAGGGACCCTGAGTATGCGGCCTCAAGTGGAATGGAGACCGCGATGCCCTGACTCGAAATCAGGCCGGATATCCCTGCCGTGACTTGAAAGCAGGCTCGTCTTGCATCTCCCAAGACGAAAGGATGTCTGAATCCCCTGTGTAGACCACAGAGAAAGACCTAGTTCCCCACCTCATCGCGACCGGAGGCCTCACATCCTTTGAAAACTCCAGAGGTACCCGGAGATCAGTGCCTCCAAAGGAGACGATGCCTGACTCCTCGTGAAACTTGATAGGAGTCCCCGGATTCCTGTGGCACGTGGAAAGGGACCCTTGGTCTCCCGCCTCAGCTGGAGAGGCGTCCCAATTGCCCTGCCAAGCCTCGAGGAGAATCCCGAGTTGTCCCTCGCAACTAGGCAGGAGTCCGGACATGGCTGAACAAACACTTGGGTGGAAGGGCCATCCCCGTCGTAACTCGAGAATATACCCCAGGTTCCCGCAGCAACTCGAGAAAAACAATGAGACTTCCCCCTCGCCGCGAGATGAGGCCCGATTCCCCTGCACTGCGTGCAGAGCAATTCCGTGTTGCACATCACACATGAAAGGAGCCTTGATTTCCTTGATGGCACTCCAGAGAAACCACAAGAACACTGTTTCAAGGCGAGCGGGATCCGGAGGTCACTGTAGCAACACGAAAGAGCTCAGTGGACCAAAAATCAACTCGAGATGAGAGGTTAGTCCCTGGCTTCGACTCCAGAGGAATACCACCTTACCACAAGCACCTCAAGAGGAGGCTTCTCTTAGCTCTAGGTATGTGAGAGGGACCCTGATTTTGCGGCCTCAAGTGGAATGGACACTGCGATGCCCTGACGCAAAATAAAGCCGGATATCCCTGCAGTGACTTGAATGCAGGCTCGTCTTGCATCTCCCAAGATGATAGGATGTCTGAATCCCATGTGGAGACCGCAGAGAAAGACCTAGTTCCCCACCTCATGGCGACCGGAGGCCTCACATCCTTTGAAAACTCCAGAGGTCCGCGGAGATCAGTGCCTCCAAAGGAGACGATGCCTGACTCCTCGTGAAACATGATAGGAGTCCCCGGATTCCTGTGGCACGTGGAAAGGGACACTTGGTCTCCCGCCTCAGCTGGAGAGGCGTCCCAATTGCCCTGCCAAGCCTCGAGGAGAATCCCGAGTTGTCCCTCGCAACTAGGCAGGAGTCTGACGTCGCTGAACAAACACGTGGGTGGAAGGGCCATCCCCGTCGTAACTCGAGAATATACCCCAGGTTACCATCGCAACTGGAGAAAAACAATTAGACTTCACCCTCGCCGCAAAATGAGGTCCGATACCCTGCACTGTGTGCAGAGCAATTCCGTGTTGCACATCACACATGAAAGGAGCCTTGATTTCCTTGATGGCACTCCAGAGAAACCCCAAGAACACTGTTTCAAGGCTAGAGGGACCCTGAGGTCACTGTAGCAACAGGAAAGAGCTCCGTGGACCAAACTTCAACTCGAGATGAGAGGTTAGTCCCTGGCTTCGACTCCAGAGGAATACCACCTTACCACAAGCACCTCAAGAGGAGGCTTCTCTCAGCTCTATGTATGTGAGAGGGACCCTGATTTTGCGGCCTCAAGTGGAATGGACACTGCGATGCCCTGACGCAAAATAAGGCCGGATATCCCTGCAGTGACTTGAATGCAGACTCGTCTTGCATATCCCAAGATGAAAGGATGTCTGAATCTCATGTGGAGACCACAGAGAAAGACCTAGTTCCCCACCTCATGGCGACCGGAGGCCTCACATCCTTTGAAAACTCCAGAGGTCCGCGGAGATCAGTGCCTCCAAAGGAGACGATGCCTGACTCCTCGTGAAACATGATAGGAGTCCCCGGATTCCTGTGGCACGTGGAAAGGGACACTTGGTCTCCCGCCTCAGCTGGAGAGGCGTCCCAGTTGCCCTGCCAAGCCTCGAGGAGAATCCCGAGTTGTCCCTCGCAACTAGGCAGGAGTCTGACGTCGCTGAACAAACACGTGGGTGGAAGGCCCATCCCCGTCGTAACTCGAGAATATACCCCAGGTTCCCGCCGCAACTCGAGAAAAATCATGAGACTTCCCCCTCGCCGCGAGATGAGGCCCGATACCCTGCACTGTGTGCAGAGCAATTCCGTGTTGCACATCACACATGAAAGGAGCCTTGATTTCCTTGATGGCACTCCAGAGAAACCCCAAGAACACTGTTTCAAGGCTAGAGGGACCCTGAGGTCACTGTAGCAACACGAAAGAGCTCCGTGGACCAAAAATCAACTCGAGATGAGAGGTTAGTCCCTGGCTTCGACTCCAGAGGAATACCACCTTACCACAAGCACCTCAAGAGGAGGCTTCTCTCAGCTCTAGGTATGTGAGAGGGACCCTGAGTTTGCGGCCTCAAGTGGAATGGACACCGCGATGCCCTGACTCGAAATAAGGCCGCATGTCCCTTCAGTGACTTGAATGCAGGCTCGTCTTGCATCTCCCAAGACGAAAGGATGTCTGAATCCCCTGTGGAGACCACAGAGAAAGACCTAGTTCCCCACCTCATCGCGACCGGAGGCCTCACATCCTTTGAAAACTCCAGAGGTATGCTGAGATCAGTGCCTCCAAAGCAGACGATGCTTGACTCCTCGTGAAACTTGATAGGAGTCCCAGGATTCCTGTGGCACGTGGAAAGGGACCCTTGGTCTCCCACCTCAGCTGGAGAGGCGTCCCAAATGCCCTGCCAAGCCTCGAGGAGAATCCCGAGTTGTCCCTCGCAACTAGGCAGGAGTCCGGACATGGCTGAACAAACACGTGGGTGGAAGGGGCATCCCCGTCGTAACTCGAGAATATACCCCAGGTTCCCATCGCAACTCGAGTTAAACCATGAGACTTCCCCCTCGACGCAAAATAAGGCCCGATACCCTGCACTGCATGCAGAACAATTCCGTGTTGCACATCACACATGAAAGGAGCCTTGATTTCCTTGATGACACTCCAGAGAAACCCCAAGAACACTGTTTCAAGGCTAGAGGGATCCTGAGGTCACTGTAGCAACACGAAAGAGCTTCGTGGAACAAAAGTCAACTCGAGATGAGAGGTTAGTCCCTGGCTTCGACTCCAGGGGAATACCACCTTACCACAAGAACTTCAAGAGGAGGCTTCTCTCAGCTCTAGGTATGTGAGAGGGACCCTGATTTTGCGGCCTCAAGTGGAATGGACACTGCGATGCCCTGACGCAAAATAAGGCCGGATATCCCTACAGTGACTTGAATGCAGGCTCGTCTTGCATCTGCCAAGATGAAAGGATGTCTGAATCCCCTGTGGAGACCGCAGAGAAAGACCTAGTTCCCCACCTCATGGCGACCGGAGGCCTCACATCCTTTGAAAACTCCAGAGGTACGCGGAGATCAGTGCCTCCAAAGGAGACGATGCCTGACTCCTCGTGAAACATGATAGGAGTCCCTGGATTCCTGTGGCACGTGGAAAGGGACACTTGGTCTCCCGCCTCAGCTGGAGAGGCGTCCCAATTGCCCTGCCAAGTCTCGAGGAGAATCCCGAGTTGTCCCTCGCAACTAGGCAGGAGTCTGATGTCGCTGAACAAACACGTAGGTGGAAGGGCCATCCCCGTCGTAACTCGAGAATATACCCCAGGTTACCATCGCAACTCGAGAAAAACCATCAGACTTCCCCCTCGCCGCAAAATGAGGTCCGATACCCTGCACTGCGTGCAGAGCAATTCCGTGTTGCACATCACACATGAAAAGAGCCTTGATTTCCTTGATGGCACTCCAGAGAAACCCCAAGAACACTGTTTCAAGGTTGCGGGATCCTGAGGTCACTGTAGCAACACGAAAGAACTCCGTGGACCAAAAATCAACTCGAGATGAGAGGTTAGTCCCTGGCTTCGACTCCAGAGGAATACCACCTTACCACAAACACCTCAAGAGGAGGATTCTCTCAGCTCTAGGTATGTGAGAGGGACCCTGAGTATGCGGCCTCAAGTGGAATGGAGACCGCGATGCCCTGACTGGAAATAAGGCCGGATATCCCTGCAGTGACTTGAATGCAGGCTCGTCTTGCATCTCCCAAGATGAAAGGATGTCTGAATCCCCTGTGGAGACCACAGAGAAAGACCTACTTCCCCACCTCATCGCGACCGGAGGCCTCACATCCTTTGAAAACTCCAGAGGTACACGGAGATCAGTGCCTCCAAAGGAGACGATGCCCGACTCCTCGTGAAACTTGATAGGAATCACAGGATTCCTGTGGCACGTTGAAAGGGACACTTGGTCTCCCGCCTCAGCTGGAGAGGCGTCCCAATTGCCCTGCCAAGCCTCGAGGAGAATCCCGAGTTGTCCCTCGCAACTAGGCAGGAGTCTTGACGTCGCTGAAGAAACACGTGGGTGGAAGGGCCATCCCCGTCGTAACTCGAGAATATACCCCAGGTTCCCGCCGCAACTCGAGAAAAACCGTGAGACTTCCCCCTCGCCGCGAGATGAGGCCCGATTCCCCTGCACTGCGTGTAGAGCAATTCCGTGTTGCACATCACACATGAAAGGAGCCTTGATTTCCTTGATGGCACTCCAGAGAAACCCCAAGAACACTGTTTCAAGGCTAGAGGGATCCCGAGGTCACTGTAGCAACACGAAAGAGCTCCGTGGACCAAAAATCAACTCGAGATGAGAGGTGAGTCCCTGGCTTCGACTCCAGAGGAATACCACCTTACCACAAGCACCTCAAGAGGAGGCTTCTCTCAGCTCTAGCTATGTGAGAGGGACCCTGAGTTTGCGGCCTCAAGTGGAATGGACACCGCGATTCCCTGACGCGAAATAAGGCCGGATATCCCTGCAGTGACTTGAATGCAGGCTCGTCTTGCATCTCCCAAGACGAAAGGTTGTCTGAATCCCCTGTGGAGACCACAGAGAAAGACCTAGTTCCCCACCTCATCGCGACCGGAGGCCTCACATCCTTTGAAAACTCCAGAGGTACGCGGAGATCAGTGCCTCCAAAGGAGACGATGCCTGACTCCTCGTGAAACTTGATAGGAGTCCCAGGATTCCTGTGGCACGTGGAAAGGGACCCTTGGTCTCCCGCCTCAGCTGGAGAGGCGTCCCAATTGCCCTGCCAAGCCTCGAGGAGAATCCCGACTTGTCCCTCGCAACTAGGCAGGAATCCTGACGTCGCTGAACAAACACGTGGGTGGAAGGGCCATCCCCGTCGTAACTCGAGAATATACTCCAGGTTCCCGCCGCAACTCGAGAAAAACCATGAGACTTCCCCCTCGCCGCGAGATGAGGCCCGATTCCCCTGCACTGCCTGCAGAGCAATTCCGTGTTGCACATCACACATGAAAGGAGCCTTGATTTCCTTGATGGCACTCCAGTGAAACCCCAAGAACACTGTTTCAAGGTTGAGGGATCCTGAGGTCACTGTAGCAACACGAAAGAGCTCCGTGGACCAAAAATCAACTCGAGATGAGAGGTTAGTCCCTGGCTTCGACTCCAGAGGAATACCACCTTACCACAAGCACCTCAAGAGGAGGCTTCTCTCAGCTCGAGGTATGTGAGAGGGACCCTGAGTTTGCGGCCTCAAGTGGAATGGACACCGCGATGCCCTGACGTGAAGTAAGGCCAGATATCCCTGCAGTGACATGAATGCAGGCTCGTCTTGCATCTCCCAAGACGAAAGGATGTCTGAATCCCCTGTGGAGACCACAGAGAAAGACCTAGATCCCCACCTCTTCGCGACCGGAAGCCTCACATCCTTTGAAAACTCCAGAGGTATGCGGAGATTAGTGCCTCAAAGGAGACGATGCCTGACCCCTCGTGAAACTTGATAGGAGTCCCAGGATTCCTGTGGCACCTGGAAAGGGACCCTTGGTCTCCCGCCTCAGCTGGAGAGGCGTCCCAATTGCCCTGCCAAGCCTCGAGGAGAATCCCGAGTTGTCCCTCGCAACTAGGCAGGAGTCCTGCCGTCGCTGAACTAACACGTGGGTGGAAGGGCCATCCCCGTCGTAACTCGAGAATATACCGCAGGTTCCCGGCGCAACTCGAGAAAAACCATGAGACTTCCCCCTCACCGCGAGATGAGGCCCGATTCCCCTGCACTGCGTGCAGAGCAATTCTGTGTTGCACATCACACATGAAAGGAGCCTTGATTTCCTTGATGGCACTCCAGAGAAACCCCAAGAACACTGTTTCAAGGTTGAGGGATCCTGAGGTCACTGTAGCCACACGAAAGAACTCCGGGGACCAAAAATCAACTCGAGATGCGAGGTTAGTCCCTGGCTTCGACTCCAGAGGAATACCACCTTACCACAAGCACCTCAAGAGGAGGCTTCTCTCAGCTCTAGCTATGTGAGAGGGACCCTGAGTTTGCGGCCTCAAGTGGAATGGAGACCGCGATGCCCTGACTCGAAATAAGGCCGGATATCCCTGCAGTGACTTGAATGCAGGCTCGTCTTGCATCTCCCAAGACGAAAGGATGTCTTAATCCCCTGTGGAGACCACAGAGAAAGACCTAGTTCACCACCTCATCGCGACCGGAGGCCTCACATCCTTTGAAAACTCCAGAGGTACGCGGAGATCAGTGCCTCCAAAGGAGACGATGCCTGACTCCTCGTGAAACTTGATAGGAGTCCCAGGATTCCTGTGGCACGTGGAAAGGGACCCTTGGTCTCCCGCCTCAGCTGGAGAGGCGTCCCAATTGCCCTGCCAAGCCTCGAGGAGAATCCCGAGTTGTCCCTCGCAACTAGGCAGGAGTCCTGACGTCGCTGAACAAACACGTGGTTGGAAGGACCATCCCCGTCGTAACTCGAGAATATACCCCAGGTTCCCGCCGCAACTGGAGAAAAACCATGAGACTTCCCCCTCGCCGCGAGATGAGGCCTGATTCCCCTGCACTGCGTGCAGAGCAATTCCGTGTTGCACATCACCCATGAAAGGAGCCTTGATTTCCTTGATGGCACTCCAGAGAAACCCCAAGAACACTGTTTCAAGGCTAGAGGGATCCTGAGGTAACTGTAGCAACACGAGAGAGCTCCGTGGACCAAAAATCAACTCGAGATGAGAGGTTAGTCCCTGGCTTCGACTCCAGAGGAATACCACCTTACCACAAGCACCTCAAGAGGAGGCTTCTCTCAGCTCTAGCTATGTGAGAGGGACCCTGAGTTTGCGGCCTCAAGTGGAATGGACACCGCGATTCCCTGACGCGAAATAAGGCCGGATATCCCTGCAGTGACTTGAATGCAGGCTCGTCTTGCATCTCCCAAGACGAAAGAATGTCTGAATCCCCTGTGGAGACAACAGAGAATGACCTAGTTCCCCACCTCATCGCGACCGGAGGCCTCACATCCTTTGAAAACTCCAGAGGTACACGGAGATCAGTGCCTCCAAAGGAGACGATGCCTGACTCCTCGTGAAACTTGATAGGAATCACAGGATTCCTGTGGCACGTTGAAAGGGACACTTGGTCTCCCGCCTCAGCTGGAGAGGCGTCCCAATTGCCCTGCCAAGCCTCGAGGAGAATCGCGAGTTGTCCCTCGCAACTAGGCAGGAGTCCTGACGTCGCTGAACAAACACGTGGGTGGAAGGGCCATCCCCGTCGTAACTCGAGAATATACCCCAGGTTCCCGCCGCAACTCGAGAAAAACCATGAGACTTCCCCCTCGCCGCGAGATGAGGCCCGATTCCCCTGCACAGCGTGCAGAGCAATTCTGTGTTGCACATCACACATGAAAGGAGCCTTGATTTCCTTGATGGCACTCCAGAGAAACCCCAAGAACACTGTTTCAAGGCTGGAGGGATACTGAGGTATCTGTAGCAGCACGAAAGAGCTCCGTGGACCATGAAACAACTCGAGATGAGAGGTTAGTCCCTGGCTTCGACTCCAGAGGAATACCACCTTACCACAAGTACCTCAAGAGGAGGCTTCTCTCAGCTCTAGGTATTTGAGAGGGACCCTGAGTTTGCGGCCTCAAGTTGAATGGACACCGCGATGCCCTGACTCGAAATAAGGCCGGATATCCCTGCAGTGACTTGAATGCAGGCTCGTCTTGCATCTCCCAAGACGAAAGGATGTCTGAATCCCCTGTGGAGACCACAGAGAAAGACCTAGTTCCCCACCTCATCGCGACCGGAGGCCTCACATCCTTTGAAAACTCCAGAGGTACACGGAGATCAGTGCCTCCAAAGGAGACGATGCCTGACTCCTCGTGAAACTTGATAGGAGTCCCAGGATTCCTGTGGCACGTGGAAAGGGACCCTTGGTCTCCCGCCTCAGCTGGAGAGGCGTCCCAATTGCCCTGCCAAGCCTCGAGGAGAATCCCGACTTCTCCCTCGCAACTAGGCAGGAGTCCTGACGTCGCTGAACAAACACGTGGGTGGAAGGGCCATCCCCGTCGTAACTCGAGAATATACTCCAGGTTCCCGCCGCAACTCGAGAAAAACCATGAGACTTCCCCCTCGCCGCGAGATGAGGCCCGATTCCCCTGCACTGCGTGCAGAGCAATTCCGTGTTGCACATCACACATGAAAGGAACCTTGATTTCCTTGATGGCACTCCAGTGAAACCCCAAGAACACTGTTTCAAGGTTGAGGGATCCTGAGGTCACTGTAGCAACACGAAAGAGCTCCGTGGACCAAAAATCAACTCGAGATGAGAGGTTAGTCCCTGGCTTCGACTCCAGAGGAATACCACCTTACCACAAACACCTCAAGAGGAGGCTTCTCTCAGCTCGAGGTATGTGAGAGGGACCCTGAGTTTGCGGCCTCAAGTGGAATGGACACCGCGATGCCCTGACGTGAAGTAAGGCCAGATATCCCTGCAGTGACATGAATGCAGGCTCGTCTTGCATCTCCCAAGACGAAAGGATGTCTGAATCCCCTGTGGAGACCACAGAGAAAGACCTAGATCCCCACCTCATCGCGACCGGAGGCCTCACATCCTTTGAAAACTCCAGAGGTATGCGGAGATTAGTGCCTCAAAGGAGACGATGCCTGACCCCTCGTGAAACTTGATAGGAGTCCCAGGATTCCTGTGGCACCTGGAAAGGGACCCTTGGTCTCCCGCCTCAGCTGGAGAGGCGTCCCAATTGCCCTGCCAAGCCTCGAGGAGAATCCCGATTTGTCCCTCGCAACTAGGCAGGAGTCCTGCCGTCGCTGAACTAACACGTGGGTGGAAGGGCCATCCCCGTCGTAACTCGAGAATATACCGCAGGTTCCCGGCGCAACTCGAGAAAAACCATGAGACTTCCCCCTCACCGCGAGATGAGGCCCGATTCCCCTGCACTGCGTGCAGAGCAATTCTGTGTTGCACATCACACATGAAAGGAGCCTTGATTTCCTTGATGGCACTCCAGAGAAACCCCAAGAACACTGTTTCAAGGTTGAGGGATCCTGAGGTCACTGTAGCAACACGAAAGAACTCCGGGGACCAAAAATCAACTCGAGATGCGAGGTTAGTCCCTGGCTTCGACTCCAGAGGAATACCACCTTACCACAAGCACCTCAAGAGGAGGCTTCTCTCAGCTCTAGCTATGTGAGAGGGACCCTGAGTTTGCGGCCTCAAGTGGAATGGAGACCGCGATGCCCTGACTCGAAATAAGGCCGGATATCCCTGCAGTGACTTGAATGCAGGCTCGTCTTGCATCTCCCAAGACGAAAGGATGTCTTAATCCCCTGTGGAGACCACAGAGAAAGACCTAGTTCACCACCTCATCGCGACCGGAGGCCTCACATCCTTTGAAAACTCCAGAGGTATGCGGAGATCAGTGCCTCCAAAGGAGACGATGCCTGACTCCTCGTGAAACTTGATAGGAGTCCCAGGATTCCTGTGGCACGTGGAAAGGGACCCTTGGTCTCCCGCCTCAGCTGGAGAGGCGTCCCAATTGCCCTGCCAAGCCTCGAGGAGAATCCCGAGTTGTCCCTCGCAACTAGGCAGGAGTCCTGACGTCGCTGAACAAACACGTGGTTGGAAGGGCCATCCCCGTCGTAACTCGAGAATATACCCCAGGTTCCCGCCGCAACTGGAGAAAAACCATGAGACTTCCCCCTCGCCGTGAGATGAGGCCTGATTCCCCTGCACTGCGTGCAGAGCAATTCCGTGTTGCACATCACACATGAAAGGAGCCTTGATTTCCCTGATGGCACTCCAGAGAAACCCCAAGAACACTGTTTCAAGGCTAGAGGGATCCTGAGGTCACTGTAGCAACACGAAAGAGCTCCGTGGACCAAAAATCAACTCGAGATGAGAGGTTAGTCCCTGGCTTCGACTCCAGAGGAATACCACCTTACCACAAGCACCTAAAGAGGAGGCTTCTCTCAGCTCTAGGTATGTGAGAGGGACCCTGAGTTTGCGGCCTCAAGTGGAATGGACACCGCGATTCCCTGTCGCGACATAAGGCCGGATATCCCTGCAGTGACTTGAATGCAGGCTCGTCTTGCATCTCCCAAGACGAAAGGATGTCTGAATCCCCTGTGGAGACCACAGAGAATGACCTAGTTCCCCACCTCATCGCGACCGGAGGCCTCACATCCTTTGAAAACTCCAGAGGTACTCGGAGATCAGTGCCTCCAAAGGAGACGATGCCTGACTCCTCGTGAAACTTGATAGGAGTCCCAGGATTCCTGTGGCACGTGGAAAGGGACACTTGGTCTCCCGCCTCAGCTGGAGAGACGTCCCAATTGCCCTGCCAAGCCTCGAGGAGAATCCTGAGTTGTCCCTCGAAACTAGGCAGGAGTCCTGACGTCGCTGAACAAACACGTGGGTGGAAGGGCCATCCCCGTCGTAACTCGAGAATATACCCCAGGTTCCCGCCGCAACTCGAGAAAAACCATGAGACTTCCCCCTCGCCGCGAGATGAGGCCCGATTCCCCTGCATTGCGTGCAGAGCAATTCCGTGTTGCACATCACACATGAAAGGAGCCTTGATTTCCTTGATGGCACTCCAGAGAAACCCCAAGAACACTGTTTCAAGGCTGGTGGGATCCTGAGGTCCCTGTAGCAGCACGAAAGAGCTCCATGGACCATGATTCAACTCGAGATGAGAGGTTAGTCCCTGGCTTCGACTCCAGAGGAATACCACCTTACCACAACCACCTCAAGAGGAGGCTTCTCTCAGCTCTAGGTATGTGAGAGGGACCCTGAGTTTGCGGCCTCAAGTGGAATGGACACTGCGATGCCCTGACGCGAAATAAGGCCGGATATCCCAGCAGTGACTTGAATGCAGGCTCGTCTTGCATCTCCCAAGATGACAGGATGTCTGAATCCCCTGTGGAGACCACAGAGAAAGACCTAGTTCCCCACCTCATTGCGACCGGATGCCTCATATCATTTGAAAACTCCAGAGGTACGCGGAGATCAGTGCCTCCAAAGGAGACGATGCCTGACTCCTCGTGAAACTTGATAGGAGTCCCAGGATTCCTGTGGCACGTGGAAAGGGACCCTTGGTCTCCCGCCTCAGCTGGAGAGGCGTCCCAATTGCCCTGCCAATCCTCGAGGAGAATCCTGAGTTGTCCCTCGAAACTAGGCAGGAGTCCTGACGTCGCTGAACAAACACGTGGGTGGAAGGGCCATCCCCGTCGTAACTCGAGAATATACCCCAGGTTCCCGCCGCAACTCGAGAAAAACCATGAGACTTCCCCCTCGCCGCGAGAGGAGGCCCGATTCTCCGGCACTGCCTGCAGAGCAATTCCGTGTTGCACATCAAACATGAAAGGAGCCTTGATTTCCTTGATGGCACTCCAGAGAAACCCCAAAAACACTGTTTCAAGGCTAGAGGGATCCTGAGATCACTGTAGCAACACGAAAGAGCTCCGTGGACCAAAAATCAACTCGAGATGAGAGGTTAGTCCCTGGCTTCGACTCCAGAGGAATACCACCTTACCACAAGCACCTCAAGAGGAGGCTTCTCTCACCTCTAGCTATATGAGAGGGACCCTGATTTTGCGGTCTCAAGTGGAATGGACACCGCGATGCCCTGACTCGAAATAAGGCCGGATATCCCTGCAGTGACTTGAATGCAGGCTCGTCTTGCATCTCCCAAGACGAAAGGATGTCTGTATCCCCTGTGGATACCACAGAGAAAGACATAGTTCCCCACTTCATCTCGACCGGAGGGCTCACATCCTTTGAAAACTCCAGAGGTACGGGGAGATCAGTGCCTCCAAAGGAGACGATGCCTGACTCCTCGTGAAACTTGATATGAGTCCCAAGATTCCTGTGGCACGTGGAAAGGGACACTTGGTCTCCCGCCTCAGCTGGGGAGGCGTCCCAATTGCCCTGCCAAGCTTCGAGGAGAATCCCGAGTTGTCCCTCACAAGTAGGCAGGAGTTCTGTCGTCGCTGAACAAGCACGTGTGTGGAAGGGCCATCCCTGTCGTAACTCGAGAATATACCCCAGGTTCCCGCCGCAACTCGAGAAAAACCATGAGACTTCCCCCTCGCCACAAAATGAGGCCCGATTCCCCTGCACTGCGTGCAGAGCAATTCCGTGTTGCACATCACACATGAAAGGAGCCTTGATTTCCTTGATGGCACTCCAGAGAAACCCCAATAACACTGTTTCAAGGCTAGAGGGATCCTGAGGTAACTGTAGCAATACGAAACAGCTCCGTGCACCAGAAATCAACTCGAGATGAGAGGTTAGTCCCTGGCTTCGACTCCAGAGCAATACCATCTTACCACAAGCACCTCAAGAGGAGGCTTCTCTCAGCTCTAGCTATGTGAGAGGGACCCTGAGTTTCTGGCCTCAAGTGGAATGGACACCGCGATGCCCTGACTCGAAATAAGGCCGAATATCCCTGCAGTGACTTGAATGCAGGCTCGTCTTGCATCTCCCAAGACGAAAGGATATCTGAAACCCCTGTGGAGACCACAGAGAAAACCAACTTCCCCACCTCATCGCGACCGGAGGCCTCACATCCTTTGAAAACTCCAAAGGTACGCGGAGATCAGTGCCTCCAAAGGAGACGATGCCTGACTCCTCGTGAAACCTGATATGAGTCCCAGGATTCCTGTGGCACGTGGAAAGGGACCCTTGGTCTCCCGTCTCAGCTGGAGAGGCATCCGAATTGCCCTGCCAAGCCTCGAGGAGAATCCCGAGTTGACCCTCGCAACTAGGCAGGAGTCTTGACGTCGCTGAACAAACACGTGTGTGGAACGGCCATCCCAGTCGTAACTCGAGAATATACGCCAGGTTCCCACAGCAACTCGAGAAAAACCATGAGACTTCCCCCTCACCGCAATATGAGGCCCGATACCCTGCACTGCGTGCAGAGCAATTCCCTGTTGCACATCACACATGAAAGAAGCCTTGATTTCCTTGATGGCACTCCAGAGAAACCCCAAGAACTCTGTTTCAAGGCTAGAGGGAAACTGAGGTCACTGTAGCAACACGAAAGAGCTCTGTGGACCAAAATTCAACTCGAGATGAGAGGTTAGTCCCTGGCTTCGACTCCAGTGGAATACCACCTTACCACAAGCACTTCAAGACGAGGCTTCTCTCAGCTCTAGGTATGTGAGAGGGACCCTGATTTTGCGGCCTCAAGTGGAATGGACACCGCGATGCCCTGACTTGAAATAAGGCCGGATATCCCTGCAGTGACTTGAATGCAGGCTCGTCTTGCATCTGCCAAGACGAAAGGATGTCTGAATCCCCTGTGGAGACCACAGAGAAAGACCTAGTTCCCCACCTCATTGCGACCGGAGGCCTCACATCCTTTGAAAACTCCAGAGGTCCGCGGAGATCAGTGCCTCCAAAGGAGACGATGCCTGACTCCTCGTGAAACTTGATAGGAGTCCCAGAATTCCTGTGGCACGTGGAAAGGGACCCTTGGTCTCCCGCCTCAGCTGGAGAGGCATCCCAATTGCCCTGCCAAGCCTCGAGGAGAATCCCGAATTGTCCCTCGCAACTAGGCAGGAGTCCTGACGTCGCTGAACAAACACGTGGGTGGAAGGGCCATCCCCGTCGTAACTCGAGAATATACCCCAGGTTCCCGCCGCAACTCGAGAAAAACCATGAGACTTCCCCCTCGCCGCGAGAGGAGGCCCGATTCTCCGGCACTGCCTGCAGAGCAATTCCGTGTTGCACATCAAACATGAAAGGAGCCTTGATTTCCTTGATGGCACTCCAGAGAAACCCCAAGAACACTGTTTCAAGGCTAGACGGATCCTGAGGTCACTGTAGCAACAAGAAAGAGCACCGTGGACCAAAAATCAACTCGAGATGAGAGGTTAGTCCCTGGCTTCGACTCCAGAGGAATACCACCTTACCACAAGCACGTCAAGAGGAGGCTTCTCTCAGCTCTAGGTATGTGAGAGGGACCCTGATTTGCGGCCTCAAGTGGAACGGACACCGCGATGCCCTGACTCGAAATAAGGCCGGATATCCCTGCAGTGACTTGAATGCAGGCTCGTCTTGCCTCTCCCAAGACGAAAGGATGTCTGAATCCCCTGTGGAGACCACAGAGAAAGAACTAGTTCCCCACCTCATCGCGACCAAATGCCTCACATTCTTTGAAAACTCCAGGGGTACGCGGAGATCAGTGCCTCCAAAGGAGACGATGCCTTACTCCTCGTGAAACTTGATAGGAGTCCCAGGATTCCTGTGGCACGATGAAAGGGACGCTTGGTCTCCCGCCTCACCTGGAGTGCCGTCCCAGTTGCCCTGCCAAGCCTCGAGGAGAATCCCGAGTTGTCCCTCGCAACTAGGCAGGAGTCCTGACGTGGCTGAACAAACACGTGTGTGGAAGGGCCATCCCCGTCGTAACTCGAGAATATACCCCAGGTTCCCGCCGCAACTCGAGAAAAACCATGAGACTTCCCCCTCGCCAAAAAATGAGGCCCGATACCGTGCACTGCGTGCAGAGCAATTCCCTGTTGCACATCACACATGAAAGGAGCCTTGATTTCCTTGATGGCACTCCAGAGAAACCCCAAGAACATTGTTTCAAGGCTAGAGGGAAACTGAGGTCACTGTAGCAACACGAAAGAGCTCCGTGGACCAAGAATCAACTCGAGATGAGAGGTTAGTCCCTGGCTTCGACTCCAGAGGAATACCACCTTACCACAAGCACCTCAAGAGGAGGCTTCTCTCAGCTCTAGCTATGTGAGAGGGACCCTGATTTGTGGCCTCAAGTGGAATGGACACCGCGATGCCCTGACTCGAAATAAGGCCGGATATCCCTGCAGTGACTTGAATGCAGGCTCGTCTTGCATCTCCCAAGACAAAAGGATGTCTGACTCCCCTGTGGAGACCACAGAAAAAGAACTAGTTCCCCACCTCATCGCTACCAGAGGCCTCACATTCTTTGAAAACTCCAGAGGTACGCGGAGATCAGTGCCTCCAAAGGAGACGATGCCTGACTCCTTGTGAAACTTGATAGGAGTCCCAGGATTCCTGTGGCACGGGGAAAGGGACCCTTGGTCTCCCGCCTCAGCTGGAGAGACGTCCCAATTGCCCTGCCAAGCCTCGAGGAGAATCCCGAGTAGTCCCTCGCAACTAGGCAGGAGTCCTGACGTCGCTGAACAAACACGTTGGTGGAAGGGCCATCCCCGTCGAAACTCGAGAATATACCCCAGGTTCCCGCCGCAACTCGAGAAAAACCATGAGACTTCCCCCTCGCCACGAGATGAGGCCCGATTCCCCTGCACTGCGTGCAGAGCAATTCCGTGTTGCACATCACACATGAAAGGAGCCTTGATTTCCTTGATGGCACTCCAGAGAAACCCCAAGAACACTGTTTCAAGGCTAGAGGGATCCTGAGATCACTGTAGCAACACGAAAGAGCTCCGTGGACCAAAAATCAACTCGAGATGAGAGGTTAGTCCCTGGCTTCGACTCCAGAGGAATACCACCTTACCACAAGCACCTCAAGAGGAGGCTTCTCTCACCTCTAGCTATATGAGAGGGACCCTGATTTTGCGGCCTCAAGTGGAATGGACACCGCGATGCCCTGACTCGAAATAAGGCCGGATATCCCTGCAGTGACTTAAATGCAGGCTCGTTTTGCATCTCCCAAGACGAAAGGATGTCTGTATCCCCTGTGGAGACCACAGAGAAAGACATAGTTCCCCACTTCATCTCGACTGGAGGGCTCACATCCTTTGAAAACTCCAGAGGTACGGGGAGATCAGTGCCTCCAAAGGAGACGATGCCTGACTCCTCGTGAAACTTGATATGAGTCCCAAGATTCCTATGGCACGTGGAAAGGGACACTTGGTCTCCCGCCTCAGCTGGAGAGGCGTTCCAATTGCCCTGCCAAGCTTCGAAGAGAATCCCGAGTTGTCCCTCTCAACTAGGCAGGAGTTCTGTCTTCGCTGAACAAGCACGTGTGTGGAAGGGCCATCCCTGTCGTAACTCGAGAATATACCCCAGGTTCCCGCCGCAACTCGAGAAAAACCATGAGACTTCCCCCTCGCCACAAAATGAGGCCCGATTCCCGTGCACTGCGTGCAGAGCAATTCCGTGTTGCACATCACACATGAAAGGAGCCTTGATTTCCTTGATGGCACTCCAGAGAAACCCCAAGAACACTGTTTCAAGGCTAGAGGGATCCTGAGGTCACTGTAGCAATACGAAACAGCTCCGTGCACCAGAAATCAACTCGAGATGAGAGGTTAGTCCCTGGCTTCGACTCCAGAGCAATACCATCTTACCAAAAGCACCTCAAGAGGAGGCTTCTCTCAGCTCTAGGTATGTGAGAGGGACCCTGAGTTTCTGGCCTCAAGTGGAATGGACACCGCGATGCCCTGACTCGAAATAAGGCCGAATATCCCTGCAGTGACTTGAATGCAGGCTCGTCTTGCATCTCCCAAGACGAAAGGATATCTGAAACCCCTGTGGAGACCACAGAGAAAACCTACTTCCCCACCTCATCGCGACCGGAGGCCTCACATCCTTTGAAAACTCCAAAGGTACGCGGAGATCAGTGCCTCCAAAGGAGACGATGCCTGACTCCTCGTGAAACCTGATATGAGTCCCAGGATTCCTGTGGCACGTGGAAAGGGACCCTTGGTCTCCCGTCTCAGCTGGAGAGGCATCCCAATTGCCCTGCCAAGCCTCGAGGAGAATCCCGAGTTGACCCTCGCAACTAGGCAGGAGTCTTGACGTCGCTGAACAAACACGTGTGTGGAAGGGCCATCCCAGTCGTAACTCGAGAATATACGCCAGGTTCCCACAGCAACTCGAGAAAAACCATGAGACTTCCCCCTCACCGCAATATGAGGCCCGATACCCTGCACTGCGTGCAGAGCAATTCCCTGTTGCACATCACACATGAAAGAAGCCTTGATTTCCTTGATGGCACTCCAGAGAAACCCCAAGAACACTCTTTCAAGGCTAGAGGGAAACTGAGGTCACTGTAGCAACACGAAAGAGCTCCGTGGACCAAAATTCAACTCGAGATGAGAGGTTAGTCCCTGGCTTCGACTCCAGAGGAATACCACCTTACCACAAGCACTTCAAGAGGAGGCTTCTCTCAGCTCTAGGTATGTGAGAGGGATCCTGAGTTTGCGGCCTCAAGTGGAATGGACACCGCGATGCCCTGACGCGAAATAAGGCCGGATATCCCTGCAGTGACTTGAATGCAGGCTCGTCTTGCATCTGCCAAGACGAAAGGATGTCTGAATCCCCTGTGGAGACCACAGAGAAAGACCTAGTTACCCACCTCATTGCGACCGGAGGCCTCACATCCTTTGAAAACTCCAGAGGTCCGGGGAGATCAGTGCCTCCAAAGGAGACGATGCCTGACTCCTCGTGAAACTTGATAGGAGTCCCAGAATTCCTGTGGCACGTGGAAAGGGACCCTTGGTCTCCCGCCTCAGCTGGAGAGGCATCCCAATTGCCCTGCCAAGCCTCGAGGAGAATCCCGAATTGTCCCTCGCAACTAGGCAGGAGTCCTGACGTCGCTGAACAAACACGTGGGTGGAAGGGCCATCCCCGTCGTAACTCGAGAATATACCCCAGGTTCCCGCCGCAACTCGAGAAAAACCATGAGACTTCCCCCTCGCCGCGAGAGGAGGCCCGATTCTCCGGAACTGCCTGCAGAGCAATTCCGTGTTGCACATCAAACATGAAAGGAGCCTTGATTTCCTTGATGGCACTCCAGAGAAACCCCAAGAACACTGTTTCAAGGCTAGAGGGATCCTGAGGTCACTGTAGCAACAAGAAAGAGCACCGTGGACCACAAATCAACTCGAGATGAGAGGTTAGTCCCTGGCTTCGACTCCAGAGGAATACCACCTTACCACAAGCACGTCAAGAGGAGGCTTCTCTCAGCTCTAGGTATGTGAGAGGGACCCTGATTTGCGGCCTCAAGTGGAACGGACACCGCGATGCCCTGACTCGAAATAAGGCCGGATATCCCTGCAGTGACTTGAATGCAGGCTCGTCTTGCCTCTCCCAAGACGAAAGGATGTCTGAATCCCCTGTGGAGACCACAGAAAAGGAACTAGTTCCCCACCTCATCGCGACCAAATGCCTCACATTCTTTGAAAACTCCAGAGCTACGCGGAGATCAGTGCCTCCAAAGGAGACGATGCCTTACTCCTCGTGAAACTTGATAGGAGTCCCAGGATTCCTGTGGCACGATGAAAGGGACGCTTGGTCTCCCGCCTCACATGGAGTGGCGTCCCAGTTCCCCTGCCAAGCCTCGAGGAGAATCCCGAGTTGTCCCTCACAACTAGGCAGGAGTCCTGACGTGGCTGAACAAACACGTGTGTGGAAGGGCCATCCCCGTCGTAACTCGAGAATATACCCCTGGTTCCCGCCGCAACTCGAGTAAAACCATGAGACCTCCCCCTCGCCGCGAGATGAAGCCCGATTCCCCTGCACTGCATGCAGAGCAATTCCGTGTTGCACATCACACATGAAAGGAGCCTTGATTTCCTTGCTGGCACTCCAGAGAAACCCCAATAACACTGTTTCAAGGCTAGAGGGATCCTGAGGTCACTGTAGCAACACGAAAGAGCTCCGTGGACCAAAAATCAACCCGAGATGAGAGGTTAGTCCCTGGCTTCGACTCCAGAGGAATACCACCTTACCACAAGCACCTCAAGAGGAGGCTTCTCTCAGCTTTAGATATGTGAGAGGGTCCCTGAGTTTGCGGCATCAAGTGGAATGGATACCACGATGCCCTGACTCGATATAAGGCCGGATATCCCTGCAGTGACTTGAATGCAGGCTCGTCTTGCATCTCCCAAGACGAAAGGATGTCTGAATCCCCTGTGGAGACCACAGAGAAAGACCTAGTTCCCCACCTCATCGCGACCGGAGGCCTCACATCCTTTGAAAACTCCAGAGGTATGCGGAGATCAGTGCCTCCAAAGGAGACGATGCCTGACTCCCCGTGAAACTTGATAGGAGTCCCAGGATTCCTGTGGCACGTGGAAAGGGACACTTGGTCTCCCGCCTCAGCTGGAGAGGCATCCCAATTGCCCTGCCAAGCCTCGAGGAGAATCCTGAGTTGTCCCTCGCAACTAGGCAGGAGTCCTGACGTCGCTGAACAAACACGTGGGTGGAAGGGCCATCCCCGTCGTAACTCGAAAATATACCCCAGGTTCCCACAGCAACTCGAGAAAAACCATGAGACTTCCCCCTCGCCGCAAAATGAGGCCTGATACCCTGCACTGCGTGCAGTGCAATTCCCTGTTGCACATCACACATGAAAGGAGACTTGATTTCCTTGATGGCACTCCAGAGAAACCCCAAGAACACTGTTTCAAGGCTAGAGGGATCCTGAGATCACTGTAGCAACACGAAAGAGTTCCGTGGACCAAAAATCAACTCGAGATGAGAGGTTAGTCCCTGGCTTTGACTCCAGAGGAATACCACCTTACGACAAGCACCTCAAGAGGACGCTTCTCTCAGCTCTAGCTATGTGAGAGGGACCATGAGTTTGCCGCCTCAAGTGGAATGGAGATCGCGATGCCCGGACTCGAAATAAGGCCGGATATCCCTGCAGTGACTTAAATGCAGGCTCGTCTTGCATCTCCCAAGATGAAAGGATGTCTGAATCCCCTGTGGAGACCACAGAGAAAGACCTAGTTCCCCACCTCATCGCGACCGGAGGCCTCACATCCTTTGAAAACTCCAGAGGTACACGGAGATCAGTGCCTCAAAAGGAGACGATGCCTGCCTCCTCGTGAAACTTGATAGGAGTCCCAGGATTCCTGTGGCACGTGGAAAGGGACACTTGGTCTCCCCCCTCAGCTGGAGAGGCGTCCCAATTGCCCTGACAAGCCTCGAGGAGAATCCCGAGTTGTCCCTCGCAACTAGGCAGGAGTCCTGACGTTGCTGAACAAGCACGTGTGTGCAAGGGCCATCCCCGTCGTTACTCGAGAATATACCCCAGGTTCCCGCCGCAACTCGAGAAAAACCATGAGACTTCCCCCTCGCCGCAAAATGAGGCCCGATTCGCCTGCACTGCGTGCAGCGCAATTCCGTGTTGCACATCAAACATGAAAGGAGCCCTGATTTCCTTGATGGCACTGCAGAGAAACCCCAAGAACACTGTTTCAAGGCTAGAGGGATCCTGAGGTCACTTGTAGCAACACAAAAGAGCTCCGTGGACCAAAAATCAACTCGAGATGAGAGGTTAGTCCCTGGCTTCGACTCCAGAGGAATACCACCTTACCACAAGCACCTCAAGAGGAGGCTTCTCTCAGCTCTAGGTATGTGAGAGGGACCCTTAGTTTGCGGCCTCAACTGGAATGGACACCGCGATGCCCTGACGCGAAATAAGGCCGGATATTCCTGCAGTGACTTGAAAGCAGGCTCGTCTTGCATCTCCCTTTATGAAAGGATGTCTGAATCCCCTGTGGAGACCACAGAGAAAGACCTAGTTCCCCACCTCATCGCGACCGGAGGCCTCACATCCTTTGAAAACTCCAGAGGTACGCGGAGATCAGTGCCTCCAAAGGAGACGATGCCTGACTCCTCGTGAAAATTGATAAGAGTCCCAGGAATCCTGTGGCACGGTGAAAGGGACCCTTGGTCTCCCGCCTCAGATTGAGAGGAGTCCCAAATGCCCTGCCAAGCCTCGAGGAGAATACCGAGTTGTCCCTCGCAACTAGGCAGGAGTCTTGACGACGCTGAACAAACACGTGTGTGGAAGGGCCATCCCCGTCGTAACTCGAGAATATACCCCAGGTTCCCGCCGCAACTCGAGAAAAACCATGAGACTTCCCCCTCGCCGCGAGATGAGGCCCGATTCCCCTGCACTGCGTGCAGAGCAATTCCGTGTTGCACATCACACATGAAAGGAGCCTTAATGTCCTTGATGGCACTCCAGAAAAACCCCAAGAACACTGTTTCAAGGCTAGAGGGATCCTGAGGTCACTGTAGCAACACGAAAGAGCTCCGTGGACCAAAAATCAACACGAGATGAGAGGTTAGTCCCTGGATTCGACTCCAGAGGAATATCACCTTATCAGAAGCACCTCAAGAGGCGGCTTCTCTCAGCTCTAGGTATGTGAGAGGGACCCTGATTTGCGGCCTCAAGTGGAATGGACACCGCGCTGCCCTGACTCGAAATAAGGCCGGATATCCCTGCAGTGACTTGAATGCAGGCTTGTCTTGCATCTCCCAAGACGAAAGGATGTCTGACTCCCCTGTGGAGACCACAGAAAAAGAACTAGTTCCCCACCTCATCGCGACCGTAGGCCTCACATCCTTTGAAAACTCCAGAGGTACGCGGAGATCAGTGCCTCCAAAGGAGACGATGCCTGACTCCTCGTGAAACTTGATAGGAGTCCCAGGATTCCTGTGGCACGTGGAAAGGGACCCTTGGTCTCCCGCCTCAGCTGGAGAGGCGTCCCAATTTCCCTGCCAATCCTCGAGGAGAATCCCGAGTTGTCCCTCGCAACTAGGCAGGAGTCCTGATGTCGCTGAACAAACACGTGGGTTGAAGGGGCATCCCCGTCGTAACTCGAGAATATACCCCAGGTTCCCGCCGCAACTCGAGAAAAACCATGAGACTTCCCCCTCGCCGCGAGATGAGGCCCGATTCCCCTGCACTGCGTGCAGAGCAATTCCGTGTTGCACATCACACATGAAAGGAGCCTTGATTTCCTTGATGGCACTCCAGAGAAACCCCAAGAACACTGTTTCAAGGTTGAGGGATCCTGAGGTCACTGTAGCAACACGAAAGAGCTCCGTGGACCAAAAATCAACTCGAGATGAGAGGTTAGTCCCTGGCATCGACTTCAGAGGAATACCACCTTACCACAAGCACCTCAAGAAGAGGCTTCTCACAGCTCTAGCTATGTGAGAGGGACCCTGAGTTTGCGGCCTCAAGTGGAATGGACACTGCGATGCCCTGACGCGAAATAAGGCCGGATATTCCTGCAGTGACTTGAATGCAGGCTCGTCTTGCATCTCCCAAGACGAAAGGATGTCTGAATCCCCTGTGGAGACCACAGAGAATGACCTAGTTCCCCACCTCATCGCGACCGGAGGCCTCACATCCTTTGAAAACTCCAGAGGTACGCGGAGATCAGTGCCTCCAAAGGAGACGATGCCTGACTTCTCGTGAAACTTGATAGGAGTCCCAGGATTCCTGTGGCACTTGGAAAGGGACACTTGGTCTCCCGCCTCAGCTGGAGAGGCGTCCCAATTGCCCTGCCAAGCCTCGAGGAGAATCCCGAGTTGTCCCTCGCAACTAGGCAGGAGTCCTGACGTCGCTGAACAAACACGTGGGTGGAAGGGCCATCCCCGTCGTAACTCGAGAATATACCCCAGGTTCCCGCCGCAACTCGAGAAAAACCATGAGACTTCCCCCTCGCCGCGACATGAGGCCCGATTCCCCTGCACTGCGTGCAGAGCAATTCCGTGTTGCACATCACACATGAATGGAGCCTTGATTTCCTTGATGGCACTCCAGAGAAACCCCAAGAACACTGTTTCAAGGCTGGAGGGATCCTGAGGTCCCTGTAGCAACACGAAAGAGCTCCGTGGACCATGAATCAACTCGAGATGAGAGGTTAGTCCCTGGCTTCGACTCCAGAGGAATACCACCTTACCACAAGCACCTCAAGAGGAGGCTTCTCTCAGCTCTAGGTATGTGAGAGGGACCCTGAGTTTGCGGCCTCAAGTGGAATGGAGACCGCGATGCCCTGATGCGAAATAAGGCCGGATATCCCTGCAGTGACTTGAATGCAGGCTCGTCTTGCATCTCCCAAGACGAAAGGATGTCTGAATCACCAGTGGAGACCACAGAGAAAGACCTAGTTCCCCACCTCATCGCGAACGGAGGCCTCACATCCTTTGAAAACTCCAGAGGTACGCGGAGATCAGTGCCTCCAAAGGAGACGATGCCTGACTCCTCGTCAAACTTGACAGGAGTCCCAGGATTCCTGTGGCACGTGGAAAGGGACCCTTGGTCTCCCGCCTCAGCTGGAGAGGCGTCCCAATTTCCCTGCCAAGCCTCGTGGAGAATCCCGAGTTGTCCCTCGCAACTAGGCAGGAGTCCTGCCGACGCTGAACAAACACGTGGGTGGAAGGGCCATCCCCGTCGTAACTCGAGAATATACCCCAGGTTCCCGCCGCAACTCGAGAAAAACCATGAGACTTCCCCCTCGCCGCGAATTGAGGCCCGATTCCCCTGCACTGCGTGCAGAGCAATTCCGTGTTGCACATCACACATGAAAGGAGCCTTGATTTCCTTGACGGCACTCCAGAGAAACCCCAAGAACACTGTTTCAAGGCTAGAGGGATCCTGAGGTCACTGTAGCAACACGAAAGAGCTCCGTGGACCAAAAATCAACTCGAGATGAGAGGTTAGTCCCTGGCTTCGACTCCAGAGGAATACCACCTTACCACAAGCACCTCAAGAGGAGGCTTCTCTCAGCTCTAGGTATGTGAGAGGGACCCTGAGATTTGGGCTCAAGTGGAATGGACACCGCGATGCCCTGACTCGAAATAAGGCCGGATATCCCTGCAGTGACTTGAATGCAGGCTCGTCTTGCATCTCCCAAGACGAAAGGATGTCTGAATCCCCTGTGGAGACCACAGAGAAAGACCTAGTTCCCCACCTCATCGCGACCGGAGGCCTCACATCCTTTGAAAATTCCAGAGGTACGCAGAGATCAGTGCCTCCAAAGGAGACGATGCCTGACTCCTCGTGAAACTTGATAGTAGTCCCAGGATTCCTGTGGCACGTGGAAAGGGACACTTGGTCTCCCGCCTCACCTGGAGAGGCATCCGAATTGCCCTGCCAAGCCTCGAGGAGAATCCCGAGTTGTCCCTTGCAACTAGGCAGGAGTCCTGACGTCACTGAACAAATACGTGGGTGGAAGGGCCATCCCCGTCGTAACTCGAGAATATACCCCAGGTTCACACAGTAACTCGAGAAAAACCATGAGACTTCCCCCTCGCCAAAAAATGAGGCCCGATACCGTGCACTGCGTGCAGAGCAATTCCCTGTTGCACATCACACATGAAAGGAGGCTTGATTTCCTTGATGGCACTCCAGAGAAACCCCAAGAACACTGTTTCAAGGCTGGAGGGATCCTGAGGTCCCTGTAGCAACACGAAAGAGCTCCGTGGACCAAGAATCAACTCGAGATGAGAGGTTAGTCCCTGGCTTCGACTCCAGAGGAATACCACCTTACCAGAAGCACCTCAAGAGGAGGCTTCTCTCAGCTCTTGGTATGTGAGAGGGACCCTGATTTGTGGCCTCAAGTGGAATGGACACCGCAATGCCCTGACTCGAAATAAGGCCGGATATCCCTGCAGTGACTTGAATGCAGGCTCGTCTTGCATCTCCCAAGACAAAAGGATGTCTGACTCCCCTGTGGAGACCACAGAAAAAGAACTAGTTCCCCACCTCATCGCTACCGGAGGCCTCACATTCTTTGAAAACTCCAGAGGTACGCGGAGATCAGTGCCTCCAAAGGAGACGATGCCTGACTCCTTGTGAAACTTGATAGGAGTCCCAGGATTCCTGTGGCACGGGGAAAGGGACCCTTGGTCTCCCGCCTCAGCTGGAGAGACGTCCCAATTGCCCTGCCAAGCCTCGAGGAGAATCCCGAGTAGTCCCTCGCAACTAGGCAGGAGTCCTGACGTCGCTCAACAAACACGTGGGTGGAAGGGCCATCCCCGTCGTAACTCGAGAATATACCCCAGGTTCCCGCCACAACTCGAGAAAAACCATGAGACTTCCCCCTCGCCGCGAGAGGAGGCCCGATTCTCCGGCACTGCCTGCAG
The DNA here is from genome assembly GCF_910594005.1 of Cervus elaphus. Classification (NCBI taxonomy): domain Eukaryota; kingdom Metazoa; phylum Chordata; class Mammalia; order Artiodactyla; family Cervidae; genus Cervus; species Cervus elaphus. Next base: position 10,690,038 of record NC_057824.1, on the reverse strand, counting down.
AGCAATTCCGTGTTGCACATCACACATGAAAGGAGCCTTGATTTCCTTGATGGCACTCCAGAGAAACCCCAAGAACACTGTTTCAAGGCTAGAGGGATCCTGAGGTCACTGTAGCAACAAGAAAGAGCACCGTGGACCAAAAATCAACTCGAGATGAGAGGTTAGTCCCTGGCTTCGACTCCAGAGGAATACCACCTTACCACAAGCACTTCAAGAGGAGGCTTCTCTCAGCTCTAGGTATGTGAGAGGGACCCTGATTTGCGGCCTCAAGTGGAACGGACACCGCGATGCCCTGACTCGAAATAAGGCCGGATATCCCTGCAGTGACTTGAATGCAGGCTCGTCTTGCCTCTCCCAATACGAAAGGATGTCTGAATCCCCTGGGGAGACCACAGAGAAAGACCTAGTTCCCCACCTCATCGCGACCGGAGGCCTCACATCCTTTGAAAACTCCAGAGGTATGCGGAGATCAGTGCCTCCAAAGGAGACGATGCCTGACTCCCCGTGAAACTTGATAGGAGTCCCAGGATTCCTGTGGCACGTGGAAAGGGACACTTGGTCTCCCGCCTCAGCTGGAGAGGCATCCCAATTGCCCTGCCAAGCCTCGAGGAGAATCATGAGTTGTCCCTCGCAACTAGGCAGGAGTCCTGACGTCGCTGAACAAACACGTGGGTGGAAGGGCCATCCCCGTCGTAACTCGAAAATATACCCCAGGTTCCCACAGCAACTCGAGAAAAACCATGAGACTTCCCCCTCGCCGCAAAATGAGGCCCGATACCCTGCACTGCGTGCAGTGCAATTCCCTGTTGCACATCACACATGAAAGGAGACTTGATTTCCTTGATGGCACTCCAGAGAAACCCCAAGAACACTGTTTCAAGGCTAGAGGGAAACTGAGGTCACTATAGCAACACGAAAGAGCTCCGTGTACCAAGAATCAACTCGAGATGAGAGGTTAGTCCCTGGCTTCGACTCCAGAGGAATACCACCTTACCACAAGCACCTCAAAAGGAGGCTTCTCTCAGCTCTAGGTATGTGGGAGGGACCCTGATTTTGCGGCCTCAAGTGGAATGGACACCGCGATGCCCTGACTCGACATAAGTCCGGATATCCCTGCAGTGACTTGAATGCAGGCTCGTCTTGCATCTCGCAAGATGAAAGGATGTCTGAATCCCCTGTGGAGACCACAGAGAAAGACATACTTCCCCACCTCACCGCGACCGGAGGCCTCACATCTTTTGAAAACTCCAGAGGTACACGGAGATCAGTGCCTCCAAAGGAAACGATGCCTGACTCCTCGTGAAACTTGATAGGAGTCCCAGGATTCCTGTGGCACGTGGAAAGGGACACTTGGTCTCCCGCCTCAGCTGGAGAGGCGTCCCAATTGCCCTGCCAAGCCCCCAGGAGAATCCCGAGTTGTCCCTCGCAACTAGGCAGGAGTCCTGCCGTCGCTGAACAAACACGTGGGTGGAAGGGCCATCCCCGTCGTAACTCGAGAATATACCCCAGGTTCCCGCCGCAACTCGAGAAAAACCATGAGACTTCCCCCTCGCCGCGAGATGAGGCCCGATTCCCCTGCACTGCGTGCAGAGCAATTCCGTGTTGCACATCACACATGAAAGGAGCCTTGATTTCCTTGATGGCACTCCAGAGAAACCCCAAGAACACTGTTTCAAGGCTAGAGGGATCCTGAGATCACTGTAGCAACACGAAAGAGCTCCGTGGACCAAAAATCAACTCGAGATGAGAGGTTAGTCCCTGGCTTTGACTCCAGAGGAATACCACCTTACGACAAGCACCTCAAGAGGACGCTTCTCTCAGCTCTAGCTATGTGAGAGGGACCATGAGTTTGCCGCCTCAAGTGGAATGGAGATCGCGATGCCCGGACTCGAAATAAGGCCGGATATCCCTGCAGTGACTTGAATGCAGGCTCGTCTTGCATCTCCCAAGACGAAAGGATGTCTGAATCACCAGTGGAGACCACAGAGAAAGACCTAGTTCCCCACCTCATCGCGAACGGAGGCCTCACATCCTTTGAAAACTCCAGAGGTACGCGGAGATCAGTGCCTCCAAAGGAGACGATGCCTGACTCCTCGTCAAACTTGACAGGAGTCCCAGGATTCCTGTGGCACGTGGAAAGGGACCCTTGGTCTCCCGCCTCAGCTGGAGAGGCGTCCCAATTTCCCTGCCAAGCCTCGTGGAGAATCCCGAGTTGTCCCTCGCAACTAGGCAGGAGTCCTGCCGACGCTGAACAAACACGTGGGTGGAAGGGCCATCCCCGTCGTAACTCGAGAATATACCCCAGGTTCCCGCCGCAACTCGAGAAAAACCATGAGACTTCCCCCTCGCCGCGAATTGAGGCCCGATTCCCCTGCACTGCGTGCAGAGCAATTCCGTGTTGCACATCACACATGAAAGGAGCCTTGATTTCCTTGACGGCACTCCAGAGAAACCCCAAGAACACTGTTTCAAGGCTAGAGGGATCCTGAGGTCACTGTAGCAACACGAAAGAGCTCCGTGGACCAAAAATCAACTCGAGATGAGAGGTTAGTCCCTGGCTTCGACTCCAGAGGAATACCACCTTACCACAAGCACCTCAAGAGGAGGCTTCTCTCAGCTCTAGTTATGTGAGAGGGACCCTGAGATTTGGGCTCAAGTGGAATGGACACCGCGATGCCCTGACTCGAAATAAGGCCGGATATCCCTGCAGTGACTTGAATGCAGGCTCGTCTTGCATCTCCCAAGACGAAAGGATGTCTGAATCCCCTGTGGAGACCACAGAGAAAGACCTAGTTCCCCACCTCATCGCGACCGGAGGCCTCACATCCTTTGAAAATTCCAGAGGTACGCAGAGATCAGTGCCTCCAAAGGAGACGATGCCTGACTCCTCGTGAAACTTGATAGTAGTCCCAGGATTCCTGTGGCACGTGGAAAGGGACACTTGGTCTCCCGCCTCACCTGGAGAGGCATCCGAATTGCCCTGCCAAGCCTCGAGGAGAATCCCGAGTTGTCCCTTGCAACTAGGCAGGAGTCCTGACGTCACTGAACAAATACGTGGGTGGAAGGGCCATCCCCGTCGTAACTCGAGAATATACCCCAGGTTCACACAGTAACTCGAGAAAAACCATGAGACTTCCCCCTCGCCAAAAAATGAGGCCCGATACCGTGCACTGCGTGCAGAGCAATTCCCTGTTGCACATCACACATGAAAGGAGGCTTGATTTCCTTGATGGCACTCCAGAGAAACCCCAAGAACATTGTTTCAAGGCTAGAGGGAAACTGAGGTCACTGTAGCAACACGAAAGAGCTCCGTGGACCAAGAATCAACTCGAGATGAGAGGTTAGTCCCTGGCTTCGACTCCAGAGGAATACCACCTTACCAGAAGCACCTCAAGAGGAGGCTTCTCTCAGCTCTTGGTATGTGAGAGGGACCCTGATTTGTGGCCTCAAGTGGAATGGACACCGCAATGCCCTGACTCGAAATAAGGCCGGATATCCCTGCAGTGACTTGAATGCAGGCTCGTCTTGCATCTCCCAAGACAAAAGGATGTCTGACTCCCCTGTGGAGACCACAGAAAAAGAACTAGTTCCCCACCTCATCGCTACCGGAGGCCTCACATTCTTTGAAAACTCCAGAGGTACGCGGAGATCAGTGCCTCCAAAGGAGACGATGCCTGACTCCTTGTGAAACTTGATAGGAGTCCCAGGATTCCTGTGGCACGGGGAAAGGGACCCTTGGTCTCCCGCCTCAGCTGGAGAGACGTCCCAATTGCCCTGCCAAGCCTCGAGGAGAATCCCGAGTAGTCCCTCGCAACTAGGCAGGAGTCCTGACGTCGCTCAACAAACACGTGGGTGGAAGGGCCATCCCCGTCGTAACTCGAGAATATACCCCAGGTTCCCGCCACAACTCGAGAAAAACCATGAGACTTCCCCCTCGCCGCGAGAGGAGGCCCGATTCTCCGGCACTGCCTGCAGAGCAATTCCGTGTTGCACATCACACATGAAAGGAGCCTTGATTTCCTTGATGGCACTCCAGAGAAACCCCAAGAACACTGTTTCAAGGCTAGAGGGATCCTGAGGTCACTGTAGCAACAAGAAAGAGCACCGTGGACCAAAAATCAACTCGAGATGAGAGGTTAGTCCCTGGCTTCGACTCCAGAGGAATACCACCTTACCACAAGCACTTCAAGAGGAGGCTTCTCTCAGCTCTAGGTATGTGAGAGGGACCCTGATTTGCGGCCTCAAGTGGAACGGACACCGCGATGCCCTGACTCGAAATAAGGCCGGATATCCCTGCAGTGACTTGAATGCAGGCTCGTCTTGCCTCTCCCAATACGAAAGGAGGTCTGAATCCCCTGGGGAGACCACAGAGAAAGACCTAGTTCCCCACCTCATCGCGACCGGAGGCCTCACATCCTTTGAAAACTCCAGAGGTATGCGGAGATCAGTGCCTCAAAAGGAGACGATGCCTGACTCCCCGTGAAACTTGATAGGAGTCCCAGGATTCCTGTGGCACGTGGAAAGGGACACTTGGTCTCCCGCCTCAGCTGGAGAGGCATCCCAATTGCCCTGCCAAGCCTCGAGGAGAATCCCGAGTTGTCCCTCGCAACTAGGCAGGAGTCCTGACGTCGCTGAACAAACACGTGGGTGGAAGGGCCATCCCCGTCGTAACTCGAAAATATACCCCAGGTTCCCACAGCAACTCGAGAAAAACCATGAGACTTCCCCCTCGCCGCAAAATGAGGCCCGATACCCTGCACTGCGTGCAGTGCAATTCCCTGTTGCACATCACACATGAAAGGAGACTTGATTTCCTTGATGGCACTCCAGAGAAACCCCAAGAACACTGTTTCAAGGCTAGAGGGAAACTGAGGTCACTATAGCAACACGAAAGAGCTCCGTGTACCAAGAATCAACTCGAGATGAGAGGTTAGTCCCTGGCTTCGACTCCAGAGGAATACCACCTTACCACAAGCACCTCAAAAGGAGGCTTCTCTCAGCTCTAGGTATGTGGGAGGGACCCTGATTTTGCGGCCTCAAGTGGAATGGACACCGCGATGCCCTGACTCGACATAAGTCCGGATATCCCTGCAGTGACTTGAATGCAGGCTCGTCTTGCATCTCGCAAGATGAAAGGATGTCTGAATCCCCTGTGGAGACCACAGAGAAAGACATACTTCCCCACCTCACCGCGACCGGAGGCCTCACATCTTTTGAAAACTCCAGAGGTACACGGAGATCAGTGCCTCCAAAGGAAACGATGCCTGACTCCTCGTGAAACTTGATAGGAGTCCCAGGATTCCTGTGGCACGTGGAAAGGGACACTTGGTCTCCCGCCTCAGCTGGAGAGGCGTCCCAATTGCCCTGCCAAGCCCCCAGGAGAATCCCGAGTTGTCCCTCGCAACTAGGCAGGAGTCCTGCCGTCGCTGAACAAACACGTGGGTGGAAGGGCCATCCCCGTCGTAACTCGAGAATATACCCCAGGTTCCCGCCGCAACTCGAGAAAAACCATGAGACTTCCCCCTCGCCGCGAGATGAGGCCCGATTCCCCTGCACTGCGTGCAGAGCAATTCCGTGTTGCACATCACACATGAAAGGAGCCTTGATTTCCTTGATGGCACTCCAGAGAAACCCCAAGAACACTGTTTCAAGGCTAGAGGGATCCTGAGATCACTGTAGCAACACGAAAGAGCTCCGTGGACCAAAAATCAACTCGAGATGAGAGGTTAGTCCCTGGCTTTGACTCCAGAGGAATACCACCTTACGACAAGCACCTCAAGAGGACGCTTCTCTCAGCTCTAGCTATGTGAGAGGGACCATGAGTTTGCCGCCTCAAGTGGAATGGAGATCGCGATGCCCGGACTCGAAATAAGGCCGGATATCCCTGCAGTGACTTAAATGCAGGCTCGTCTTGCATCTCCCAAGATGAAAGGTTGTCTGAATCCCCTGTGGAGACCACAGAGAAAGACCTAGTTCCCCACCTCATCGCGACCGGAGGCCTCACATCCTTTGAAAACTCCAGAGGTACACGGAGATCAGTGCCTCCAAAGGAGACGATGCCTGCCTCCTCGTGAAACTTGATATGAGTCCCAGGATTCCTGTGGCACGTGGAAAGGGACACTTGGTCTCCCCCCTCAGCTGGAGAGGCGTCCCAATTGCCCTGACAAGCCTCGAGGAGAATCCCGAGTTGTCCCTCGCAACTAGGCAGGAGTCCTGACGTTGCTGAACAAGCACGTGTGTGCAAGGGCCATCCCCGTCGTTACTCGAGAATATACCCCAGGACCCCGCCGCAACTCGAGAAAAACCATGAGACTTCCCCCTCGCCGCAAAATGAGGCCCGATTCCCCTGCACTGCGTGCAGCGCAATTCCGTGTTGCACATCAAACATGAAAGGAGCCCTGATTTCCTTGATGGCACTGCAGAGAAACCCCAAGAACACTGTTTCAAGGCTAGAGGGATCCTGAGGTCACTTGTAGCAACACAAAAGAGCTCCGTGGACCAAAAATCAACTCGAGATGAGAGGTTAGTCCCTGGCTTCGACTCCAGAGGAATACCACCTTACCACAAGCACCTCAAGAGGAGGCTTCTCTCAGCTCTAGGTATGTGAGAGGGACCCTTAGTTTGCGGCCTCAACTGGAATGGACACCGCGATGCCCTGACGCGAAATAAGGCCGGATATTCCTGCAGTGACTTGAATGCAGGCTCGTCTTGCATCTCCCTTGATGAAAGGATGTCTGAATCCCCTGTGGAGACCACAGAGAAAGACCTAGTTCCCCACCTCATCGCGACCGGAGGCCTCACATCCTTTGAAAACTCCAGAGGTACGCGGAGATCAGTGCCTCCAAAGGAGACGATGCCTGACTCCTCGTGAAAATTGATAAGAGTCCCAGGAATCCTGTGGCACGGGGAAAGGGACCCTTGGTCTCCCGCCTCAGATTGAGAGGAGTCCCAAATGCCCTGCCAAGCCTCGAGGAGAATCCCGAGTTGTCCCTCGCAACTAGGCAGGAGTCTTGACGACGCTGAACAAACACGTGTGTGGAAGGGCCATCCCCGTCGTAACTCGAGAATATACCCCAGGTTCCCGCCGCAACTCGAGAAAAAGCATGAGACTTCCCCCTCGCCGCGAGATGAGGCCCGATTCCCCTGCACTGCGGGCAGAGCAATTCCGTGTTGCACATCACACATGAAAGGAGCCTTAATGTCCTTGATGGCACTCCAGAAAAACCCCAAGAACACTGTTTCAAGGCTAGAGGGATCCTGAGGTCACTGTAGCAACACGAAAGAGCTCCGTGGACCAAAAATCAACACGAGATGAGAGGTTAGTCCCTGGATTCGACTCCAGAGGAATATCACCTTATCAGAAGCACCTCAAGAGGAGGCTTCTCTCAGCTCTAGCTATGTGAGAGGGACCCTGATTTGCGGCCTCAAGTGGAATGGACACCGCGCTGCCCTGACTCGAAATAAGGCCGGATATCCCTGCAGTGACTTGAATGCAGGCTTGTCTTGCATCTCCCAAGACGAAAGGATGTCTGAGTCCCCTGTGGAGACCACAGAGAAAGACCTAGTTCCCCACCTCATCGCGACCGGAGGCCTCACATCCTTTGAAAACTCCAGAGGTACGCGGAGATCAGTGCCTCCAAAGGAGACGATGCCTGACTCCTCGTGAAACTTGATAGGAGTCCCAGGATTCCTGTGGCACGTGGAAAGGGACCCTTGGTCTCCCGCCTCAGCTGGAGAGGCGTCCCAATTGCCCTGCCAATCCTCGAGGAGAATCCCGAGTTGTCCCTCGCAACTAGGCAGGAGTCCTGACGTCGCTGAACAAACACGTGGGTGGAAGGGCCATCCCCGTCGTAACTCGAGAATATACCCCAGGTTCCCGCCGCAACTCGAGAAAAACCATGAGACTTCCCCCTCGCCGCGACATGAGGCCCGATTCCCCTGCACTGCGTGCAGAGCAATTCCGTGTTGCACATCACACATGAAAGGAGCCTTGATTTCCTTGATGGCACTCCAGAGAAACCCCAAGAACACTGTTTCAAGGTTGAGGGATCCTGAGGTCACTGTAGCAACACGAAAGAGTTCCGTGGACCAAAAATCAACTCGAGATGAGAGGTTAGTCCCTGGCATCGACTCCAGAGGAATACCACCTTACCACAAGCACCTCAAGAGGAGGCTTCTCTCAGCTCTAGCTATGTGAGAGGGACCCTGAGTTTGCGGCCTCAAGTGGAATGGACACTGCGATGCCCTGACGCGAAATAAGGCCGGATATCCCTGCAGTGACTTGAATGCAGGCTCGTCTTGCATCTCCCAAGACGAAAGGATGTCTGAATCCCCTGTGGAGACCACAGAGAATGACCTAGTTCCCCACCTCATCGCGACCGGAGGCCTCACATCCTTTGAAAACTCCAGAGGTACGCGGAGATCAGTGCCTCCAAAGGAGACGATGCCTGACTTCTCGTGAAACTTGATAGGAGTCCCAGGATTCCTGTGGCACGTGGAAAGGGACACTTGGTCTCCCGCCTCAGCTGGAGAGGCGTCCCAATTGCCCTGCCAAGCCTCGAGGAGAATCCCGAGTTGTCCCTCGCAACTAGGCAGGAGTCCTGACGTCGCTGAACAAACACGTGGGTGGAAGGGCCATCCCCGTCGTAACTCGAGAATATACCCCAGGTTCCCGCCGCAACTCGAGAAAAACCATGAGACTTCCCCCTCGCCGCGAGATGAGGCCCGATTCCCCTGCACTGCGTGCAGAGCAATTCCGTGTTGCACATCACACATGAAAGGAGCCTTGATTTCCTTGATGGCACTCCAGAGAAACCCCAAGAACACTGTTTCAAGGCTGGAGGGATCCTGAGGTCCCTGTAGCAACACGAAAGAGCTCCGTGGACCATGAATCAACTCGAGATGAGAGGTTAGTCCCTGGCTTCGACTCCAGAGGAATACCACCTTACCACAAGCACCTCAAGAGGAGGCTTCTCTCAGCTCTAGGTATGTGAGAGGGACCCTGAGTTTGCGGCCTCAAGTGGAATGGAGACCGCGATGCCCTGATGCGAAATAAGGCCGGATATCCCTGCAGTGACTTGAATGCAGGCTCGTCTTGCATCTCCCAAGACGAAAGGATGTCTGAATCACCAGTGGAGACCACAGAGAAAGACCTAGTTCCCCACCTCATCGCGAACGGAGGCCTCACATCCTTTGAAAACTCCAGAGGTACGCGGAGATCAGTGCCTCCAAAGGAGACGATGCCTGACTCCTCGTCAAACTTGACAGGAGTCCCAGGATTCCTGTGGCACGTGGAAAGGGACCCTTGGTCTCCCGCCTCAGCTGGAGAGGCGTCCCAATTTCCCTGCCAAGCCTCGTGGAGAATCCCGAGTTGTCCCTCGCAACTAGGCAGGAGTCCTGCCGACGCTGAACAAACACGTGGGTGGAAGGGCCATCCCCGTCGTAACTCGAGAATATACCCCAGGTTCCCGCCGCAACTCGAGAAAAACCATGAGACTTCCCCCTCGCCGCGAATTGAGGCCCGATTCCCCTGCACTGCGTGCAGAGCAATTCCGTGTTGCACATCACACATGAAAGGAGCCTTGATTTCCTTGACGGCACTCCAGCGAAACCCCAAGAACACTGTTTCAAGGCTAGAGGGAACCTGAGGTCACTGTAGCAACACGAAAGAGCTCCGTGGACCAAAAATCAACTCGAGATGAGAGGTTAGTCCCTGGCTTCGACTCCAGAGGAATACCACCTTACCAGATGCACCTCAAGAGGAGGCTTCTCTCAGCTCTAGGTATGTGAGAGGGACCCTGAGTTTTGGGCTCAAGTGGAATGGACACCGCGATGCCCTGACTCGAAATAAGGCCGGATATCCCTGCAGTGACTTGAATGTAGGCTCGTCTTGCATCTCCCAAGACGAAAGGATGTCTGAATCCCCTGTGGAGACCACAGAGAAAGACCTAGTTCCCCACCTCATCGCGACCGGAGGCCTCACATCCTTTGAAAATTCCAGAGGTACGCAGAGATCAGTGCCTCCAAAGGAGACGATGCCTGACTCCTCGTGAAACTTGATAGTAGTCCCAGGTTTCCTGTGGCACGTGGAAAGGGACACTTGGTCTCCCGCCTCACCTGGAGAGGCATCCGAATTGCCCTGCCAAGCCTCGAGGAGAATCCCGAGTTGTCCCTTGCAACTAGGCAGGAGTCCTGACGTCACTGAACAAATACGTGGGTGGAAGGGCCATCCCCGTCGTAACTCGAGAATATACCCCAGGTTCACACAGTAACTCGAGAAAAACCATGAGACTTCCCCCTCGCCAAAAAATGAGGCCCGATACCATGCACTGCGTGCAGAGCAATTCCCTGTTGCACATCACACATGAAAGGAGGCTTGATTTCCTTGATGGCACTCCAGAGAAACCCCAAGAACATTGTTTCAAGGCTAGAGGGAAACTGAGGTCACTGTAGCAACACGAAAGAGCTCCGTGGACCAAGAATCAACTCGAGATGAGAGGTTAGTCCCTGGCTTCGACTCCAGAGGAATACCACCTTACCAGAAGCACCTCAAGAGGAGGCTTCTCTCAGCTCTTGGTATGTGAGAGGGACCCTGATTTGTGGCCTCAAGTGGAATGGACACCGCAATGCCCTGACTCGAAATAAGGCCGGATATCCCTGCAGTGACTTGAATGCAGGCTCGTCTTGCATCTCCCAAGACAAAAGGATGTCTGACTCCCCTGTGGAGACCACAGAAAAAGAACTAGTTCCCCACCTCATCGCTACCGGAGGCCTCACATTCTTTGAAAACTCCAGAGGTACGCGGAGATCAGTGCCTCCAAAGGAGACGATGCCTGACTCCTTGTGAAACTTGATAGGAGTCCCAGGATTCCTGTGGCACGGGGAAAGGGACCCTTGGTCTCCCGCCTCAGCTGGAGAGACGTCCCAATTGCCCTGCCAAGCCTCGAGGAGAATCCCGAGTAGTCCCTCGCAACTAGGCAGGAGTCCTGACGTCGCTCAACAAACACGTGGGTGGAAGGGCCATCCCCGTCGTAACTCGAGAATATACCCCAGGTTCCCGCCACAACTCGAGAAAAACCATGAGACTTCCCCCTCGCCGCGAGAGGAGGCCCGATTCTCCGGCACTGCCTGCAGAGCAATTCCGTGTTGCACATCACACATGAAAGGAGCCTTGATTTCCTTGATGGCACTCCAGAGAAACCCCAAGAACACTGTTTCAAGGCTAGAGGGATCCTGAGGTCACTGTAGCAACAAGAAAGAGCACCGTGGACCAAAAATCAACTCGAGATGAGAGGTTAGTCCCTGGCTTCGACTCCAGAGGAATACCACCTTACCACAAGCACGTCAAGAGGAGGCTTCTCTCAGCTCTAGGTATGTGAGAGGGACCCTGATTTGCGGCCTCAAGTGGAACGGACACCGCGATGCCCTGACTCGAAATAAGGCCGGATATCCCTGCAGTGACTTGAATGCAGGCTCGTTTTGCATCTCCCAAGATGAAAGGATGTCTGAATCCCCTGTGTAGACCACAGAGAAAGACCTAGTTCCCCACCTCATCGCGACCGGAGGCCTCACATCCTTTGAAAACTCCAGAGGTACACGGAGATCAGTGCCTCCAAAGGAGACGATGCCTGCCTCCTCGTGAAACTTGATATGAGTCCCAGGATTCCTGTGGCACGTGGAAAGGGACACTTGGTCTCCCCCCTCAGCTGGAGAGGCGTCCCAATTGCCCTGACAAGCCTCGAGGAGAATCCCGAGTTGTCCCTCGCAACTAGGCAGGAGTCCTGACGTTGCTGAACAAGAACGTGTGTGGATGGGCCATCCCCGTCGTAACTCGAGAATATACCCCAGGACCCCGCCGCAACTCGAGAAAAATCATGAGACTTCCCCCTCGCCGCAAAATGAGGCCCGATTCGCCTGCACTGCGTGCAGCGCAATTCCGTGTTGCACATCAAACATGAAAGGAGCCTTGATTTCCTTGATGGCACTGCAGAGAAACCCCAAGAACACTGTTTCAAGGCTAGAGGGATCCTGAGGTCACTTGTAGCAACACAAAAGAGCTCCGTGGACCAAAAATCAACTCGAGATGAGAGGTTAGTCCCTGGCTTCGACTCCAGAGGAATACCACCTTACCACAAGCACCTCAAGAGGAGGCTTCTCTCAGCTCTAGGTATGTGAGAGGGACCCTTAGTTTGCGGCCTCAAGTGGAATGGACACCGCGATGCCCTGACGCGAAATAAGGCCGGATATTCCTGCAGTGACTTGAATGCAGGCTCGTCTTGCATCTCCCTTGATGAAAGGATGTCTGAATCCCCTGTGGAGACCACAGAGAAAGACCTAGTTCCCCACCTCATCGCGACCGGAGGCCTCACATCCTTTGAAAACTCCAGAGGTACGCGGAGATCAGTGCCTCCAAAGGAGACGATGCCTGACTCCTCGTGAAAATTGATACGAGTCCCAGGATTCCTGTGGCACGGGGAAAGGGACCCTTGGCCTCCCGCCTCAGATTGAGAGGAGTCCCAAATGCCCTGCCAAGCCTCGAGGAGAATCCCGAGTTGTCCCTCGCAACTAGGCAGGAGTCCTGACGTCGCTGAACAAACACGTGGGTGGAAGGGCCATCCCCGTCGTAACTCGAGAATATACCCCAGGTTCCCGCCGCAACTCGAGAAAAACCATGAGACTTCCCCCTCGCCGCGAGATGAGGCCCGATTCCCCTGCACTGCGTGCAGAGCAATTCCGTGTTGCACATCACACATGAAAGGAGCCTTGATTTCCTTGATGGCACTCCAGAGAAACCCCAAGAACACTGTTTCAAGGCTGGAGGGATCCTGAGGTCCCTGTAGCAACACGAAAGAGCTCCGTGGACCATGAATCAACTCGAGATGAGAGGTTAGTCCCTGGCTTCGACTCCAGAGGAATACCACCTTACCACAAGCACCTCAAGAGGAGGCTTCTCTCAGCTCTAGGTATGTGAGAGGGACCCTGAGTTTGCGGCCTCAAGTGGAATGGAGACCGCGATGCCCTGATGCGAAATAAGGCCGGATATCCCTGCAGTGACTTGAATGCAGGCTCGTCTTGCATCTCCCAAGACGAAAGGATGTCTGAATCACCAGTGGAGACCACAGAGAAAGACCTAGTTCCCCACCTCATCGCGAACGGAGGCCTCACATCCTTTGAAAACTCCAGAGGTACGCGGAGATCAGTGCCTCCAAAGGAGACGATGCCTGACTCCTCGTCAAACTTGACAGGAGTCCCAGGATTCCTGTGGCACGTGGAAAGGGACCCTTGGTCTCCCGCCTCAGCTGGAGAGGCGCCCCAATTTCCCTGCCAAGCCTCGTGGAGAATCCCGAGTTGTCCCTCGCAACTAGGCAGGAGTCCTGCCGACGCTGAACAAACACGTGTGTGGAAGGGCCATCCCCGTCGTAACTCGAGAATATACCCCAGGTTCCCGCCGCAACTCGAGAAAAACCATGAGACTTCCCCCTCGCCGCGAATTGAGGCCCGATTCCCCTGCACTGCGTGCAGAGCAATTCCGTGTTGCACATCACACATGAAAGGAGCCTTGATTTCCTTGACGGCACTCCAGCGAAACCCCAAGAACACTGTTTCAAGGCTAGAGGGATCCTGAGGTCACTGTAGCAACACGAAAGAGCTCCGTGGACCAAAAATCAACTCGAGATGAGAGGTTAGTCCCTGGCTTCGACTCCAGAGGAATACCACCTTACCACAAGCACCTCAAGAGGAGGCTTCTCTCAGCTCTATGTATGTGAGAGGGACCCTGAGTTTTGGGCTCAAGTTGAATGGACACCGCGATGCCCTGACTCGAAATAAGGCCGGATATCCCTGCAGTGACTTGAATGCAGGCTCGTCTTGCATCTCCCAAGACGAAAGGATGTCTGAATCCCCTGTGGAGACCACAGAGAAAGACCTAGTTCCCCACCTCATCGCGACCGGAGGCCTCACATCCTTTGAAAATTCCAGAGGTACGCAGAGATCAGTGCCTCCAAAGGAGACGATGCCTGACTCCTCGTGAAACTTGATAGTAGTCCCAGGATTCCTGTGGCACGTGGAAAGGGACACTTGGTCTCCCGCCTCACCTGGAGAGGCATCCGAATTGCCCTGCCAAGCCTCGAGGAGAATCCCGAGTTGTCCCTTGCAACTAGGCAGGAGTCCTGACGTCACTGAACAAATACGTGGGTGGAAGGGCCATGCCCGTCGTAACTCGAGAATATACCCCAGGTTCACACAGTAACTCGAGAAAAACCATGAGACTTCCCCCTCGCCAAAAAATGAGGCCCGATACCGTGCACTGGGTGCAGAGCAATTCCCTGTTGCACATCACACATGAAAGGAGCCTTGATTTCCTTGATGGCACTCCAGAGAAACCCCAAGAACATTGTTTCAAGGCTAGAGGGAAACTGAGGTCACTGTAGCAACACGAAAGAGCTCCGTGGACCAAGAATCAACTCGAGATGAGAGGTTAGTCCCTGGCTTCGACTCCAGAGGAATACCACCTTACCAGAAGCACCTCAAGAGGAGGCTTCTCTCAGCTCTTGGTATGTGAGAGGGACCCTGATTTGTGGCCTCAAGTGGAATGGACACCGCAATGCCCTGACTCGAAATAAGGCCGGATATCCCTGCAGTGACTTGAATGCAGGCTCGTCTTGCATCTCCCAAGACAAAAGGATGTCTGACAGAAAAAGAACTAGTTCCCCACCTCATCGCTACCGGAGGCCTCACATTCTTTGAAAACTCCAGAGGTACGCGGAGATCAGTGCCTCCAAAGGAGACGATGCCTGACTCCTTGTGAAACTTGATAGGAGTCCCAGGATTCCTGTGGCACGGGGAAAGGGACCCTTGGTCTCCCGCCTCAGCTGGAGAGACGTCCCAATTGCCCTGCCAACCTCGGGGAGAATCCCGAGTAGTCCCTCGCAACTAGGCAGGAGTCCTGACGTCACTGAACAAACACGTGGGTGGAAGGGCCATCCCCGTCGTAACTCGAGAATATACCCCAGGTTCCCGCCACAACTCGAGAAAAACCATGAGACTTCCCCCTCGCCGCGAGAGGAGGCCCGATTCTCCGGCACTGCCTGCAGAGCAATTCAGTGTTGCACATCACACATGAAAGGAGCCTTGATTTCCTTGATGGCACTCCAGAGAAACCCCAAGAACACTGTTTCAAGGCTAGAGGGATCCTGAGGTCACTGTAGCAACAAGAAAGAGCACCGTGGACCAAAAATCAACTCGAGATGAGAGGTTAGTCCCTGGCTTCGACTCCAGAGGAATACCACCTTACCACAAGCACCTCAAGAGGAGGCTTCTCTCAGCTCTAGGTATGTGAGAGGGACCCTGATTTGCGGCCTCAAGTGGAACGGACACCGCGATGCCCTGACTCGAAATAAGGCCGGATATCCCTGCAGTGACTTGAATGCAGGCTCGTCTTGCCTCTCCCAATACGAAAGGATGTCTGAATCCCCTGGGGAGACCACAGAGAAAGACCTAGTTCCCCACCTCATCGCGACCGGAGGCCTCACATCCTTTGAAAACTCCAGAGGTATGCGGAGATCAGTGCCTCCAAAGGAGACGATGCCTGACTCCCCGTGAAACTTGATAGGAGTCCCAGGATTCCTGTGGCACGTGGAAAGGGACACTTGGTCTCCCGCCTCAGCTGGAGAGGCATCCCAATTGCCCTGCCAAGCCTCGAGGAGAATCCCGAGTTGTCCCTCGCAACTAGGCAGGAGTCCTGACGTCGCTGAACAAACACGTGGGTGGAAGGGCCATCCCCGTCGTAACTCGAAAATATACCCCAGGTTCCCACAGCAACTCGAGAAAAACCATGAGACTTCCCCCTCACCGCAAAATGAGGCCCGATACCCAGCACTGCGTGCAGTGCAATTCCCTGTTGCACATCACACATGAAAGGAGCCTTGATTTCCTTGATGGCACTCCAGAGAAACCCCAAGAACACTGTTTCAAGGCTAGAGGGATCCTGAGATCACTGTAGCAACACAAAAGAGCTCCGTGGACCAAAAATCAACTCGAGATGAGAGGTTAGTCCCTGGCTTTGACTCCAGAGGAATACCACCTTACGACAAGCACCTCAAGAGGACGCTTCTCTCAGCTCTAGCTATGTGAGAGGGACCCTGAGTTTGCCGCCTCAAGTGGAATGGAGATCGCGATGCCCGGACTCGAAATAAGGCCGGATATCCCTGCAGTGACTTAAATGCAGGCTCGTTTTGCATCTCCCAAGATGAAAGGATGTCTGAATCCCCTGTGGAGACCACAGAGAAAGACCTAGTTCCCCACCTCATCGCGACCGGAGGCCTCACATCCTTTGAAAACTCCAGAGGTACACGGAGATCAGTGCCTCCAAAGGAGACGATGCCTGCCTCCTCGTGAAACTTGATATGAGTCCCAGGATTCCGGTGGCACGTGGAAAGGGACACTTGGTCTCCCCCCTCAGCTGGAGAGGCGTCCCAATTGCCCTGACAAGCCTCGAGGAGAATCCCGAGTTGTCCCTCGCAACTAGGCAGGAGTCCTGACGTTGCTGAACAAGAACGTGTGTGGAAGGGCCATCCCCGTCGTAACTCGAGAATATACCCCAGGACCCCGCCGCAACTCGAGAAAAACCATGAGACTTCCCCCTCGCCGCAAAATGAGGCCCGATTCGCCTGCACTGCGTGCAGCGCAATTCCGTGTTGCACATCAAACATGAAAGGAGCCTTGATTTCCTTGATGGCACTGCAGAGAAACCCCAAGAACACTGTTTCAAGGCTAGAGGGATCCTGAGGTCACTTGTAGCAACACAAAAGAGCTCCGTGGACCAAAAATCAACTCGAGATGAGAGGTTAGTCCCTGGCTTCGACTCCAGAGGAATACCACCTTACCACAAGCACCTCAAGAGGAGGCTTCTCTCAGCTCTAGGTATGTGAGAGGGACCCTTAGTTTGCGGCCTCAACTGGAATGGACACCGCGATGCCCTGACGCGAAATAAGGCCGGATATTCCTGCAGTGACTTGAATGCAGGCTCGTCTTGCATCTCCCTTGATGAAAGGATGTCTGAATCCCCTGTGGAGACCACAGAGAAAGACCTAGTTCCCCACCTCATCGCGACCGGAGGCCTCACATCCTTTGAAAACTCCAGAGGTACGCGGAGATCAGTGCCTCCAAAGGAGACGATGCCTGACTCCTCGTGAAACTTGATAGGAGTCCCAGGATTCCTGTGGCACGGGGAAAGGGACCCTTGGCCTCCCGCCTCAGATTGAGAGGAGTCCCAAATGCCCTGCCAAGCCTTGAGGAGAATCCCGAGTTGTCCCTCGCAACTAGGCAGGAGTCTTGACGACGCTGAACAAACACGTGTGTGGAAGGGCCATCCCCTTCGTAACTCGAGAATATACCCCAGGTTCCCGCCGAAACTCGAGAAAAAGCATGAGACTTCCCCCTCGCCGCGAGATGAGGCCCGATTCCCCTGCACTGTGGGCAGAGCAATTCCGTGTTGCACATCACACATGAAAGGAGCCTTGATGTCCTTGATGGCACTCCAGAAAAACCCCAAGAACACTGTTTCAAGGCTAGAGGGATCCTGAGGTCACTGTAGCAACACGAAAGAGCTCCGTGGACCAAAAATCAACACGAGATGAGAGGTTAGTCCCTGGATTCGACTCCAGAGGAATATCACCTTATCAGAAGCACCTCAAGAGGAGGCTTCTCTCAGCTCTAGGTTTGTGAGAAGGACCCTGATTTGCGGCCTCAATTGGAATGGACACCGCGCTGCCCTCACTCGAAATAAGGCCGGATATCCCTGCAGTGACTTGAATGCAGGCTTGTCTTGCATCTCCCAAGACGAAAGGATGTCTGAATCCCCTGTGGAGACCACAGAAAAAGAACTAGTTCCCC
This sequence comes from Cervus elaphus, assembly GCF_910594005.1. NCBI lineage: Eukaryota > Metazoa > Chordata > Mammalia > Artiodactyla > Cervidae > Cervus > Cervus elaphus. The sequence continues at coordinate 10,672,146 of NC_057824.1, read as the reverse complement.
ACCTCATCGCGACCGGAGGCCTCACATCCTTTGAAAACTCCAGATGTACGCGGAGATCAGTGCCTCCAAAGGAGACGATGCCTGACTCCTCGTGAAACTTGATAGGAGTCCCAGGATTCCTGTGGCACGGGGAAAGGGACCCTTGGTCTGCCGCCTCACCTGGAGAGGCGTCCCAATTGCCCTGCCAAGCCTCGAGGAGAATCCCGAGTTGTCCCTCGCAACTAGGCAGGAGTCCTGACGTCGCTGAACAAGCACGTGTGTGGAAGGGCCATCCCCGTCGTAACTCGAGAATATACCCCAGGTTCCCGCCGCAACTCGACAAAAACCATGAGACTTCCCCCTCGCCGCGAGATGAGGCCCGATTCCCCTGCACTGCGTGCAGAGCAATTCCGTGTTGCACATCACACATGAAAGGAGCCTTGATTTCCTTGATGGCACTCCAGAGAAACCCCAAGAACACTGTTTCAAGGTAGAGGGATCCTGAGGTCACTGTAGCCACACAAAAGAGCTCCGTGGACCAAAAATCAACTCGAGTTGAGAGGTTAGTCCCTGGCTTCGACTCCAGAGGAATACTACCTTACCACAAGCACCTCAAGAGGAGGCTTCTCTCAGCTCTACATATGTGAGAGGGACCCTGAGTTTGCGGCCTCAAGTGGAATGGACACCGCGATGCCCTGACTCGAAATAAGGCCGAATATCCCTGCAGTGACTTGAATGCAGGCTCGTCTTGCATCTCCCAAGACGAAAGGATATCTGAATCCCCTGTGGAGACCACAGAGAAAACCTACTTCCCCACCTCATCGCGACCGGAGGCCTCACATCCTTTGAAAACTCCAGAGGTACGCGGAGATCAGAGCCTCCAAAGGAGAAGATGCCTGACTCCTCGTGAAACTTGAAAGGAGTCCCAGGATTCCTGTGGCACGTGGAAAGGGACCCTTGGTCTCCCGCCTCAGCTGGAGAGGCGTCCCAATTGCCCTGCCAAGCCTCGAGGAGAATCCCGAGTTGTCCCTCGCAACTAGGCAGGAGTCCTGACGTCGCTGAACAAACACGTGGGTGGAAGGGCCATCCCCGTCGTAACTCGAGAATATACCCCAGGTTCCCGCCGCAACTCGAGAAAAACCATGAGACTTCCCCCTCGCCGCAAAATGAGGCCTGATTACCCTGCACTGCGGGCAGAGCAATTCCCTGTGGCACATCACACATGAAAGGAGCCTTGATTTCCTTGATGGCACTCCAGCGAAACCCCAAGAACACTGTTTCAAGGCTAGAGGGATCCTGAGGTCACTGTAGCCACACAAAAGAGCTCCGTGGACCAAAAATCAACTCGAGTTGAGAGGTTAGTCCCTGGCTTCGACTCCAGAGGAATACTACCTTACCACAAGCACCTCAAGAGGAGGCTTCTCTCAACTCTACATATGTGAGAGGGACCCTGAGTTTGCGGCATCAAGTGGAATGGACACCGTGATGCCCTGACTCGAAATAAGGCCGGATATCCCTGCAGTGACTTGAATGCAGGCTCGTCTTGCATCTCCCAAGACGAAAGGATATCTGAATCCCCTGTGGAGACCACAGAGAAAACCTACTTCCCCACCTCATCGCGACCGGAGGCCTCACATCCTTTGAAAACTCCAGAGGTACACAGAGATCAGTGCCTCCAAAGGAGACGATGCCTGACTCCTCGTGAAACTTGATAGGAGTCCCAGGATTGCTGTGGCACGTGGAAAGGGACCCTTGGTCTCCCGCCTCAGCTGGAGAGGCGTCCCAATTGCCCTGCCAAGCCTCGAGGAGAATCCCGAGTTGTCCCTCCCAACTAGGCAGGAGTCCTGACATCGCTGAACAAACACGTGGGTGGAAGGGCCATCCCCGTCGTAACTCGAGAATATACCCCAGGTTCCGGCCGCAACTCGAGAAAAACCATGAGACTTCCCCGTCGCCGCAAAATGAGACCCGATTCCCCTGCACTGCGGGCAGAGCAATTCCGTGTTGCACATCACACATGAAAGGAGCCTTGATTTCCTTGATGGCACTCCAGAGAAACCCCAAGAACACTGTTTCAAGGCTAGAGGGATCCTGAGGTCACTGTAGCAACTCGAAAGAGCTCCGTGGAACAAAAATCAACTCGAGATGAGAGGTTCGTCCCTGGCTTCGACTCCAGAGGAATACCACCTTACTACAAGTACCTCAAGAGGAGGCTTCTCTCAGCTCTAGATATGTGAGAGGGACCCTGAGTTTGCGGCCTCAAGTTGAATGGACACCGCGCTGCCCTGACTCGAAATAAGGCCGGATATCCCTGCAGTGACTTGAATGCAGGCTCGTCTTGCATCTCCCAAGACGATAGGATGTCTGAATCCCCTGTGGAGACTACAGAGAAAGACCTAGTTCCCCACCTCATCGCGACCGGAGGCCTCACATCCTTTGAAAATTCCAGAGGTACGCAGAGATCAGTGCCTCCAAAGGAGACGATGCCTGACTCCTCGTGAAACTTGATAGGAGTCCCAGGATTCCTGTGGCACGTGGAAAGGGACCCTTGGTCTCCCGCCTCACCTGGAGAGGCGTCCCAATTGCCCTGCCAAGCCTCGAGGAGAATCCCGAGTTGTCCCTCGCAACTAGGCAAGAGTCCTGCCGTCGCTGAACAAACACGTGTGTGGAAGGGCTATCCCCATCGTAACTCGAGAATATACCCCAGGTTCCCCCGCAACTCGAGAAAAACCATGAGACTTCCCCCTCGGCGCGAGATAAGGGCCGATTCCCCTGCACTGCGTGCAAAGCAATTCCGTGTTGCACATCACACATCAAAGGAGCCTTAATTTCCTTGATGGCACTCCAGAGAAACCCCAAGAACACTGTTTCAAGGCTAGAGGGAACCTGAGGTCACTGTAGCAACACGAAAGAGCTCCGTGGACCAAAAATCAACTCGAGATGAGAGGTTAGTCCCTGGATTCGACTCCAGAGGAATATCACCTTACCAGAAGCAGCTCAAGAGGAGGCTTCTCTCAGCTCTAGGTATGTGAGAGGGACCCTGATTTGCGGCCTCAAGTGGAATGGACACCGCGCTGCCCTGACTCGAAATAAGGCCGGATATCCCTGCAGTGACTTGAATGCAGGCTTGTCTTGCATCTCCCAAGACGAAAGGATGTCTGACTCCCCTGTGGAGACCACAGAAAAAGAACTAGTTCCCCACCTCATCGCGACCGGAGGCCTCACATCCTTTGAAAACTCCAGATGTACGCGGAGATCAGTGCCTCCAAAGGAGACGATGCCTGACTCCTCGTGAAACTTGATAGGAGCCCCAGGATTCCTGTGGCACGGGGAAAGGGACCCTTGGTCTCCCGCCTCACCTGGAGAGGCGTCCCAATTGCCCTGCCAAGCCTCGAGGAGAATCCCGAGTTGTCCCTCGCAACTAGGCAGGAGTCCTGACGTCGCTGAACAAGCACGTGTGTGGAAGGGCCATCCCCGTCGTAACTCGAGAATATAACGCAGGTTCCCGCCGCAACTCGACAAAAACCATGAGACTTCCCCCTCGCCGCGAGATGAGGCCCGATTCCCCTGCACTGCGTGCAGAGCAATTCCGTCTTGCACATCACACATCAAAGGAGCCTTGATTTCCTTGATGGCACTCCAGAGAAACCCCAAGAACATAGTTTCAAGGTAGAGGGAAACTGAGGTCACTGTAGCAACACGAAAGAGCTCCGTGGACCAAAAATCAACTCGAGTTGAGAGGTTAGTCCCTGGCTTCAACTCCAGAGGAATACTACCTTACCACAAGCACCTCAAGAGGAGGCTTCTCTCAGCTCTACATATGTGAGAGGGACCCTGAGTTTGCGGCCTCAAGTGGAATGGACACCGCGATGCCCTGACTCGAAATAAGGCCGAATATCCCTGCAGTGACTTGAATGCAGGCTCGTCTTGCATCTCCCAAGACGAAAGGATATCTGAATCCCCTGTGGAGACCACAGAGAAAATCTACTTCCCCACCTCATCGCGACCGGAGGCCTCACATCCTTTGAAAACTCCAGAGGTACGCGGAGATCAGTGCCTCCAAAGGAGACGATGCCTGACTCCTTGTGAAACTTGATAGGAGTCCCAGGATTCCTGTGGCACGTGGAAAGGGACACTTGGTCTCCCGCCTCAGCTGGAGAGGCGTCCCAATTGCCCTGCCAAACCTCGAGGAGAATCCCGAGTTGTCCCTCGCAACTAGGCAGGAGTCCTGACGTCGCTGAACAAACACGTGGGTGGAAGGGCCATCCCCGTCGTAACTCGAGAATATACCCCAGGTTCCCGCCGCAACTCGAGAAAAACCATGAGACTTCCCCCTCGCCGCGAAATGAGGGCCGATTCCCCTGCACTGCGTGCAGAGCAATTCCGTGTTGCACATCACACATGAAAGGAGCCTTGATTTCCTTGATGGCACTCCAGAGAAACCCCAAGAACACTGTTTCAAGGCTAGAGGGATCCTGAGGTCACTGTAGCAACACGAAAGAGCTCCGTGGACCACAAATCAACTGGAGATGAGAGGTTAGTCCCTGGCTTCGACTCCAGAGGAATACTACCTTACCAAAAGCACCTCAAGAGGAGGCTTCTCTCAGCTCTAGGTATGTGAGAGGGACCCTGAGTTTGCGGCCTCAAGTGGAATGGACACCGCGATGCCCTGACTCGAAATAAGGCCGAATATCCCTGCAGTGACTTGAATGCAGGCTCGTCTTGCATCTCCCAAGACGATAGGATGTCTGAATCCCCAGTGGAGACCACAGAGAAAACCTACTTCCCCACTTCATCGCGACCGGAGGCCTCACATCCTTTGAAAACTCCAGAAGTACGCAGAGATCAGTGCCTCCAAAGGAGACGATGCCTGACTCCTCGTGAAACTTGATAGGAGTCCCAGGATTCCTGTGGCACGTGGAAAGGGACCCTTGGTCTCCCGCCTCAGCTGGAGAGGCGTCCCAATTGCCCTGCCAAGCCTCGAGGAGAATCCCGAGTTGTCCCTCGCAACTAGGCAGGAGTCCTGACATCGCTGAACAAACACGTGGGTGGAAGGGCCATCCCCGTCGTAACTCGAGAATATACCCCAGGTTCCCGCCGCAACTCGAGAAAAACCATTAGACTTCCCCCTCGCCGCAAAATGAGGCCCGATTCCCCTGCACTGCGGGCAGAGCAATTCCGTGTTGCACATCACACATGAAAGGAGCCTTGATTTCCTTGATGGCACTCCAGAGAATCCCCAAGAACACTGTTTCAAGGCTAGAGGGAACCTGAGGTCACTGTAGCAACTCGAAAGAGCTCCGTGGACCAAAAATCAACTCGAGATGAGAGGTAAGTCCCTGGCTTCGACTCCAGAGGAATACCACCTTACCACAAGTACCTCAAGAGGAGGCTTCTCTCAGCTCTATGTATGTGAGAGGGACCCTGATTTTGCGGCCTCAAGTGGAATGGACACCGCGATGCCCTGACTCGAAATAAGGCCGGATATCCCTGCAGTGACTTGAATGCAGGCCCGTCTTGCACCTCCCAAGACGATAGGATGTCTGAATCCCCTGTGGAGACAACAGAGGAAGACCTAGTTCCCCACCTCATCGCGACCGGAGGCCTCACATCCTTTGAAAATTCCAGAGGTACGCAGAGATCAGTGCCTCCAAAGGAGACGAAGCCTGACTCCTCGTGAAACTTGATAGGAGTCCCAGGATTCCTGTGGCACTTGGAAAGGGACCCTTGGTCTCCCGCCTCAGCTGGAGAGGCGTCCCAATTGCCCTGCCAAGCCTCGAGGAGAATCCCGAGTTGTCCCTCGCAACTAGGCAAGAGTCCTGCCATCGCTGAACAAACACGTGTGTGGAAGGGCCATCCCCATGTAACTCGAGAATATACCCCAGGTTCCCGCCGCAACTCGAGAAAAACCATGAGACTTCCCCCTCGGCGCGAAATGAGGGCCGATTCCCCTGCACTGCATGCAGAGCAATTCCGTGTTGCACATCACACATGAAAGGAGCCTTGATTTCCTTGATGGCACTCCAGAGAAACCCCAAGAACACTGTTTCAAGGCTAGAGGGATCCTGAGGTCACTGTAGCAACACGAAAGAGCTCCGTGGACCAAAAATCAACTCGAGATGAGAGGTTAGTCCCTGGCTTCGACTCCAGAGGAATACCACCTTACCACAAGCACCTCAAGAGGAGGCTTTTCTCAGCTCTATGTATGTGAGAGGGACCCTGAGTTTGCAGCCTCAAGTGGAATGGACACCGCGATGCCCTGACTCGAAATAAGGCCGGATATCCCTGCAGTGACTTGAATGCAGGCTCGTCTTGCATCTCCCAAGACGAGAGGATGTCTGAATCCCCTGTGGAGACCACAGAGAAAACCTACTTCCCCACCTCATCGTGACCGGAGGCCTCACATCCTTTGGAAACTCCAGAGGTACGCGGAGATCAGTGCCTCCAAAGGAGACGATGCCTGACTCCTCGTGAAACTTGATAGGAGTCCCAGGATTCCTGTGGCACGTGGAAAGGGACCCTTGGTCTGCCGCATCAGCTGGAGAGGCGTCCGAATTGCCTTGCGAAGCCCCCAGGAGAATCCCGAGTTGTCCCTCGCAACTAGGCAGGAGTTCTGACGTCGCTGAACAAACACGTGGGTGGAAGGGCCATCCCCGTCGTAACTCGAGAATATACCCCAGTTCCCGCCGCAACTCGAGAAAAACCATGAGACTTCCCCCTCGCCACGAGATGAGGCCCGATTCCCCTGCACTGCGGGCAGAGCAATTCCGTGTTGCACATCACACATGAAAGGAGCCTTGATTTCCTTGATGGCACTCCAGAGAAACCCCAAGAACACTGTTTCAAGGCTAGAGGGATCCTGAGGTCACTGTAGCTACACGAAAGAGCTCCGTGGACCAAAAATCAGCACGAGATGAGAGGTTAGTCCCTGGCTTCGACTCCAGAGGAATACCACCTTACCAGAAGCACGTCAAGAGGAGGCTTCTCTCAGCTCTAGGTATGTGAGAGGGACCCTGATTTGCGGCCTCACGTGGAATGGACACCGCGATGCCCTGACTCGAAATAAGGCCGGATATCCCTGCAGTGACTTGAATGCAGGCTCGTCTTGCATCTCCCAAGACGAAAGGATGTCTGACTCCCCTGTGGAGACCACAGAAAAAGACCTAGTTCCCCACCTCATCGCGACCGGAGGCATCACATCCTTTGAAAACTCCAGAGGTACGCGGAGGTCAGTGCCTCCAAAGGAGACGATGCCTGACTCCTCGTGAAACTTGATAGGAGTCCCAGGGTTCCTGTGGCACGTGGAAAGGGACCCTTGTTCTGCCGTCTCAGGTGGAGAGGCGTCCCAATTGCCCTGCCAAGCCCCCAGGAGAATCCCGAGTTGTCCCTCGCAACTAGGCAGGAGTCCTGACGTCGCTGAACAAACACGTGGGTGGAAGGGCCATCCCCGTCGTAACTCGAGAATATACCCCAGGTTCCCGCCGCAACTCGAGAAAAACCATGAGACTTCCCCCTCGCCCCGAGATGAGGACCGATTCCCCTGCAATGCGTGCAGAGCAATTCCGTGTTGCACATCACACATGAAAGGAGCCTTGATTTCCTTGATGGCACTCCAGAGAAACCCCAAGAACACTGTTTCAAGGCTAGAGGCATCCTGAGGTCACTGTAGCAACAAGAAAGAGCTCCGTGGACCAAAAATCAACTCGAGATGAGAGGTTAGTCCCTGGCTTCGACTCCAGAGGAATACCACCTTACCACAAGCACCTCAAGAGGAGGCTTCTCTCAGCTCTATGTATGTGAGAGGGACCCTGATTTTGCGGCCTCAAGTGGAATGGACACCGCGATGCCCTGACTCGAAATAAGGCCGGATATCCCTGCAGTGACTTGAATGCAGGCCCGTCTTGCACCTCCCAAGACGATAGGATGTCTGAATCCCCTGTGGAGACAACAGAGGAAGACCTAGTTCCCCACCTCATCGCGACCGGAGGCCTCACATCCTTTGAAAATTCCAGAGGTACGCAGAGATCAGTGCCTCCAAAGGAGACGAAGCCTGACTCCTCGTGAAACTTGATAGGAGTCCCAGGATTCCTGTGGCACTTGGAAAGGGACCCTTGGTCTCCCGCCTCAGCTGGAGAGGCGTCCCAATTGCCCTGCCAAGCCTCGAGGAGAATCCCGAGTTGTCCCTCGCAACTAGGCAAGAGTCCTGCCATCGCTGAACAAACACGTGTGTGGAAGGGCCATCCCCATGTAACTCGAGAATATACCCCAGGTTCCCGCCGCAACTCGAGAAAAACCATGAGACTTCCCCCTCGGCGCGAAATGAGGGCCGATTCCCTGCACTGCATGCAGAGCAATTCCGTGTTGCACATCACACATGAAAGGAGCCTTGATTTCCTTGATGGCACTCCAGAGAAACCCCAAGAACACTGTTTCAAGGCTAGAGGGATCCTGAGGTCACTGTAGCAACACGAAAGAGCTCCGTGGACCAAAAATCAACTCGAGATGAGAGGTTAGTCCCTGGCTTCGACTCCAGAGGAATACCACCTTACCACAAGCACCTCAAGAGGAGGCTTTTCTCAGCTCTATGTATGTGAGAGGGACCCTGAGTTTGCAGCCTCAAGTGGAATGGACACCGCGATGCCCTGACTCGAAATAAGGCCGGATATCCCTGCAGTGACTTGAATGCAGGCTCGTCTTGCATCTCCCAAGACGAGAGGATGTCTGAATCCCCTGTGGAGACCACAGAGAAAACCTACTTCCCCACCTCATCGTGACCGGAGGCCTCACATCCTTTGAAAACTCCAGAGGTACGCGGAGATCAGTGCCTCCAAAGGAGACGATGCCTGACTCCTCGTGAAACTTGATAGGAGTCCCAGGATTCCTGTGGCACGTGGAAAGGGACCCTTGGTCTGCCGCATCAGCTGGAGAGGCGTCCGAATTGCCTTGCGAAGCCCCCAGGAGAATCCCGAGTTGTCCCTCGCAACTAGGCAGGAGTTCTGACGTCGCTGAACAAACACGTGGGTGGAAGGGCCATCCCCGTCGTAACTCGAGAATATACCCCAGTTCCCGCCGCAACTCGAGAAAAACCATGAGACTTCCCCCTCGCCACGAGATGAGGCCCGATTCCCCTGCACTGCGGGCAGAGCAATTCCGTGTTGCACATCACACATGAAAGGAGCCTTGATTTCCTTGATGGCACTCCAGAGAAACCCCAAGAACACTGTTTCAAGGCTAGAGGGATCCTGAGGTCACTGTAGCTACACGAAAGAGCTCCGTGGACCAAAAATCAGCACGAGATGAGAGGTTAGTCCCTGGCTTCGACTCCAGAGGAATACCACCTTACCAGAAGCACGTCAAGAGGAGGCTTCTCTCAGCTCTAGGTATGTGAGAGGGACCCTGATTTGCGGCCTCACGTGGAATGGACACCGCGATGCCCTGACTCGAAATAAGGCCGGATATCCCTGCAGTGACTTGAATGCAGGCTCGTCTTGCATCTCCCAAGACGAAAGGATGTCTGACTCCCCTGTGGAGACCACAGAAAAAGACCTAGTTCCCCACCTCATCGCGACCGGAGGCCTCACATCCTTTGAAAACTCCAGAGGTACGCGGAGGTCAGTGCCTCCAAAGGAGACGATGCCTGACTCCTCGTGAAACTTGATAGGAGTCCCAGGGTTCCTGTGGCACGTGGAAAGGGACCCTTGTTCTGCCGCCTCAGGTGGAGAGGCGTCCCAATTGCCCTGCCAAGCCCCCAGGAGAATCCCGAGTTGTCCCTCGCAACTAGGCAGGAGTCCTGACGTCGCTGAACAAACACGTGGGTGGAAGGGCCATCCCCGTCGTAACTCGAGAATATACCCCAGGTTCCCGCCGCAACTCGAGAAAAACCATGAGACTTCCCCCTCGCCCCGAGATGAGGACCGATTCCCCTGCAATGCGTGCAGAGCAATTCCGTGTTGCACATCACACATGAAAGGAGCCTTGATTTCCTTGATGGCACTCCAGAGAAACCCCAAGAACACTGTTTCAAGGCTAGAGGCATCCTGAGGTCACTGTAGCAACAAGAAAGAGCTCCGTGGACCAAAAATCAACTCGAGATGAGAGGTTAGTCCCTGGCTTCGACTCCAGAGGAATACCACCTTACCACAAGCACCTCAAGAGGAGGCTTCTCTCAGCTCTAGATATGTGAGAGGAACGCTGAGTTTGCGGCCTCAAGTGGAATGGACACCGCGATGCCCTGACTCAAAATAAGGCCGGATATCCCTGCAGTGACTTGAATGCAGGCTCGTCTTGCATCTCCCAAGACGAAAGGATGTCTGAATCCCCTGTGGAGACCACAGAGAAAGACCTAGTTCCCCACCTCATCGCGACCGGAGGCTTCACATCTTTGAAAACTCGAGAGGTATGCGGAGATCAGTGCCTCCAAAGGAGACGATGCCTGACTCCTCGTGAAACGTGATAGGAGTCCCAGGATTCCTGTGGCACGTGGAAAGGGACCCTTGGTCTCCCGCCTCAGCTGGAGAGGCATCCCAATTGCCCTGCCAAGCCTCGAGGAGAATCCCGAGTTGTCCCTCGCAACTAGGCAGGAGTCCCGCCGTCGCTGAACAAACACGTGGGTGGAAGGGCCATCCCCGTCGTAACTCGAGAATATACCCCAGGTTCCCGCCGCAACACGAGAAAAACCATGAGATTTCCCCCTCGCCGCGAGATGAGGCCCGATTCCCCTGCACTGCGTGCAGAGCAATTCCGTGTTGCACATCACACATGAAAGGAGCCTTGATTTCCTTGATGGCACTCCAGAGAAACCCCAAGAACACTGTTTCAAGGCTAGAGGGTTCCGGAGGTCACTGTAGCAACACAAAAGAGCTCCGTGGACCAAAAATCAACTCGAGATGAGAGGTTAGTCCCTGGCTTCGACTCCAGAGGCATACCACCTTACCACAAGCACCTCAAGAGGAGGCTTCTCTCAGCTCTAGGTATGTGAGAGGGACCCTGAGTTTGCGGCCTCAAGTGGAATGGACACCGCGATGCCCTGACTCGAAATAAGGCCGGATATCCCTGCAGTGACTTGAATGCAGGCTCGTCTTGCATCTCCCAAGATGAAAGGAAGTCTGAATCCCCTGTGGAGACCACAGAGAAAGACCTAGTTCCCCACCTCATCCCGACCGGAGTCCTCACATCCTTTGAAAACTCCAGAGGTACGTGGAGATCAGTGCCTCCAAAGGAGACGATGCCTGACTCCTCGTGAAACTTGATAGGAGTCCCAGGGTTCCTGTGGCACGTGGAAAGGGACCCTTGGTCTACCGCCTCAGGTGGAGAGGCGTCCCAATTGCCCTGCCAAGCCCCCAGGAGAATCCCCAGTTGTCCCTCGCAACTAGGCAGGAGTCCTGACGTCGCTGAACAAACACGTGGGTGGAAGGGCCATCCCTGTCGTAACTCGAGAATATACCACAGGTTCCCGCCGCAACTCGAGAAAAACCATGAGACTTCCCCCTCGCCGCGAGATGAGGACCGTTTCCCCTGCACTGCGTGCAGAGCAATTCCATGTTGCACATCACACATGAAAGGAGCCTTGATTTCCTTGATGGCACTCCAGAGAAACCCCAAGAACACTGTTTCAAGGCTAGAGGAATCCTGAGGTCACTGTAGCAACAAGAAAGAGCTCCGTGGACCAAAAATCAACTCGAGATGAGAGGTTAGTCCCTGGCTTCGACTCCAGAGGAATACCACCTTACCACAAGCACCTCAAGAGGAGGCTTCTCTCAGCTCTAGATATGTGAGAGGAACCCTGAGTTTGCGGCCTCAAGTGGAATGGACACCGCGATGCCCTGACTCGAAATAAGGCCGGATATCCCTGCAGTGACTTGAATGCAGGCTCGTCTTGCATCTCCCAAGACGAAAGGATGACTGAATCCCCTGTGGAGACCTCAGAGAAAGACCTAGTTCCCCACCACATCGCGACTGGAGGCCTCACATCCTTTGAAAACTCCACAGGTACGTGGAGATCAGTGCCTCCAAAGGAGACGATGCCTGACTCCTCGTGAAACTTGATAGGAGTCCCAGGATTCCTGTGGCACGTGGAAAGGGACCCTTGGTCTCCCGCCTCAGCTGGAGAGGCGTCCCAATTGCCCTGCCAAGCCTCGAGGAGAATCCCGAGTTGTCCCTCGCAACTAGGCAGGAGTCCTGACGTCGCTGAACAAACACGTGTGTGGAAGGGCCATCCCCGTCATAACTCGAGAATATACCCCAGGTTCCCGCCGCAACTCGAGAAAAACCAACAGAATTCCCCCTCGCTGCAAGATGAGGCCCGATTCCCCTGCACTGCGTGCAGAGCAATTCCGTGTTGCACATCACACATGAAAGGAGCCTTGATTTCCTTGATGGCACTCCAGAGAAACCCCAAGAACACTGTTTCAAGGCTAGAGGGATTCTGAGGTCACTGTAGCAACACGAAAGATCTCCGTGGACCAAAAATCAACTCGAGATGAGAGGTTAGTCCCTGGCTTCGACTCCAGAGGAATACCACCTTACCACAAGCACCTCAAGAGGAGGCTTCTCTCAGCTCTACATATGTGAGAGGGACCCTGAGTTTGCGGCCTCAAGTGGAATGGACACCGCGATGCCCTGACTCGAAATAAGGCCGGATATCCCTGCAGTGACTTGAATGCAGGCTCGTCTTGCATTTCCCAAGACGAAAGGATCTTTGAATCCCCTGTGGAAACCTCAGAGAAAGATCTAGTTCCCCACCTCATCGCGACCGGAGGCCTCATATCCTTTGAAAACTGCAGAGGTACGCGGAGATCAGTGCCTCCAAAGGAGCCAATGCCTGACTCCTCGTCAAACTTGATAGGAGTCCCAGGTTACCTGTGGCACGTGGAAAGGGACCCTTGGTCTCCCGCCTCAGCTGGAGAGGCGTCCCAATTGCCCTGCCAAGCCTCGAGGAGAATCCCGAGTTGTCCCTCGCAACTAGGCAGGAGTCCTGACGTCGCTGAACAAACACGTGGGTGGAAGGGCCATCCCCATCGTAACTCGATAATATAGCCCAGGTTCCAGCCGCAACTCGAGAAAAACCATGAGACTTCCCCCTCGCCGCGAGATGAGGCCCGATTCCCCTACACTGCGTGCAGAGCAATTCCGTGTTGCACATCACACATGAAAGGAGCCTTGATTTCCTTGATGGCACTCCAGAGAAACCCCAAGAACACTGTTTCAAGGCTAGAGGGATCCTGAGGTCACTGTAGCAACACGAAAGAGCTCCGTGGACCAGAAATCAACTCGAGATGAGAGGTTAGTCCCTGGCTTCGACTCCAGAGGAATACCACCTTACCACAAGAACCTCAAGAGGAGGCTTCTCTCAGCTCTAGGTATGTGAGAGGGACCCTGACTTTGCGGCCTCAAGTGGAATGGACACTGCGATGCCCTGACGCGAAATAAGGCCGGATATCCCTGCAGTGACTTGAATGCAGGCTCGTCTTGCATCTCCCAAGACGAAAAGATGTCTGAATCCCCTGTGCAGACCACAGAGAAAGACCTAGTTCCCCACCTCATCGCGACCGGAGGCCTCACATCCTTTGAAAACTCCAGAGGCACTCGGAGATCAGTGCCTCCAAAGGAGACGATGCCTGACTCCTCGTGAAACTTGATAGAGTCCCAGGATTCCTGTGGCACGTGGAAAGGGACCCTTGGTCTCCCGCCTCAGTTGGAGAGGCGTCGCAATTGCCCTGCAAAGCCTCGAGGAGAATCCCGAGTTGTCCCTCGCAACTAGGCAGGAGTCCTGACGTGGCTAAACAAACACGTGTGTGGAAGGGCCATCCCCGTCGTAACTCGAGAATATACCCCAGCTTCCCGCCGCAACTCGAGAAAAACCATGAGACTTCCCCCTCGCCGCGAGATGAGGCCCGATTCCCCTGTACTCCGTGCAGAGCAATTCCGTGTTGCACATCACACATGAAAGGAGCCTTGATTTCCTTGATGGCACTCCAGAGAAACCCCAAGAACACTGTTTCAAGGCTAGAGGGATCCTGAGGTCACTGTAGCAACAAGAAAGAGTTCCGAGGACCAAGAATCAACTCGAGATGAGAGGTTGGTCCCTGGCTTTGACTTCAGAGGAATACCACCTTACCACAAGCACCTCAAGAGGAGGCTTCTCTCAGCTCTAGGTATGTGAGAGGGACCCTGAGTTTGCGGCCTCAAGTGGAATGGACACCGCGATGCCCTGACTCGAAATAAGGCCGGATATCCCTGCAGTGACTTGAATGCAGGCTCGTCTTGCATCTCCCAAGATGAAAGGATGTCTGAATGCCCTGTGGAGACCACAGAGAAAGAACTAGTTCCCCACCTCATCGCGACCGGAGGCCTCACATCCTTTGAAAACTCCAGAGGTACGCGCAGATCAGTGCCTCCAAAGGAGACGATGCCTGACACCTCGTGAAACTTGATAGGAGTCCCAGGATTCCTGTGGCACATGGAAAGGGACACTTGGTCTCCCGCCTCAGCTGGAGAGGCATCCCAATAACCCTGCCAAGCCTCGAGGAGAATCCCGAGTTGTCCCTCGGAACTAGGAAGGAGTCATGACGTCGCTGAAGAAACACGTGTGTGGAAGGGCCATCCCCGTCGTAACTCGAGAATATACCCCAGGTTCCCGCCGCAACTCGAGAAAAACCATGAGACTTCCCCCCTCGCCGCGAGATGAGGCCCGATTCCCCTGCACTGCGTGCAGAGCAATTCCGTCTTGCACATCACACATGAAAGGAGCCTTGATTTCCTTGATGGCACTCCAGAGAAACCCCAAGAACACTGTTTCAAGGCTAGAGGGATCCTGACGTCACTGGAGCAACACGAAAGATCTCCGTGGACCACAAATCAACTCGAGATGAGAGGTTAGTCCCTGGCTTCGACTCCAGAGGAATACCACCTTACCACAAGCACCTCAAGAGGAGGCTTCTCTCAGCTCTAGCTGTGTGAGAGGGACCCTGAGTTTGCGGCCTCAAGTGGAATGGACACCGCGATGGCCTGACTCAAGATAAGGCCGGATATCCCTGCAGTGACTTGAATGCAGGCTCGTCTTGCATCTCCCAAGACGAAAGGATGTCTGACTCCCCTGTGGAGACCACAGAGAAAGACCTAGTTCCCCACCTCATCGCGACCGGAGGCCTCACATCCTTTGAAAACTCCAGAGGTACGCGGAGATTAGTGCCTCCAAAGGAAACGATGCCTGACTCCTCATGAAACTTGATAGGAGTCCCAGGATTCCTGTGGCACATGGAAAGGGACACTTGGTCTCCCACCTCAGCTGGAGAGGCGTCCCAATTGCCCTGTCAAGCCTCGAGGAGAATCCCGAGTTGTCCCTCGCAACTAGGCAGGAGTCCTGACGTGGCTGAACAAACACGTGTGTGGAAGGGCCATCCCCGTCGTAACTCGAGAATATACCCCAGGTTCCCGCCGCAACTCGACAAAAACCATGAGACTTCCCCCTCGCCGTGAGATGAGGCCCGATTCCCCTGCACTGCGTGCAGAGCAATTCCGTGTTGCACATCACACATGAAAGGAGCCTTGATTTCCTTGATGGCACTCCAGAGAAACCCCAAGAACACTGTTTCAAGGCTAGAGGGATCATGAGGTCACTGTAGCAACACAAAAGAGCTCCGTGGACCAAAAATCAACTCGAGATGAGAGGTCAGTCCCTGGCGTCGACTCCAGAGGAATACCACCTTACCACAAGCACCTCAAGAGGAGGCTTCTCTCAGCTCTAGGTATGTGAGAGGGACCCTGAGTTTGCGGCCTCAAGTGGAATGGACACCGCGATGCCCTGACTCGAAATAAGGCCGGATATCCCTGCAGTGACTTGAATGGAGGCTCGTCTTGCATCTCCCAAAATTAAAGGATGTCTGAATCTCCTGTGGAGACCACAGAGAAAGACCTAGTTCCCCACCTCATCGCGACCGGAGGCCTCACATCCTTTGATAACTCCAGAGGTACGCAGAGATCAGTGCCTCCAAAGGAGACGATGCCTGACTCCACGTGGAACTTGATAGGAGTCCCAGGATTCCTGTGGCACGTGGAAAGGGACCCTTGGTCTCCCGCCTCAGCTGGAGAGGCGTCCCAATTGCCCTGCCAAGCCTCGAGGAGAATCCCGAGTTGTCCCTCGCAACTAGGCAGGAGTCCTGACGTCGCTGAACAAACACGTGGGTGGAAGGGCCATCCCCGTCGTAACTCGAGAATATACCCCAGGTTCCCGCCGCAACTCGAGAAAAACCATGAGACTTCCCCCTCGCTGCGAGATGAGGCCCGATTCCCCTACACTGAGGGCAGAGAAATTCCGTGTTGCACATCACATATGAAAGGAGCCTTGATTTCCTTCATCGCACTCCAGAGAAACCCTAAGAACACTGTTTCAAGGTTAGAGGGATCCTGAGGTCACTGTAGCAACACGAAAGAGCTTCGTGGACCAAAAATCACCTCGAGATGAGAGGTTAGGCCCTGGCTTCGACTCCAGAGGAATACCACCTTACCACAAGCACCTCAAGAGGAGGCTTCTCTCAGCTCGAGGTATGTGAGAGGGACCCTGAGTTTGCGGCCTCAAGTGGAACGGACACCGCGATGCCCTGACTTGAAATAAGGCCGGATATCCCTGCAGTGACTTGAATGGAGGCTCGTCTTGCATCTCCCAAGATTAAAGGATGTCTGAATCCCCTGTGGAGACCACAGAGAAAGACCTAGTTCCCCACCTCATCGCCACCGGAGGCCTCACATCCTTTGATAACTCCAGAGGTACGCAGAGATCAGTGCCTCCAAAGGAGACGATGTCTGACTCCTCGTGGAACTTGATAGGAGTCCAAGGATTCCTGTGGCACGTGGAAAGGGACCCTTGGTCTCCCGCCTCAGCTGGAGAGGCGTCCCAATTGCCCTGCAAAGCCTCGAGGAGAATCCCGAGTTGTCCCTCGCAACTAGGCAGGAGTCCTGACGTCGCTGAACAAACACGTGTGTGGAAGGGCCATCCCCGGCGTAACTCGAGAATATACCCCAGCTTCCCGCCGCAACTCGAGAAAAACCATCAGACTTCCCCCCTCGCCGCGAGATGAGGCCCGATTCCCCTGCACTGCGTGCAGAGCAATTCCGTCTTGCACATCACACATGAAAGGAGCCTTGATTTCCTTGATAGCACTCCAGAGAAACCCCAAGAACACTGTTTCAAGGCTAGAGGGATCCTGACGTCACTGGAGCAACACGAAAGAGCTCCGTGGACCACAAATCAACTCGAGATGAGAGGTTAGTCCCTGGCTTCGACTCCAGAGGAATACCACCTCACCACAAGCACCTCAAGAGGAGGCTTCTCTCAGCTCTAGGTATGTGAGAGGGACCCTGAGTTTGCGGCCTCAATTGGAATGGACACCGCGATGCCCTGACTCGAGATAAGGCCGGATATCCCTGCAGTGACTTGAATGCAGGCTCGTCTTGCATCTCCCAAGACGAAAGGATGTCTGAATCCCCTGTGTAGACCACAGAGAAAGACCTAGTTCCCCACCTCATCGCGACCGGTGGCCTCACATCCTTTGAAAACTCCAGAGGCACTCGGAGATCAGTGCCTCCAAAGGAGACGATGCCTGACTCCTCGTGAAACTTGATAGAGTCCCAGGATTCCTGTGGCACGTGGAAAGGGACCCTTGGTCTCCCGCCTCAGCTGGAGAGGCGTCGCAATTGCCCTGCAAAGCCTCGAGGAGAATCCCGAGTTGTCCCTCGCAACTAGGCAGGAGTCCTGACGTGGCTAAACAAACACGTGTGTGGAAGGGCCATCCCCGTCGTAACTCGAGAATATACCCCAGCTTCCCGCCGCAACTCGAGAAAAACCATGAGACTTCCCCCTCGCCGCGAGATGAGGCCCGATTCCCCTGTACTCCGTGCAGAGCAATTCCGTGTTGCACATCACACATGAAAGGAGCCTTGATTTCCTTGATGGCACTCCAGAGAAACCCCAAGAACACTGTTTCAAGGCTAGAGGGATACTGAGGTCACTGTAGCAACAAGAAAGAGTTCCGAGGACCAAGAATCAACTCGAGATGAGAGGTTGGTCCCTGGCTTTGACTTCAGAGGAATACCACCTTACCACAAGCACCTCAAGAGGAGGCTTCTCTCAGCTCTAGGTATGTGAGAGGGACCCTGAGTTTGCGGCCTCAAGTGGAATGGACACCGCGATGCCCTGACTCGAAATAAGGCCGGATATCCCTGCAGTGACTTGAATGCAGGCTCGTCTTGCATCTCCCAAGATGAAAGGATGTCTGAATGCCCTGTGGAGACCACAGAGAAAGAACTAGTTCCCCACCTCATCGCGACCGGAGGCCTCACATCCTTTGAAAACTCCAGAGGTACGCGCAGATCAGTGCCTCCAAAGAAGACGATGCCTGACACCTCGTGAAACTTGATAGGAGTCCCAGGATTCCTGTGGCACATGGAAAGGGACACTTGGTCTCCCGCCTCAGCTGGAGAGGCATCCCAATTGCCCTGCCAAGCCTCGAGGAGAATCCCGAGTTGTCCCTCGCAACTAGGCAGGAGTCCTGACGTCGCTGAAGAAACACGTGTGTGGAAGGGCCATCCCCGTCGTAACTCGAGAATATACCCCAGGTTCCCGCCGCAACTCGAGAAAAACCATGAGACTTCCCCCCTCGCCGCGAGATGAGGCCCGATTCCCCTGCACTGCGTGCAGAGCAATTCCGTCTTGCACATCACACATGAAAGGAGCCTTGATTTCCTTGATGGCACTCCAGTGAAACCCCAAGAACACTGTTTCAAGGCTAGAGGGATCCTGACGTCACTGGAGCAACACGAAAGAGCTCCGTGGACCACAAATCAACTCGAGATGAGAGGTTAGTCCCTGGCTTCGACTCCAGAGGAATACCACCTTACCACAAGCACCTCAAGAGGAGGCTTCTCTCAGCTCTAGCTGTGTGAGAGGGACCCTGAGTTTGCGGCCTCAAGTGGAATGGACACCGCGATGGCCTGACTCAAAATAAGGCCGGATATCCCTGCAGTGACTTGAATGCAGGCTCGTCTTGCATCTCCCAAGACGAAAGGATGTCTGAATCCCCTGTGGAGACCACAGAGAAAGACCTAGTTCCCCACCTCATCGCGACCGGCGGCCTCACATCCTTTGAAAACTCCAGAGGTACGCGGAGATCAGTGCCTCCAAAGGAGACGATGCCTGACTCCTCGTGAAACTTGATAGAGTCCCAGGATTCCTGTGGCACGTGGAAAGGGACCCTTGGTCTCCCGCCTCAGCTGGAGAGGCGTCCCAATTGCCCTGCCAAGCCTCGAGGAGAATCCCGAGTTGTCCCTCGCAACTAGGCAGGAGTCCTGACGTCGCTGAAGAAATACGTGTGTGGAAGGGCTATCCCAGTCGTAACTCGAGAATATACCCCAGGTTCCCGCCGCAACTCGAGAAAAACCATGCGACTTCCCCCTCGCCGCGAGATGAGGCCCGATTCCCCTGCACTCCGTGCAGAGCAATTCCGTGTTGCACATCACACATGAAAGGAGCCTTGATTTCCTTGGTGGCACTCCAGGGAAACCCCAAGAACACTGTTTCAAAGCTAGAGGGATCCTGAGGTCACTGTAGCAACACGAAAGAGCTCCGTGGACTAAAAATCAACTCGAGATGAGAGGTTAGTCCCTGGCTTCGACTCCAGAGGAATACCACCCAACCAGACGCACCTCAAGAGGAGGCTTCTGGCAGCTTTAGGTATGTGAGAGGTATCCTGAGATTGCAGCCTCAAGTGGAATGGACACCGCAATGCCCTGACTCGAAATAAGGCCGGATAACCCTGCATTGACATAAATGCAGGCTCGTCTTACATCTCCCAAGACGAAAGGATGTCTGAATCACCTGTGGAAACCACAGAGAAAGACCTAGTTCCCCACCTCATCGCGACCGGAGGCCTCACATCCTTTGAAAACTCCAGAGGTACGCGGAGATTAGTGCCTCCAAAGGAAACGATGCCTGACTCCTCATGAAACTTGATAGGAGTCCCAGGATTCCTGTGGCACATGGAAAGGGACACTTGGTCTCCCACCTCAGCTGGAGAGGCGTCCCAATTGCCCTGCCAAGCCTCGAGGAGAATCCCGAGTTGTCCCTCGCAACTAGGCAGGAGTCCTGACGTGGCTGAACAAACACGTGTGTGGAAGGGCCATCCCCGTCGTAACTCGAGAATATACCCCAGGTTCCCGCCGCAACTCGACAAAAACCATGAGACTTCCCCCTCGCCGTGAGATGAGGCCCGATTCCCCTGCACTGCGTGCAGAGCAATTCCGTCTTGCACATCACACATGAAAGGAGCCTTGATTTCCTTGATGGCACTCCAGAGAAACCCCAAGAACACTGTTTCAAGGCTAGAGGGATCATGAGGTCACTGTAGCAACACAAAAGAGCTCCGTGGACCAAAAATCAACTCGAGATGAGAGGTCAGTCCCTGGCGTCGACTCCAGAGGAATACCACCTTACCACAAGCACCTCAAGAGGAGGCTTCTCTCAGCTCTAGGTATGTGAGAGGGACCCTGAGTTTGCGGCCTCAAGTGGAATGGAGACCGCGATGCCCTGACTCGAAATAAGGCCGGATATCCCTGCAGTGACTTGAATGGAGGCTCGTCTTGCATCTCCCAAGATTAAAGGATGTCTGAATCTCCTGTGGAGACCACAGAGAAAGACCTAGTTCCCCACCTCATCGCGACCGGAGGCCTCACATCCTTTGAAAACTCCAGAGGTACGCAGAGATCAGTGCCACCAAAGGAGACGATGCCTGACTCCACGTGGAACTTGATAGGAGTCCCAGGATTCCTGTGGCACGTGGAAAGGGACCCTTGGTCTCCCGCCTCAGCTGGAGAGGCATCCCAATTGCCCTGCCAAGCCTCGAGGAGAATCCCGAGTTGTCCCTCGCAACTAGGCAGGAGTCCTGACGTCGCTGCACAAACACGTGGGTGGAAGGGCCATCCCCGTCGTAACTCGAGAATATACCCCAGCTTCCCGCCGCAACTCGAGAAAAACCATCAGACTTCCCCCCTCGCCGCGAGATGAGGCCCGATTCCCCTGCACTGCGTGCAGAGCAATTCCGTCTTGCACATCACACATGAAAGGAGCCTTGATTTCCTTGATAGCACTCCAGAGAAACCCCAAGAACACTGTTTCAAGGCTAGAGGGATCCTGACGTCACTGGAGCAACACGAAAGAGCTCCGTGGACCACAAATCAACTCGAGATGAGAGGTTAGTCCCTGGCTTCGACTCCAGAGGAATACCACCTTACCACAAGCACCTCAAGAGGAGGCTTCTCTCAGGTCTAGGTATGTGAGAGGGACCCTGCGTTTGCGGCCTCAATTGGAATGGACACCGCGATGCCCTGACTCGAGATAAGGCCGGATATCCCTGCAGTGACTTGAATGCAGGCTCGTCTTGCATCTCCCAAGACGAAAGGATGTCTGAATCCCCTGTGGAGACCACAGAGAAAGACCTAGTTCCCCACCTCATCGCGACCGGCGGCCTCACATCCTTTGAAAACTCCAGAGGTACGCGGAGATCAGTGCCTCCAAAGGAGACGATGCCTGACTCCTCGTGAAACTTGATAGGAGTCCCAGGATTCCTGTGGCACGTGGAAAGCGACCCTTGGTCTCCCGCCTCAGCTGGAGAGGCGTCCCAATTGCCCTGCCAAGCCTCGAGGAGAATCCCGAGTTGTCCCTCGCAACTAGGCAGGAGTCCTGACGTCGCTGAAGAAACACGTGTGTGGAAGAGCTATCCCAGTCGTAACTCGAGAATATACCCCAGGTTCCCGCCGCAACTCGAGAAAAACCATGAGACTTCCCCCCTCGCCGCGAGATGAGGCCCGATTCCCCTGCACTGCGTGCAGAGCAATTCCGTGTTGCACATCACACATGAAAGGAGCCTTGATTTCCTTGATGGCACTCCAGAGAAACCCCAAGAACACTGTTTCAAGGCTAGAGGGATCCTGACGTCACTGGAGCAACACGAAAGATCTCCGTGGACCACAAATCAACTCGAGATGAGAGGTTAGTCCCTGGCTTCGACTCCAGAGGAATACCACCTTACCACAAGCACCTCAAGAGGAGGTTTCTCTCAGCTCTAGCTATGTGAGAGGGACCCTGAGTTTGCGGCCTCAAGTGGAATGGACACCGCAATGCCCTGACTCGAAATAAGGCCGGATAACCCTGCATTGACATAAATGCAGGCTCGTCTTTCATCTCCCAAGATTAAAGGATGTCTGAATCCCCTGTGGAGACCACAGAGAAAGACCTAGTTCCCCACCTCATCGCGACCGGAGGCCTCACATCCTTTGATAACTCCAGAGGTACGCAGAGATCAGTGCCTCCAAAGGAGACGATGCCTGACTCCTCGTGGAACTTGATAGGAGTCCAAGGATTCCTGTGGCACGTGGAAAGGGACACTTGGTCTCCCGCCTCAGGTGGAGAGGCATCCCAATTTCCCTGCCAAGCCTCGAGGAGAATCCCGAGTTGTCCCTCGCAACTAGGCAGAAGTCTTGACGTCGCTGAACAAACACGTGTGCGGAAGGGCCATCCCCTTCGTAACTCGAGAATATACCCCAGGTTCCCGCCGCAACTCGATAAAAACCATGAGACTTCCCCCTCGCCGCGAGATGAGGCCGGATCCCCTACACTGCGTGCAGAGCAATTCCGTGTTTCACATCACACATGAAAGGAGCCTTGATTTCCTTGATGGCACTCCAGAGAAACCCCAAACACTGTTTCAAGGCTAGAGGGATCCTGAGTTCACTGTAGCAACACGAAAGAGCTCCGTGGACCAAAAATCAACTCGAGATGAGGGGTTAGTCCCTGGCTTCGACTCCAGAGGAATACCACCTTACCACAAGCACGTCAAGAGGAGACTTCTCTCAGCTCTAGGTATGTGAGAGGGACCCTGATTTTGTGGCCTCAAGTGGAATGGACACTGCGATGCCCTGACGCGAAATAAGGCCGGATATCCCTGCAGTGACTTGAATGCAGGCTCGTCTTGCATCTCCCAAGACGAAAAGATGTCTGAATCCCCTGTGCAGACCACAGAGAAAGACCTAGTTCCCCACCTCATCGCGACCAGAGGCCTCACATCCTTTGAAAACTCCAGAGGCATGCGGAGATCAGTGCCTCCAAAGGAGACGATGCCTGACTCCTCGTGAAACTTGATAGAGTCCCAGGATTCCTGTGGCACGTGGAAAGGGACCCTTGGTCTCCCCCCTCAGCTGGAGAGGCGTCCCAATTGCCCTGCAAAGCCTCGAGGAGAATCCCGAGTTGTCCCTCGCAACTAGGCAGGAGTCCTGACGTGGCTGAACAAACAGGTGTGTGGAAGGGCCATCCCTGTCGTAACTCGAGAATATACCCCAGCTTCCCGCCGCTACTCGAGAAAAACCATGAGACTTCCCCCCTCGCCGCGAGATGAGGCCCGATTCCCCTACACTACGTGCAGAGCAATTCCGTCTTGCACATCACACATGAAAGGAGCCTTGATTTCCTTGATGGCACTCCAGAGAAACCCCAAGAACACTGTTTCAAGGCTAGAGGCATCCTGACGTCACTGGAGCAACACGAAAGAGCTCCGTGGACCACAAATCAACTCGAGATGAGAGGTTAGTCCCTGGCTTCGACTCCAGAGGAATACCACCTTACCACAAGCACCTCAAGAGGAGGCTTCTCTCAGCTCTAGCTATGTGAGAGGGACCCTGAGTTTGCGGCCTCAAGTGGAATGGACACCGCGATGCCCTGACTCGAGATAAGGCCGGATATCCCTGCAGTGACTTGAATGCAGGCTCGTCTTGCATCTCCCAAGATGAAAGGATGTCTGAATCCCCTGTGGAGACCACAGAGAAAGACCTAGTTCCCCACCTCATGGCGACCGGAGGCCTCACATCCTTTGAAAACTCCAGAGGTACGCGGAGATCAGTGCCTCCAAAGGAGACGATGCCTGACTCCTCGTGAAACTTGATAGGACTCCCAGGATTCCTGTGGCACATGGAAAGTTACACTTTGTCTCCCGCCTCAGCTGGAGAGGCATCCCAATTTCCCTGCCAAGCCTCGAGGAGAATCCCGAATTGTCCCTTGCAACCAGGCAGGGGTCCTGCCGTCGCTGAACAAACATGTGTGTGGAAGGGCCATCCCCGTCGTAACTCAAGAATATACCACAGGTTCCCGCCGCAACTCGAGAAAAACCATGAGACTTCCCCCTCGCCGCGAGATGAGGCCCGATTCTTCTGCACTGCGTGCAGAGCAATTCCGTGTTGCACATCACACATGAAAGGAGCCTTGATTTCCTTGATGGCACTCCAGAGAAACCCCAAGAACACTGTTTCAAGGCTAGAGCGATTCTGACGTCACTGTAGCAAAACGAAAGAGCTCCGTGGACCACAAATCAACTCGAGATGAGAGGTTAGTCCCTGGCTTCGACTCCAGAGGAATACCACCTTACCACAAGCACCTCAAGAGGAGGCTTCTCTCAGCTCTAGCTATGTGAGAGGGTCCCTGAGTTTGCGGCCTCAAGTGGAATGGACATCGCGATGCCCTGACTCGAGATAAGGCCGAATATCCCTGCAGTGACTTGAATGCAGGCTCGTCTTGCATCTCCCAAGACGAAAGGATGTCTGAATCCCCTGTGGAGACCACAGAGAAAGACCTAGTTCCCCACCTCATCGCGACCGGAGGCCTCACATCCTTTGAAAACTCCAGAGGTACGCGGAGATCAGTGCCTCCAAAGGAGACGATGCCTGACTCCTCGTGAAACTTGATAGGAGTCCCAGGATTCCTGTGGCACGTGGAAAGGGACACTTGGTCTCCCGCCTCAGCTGGAGAGGCGTCCCAATTGCCCTGCCAAGCTTCGAGGAGAATCCCGAGTTGTCCCTCGCAACTAGGCAGGAGTCCTGACGTTGCTGCACAAACACGTGGGTGGATGGGCCATTTCCATCGTAACTCGATAATATAGCCCAGGTTCCCGCCGCAACTCGAAATAAACCATGAGACTTCCCCCTCGCCGCGAGATGAGGCCCGATTCCCCTACACTGCGGGCAGAGCAATTCCGTCTTGCACAACACACATGAAAGGAGACTTGATTTCCTTCATGGCACTCCAGAGAAACCCCAAGAGCACTGTTTCAAGGCTAGAGGGATCCTGAGGTCACTGTAGCAACAAGAAAGAACTCTGTTGACCAAAAATCGTCTCGAGATGAGAGGTTAGTCCCTAACTTCGACTCCAGAGGAATACCACCTAACCACAAGCACCTCAAGAGGAGGCTTCTCGCAGCTTTAGGTATGTGAGAGGTATCCTGAGATTGCAGCCTCAAGTGGAATGGACACCGCAATGCCCTGACTCGAAATAAGGCCGGATAACCCTGCATTGACATAAATGCAGGCTAGTCTTGCATCTCCCAAGACGACAGGATGTCTGAATCACCTGTGGAGACCACAGAGAAAGACCTAGTTCCCCACCTCATCGCGACCGGAGGCCTCACATCCTTTGAAAACTCCAGAGGTACGCGGAGATCAGTGCTTCCAAAGGAAACGATGCCTGACTCCTCATGAAACTTGATAGGAGTCCCAGGATTCCTGTGGCAAATGGAAAGGGACACTTGGTCTCCCACCTCAGCTGGAGAGGCTTCCCAATTGCCCTGTCAAGCCTCGAGGAGAATCCCGAGTTGTCCCTCGCAACTAGGCAGGAGTCCTGACGTCGCTGAACAAACACGTGTGTGGAAGGGCCATACCCGTCGTAACTCGAGAATATACCCCAGGTTCCCGCCGCAACTCGAGAAAAACCATGAGACTTCCCCCTCGCCGTGAGATGAGGCCCGATTCCCCTGCACTGCGTGCAGAGCAATTCCGTGTTGCACATCACACATGAAAGGAGCCTTGATTTCCTTGATGGCACTCCAGAGAAACCCCAAGAACACTGTTTCAAGGCTAGAGGGATCATGAGGTCACTGTAGCAACACAAAAGAGCTCTGTGGACCAAAAATCAACTCGAGATGAGAGGTCAGTCCCTGGCTTTGACTCCAGAGGAATACCACCTTACCACAACCACCTCAAGAGGAGGCTTCTCTCAGCTCTAGGTATGTGAGAGGGACCCTGAGTTTGCGGCCTCAAGTGGAATGGACACCGCGATGCCCTAACTCGAAATAAGGCCGGATATCCCTGCAGTGACTTGAATGAAGGCTCGTCTTGCATCTCCCAAGATTAAAGGATGTCTGAATCCCCTGTGGTGACCACAGAGAAAGACCTAGTTTCCCACCTCATCGCGACCGGAGGCCTCACATCCTTTGATAACTCCAGAGGTACGCAGAGATCAGTGCCTCCAAAGGAGACGATGCCTGACTCCTCGTGGAACTTGATAGGAGTCCAAGGATTCCTGTGGCACGTGGAAAGGGACCCTTGGTCTCCCGCCTCAGCTGGAGAGGCATCCCAATTTCCCTGCCAAGCCTCGAGGAGAATCCCGAGTTGTCCCTCGCAACTAGGCAGAAGTCTTGACGTCGCTGAACAAACACGTGGGTGTAAGGGCCATCCCCGTCGTAACTCGAGAGTATACCCCAGGTTCCCGCCGCAATCCGAGAAAAACCATGAGACTACCCCCTCGCCGCGAGATGAGGCCGGATCCCTTACACTGCGTGCAGAGCAATTCCGTGTGGCACATCACACATGAAAGGAGCCTTGATTTCCTTGATGGCACTCCAGAGAAACCCCAAGAACACTGTTTCAAGGCTACAGGGATCCTGAGGTCACTGTAGCAACAAGAAAGAGCTCCGTGGACCAAAAATCAACTCGAGATGAGGGGTTAGTCCCTGGCTTCGACTCCAGAGGAATACCACCTTACCACAAGCACCTCAAGAGGAGGCTTCTCTCAGCTCTAGCTATGTGAGAGGGACCCTGATTTTGCGGCCTCAAGTGGAATGGGCACTGCAATGCCCTGACGCGAAATAAGGCCGGATATCCCTGCAGTGACTTGAATGCAGGCTCGTCTTGCATCTCCCAAGACGAAAAGATGTCTGAATCCCCTGGGCAGACCACAGAGAAAGACCTAGTTCCCCACCTCATCGCGACCGGAGGCCTCACATCCTTTGAAAACTCCAGAGGCACGCGGAGATCAGTGCCTCCAAAGGAGACGATGCCTGACTCCTCGTGAAACATGATAGAGTCCCAGGATTCCTGTGGAACGTGGAAAGGGACCCTTGGTCTCCCGCCTCAGCTGGAGAGGCGTCCCAATTGCCCTGCCAAGCCTCGAGGAGAATCCCGAGTTGTCCCTCGCAACTAGGCCGGAGTCCTGACGTGGCTGAACAAACACATGTGTGGAAGGGCCATCCCCGTCGTAACTTGAGAATATACCCCAGCTTCCCGCCGCAACTCGAGAAAAACCATGAGACTTCCCCCCTCGCCGCGAGATGAGGCCCGATTCCCCTGCACTGCGTGCAGAGCAATTCCGTCTTGCACATCACACATGAAAGGAGCCTTGATTTCCTTGATGGCACTCCAGAGAAACCCCAAGAACACTGTTTCAAGGCTAGAGGGATCCTGACGTCACTGGAGCAACACGAAAGAGCTCCGTGGACCACAAATCAACTCGAGATGAGAGGTTAGTCCCTGGCTTCGACTCCAGAGGAATACCACCTTACCACAAGCACCTCAAGAGGAGGCTTCTCTCAGCTCTAGCTATGTGATAGGGTCCCTGAGTTTGCCACCTCAAGTGGAATGGACATCGTGATGCCCTGACTCGAGATAAGGCCGGATATCCCTGCAGTGACTTGAATGCAGGCTCGTCTTGCATCTCCCAAGACGAAAGGATGTCTGAATCCCCTGTGGAGACCAAAGAGAAAGACCTAGTTCCCCACCTCATCGCGACCGGCGGCCTCACATCCTTTGAAAACTCCAGAGGTACGCGGAGATCAGTGCCTCCAAAGGAGACGATGCCTGACTCCTCGTGAAACTTGATAGGAGTCCCAGGATTCCTGTGGCACGTGGAAAGGGACACTTGGTCTCCCGCCTCAGCTGGAGAGGCGTCCCAATTGCCCTGCCAAGCCTCGAGGAGAATCCCGATTTGTCCCTCGCAACTAGGCAGGAGTCCTGACATCGCTGAAGAAACACGTGTGTGGAAGGGCTATCCCAGTCGTAACTCGAGAATATACCCCAGGTTCCCGCCGCAACTCGAGAAAAACCATGAGACTTCCCCCTTGCCGCGAGATGAGGCCCGATTCCCCTGCACTGCGTGCAGAGCAATTCCGTGTTGCACATCACACATGAAAGGAGCCTTGATTTCCTTGGTGGCACTCCAGGGAAACCCCAAGAACACTGTTTCAAGGCTAGAGGGTAACTGAGGTCACTGTAGCAAAACGAAAGAGCTCCGTGGACCAATAATCAACTCGAGATGAGAGGTTAGTCCCTGGCTTCGACTCCAGAGGAATACCACCTTACCACAAGCACCTCAAGAGGAGGCTTCTCTCAGCTCTAGGTATGTGAGAGGGACCCGGAGTTTGCGGCCTCAAGTGGAATGGACACCGCGATGCCCTGACTCGAAATAAGGCCGGATATCCCTGCAGTGACTTGAATGCAGGCTCGTCTTGCATCTCCCAAGATGAAAGGATGTCCGAATCCCCTGTGGAGACCACAGAGAAAGACCTAGTTCCCCACCTCATGGCGACCGGCGGCCTCACATCCTTTGAAAACTCCAGAGGTACGCGGAGATCAGTGCCTCCAAAGGAGAAGATGCCTGACTCCTCGTGAAACTTGATAGGAGTCCCAGGATTCCTGTGGCACGTGGAAAGGGACCCTTGGTCTCCCACCTCAGCTGGAGAGGTGTCCCAATTGCCCTGCCAAGCCTCGAGGAGAATCCCGAGTTGTCCCTCGCAACTAGGCAGGAGTCGTGACGTCGCTGAAGAAACACGTGTGTGGAAGGGCTATCCCAGTCGTAACTCGAGAATATACCCCAGGTTCCCGCCGCAACTCGAGAAAAACCATGAGACTTCCCCCTGGCCGCGAGATGAGGCCCGATTCCCCTGCACTCCGTGCAGAGCAATTCCGTGTTGCACATCACACATGAAAGGAGCCTTGATTTCCTTGATGGCACTCCAGAGAATCCCCTAGAACACTGTTTCAAGGCTAGAGGGATCCTGAGGTCACTGTAGCAACAAGAAAGAGTTCCGAGGACCAAGAATCAACTCGAGATGAGAGGTTAGTCCCTGGCTTCGACTCCAGAGGAATACCACCTTACCACAAGCACCTCAAGAGGAGGCTTCTCTCAGCTCTAGGTATGTGGGAGGGACCCTGAATTTTCGGCCTCAAGTGGAATGGACACCACTATGCCCTGACTCGAAATAAGGCCGGATATCCCTGCAGTGACTTGAATGCAGGCTCGTCTTGCATCTCCCAAGATGAAAGGATGTCTGAATCCCCTGTGGAGACCACAGAGAAAGACCTAGTTCCCCACCTCATCGCGACCGGAGGCCTCACATCCTTTGATAACTCCAGAGGTACGCAGAGATCAGTGCCTCCAAAGGAGACGATGCCTGACTCCTCGTGGAACTTGATAGGAGTCCAAGGATTCCTGTGGCACGTGGAAAGGGACCCTTGGTCTCCTGCCTCAGCTGGAGAGGCATCCCAATTTCCCTGCCAAGCCTCGAGGAGAATTACGAATTGTCCTTCGCAACTAGGCAGAAGTCTTGACGTCGCTGAACAAACACGTGTGTGGAAGGGCCATCCCCGTCGTAACTCGAGAATATACCCCAGGTTCCCGCCGCAACTCGATAAAAACCATGAGACTTCCCCCTCGCCGCGAGATGAGACCGGATCCCCTACACTGCGTGCAGAGCAATTCCGTGTGGCACATCACACATGAAAGGAGCCTTGATTTCCTTGATGGCACTCCAGAGAAACCCCAAGAACACTGTTTCAAGGCAGGAGGGATCCTGAGGTCACTGTAGCAACACGAAAGAGCTCCGTGGACCAAAAATCAACTCGAGATGAGGGGTTAGTCCCTGGCTTCGACTCAAGAGGAATACCACCTTACCACAAGCACCTCAAGAGGAGGCTTCTCTCAGCTCTAGGTATGTGAGAGGGACCCTGATTTTGCGGCCTCAAGTGGAATGGACACTGCGATGCCCTGACGCGAAATAAGGCCGGATATCCCTGCAGTGACTTGAATGCAGGCTCGTCTTGCATCTCCCAAGACGAAAGGATGTCTGAAACCCCTGTGGAGACCACAGAGAAAGACCTAGTTCCCCACCTCATCGCGACCGGAGGCCTCACATCCTTTGAAAACTCCAGAGGCACGCGGAGATCAGTGCCTCCAAAGGAGACGATGCCTGACTCCTCGTGAAACTTGATAGAGTCTCAGGATTCCTGTGGCACGTGGAAAGGGACCCTTGGTCTCCCGCCTCAGCTGGACAGGCGTCCCAATTGCCCTGCCAAGCCTCGAGGAGAATCCCGAGTTGTCCCTCGCAACTAGGCAGGAGTCCTGACGTGGCTGAACAAACACGTGTGTGGAAGGGCCATCCCCTTCGTAACTCGAAAATATACCCCAGGTTCCCGCCGCAACTCGAGAAAAACCATGAGACTTCCCCCTCGCCGCGAGATGAGGCCCGATTCCCCTCCACTGCGTGCAGAGCAATTCCGTGTTGCACATCACACATGAAAAGAGCCTTGATTTCCTTGATGGCACTCCAGAGAAACCCCAAGAACACTGTTTCAAGGCTAGAGGGATCCTGAGGTCACTGTAGCCACATGAAAGAGCTCCGTGGACCAAAAATCAACTCGAGATGAGAGGTTAGTCCCTGGCTTCGACTGCAGAGGAATACCACCTTACCACAAGCACCTCAAGAGGAGGCTTCTCTCAGCTCTAGCTATGTGAGAGGGACCCTGAGTTTGCGGCCTCAAGTGGAATGGACACCGCGATGCCCTGACTCGAAATAAGGCCGGATATCCCTGCAGTGACTTGAATGCAGGCTCGTCTTGCATCTCCCAAGGCGAAAAGATGTTTGAATCCCCTGTGGAGACCACAGAGAAAGACCTAGTTCCCCACCTCATCGCGACCGGAGGCCTCACATCCTTTGAAAACTCCAGAGGTACGCGGAGATCAGTGCCTCCAAAGGAGACGATGCCTGACTCCTCGTGAAACTTGATAGGAGTCCCAGGATTCCTGTGGCACGTCTAAAGGGACCCTTGGTCTCCCGCCTCAGCTGGAGAGGCGTCCCAATTGCCCTGCCAAGCCTCGAGGAGAATCCCGAGTTGTCCCTCGCAACTAGGCAGGAGTCCTGACGTCGCTGAACAAACACGTGGGTGGAAGGGCCATCCCCGTCGTAACTCGAGAATATACCCCAGGTTCCCGCCGCAACTCGAGAAAAACCATGAGACTTCCCAGCTGGCCGCGAGATGAGGCCCGATTCCCCTGCACTGCGTGCAGAGCAATTCCGTGTTGCACATCACACATGAAAGGAGCCTTGATTTCCTTGGTGGCACTCCAGGGAAACCCCAAGAACCCTGTTTCAAGGCTAGAGGGATCCTGAGGTCACTGTAGCAACACGAAAGAGCTCCGTGGACCAAAAATCAACTCGAGATGAGAGGTTAGTCCCTGGCTTCGACTCCAGAGGAATACCACCTTACCACAAGCACCTCAAGAGGAGGCTTCTCTCAGCTCTAGGTATGTGAGAGGGACCCTGAGTTTGCGGCCTCAAGTGGAATGGACACCGCGATGCCCTGATGCGAAATAAGGCCGGATATCCCTGCAGTGACTTGAATGCAGGATCGTCTTGCATCTCCCAAGACGAAAAGATGTCTGAATCCCCTGTGGAGACCACAGAGAAAGACCTAGTTCCCCACCTCATCGCGACCGGAGGCCTCACATCCTTTGAAAACTCCAGAGGCACGCGGAGATCAGTGCCTCCAAAGGAGACGATGCCTGACTCCTTGTGAAACTTGATAGAGAACCAGGATTCCTGTGGCACGTGGAAAGGGACCCTTGGTCTCCCGCCTCCGCTGGAGAGGCGTCCCAATTGCCCTGCCAAGCCTCGAGGAGAATCCCGAGTTGTCCCTCGCAACTAGGAAGGAGTCCTGACGTGGCTGAACAAACACGTGTGTGGAAGGGCCATACCCGTCGTAACTCGAGAATATACAGCAGGTTCCCGCCGCAACTCGAGAAAAACCATGAGACTTCCCCCTCGCCGCGAGATGAGGCCCGATTCCCCTGCACTGCGTGCAGAGCAATTCCTTGTTGCACATCACACATGAAAAGAGCCTTGATTTCCTTGATGGCACTCCAGAGAAACCCCAAGAACACTGTTTCAAGGCTAGAGGGATCCTGAGGTCACTGTAGCCACACGAAAGAGCTCCGTGGACCAAAAATCAACTCGAGATGAGAGGTTAGTCCCTGGCTTCGACTCCAGAGGAATACCACCTTACCACAAGCACCTCAAGAGGAGGCTTCTCTCAGCTCTAGCTATGTGAGAGGGACCCTGAGTTTGCGGCCTCAAGTGGAATGGACACTGCAATGCCCTGACGCGAAATAAGGCTGGATATCCCTGCAGTGACTTGAATGCAGGCTCGTCTTGCATCTCCCAAGGCGAAAAGATGTCTGAATCCCCTGTGTAGACCACAGAGAAAGACCTAGTTCCCCACCTCATCGCGACCGGAGGCCTCACATCCTTTGAAAACTCCAGAGGTACGCGGAGATCAGTGCCTCCAAAGGAGACGATGCCTGACTCCTCGTGAAACTTGATAGGAGTCCCAGGATTTCTATGGCACGTGGAAAGGGACCCTTGGTCTCCCGCCTCAGCTGGAGAGGCGTCCCAATTGCCCTGCCAAGCCTCGAGGAGAATCCCGAGTTGTCCCTCGCAACTAGGCAGGAGTCCTGACGTCGCTGAACAAACACGTGGGTGGAAGGGCCATCCCCGTCGTAACTCGAGAATATACCCCAGGTTCCGGCCGCAACTCAAGAAAAACCATGAGACTTCCCCCTCGCCGCGAGATGAGGCCCGATTCCCCTGCACTGCGTGCAGAGCAATTCCGTGTTGCACATCACACATGAAAGGAGCCTTGATTTCCTTGGTGGCACTCCAGAGAAACCCCAAGAACACTGTTTCAAGGCTAGAGGGATCCTGAGGTCACTGTAGTAACACGAAAGAGCTCCGTGGACCACAAATCAACTCGAGATGAGAGGTTAGGCCATGGCTTCGATTCTAGAGGAATACCACCTTACCACAAGCACCTCAAGAGGAGGCTTCTCTCAGCTCTAGGTATGTGAGAGGGACCCTGAGTTTGCGGCCTCAAGTGGAATGGAGACCGCGATGCCCTGACTCGAAATAAGGCCGGATATCCCTGCAGTGACTTGAATGCAGGCTCGTCTTGCATCTCCCAAGACGAAAGGATGTCTGAATCCCCTGTGGAGACCACAGAGAAAGACCTAGTTCCCCACCTCATCGCGACCGGAGGCCTCACATCCTTTGAAAACTCCAGAGGTACGCGGAGATCAGTCCCTCCAAAGGAGACGATGCCTGACTCCTCGTGAAACTTGATAGGAGTCCCAGGATTCCTGTGGCACGTGGAAAGGGACACTTGGTCTCCCGCCTCAGCTGGAGAGGCGTCCCAATTGCCCTGCCAAGCCTCGAGGAGAATCCCGAGTTGTCCCTCGCAACTAGGCAGGAGTACTGACGTCGCTGAACAAACACGTGGGTGGAAGGGCCATCCCCGTCATCACTCGAGAATATACCCCAGGTTCCCACCGCAACTCGAAATAAACCATGAGACTTCCCTCTCGCCGCGAGATAAGGCCCGATTCTCCTACACTGCGGGCAGAGCAATTCCGTCTTGCACAACACACATGAAAGGAGACTTGATTTCCTTCATGGCACTCCAGAGAAACCCCAAGAGCACTGTTTCAAGGCTAGAGGGATCCTGAGGTCACTGTAGCAACAAGAAAGAACTCTGTGGACCAAAAATCGTCTCGAGATGAGAGGTTAGTCCCTAACTTCGACTCCAGAGGAATACCACCTAACCACAAGCACCTCAAGAGGAGGCTTCTAGCAGCTTTAGGTATGTGAGAGGTATCCTGAGATTGCAGCCTCAAGTGGAATGGACACCGCAATGCCCTGACTCGAAATAAGGCCGGATAACCCTGCATTGACATAAATGCAGGCTAGTCTTGCATCTCCCAAGACGACAGGATGTCTGAATCACCTGTGGAGACCACAGAGAAAGACCTAGTTCCCCACCTCATCGCGACCGGAGGCCTCACATCCTTTGAAAACTCCAGAGGTACGCGGAGATCAGTGCCTCCAAAGGAAACGATGCCTGACTCCTCATGAAACTTGATAGGAGTCCCAGGATTCCTGTGGCAAATGGAAAGGGACACTTGGTCTCCCACCTCAGCTGGAGAGGCTTCCCAATTGCCCTGTCAAGCCTCGAGGAGAATCCCGAGTTGTCCCTCGCAACTAGGCAGGAGTCCTGACGTCGCTGAACAAACACGTGTGTGGAAGGGCCATACCCGTCGTAACTCGAGAATATACCCCAGGTTCCCGCCGCAACTCGAGAAAAACCATGAGACTTCCCCCTCGCCGTGAGATGAGGCCCGATTCCCCTGCACTGCGTGCAGAGCAATTCCGTGTTGCACATCACACATGAAAGGAGCCTTGATTTCCTTGGTGGCACTCCAGGGAAACCCCAAGAACACTGTTTCAAGGCTAGAGGGTAACTGAGGTCACTGTAGCAAAACGAAAGAGCTCCGTGGACCAAAAATCAACTCGAGATGAGAGGTTAGTCCCTGGCTTCGACTCCAGAGGAATACCACGTTACCACAAGCACCTCAAGAGGAGGCTTCTCTCAGCTCTAGGTATGTGAGAGGGACCCGGAGTTTGCGGCCTCAAGTGGAATGGACACCGCGATGCCCTGACTCGAAATAAGGCCGGATTTCCCTGCAGTGACTTGAATGCAGGCTCGTCTTGCATCTCCCAAGATGAAAGGATGTCCGAATCCCCTGTGGAGACCACAGAGAAAGACCTAGTTCCCCACCTCATGGCGACCGGCGGCCTCACATCCTTTGAAAACTCCAGAGGTACGCGGAGATCAGTGCCTCCAAAGGAGACGATGCCTGACTCCTCGTGAAACTTGATAGAGTCCCAGGATTCCTGTGGCACGTGGAAAGGGACCCTTGGTCTCCCACCTCAGCTGGAGAGGTGTCCCAATTGCCCTGCCAAGCCTCGAGGAGAATCCCGAGTTGTCCCTCGCAACTAGGCAGGAGTCGTGACGTCGCTGAAGAAACACGTGTGTGGAAGGGCTATCCCAGTCGTAACTCGAGAATATACCCCAGGTTCCCGCCGCAACTCGAGAAAAACCATGAGACTTCCCCCTGGCCGCGAGATGAGGCCCGATTCCCCTGCACTCCGTGCAGAGCAATTCCGTGTTGCACATCACACATGAAAGGAGCCTTGATTTCCTTGATGGCACTCCAGAGAATCCCCTAGAACACTGTTTCAAGGCCAGAGGGATCCTGAGGTCACTGTAGCAACAAGAAAGAGTTCCGAGGACCAAGAATCAACTCGAGATGAGAGGTTAGTCCCTGGCTTCGACTCCAGAGGAATACCACCTTACCACAAGCACCTCAAGAGGAGGCTTCTCTCAGCTCTAGGTATGTGGGAGGGACCCTGAATTTTCGGCCTCAAGTGGAATGGACACCACTATGCCCTGACTCGAAATAAGGCCGGATATCCCTGCAGTGACTTGAATGCAGGCTCGTCTTGCATCTCCCAAGATGAAAGGATGTCTGAATCCCCTGTGGAGACCACAGAGAAAGACCTAGTTCCCCACCTCATCGCGACCGGAGGCCTCACATCCTTTGATAACTCCAGAGGTACGCAGAGATCAGTGCCTCCAAAGGAGACGATGCCTGACTCCTCGTGGAACTTGAAAGGAGTCCAAGGATTCCTGTGGCACGAGGAAAGGGACCCTTGGTCTCCTGCCTCAGCTGGAGAGGCATCCCAATTTCCCTGCCAAGCCTCGAGGAGAATTACGAATTGTCCTTCGCAACTAGGCAGGAGTCTTGACGTCGCTGAACAAACACGTGTGTGGAAGGGCCATCCCCGTCGTAACTCGAGAATATACCCCAGGTTCCCGCCGCAACTCGATAAAAACCATGAGACTTCCCCCTCGCCGCGAGTTGAGGCCGGATCCCCTACACTGCGTGCAGAGCAATTCCGTGTGGCACATCACACATGAAAGGAGCCTTGATTTCCTTGATGGCACTCCAGAGAAACCCCAAGAACACTGTTTCAAGGCAGGAGGGATCCTGAGGTCACTGTAGCAACATGAAAGAGCTCCGTGGACCAAAAATCAACTCGAGATGAGGGGTTAGTCCCTGGCTTCGACTCAAGAGGAATACCACCTTACCACAAGCACCTCAAGAGGAGGCTTCTCTCAGCTCTAGGTATGTGAGAGGGACCCTGATTTTGCGGCCTCAAGTGGAATGGACACTGCGATGCCCTGACGCGAAATAAGGCCGGATATCCCTGCAGTGACTTGAATGCAGGCTCGTCTTGCATCTCCCAAGACGAAAGGATGTCTGAATCCCCTGTGGAGACCACAGAGAAAGACCTAGTTCCCCACCTCATCGCGACCGGAGGCCTCACATCCTTTGAAAACTCCAGAGGCACGCGGAGATCAGTGCCTCCAAAGGAGACGATGCCTGACTCCTCGTGAAACTTGATAGAGTCCCAGGATTCCTGTGGCACGTGGAAAGGGACACTTGGTCTCCCGCCTCAGCTGGACAGGCGTCCCAATTGCCCTGCCAAGCCTCGAGGAGAATCCCGAGTTGTCCCTCGCAACTAGGCAGGAGTCCTGACGTGGCTGAACAAACACGTGTGTGGAAGGGCCATCCCCTTCGTAACTCGAGAATATACCCCAGGTTCCTGCCGCAACTCGAGAAAAACCATGAGACTTCCCCCTCGCCGCGAGATGAGGCCCGATTCCCCTGCACTGCATGCAGAGCAATTCCGTGTTGCACATCACACATGAAAAGAGCCTTGATTTCCTTGATGGCACTCCAGAGAAACCCCAAGAACACTGTTTCAAGGCTAGAAGGATCCTGAGGTCACTGTAGCCACATGAAAGAGCTCCGTGGACCAAAAATCAACTCGAGATGAGAGGTTAGTCCCTGGCTTCGACTCCAGAGGAATACCACCTTACCACAAGCACCTCAAGAGGAGGCTTCTCTCAGCTCTAGCTATGTGAGAGGGACCCTGAGTTTGCGGCCTCAAGTGGAATGGACACCGCGATGCCCTGACTCGAAATAAGGCCGGATATCCCTGCAGTGACTTGAATGCAGGCTCGTCTTGCATCTCCCAAGGCGAAAAGATGTTTGAATCCCCAGTGGAGACCACAGAGAAAGACCTAGTTCCCCACCTCATCGCGACCGGAGGCCTCACATCCTTTGAAAACTCCAGAGGTACGCGGAGATCAGTGCCTCCAAAGGAGACGATGCCTGACTCCTCGTGAAACTTGATAGGAGTCCCAGGATTCCTGTGGCACGTCTAAAGGGACCCTTGGTCTCCCGCCTCAGCTGGAGAGGCGTCCCAATTGCCCTGCCAAGCCTCGAGGAGAATCCCGAGTTGTCCCTCGCAACTAGGCAGGAGTCCTGACGTCGCTGAACAAACACGTGGGTGGAAGGGCCATCCCCGTCGTAACTCGAGAATATACCCCAGGTTCCCGCCGCAACTCGAGAAAAACCATGAGACTTCCCAGCTGGCCGCGAGATGAGGCCCGATTCCCCTGCACTGCGTGCAGAGCAATTCCGTGTTGCACATCACACATGAAAGGAGCCTTGATTTCCTTGGTGGCACTCCAGGGAAACCCCAAGAACCCTGTTTCAAGGCTAGAGGGATCCTGAGGTCACTGTAGCAACACGAAAGAGCTCCGTGGACCAAAAATCAACTCGAGATGAGAGGTTAGTCCCTGGCTTCGACTCCAGAGGAATACCACCTTACCACAAGCACCTCAAGAGGAGGCTTCTCTCAGCTCTAGGTATGTGAGAGGGACCCTGAGTTTGCGGCCTCAAGTGGAATGGACACCGCGATGCCCTGATGCGAAATAAGGCCGGATATCCCTGCAGTGACTTGAATGCAGGATCGTCTTGCATCTCCCAAGACGAAAAGATGTCTGAATCCCCTGTGGAGACCACAGAGAAAGACCTAGTTCCCCACCTCATCGCGACCGGAGGCCTCACATCCTTTGAAAACTCCAGAGGCACGCGGAGATCAGTGCCTCCAAAGGAGACGATGCCTGACTCCTCCTGAAACTTGATAGAGAACCAGGATTCCTGTGGCACGTGGAAAGGGACCCTTGGTCTCCCGCCTCAGCTGGAGAGGCGTCCCAATTGCCCTGCCAAGCCTCGAGGAGAATCCCGAGTTGTCCCTCGCAACTAGGAAGGAGTCCTGACGTGGCTGAACAAACACGTGTGTGGAAGGGCCATCCCCGTCGTAACTCGAGAATATACAGCAGGTTCCCGCCGCAACTCGAGAAAAACCATGAGACTTCCCCCTCGCCGCGAGATGAGGCCCGATTCCCCTGCAC
Organism: Cervus elaphus; assembly: GCF_910594005.1. Lineage (NCBI taxonomy): Eukaryota > Metazoa > Chordata > Mammalia > Artiodactyla > Cervidae > Cervus > Cervus elaphus. The sequence continues at coordinate 10,633,590 of NC_057824.1, read as the reverse complement.
TGCGTGCAGAGCAATTCCTTGTTGCACATCACACATGAAAAGAGCCTTGATTTCCTTGATGGCACTCCAGAGAAACCCCAAGAACACTGTTTCAAGGCTAGAGGGATCCTGAGGTCACTGTAGCCACACGAAAGAGCTCCGTGGACCAAAAATCAACTCGAGATGAGAGGTTAGTCCCTGGCTTCGACTCCAGAGGAATACCACCTTACCACAAGCACCTCAAGAGGAGGCTTCTCTCAGCTCTAGGTATGTGAGAGGGACCCTGAGTTTGCGGCCTCAAGTGGAATGGACACTGCAATGCCCTGACGCGAAATAAGCCTGGATATCCCTGCAGTGACTTGAATGCAGGCTCGTCTTGCATCTCCCAAGGCGAAAAGATGTCTGAATCCCCTGTGGAGACGACAGAGAAAGACCTAGTTCCCCACCTCATCGCGACCGGAGGCCTCACATCCTTTGAAAACTCCAGAGGTACGCGGAGATCAGTGCCTCCAAAGGAGACGATGCCTGACTCCTCCTGAAACTTGATAGGAATCCCAGGATTCCTATGGCACGTGGAAAGGGACCCTTGGTCTCCCGCCTCAGCTGGAGAGGCGTCCCAATTGCCCTACCAAGCCTCGAGGAGAATCCCGAGTTGTCCCTCACAACTAGGCAGGAGTCCTGACGTCGCTGAACAAACACGTGGGTGGAAGGGCCATCCCCGTCGTAACTCGAGAATATACCCCAGGTTCCGGCCGCAACTCAAGAAAAACCATGAGACTTCCCCCTCGCCGCGAGATGAGGCCCGATTCCCCTGCACTGCGTGCAGAGCAATTCCGTGTTGCACATCACACATGAAAGGAGCCTTGATTTCCTTGGTGGCACTCCAGAGAAACCCCAAGAACACTGTTTCAAGGTTGAGGGATCCTGAGGTCACTGTAGTAACACGAAAGAGCTCCGTGGACCACAAATCAACTCGAGATGAGAGGTTAGGCCATGGCTTCGATTCTAGAGGAATACCACCTTACCACAAGCACCTCAAGAGGAGGCTTCTCTCAGCTCTAGGTATGTGAGAGGGACCCTGAGTTTGCGGCCTCAAGTGGAATGGACACTGCGATGCCCTGACGCGAAATAAGGCCGGATATCCCTGCAGTGACTTGAATGCAGGCTCGTCTTGCATCTCCCAAGACGAAAGGATGTCTGAATCCCCTGTGTAGACCACAGAGAAAGACCTAGTTCACCACCTCATCGTGACCGGAGGCCTCACATCCTTTGAAAACTCCAGACGTATGCGGAGAACAGTGCCTCCAAAGGAGACGATGCCTGACTCCTCGTGAAACTTGATAGGAGTCCCAGGATTCCTGTGGCACGTGGAAAGGGACCCTTGGTCTCCGGCCTCAGCTGGAGAGGCGTCCCAATTGCCCTGCCAAGCCTCGAGGAGAATCCTGAGTTGTCCCTCGCAAATAGGCAGGAGTCCTGACGTCGCTGAACAAACACGTGGGTGGAAGGGCCATCCCCGTCGTAACTCGAGAATATACCCCAGCTTCCCGCCGCAACTCGAGAAAAACCATGAGACTTCCCCCTCGCCGCGAGATGAGGCCCGATTCCCCTGCACTGCATGCAGAGCAATTCCGTGTTGCACATCACACATGAAAGGACCCTTGATTTCCTTGATGGCAATCCAGAGAAACCCCAAGAACACTGTTTCAAGGCTAGAGGGATCCTGAGGTCACTGTAGCAACACGAAAGAGCTCCGTGGACCAAGAATCAACTCGAGATGAGAGGTTAGTCCCTGGCTTCGACTCCAGAGGAATACCACCTTACCACAAGCACCTCAAGAGGAGGCTTCTCTCAGCTATAGGTATGTGAGAGGGACCCTGAGTTTGCGGCCTCAAGTGGAATGGACACCGCGATGCCCTGACGCGAAATAAGGCCGGATATCCATGCAGTGACTTGAATGCAGGCTCGTCTTGCATCTCCCAAGACGAAAGGATGTCTGAATCCCCTGTGGAGACCACAGAGAAAGACCTAGTTCCTCACCTCATCGCGACCGGAGGCCTCACGTCCTTTGAAAACTCCAGAGGTACGCGGAGATCAGTGCCTCCAAAGGAGACGATGCCTGACTCCTCGTGAAACTTGATAGGAGTCCCAGGATTCCTGTGGCACGTGGAAAGGGACCCTTGGTCTCCCGCCTCGGATGGAGAGGCGTCCCAATTTCCCTACCAAGCCTCGAGGAGAATCCCGATTTGTCCCTTGCAACTAGGCAGGAGTCCTGCCATCGCTGAACAAACACGTGGGTGGAAGGGCCATCCCCGTCTTAACTCGAGAATATACGCCAGGTTGCCGCCGCAACATGAGAAAAACCATGAGACTTCCCCCTCGCCGCGAGATGAGGCCCGATTCCCCTGCACTGCGTGCAGAGAAATTCCGTGTTGCACATCACACATGAAAGGAGCCTTGATTTCCTTGATGGCACTCCAGAGAAACCCCAAGAACACTGTTTCAAGGTTGAGGGATCCTGAGGTCACAGTAACAGCACGAAAGAGCTCCGTGGACCAAAAATCAACTCGAGATGAGAGGTTAGTCCCTGGCTTCGACTCCAGAGGAATACCACCTTACCACAAGCACCTCAAGAGGAGGCTTCTCTCAGCTCTAGGTATGTGAGAGGGACCCTGAGTTTGCGGCCTCAAGTGGAATGGAGACCGCGATGCCCTGACTGGAAATAAGGCCGGATATCCCTGCAGTGACTTGAATGCAGGCTCGTCTTGCATCTCCCAAGACGAAAGGATGTCTGAATCCCCTGTGGAGACCACAGAGAAAGACCTAGTTCCCCACCTCATCGCGACCGGAGGCCTCACATCCTTTGAAAACTCCAGAGGTACGCGGAGATCAGTGCCTCCAAAGGAGACGATGCCTGACTCCTCGTGAAACTTGATAGGAGTCCCAGGATTCCTGTGGCACGTGGAAAGGGACCCTTGGTCTCCCGCCTCAGCTGGAGAGGCGTCCCAATTGCCCTGCAAAGCCTCGAGGAGATTCCCGAGTTGTCCCTCGCAACTAGGCAGGAGTCCTGACGTCGCTGAACAAACACGTGGGTGGAAGGACCATCCCCATCGTAACTCGAGAATATACCCCAGGTTCCCGCCGCAACTCGAGAAAAACCATGAGACTTCCCCCTCGCCGCGAGATGAGGCCCGATTCCCCTGAACTGCGTGCAGAGCAATTCCGTGTTGCACATCACACATGAAAGGAGCCTTGATTTCCTTGATGGCACTCCAGAGAAACCCCAAGAACACTGTTTCAAGGTTGAGGGATCCTGAGGTCACTGTAGCAACACGAAAGAGCTCCGTGGACCAAAAATCAACTCGAGATGAGAGGTTAGTCCCTGGCTTCGACTCCAGAGGAATACCACCTTACCACAAGCACCTCAAGAGGAGGTTTCTCTCAGCTCTATGTATGTGAGAGGGACCCTGAGTTTGCGGCCTCAAGTGGAATGGAGACCGCGATGCCCTGACTCGAAATAAGGCCGGATATCCCTGCAGTGACTTGAATGCAGGCTCGTCTTGCATCTCCCAAGACGAAAGGATGTCTGAATCCCCTGTGGAGACCACAGAGAAAGACCTAGTTCCCCACCTCATCGCGACCGGAGGCCTCACATCCTTTGAAAACTCCAGAGGTACGCGGAGATTAGTGCCTCCAAAGGAGACGATGCCTGACTCCTCGTGAAACTTGATAGGAGTCCCAGGATTCCTGTGGCACGTGGAAAGGGACCCTTGGTCTCCCGCCTCAGCTGGAGAGGCGTCCCAATTTCCCTGCCAAGCCTCGAGGAGAATCCCGAGTTGTCCCTCGCAACTAGGCAGGAGTCCTGACGTCGCTGAACAAACACGTGGGTGGAAGGGCCATCCCCGTTGTAACTCGAGAATATAACCCAGGTTCCCGCCGCAACTCGAGAAAAACCATGAGACTTCCCCCTCGCCGCGAGATGAGGCCCGATTCCCCTGCACTGCGTGCAGAGCAATTCCGTGTTGCACATCACACATGAAAGGAGACTTGATTTCCTTGATGGCACTCCAGAGAAACCCCAAGAACACTGTTTCAAGGATAGCGGGATCCTGAGGTCACTGTAGCAACAGGAAAGAGCTCCGTGGACCAACAATCAACTCGAGATGAGAGGTTAGTCCCTGGCTTCGACTCCAGAGGAATACCACCTTACCACAAGCACCTCAAGAGGAGGCTTCTCTCAGCTCTAGCTATGTGCTGAGTTTGCGGCCTCAAGTGGAATGGAGACCGCGATGCCCTGACGCGAAATAAGGCCGGATATCCCTGCAGTGACTTGAATGCAGGCTCGTCTTCCCACTCCCAAGACGAAAGGATGTCTGAATCCCCTGTGGAGACCACAGAGAAAGACCTAGTTCCCCACCTCATCGCGACCGGAGGCCTCACATCCTTTGAAAACTCCAGAGGTACGTGGAGATCAGTGCCTCCAAAGGAAACGATGCCTGACTCCTCGTGAAACTTGATAGGAGTCCCAGGATTCCTGTGGTACGTGGAAAGGGACCCTTGGTCTCCCGCCTCAGCTGGAGAGGCGTCCCAATTGCCCTGCCAAGCCTCGAGGAGAATCCCGAGTTGTCCCTCGCAACTAGGCAGGAGTCCTGACGTCGCTGAACAAACACGTGTGTGGAAGGGCCATCCCCGTCGTAACTTGAGAATATACCCCAGGTTCCCGCCGCAACTCGAGAAAAACCATGAGACTTCCCCCTCGCCGCGAGATGAGGCCTGGTTCCCCTGCACTGCGTGCAGAGCAATTCCGTGTTGCACATCACACATGAAAGTAGCCTTGATTTCCTTGATGGCACTCCAGAGAAACCCCAAGAACACTGTTTCAAGGTTGAGGGATCCTGAGGTCACTGTAGCAACACGAAAGAGCTACGTGGACAAAAAATCAACTCGAGATGAGAGGTTAGTCCCTGGCTTCGACTCCAGAGGAATACCACCTTACCACAAGCACCTCAAGAGGAGGTTTCTCTCAGCTCTAGGTATGTGAGAGGGACCCTGAGTTTGCGGCCTCAATTGGAATGGAGACCGCGATGCCCTGACTCGAAATAAGGCCGGATATCCCTGCAGTGACTTGAATGCAGGCTCGTCTTGCATCTCCCAAGACGAAAGGATGTCTGAATCCCCTGTGGAGACCACAGAGAAAGACCTAGTTCCCCACCTCATCGCGACCGGAGGCCTCACATCCTTTGAAAACTCCAGAGGTACGCGGAGATCAGTGCCTCCAAAGGAGACGATGCCTGACTCCTCGTGAAACTTGATAGGAGTCCCAGGATTCCTGTGGCACGTGGAAAGGGACCCTTGGTCTCCCGCCTCAGCTGGAGAGGCGTCCCAATTGCCCTGCAAAGCCTCGAGGAGATTCCCGAGTTGTCCCTCGCAACTAGGCAGGAGTCCTGACGTCGCTGAACAAACACGTGGGTGGAAGCACCATCCCCATCGTAACTCGAGAATATACCCCAGGTTCCCGCCGCAACTCGAGAAAAACCATGAGACTTCCCCCTCGCCGCGAGATGAGGCCCGATTCCCCTGAACTGCGTGCAGAGCAATTCCGTGTTGCACATCACACATGAAAGGAGCCTTGATTTCCTTGATGGCACTCCAGAGAAACCCCAAGAACACTGTTTCAAGGTTGAGGGATCCTGAGGTCACTGTAGCAACACGAAAGAGCTCCGTGGACCAAAAATCAACTCGAGATGAGAGGTTAGTCCCTGGCTTCGACTCCAGAGGAATACCACCTTACCACAAGCACCTCAAGAGGAGGTTTCTCTCAGCTCTATGTATGTGAGAGGGACCCTGAGTTTGCGGCCTCAAGTGGAATGGAGACCGCGATGCCCTGACTCGAAATAAGGCCGGATATCCCTGCAGTGACTTGAATGCAGGCTCGTCTTGCATCTCCCAAGACGAAAGGATGTCTGAATCCCCTGTGGAGACCACAGAGAAAGACCTAGTTCCCCACCTCATCGCGACCGGAGGCCTCACATCCTTTGAAAACTCCAGAGGTACGCGGAGATTAGTGCCTCCAAAGGAGACGATGCCTGACTCCTCGTGAAACTTGATAGGAGTCCCAGGATTCCTGTGGCACGTGGAAAGGGACCCTTGGTCTCCCGCCTCAGCTGGAGAGGCGTCCCAATTGCCCTGCCAAGCCTCGAGGAGAATCCCGAGTTGTCCCTCGCAACTAGGCAGGAGTCCTGACGTCGCTGAACAAACACGTGGGTGGAAGGGCCATCCCCGTTGTAACTCGAGAATATAACCCAGGTTCCCGCCGCAACTCGAGAAAAACCATGAGACTTCCCCCTCGCCGCGAGATGAGGCCCGATTCCCCTGCACTGCGTGCAGAGCAATTCCGTGTTGCACATCACACATGAAAGGAGACTTGATTTCCTTGATGGCACTCCAGAGAAACCCCAAGAACACTGTTTCAAGGATAGCGGGATCCTGAGGTCACTGTAGCAACAGGAAAGAGCTCCGTGGACCAACAATCAACTCGAGATGAGAGGTTAGTCCCTGGCTTCGACTCCAGAGGAATACCACCTTACCACAAGCACCTCAAGAGGAGGCTTCTCTCAGCTCTAGCTATGTGCTGAGTTTGCGGCCTCAAGTGGAATGGACACCGCGATGCCCTGACGCGAAATAAGGCCGGATATCCCTGCAGTGATTTGAATGCAGGCTCGTCTTCCCACTCCCAAGACGAAAGGATGTCTGAATCCCCTGTGGAGACCACAGAGAAAGACCTAGTTCCCCACCTCATCGCGACCGGAGGCCTCACATCCTTTGAAAACTCCAGAGGTACGTGGAGATCAGTGCCTCCAAAGGAAACGATGCCTGACTCCTCGTGAAACTTGATAGGAGTCCCAGGATTCCTGTGGTACGTGGAAAGGGACCCTTGGTCTCCCGCCTCAGCTGGAGAGGCGTCCCAATTGCCCTGCCAAGCCTCGAGGAGAATCCCGAGTTGTCCCTCGCAACTAGGCAGGAGTCCTGCCATCGCTGAACTATCACGTGTGTGGAAGGGCCATCCCCGTGGTAACTCGAGAATATACCCCAGGTTCCCGCCGCAACTCGTGAAAAACCATGAGACTTCCCCCTCGGCGCGAGATGAGGCCCGAATCCCCTGCACTGCGTGCAGATCAATTCCGTGTTGCACATCACACATGAAAAGAGCCTTGATTTCCTTGATGGCACTCCAGAGAATCCCCTAGAACACTGTTTCAAGGTTGAGGGATCCTGAGGTCACTGTAGCAACACGAAAGAGCTCCGTGGACCAAAAATCAACTCAAGATGAGAGGTTAGTCCCTGGCTTCGACTCCAGAGGAATACCACCTTACCACAAGCACCTCAAGAGGAGGCTTCTCTCAGCTCTATGTATGTGAGAGGGACCCTGAGTTTGCGGCCTCAAGTGGAATGGAGACCGCGATGCCCTGACTCGAAATAAGGCCGGATATCCCTGCAGTGACTTGAATGCAGGCTCGTCTTGCATCTGCCAAGACGAAATGATGTCTGAATCCCCTGTGGAGACCACAGAGAAAGACCTAGTTCCCCACCTCATCGCGACCGGAGGCCTCACATCCTTTGAAAACTCCAGAGGTTCGCGGAGATCAGTGCCTCCAAAGGAGACGATGCCTGACTCCTCGTGAAACTTGATAGGAGTCCCAGGATTCCTGTGGCACGTGGAAAGGGACCCTTGGTCTCCCGCCTCAGCTGGAGAGGCGTCCCAATTGCCCTGCCAAGCCTCGAGGAGAATCCCGAGTTGTCCCTCGCAACTAGGCAGGAGTCCTGACGTCGCTGAACAAACACGTGTGTGGAAGGGCCATCCCCGTCGTAACTCGAGAATATACCCCAGGTTCCCGCCGCAACTCGAGAAAAACCATGAGACTTCCCCCTCGCCGCGAGATGAGGCCCGATTCCCCTGCACTGCGTGCAGAGCAATTCCGTGTTGCACATCACACATGAAAGGAGCCTTGATTTCCTTGATGGCACTCCAGAGAAACCCCAAGAACACTGTATCAAGGTTGAGGGATCCTGAGGTCACTGTAGCAACACGAAAGAGCTCCGAGGAACAAAAATCAACTCGAGATGAGAGGTTAGTCCCTGGCTTCGACTCCAGAGGAATACCACCTTACCACAAGCACCTCAAGAGGAGGCTTCTCTCAGCTCTATGTATGTGAGAGGGACCCTGAGTTTGCGGCCTCAAGTGGAATGGAGACCGCGATGCCCTGACTCGAAATAAGGCCGGATATCCCTGCAGTGACTTGAATGCAGGCTCGTCTTGCATCTCCCAAGACGAAAGGATGTCTGAATCCCCTGTGGAGACCACAGAGAAAGACCTAGTTCCCCACCTCATCGCGACCGGAGGCCTCACATCTTTTGAAAACTCCAGAGGTGCGCAGAGATCAGTGCCTCCGAAGGAGAGGATGCCTGACTCCTCGTGAAACTTGATAGCAGTCCCAGGATTCCTGTGGCACGTGGAAAGGGACCCTTGATCTCCCGCCTCAGCTGGAGAGGCGTCCCAATTGCCCTGCCAAGCCTCGAGGAGAATCCCGAGTTGTCCCTCGCAACTAGGCAGGAGTCCTGACGTCGCTGAACAAACACGTGTGTGGAAGGGCCATCCCCGTCGTAACTTGAGAATATACCCCAGGTTCCCGCCGCAACTCGAGAAAAACCATGAGACTTCCCCCTCGCCGCGAGATGAGGCCTGGTTCCCCTGCACTGCGTGCAGAGCAATTCCGTGTTGCACATCACACATGAAAGTAGCCTTGATTTCCTTGATGGCACTCCAGAGAAACCCCAAGAACACTGTTTCAAGGTTGAGGGATCCTGAGGTCACTGTAGCAACACGAAAGAGCTACATGGACAAAAAATCAACTCGAGATGAGAGGTTAGTCCCTGGCTTCGACTCCAGAGGAATACCACCTTACCACAAGCACCTCAAGAGGAGGTTTCTCTCAGCTCTAGGTATGTGAGAGGGACCCTGAGTTTGCGGCCTCAATTGGAATGGAGACCGCGATGCCCTGACTCGAAATAAGGCCGGATATCCCTGCAGTGACTTGAATGCAGGCTCGTCTTGCATCTCCCAAGACGAAAGGATGTCTGAATCCCCTGTGGAGACCACAGAGAAAGACCTAGTTCCCCACCTCATCGCGACCGGAGGCCTCACATCCTTTGAAAACTCCAGAGGTACGCGGAGATCAGTGCCTCCAAAGGAGATGATGCCTGACTCCTCGTGAAACTTGATAGGAGTCCCAGTATTCCTGTAGCACGTGGAAAGGGACCCTTGGTCTCCCGCGTCAGCTGGAGAGGCGTCCCAATTGCCCTGCCAACCCTCGAGGAGAATCCCGAGTTGTCCCTCGCAACTAGGCAGGAGTCCTGACGTCGCTGAAGAAACTCTTGGGTGGAAGGGCCATCCCCGTTGTAACTCGAGAATATACCCCAGGTTCCCGCCGCAACTCGAGAAAAACCATGAGACTTCCCCCTCGCCGCGAGATGAGGCCCGTTTCCCCTGCACTGCGTGCAGAGCAATTCCGTGTTTCACATCACACATGAAAGGAGACTTGATTTCCTTGATGGCACTCCAGAGAAACCCCAAGAACACTGTTTCAAGGTTGAGGGATCCTGAGGTCACTGTAGCAACACGAAAGACCTCGGTGGACCAAAAATCAACTCGAGATGAGAGGTTAGTCCCTGGCTTCGACTCCAGAGGAATACCACCTTACCACAAGCACCTCAAGAGGAGGCTTCTCTCAGCTCTATGTATGTGAGAGGGACCCTGAGTTTGCGGCCTCAAGTGGAATGGACACCGCGATGCCCTGACGCGAAATAAGGCCGGATATCCCTGCAGTGACTTGAATGCAGGCTCGTCTTGCATCTCCCAAGACGAAAGGATGTCTGAATCCCCTGTGGAGACCACAGAGAAAGACCTAGTTCCCCACCTCATCGCGACCGGAGGCCTCACATCCTTTGAAAACTCCAGAGGTACGTGGAGATCAGTGCCTCCAAAGGAGACGATGCCTGACTCCTCGTGAAACTTGATAGGAGTCCCAGGATTCCTGTGGCACGTGGAAAGGGACATTTGGTCTCCCGCCTCAGCTGGAGAGGCGTCGCAATTGCCCTGCCAAGCCTCGAGGAGAATCCCGAGTTGTCCCTCGCAACTAGGCAGGAGTCCTGACGTCGCTGAACAATCACGTGGGTGGACGGGCCATCCCTGTCGTAACTCGAGAATATACCCCAGGTTCCCGCCGCAACTCGAGAAAAACCATGAGACTTCCCCCTCGCCGCGAGATGAGGCCCGATTCCCCTGCACTGCGTGCAGAGCAATTCCGTGTTGCACATCACACATGAAAGGAGCCTTGATTTACTAGATGGCACTCCAGAGAAACCCCAAGAACACTGTTTCAAGGCTAGAGGGATCCTGAGGTCACTGTAGCAACACGAAAGAGCTCCGTGGACCAAAAATCAACTTGAGATGAGAGGTTAGTCCCTGGCTTCGACTCCAGAGGAATACCACCTTACCACAAGCACCTCAAGAGGAGGCTTCTCTCAGCTCTAGCTATGTGAGAGGGACCCTGAATTTGCGGCCTCAAGTGGAATGGACACCGCGATGCCCTGACTCGAAATAAGGCCGGATATCCCTGCAGTGACTTGAATGCAGGCTCGTCTTGCATCTCCCAAGATGAAAGGATGTCTGAATCCCCTGTGGAGACCACAGAGAAAGACCTAGTTCCCCACCTCATCGCGACCGGAGGCCTCACATCCTTTGAAAACTCCAGAGGTACGCGGAGATCAGTGCCTCCAAAGGAGACGATGCCTGACTCCTCGTGAAACTTGATAGGAGTCCCAGGATTCCTGTGGCACGTGGAAAGGGACCCTTGGTCTCCCGCCTCAGCTGGAGAGGCGTCCCAATTGCCCTGCCAAGCCTCGAGGAGAATCCCGAGTTGTCCCTCGCAACTAGGCAGGAGTCCTGACGTCGCTGAACAAACACGTGTGTGGAAGGGCCATCCCCGTCGTAACTCGGGAATATACCCCAGGTTCCCGCCGCAACACGAGAAAAACAATGAGACTTCCCCCTCGCCGCGAGATGAGGCCCGATTCCCCTGCACTGCATGCAGAGCAATTCCGTGTTGCACATCACACATGAAAGGAGCCTTAATTTCCTTGATGGCACTCCAGAGAAACCCCAAGAACACTATTTCAGGCTAGAGGGATCCTGAGGTCACTGTAGCAACACGAAAGAGCTCCGTGGAACAAAAATCAACTCGAGATGAGAGGTTAGTCCCTGGCTTCGACTCCAGAGGAATACCACCTTACCACAAGCACCTCAAGAGGAGGCTTCTCTCAGCTCTAGCTATGTGCTGAGTTTGCGGCCTCAAGTGGAATGGACACCGCGAAGCCCTGACGCGAAATAAGGCCGGATATCCCTGCAGTGACTTGAATGCAGGCTCGTCTTCCATCTCCCAAGACGAAAGGATGTCTGAATCCCCTGTGGAGACCACAGAGAAAGACCTAGTTCCCCACCTCATCGCGACCGGAGGCCTCACATCCTTTGAAAACTCCAGAGGTACGCGGAGATCAGTGCCTCCAAAGGAAACGATGCCTGACTCCTCGTGAAACTTGATAGGAGTCCCAGGATTCCTGTGGCACGTGGAAAGGGACCCTTGGTCTCCCGCCTCAGCTGGAGAGGCGTCCCAATTGCCCTGCCAAGCCTCGAGGAGAATCCCGAGTTGTCCCTCGCAACTAGGCAGGAGTCCTGACGTCGCTGAACAAACACGTGGGTGGAAGGGCCATCCCCGTCGAAACTCGAGAATATACCCCAGGTTCCCGCCGCAACTCGAGAAAAACCATGAGACATCCCCCTCTCCGCGAGATGAGGCCCGATTCCCCTGAACTGCGTGCAGAGCAATTCCGTGTTGCACATCACACATGAAAGGAGCCTTGATTTCCTTGATGGCACTCCAGAGAAACCCCAAGAACACTGTTTCAAGGTTGAGGGATCCTGAGGTCACTGTAGCAACACGAAAGAGCTCCGTGGACCAAAAATCAACTCGAGATGAGAGGTTAGTCCCTGGCTTCGACTCCAGAGGAATACCACCTTACCACAAGCACCTCAAGAGGAGGCTTCTCTCAGCTCTAGGTATGTGAGAGGGACCCTGAGTTTGCGGCCTCAAGTGGAATGGAGACCGCGATGCCCTGACTCGAATTAAGGCCGGATATCCCTGCAGTGACTTGAATGCAGGCTCGGCTTGCATCTCCCAAGACGAAAGGATGTCTGAATCCCCTGTGGATACCACAGAGAAAGACCTAGTTCACCACCTCATCGCGACCGGAGGCCTCACATCCTTTGAAAACTCCAGAGGTACGCGGAGATCAGTGCCTCCAAAGGAGACGATGCCTGACTCCTCGTGAAACTTGATAGGAGTCCCAGGATTCCTGTGGCACGTGGAAAGGGACCCTTGGTCTCCCGCCTCAGCTGGAGATGCGTCCCAATTGCCCTGCAAAGCCTCGAGGAGATTCCCGAGTTGTCCCTCGCAACTAGGCAGGAGTCCTGACGTCGCTGAACAAACACGTGGGTGGAAGGACCATCCCCGTCGTAACTCGAGAATATACCCCAGGTTCCCGCCGCAACTCGAGAAAAACCATGAGACTTCCCCCTCGCCGCGAGATGAGGCCCGATTCCCCTGCACTGCGTGCAGAGCAATTCCGTGTTGCACATCACACATGAAAGGAGCCTTGATTTTCTTGATGGCCTTCCAGAGAAACCCCAAGAACACTGTTTCAAGGTTGAGGGATCCTGAGGTCCCTGTAGCAACATGAAAGAGCTCCGTGGACCAAAAATCAACTCGAGATGAGAGGTTAGTCCCTGGCTTCGACTCCAGAGGAATACCACCTTACCACAAGCACCTCAAGAGGAGGCTTCTCTCAGCTCCATGTATGTGAGAGGGACCCTGAGTTTGCGGCCTCAAGTGGAATGGAGACCGCGATGCCCTGACTCGAAATAAGGACGGATATCCCTGCAGTGACTTGAATGCAGGCTCGTCTTGCATCTCCCAAGACGAAAGGATGTCTGAATCCCCTGTGGAGACAACAGAGAAAGACCTAGTTCCCCACCTCATCGCGACCGGAGGCCTCACATCCTTTGAAAACTCCAGAGGTACACGGAGATCAGTGCCTCCAAAGGAGACGATGCCTGACTCCTCGTGAAACTTGATAGGAGTCCCAGGATTCCTGTGGCACGTGGAAAGGGACCCTTCGTCTCCCGCCTCAGCTGGAGAGGCGTCCCAATTGCCCTGCCGAGCCTCGAGGAGAATCCCGAGTTGTCCCTCGCAACTAGGCAGGAGTCCTGACGTCGCTGAACAAACACGTGTGTGGAAGGGCCATCCCCGTCGTAACTCGAGAATATACCCCAGGTTCCCGCCGCAACTCGAGAAAAACCATGAGACTTCCCCCTCGCCGCGAGATGAGGCCCGATTCCCCTGCACTGCGTGCAGAGCAATTCCATGTTGCACATCACACATGAAAGGAGCCTTGATTTCCTTGATGGCACTCCAGAGAAACCCCAAGAACACTGTTTCAAGGTTGAGGGATCCTGAGGTCACTGTAGTAACACGAAAGAGCTCCGTGGACCACAAATCAACTCGAGATGAGAGGTTAGGCCATGGCTTCGATTCTAGAGGAATACCACCTTACCACAAGCACCTCAAGAGGAGGCTTCTCTCAGCTCTAGGTATGTGAGAGGGACCCTGAGTTTGCGGCCTCAAGTGGAATGGAGACCGCGATGCCCTGACTCGAAATAAGGCCGGATATCCCTGCAGTGACTTGAATGCAGGCTCGTCTTGCATCTCCCAAGACGAAAGGATGTCTGAATCCCCTGTGGAGACTACAGAGAAAGACCTAGTTCCCCACCTCATCGCGACCGGAGGCCTCACATCCTTTGAAAACTCCAGAGGTACGCGGAGATCAGTCCCTCCAAAGGAGACGATGCCTGACTCCTTGTGAAACTTGATAGGAGTCCCAGGATTCCTGTGGCACGTGGAAAGGGACACTTGGTCTCCCGCCTCAGCTGGAGAGGCGTCCCAATTGCCCTGCCAAGCCTCGAGGAGAATCCCGAGTTGTCCCTCGCAACTAGGCAGGAGTACTGACGTCGCTGAACAAACACGTGGGTGGAAGGGCCATCCCCGTCATCACTCGAGAATATACCCCAGGTTCCCACCGCAACTCGAAATAAACCATGAGACTTCCCTCTCGCCACGAGATGAGGCCCGATTCCCCTGCACTGCGTGCAGAGCAATTCCGTGTTGCACATCACACATGAAAGGAGCCTTGATTTCCTTGATGGCACTCCAGACAAACCCCAAGAACACTGTTTCAAGGCTAGAGGAATTCTGAGGTCACTGTAGCAACACGAAAGAGCTCTGTGGACCAAGAATCAACTCGAGATGAGAGGTTAGTCCCTGGCTTCGACTCCAGAGGAATACCCCCTTACCACAAGCACCTCAAGAGGAGGCTTCTCTCAGCTCTAGGTATGTGAGAGGGACCCTGAGTTTGCGGCCTCAAGTGGAATGGACACTGCGATGCCCTGACGCGAAATAAGGCCGGATATCCCTGCAGTGACTTGAATGCAGGCTCGTCTTGCATCTCCCAAGACGAAAGGATGTCTGAATCCCCTGTGGAGACCACAGAGAAAGACCTAGTTCACCACCTCATCGTGACCGGAGGCCTCACATCCTTTGAAAACTCCAGAGGTATGCGGAGAACAGTGCCTCCAAAGGAGACGATGCCTGACTCCTCGTGAAACTTGATAGGAGTCCCAGGATTCCTGTGGCACGTGGAAAGGGACCCTTGGTCTCCGGCCTCAGCTGGAGAGGCGTCCCAATTGCCCTGCCAAGCCTCGAGGAGAATCCTGAGTTGTCCCTCGCAAATAGGCAGGAGTCCTGACGTCGCTGAACAATCACGTGGGTGGACGGGCCATCCCCGTCGTAACTCGAGAATATACCCCAGCTTCCCGCCGCAACTCGAGAAAAACCATGAGACTTCCCCCTCGCCGGGAGATGAGGCCCGATTCCCCTGCACTGCGTGCAGAGCAATTCCGTGTTGCACATCACACATGAAAGGAGCCTTAATTTCCTTGATGGCAATCCAGAGAAACCCCAAGAACACTGTTTCAAGGCTAGAGGGATCCTAAGGTCACTGTAGCAACACGAAAGAGCTCCGTGGACCAAGAATCAACTCGAGATGAGAGGTTAGTCCCTGGCTTCGACTCCAGAGGAATACCACCTTACCACAAGCACCTCAAGAGGAGGCTTCTCTCAGCTATAGGTATGTGAGAGGGACCCTGAGTTTGCGGCCTCAAGTGGAATGGACACCGCGATGCCCTGACGCGAAATAAGGCCGGATATCCCTGCAGTGACTTGAATGCAGGCTCGTCTTGCATCTCCCAAGACGAAAGGATGTCTGAATCCCCTGTGGAGACCACAGAGAAAGACCTAGTTCCTCACCTCATCGCGACCGGAGGCCTCACGTCCTTTGAAAACTCCAGAGGTACGCGGAGATCAGTGCCTCCAAAGGAGACGATGCCTGACTCCTCGTGAAACTTGATAGGAGTCCCAGGATTCCTGTGGCACGTGGAAAGGGACACTTGGTCTCCCGCCTCGGATGGAGAGGCGTCCCAATTGCCTTGCGAAGCCCCCAGGAGAATCCTGAGTTGTCCCCCGCAACTAGGCAGGAGTTCTGACGTCGCTGAACAAACACGTGGGTGGAAGGGCCATCCCCGTCGTAACTCGAGAATATACCCCAGGTTGCCGCCGCAACATGAGAAAAACCATGAGACTTCCCTCTCGCCGCGACATGAGGCCCGATTCCCCTGCACTGCGGGCAGAGAAATTCCGTGTTGCACATCACACATGAAAGGAGCCTTAATTTCCTTGATGGCACTCCAGAGAAACCCCAAGAACACTGTTTCAAGGCTAGAGGGATCCTGAGGTCACTGTGGCATCTCGAAAGTGCTCCGTGGACCAAAAATCAACTCGAGATGAGAGGTTAGTCCCTGGCTTCGACTCCAGAGGAATACCACCTTACCACAAGCACCTCAAGAGCAGGCTTATCTCAGCTCTAGGTATGTGAGAGGGACCCTGAGTTTGCGGCCTCAAGTGGAATGGACACCGCGATGCCCTGACTCGAAATAAGGCCGGATATCCCTGCAGTGACTTAAATGCACTCTCGTTTTGCATCTCCCAAGACGAAAGGATGTCTGAATCCCCTGTGGAGACCACAGAGAAAGACATAGTTCCCCACTTCATCGCGACCGGAGGGCTCACATCCTTTGAAAACTCCAGAGGTACGCGGAGATCAGTGCCTCCAAAGGAGACGAGGCCTGACTCCTCGTGAAACTTGATAGGAGACCCAAGATTCCTGTGGCACGTGGAAAGGGACACTTGGTCTCCCGCCTCAGCTGGAGAGGCGTCCCAATTGCCCTGCCAAGCCTCGAGGAGAATCCTGAGTTGTCCCTCGCAACTAGGCAGGAGTTCTGACGTCGCTGAACAAGCAAGTGTGTGGAAGGGCCATCCCCGTCGTAACTCGAGAATATACCCCAGGTTCCCGCCGCACCTCGAGAAAAACCATGAGACTTCCCCCTCCCCGCAAAATTAGGCCCGATACCCTGCACTGAGTGCAGAGCAATTCCCTGTTGCACATCACACATGAAAGGATACTTGATTTCCTTGATGGCACTCCAGAGAAACCTCAAGAACACTGTTTCAAGGCCTGAGGGATCCGGAGGTCACTGTAGCAACACGAAAGAGCTCCGTGGACCAAGAATCAACTCGAGATGAGAGGTCAGTCCCTGGCTTCGACTCCAGAGGAATACCACCTTACGACAAGCACCTCAAGAGGAGGCTTCTCTCAGCTCTATGTATGTGAGAGGGACCCTGAGTTTGCGTCCTCAAGTGGAATGGACACTGCGATGCCCTGACTCGATATAAGGCCGGATATCCCTGCAGTGACTTGAATGCAGGCTCGTCTTGCATCTCCCAAGACGAAAGGATATCTGAAACCCCTGTGGAGACCACAGAGAAAGACCTCGTTCCACACCTCATCGCGACCGGAGGCCTCACATCCTTTGAAAACTCCAGAGGTACGCGGAGATCAGTGCCTCCAAAGGAGAAGATGCCTGACTCCTCGTGAAACTTGATAGGAGTCCCAGGATTCCTGTGGCACGTGGAAAGGGACCCTTGGTCTCCCGCCTCAGCTGGAGAGGCGTCCCAATTGCCCTGCCAAGCCTCGAGGAGAATCCCGAGTTGTCCCTCGCAACTAGGCAGGAGTCCTGACATCGCTGAACAAACACGTGGGTGGAAGGGCCATCCCCGTCGTAACTCGAGAATATACCCCAGGTTCCCGCCGCAACTCGAGAAAAACCATGAGACTTCCCCCTCGCCGCGAGAGGAGGCCCGATTCCCCTGCACTGCGTGCAGAGCAATTCCGTGTTGCACATCACACATGAAAGGAGCCTTGATTTCCTTGATGGCACTCCAGAGAAACCCCAAGAACACTGTTTCAAGGCTAGAGGGATCCTGAGGTCACTGTAGCAACACGAAAGAGCTCCGTGGACCACAAATCAACTGGAGATGAGAGGTTAGTCCCTGGCTTCGACTCCAGAGGAATACCGCCTTACCACAAGCACCTCAAGAGGAGGCTTTTTTCAGCTCTATCGATGTGAGAGGGACCCTGAGTTTGCGGTCTCAAGTGGAATGGACACCGCGATGTCCTGACTCGAAATAAGGCCGGATATCCCTGCAGTGACTTGAATGCAGGCTCGTCTTGCATCTCCCAAGACGAGAGGATGTCTGAATCCCCTGTGGAGACCACAGAGAAAACCTACTTCCCCACCTCATCGCGACCGGAGGCCTCACATCCTTTGAAAAGTCCAGAGGTACGCCTCGATCAGTGCCTCCAAAGGAGACGATGCCTGACTCCTCGTGAAACTTGATAGGAGACCCAACATTCCTGTGGCACGTGGAAAGGGACACTTGGTCTCCCCCCTCAGCTGGAGATGCGTCCCAATTGCCCTGCCAAGCCTCGAGGAGAATCCCGAGTTGTCCCTCGCAACTAGGCAGGAGTTCTGACGTCGCTGAACAAGCACGTGTGTGGAAGGGCCATCCCCGTCGTAACTCGAGAATATACCCCAGGTTCCCGCCGCAACTCGAGAAAAACCATGAGACTTCCCCCTCGCCACAAAATGAGGCCCGATTCCCCTGCACTGCATGCAGAGCAATTCCGTGTTGCACATCACACATGAAAGGAGCCTTGATTTCCTTGATGGCACTCCAGAGAAACCCCAAGAACACTGTTTCAAGGCTAGAGGGATCCTGAGGTCACTGTAGCATCTCGAAAATGCTCCGTGGACCAAAAATCAACTAGAGATGAGAGGTTAGTCCCTGGCTTCGACTCCAGAGGAATACCACCTTACCACAAGCACCTCAAGAGCAGGCTTATCTCAGCTCTAGGTATGTGAGAGGGACCCTGAGTTTGCGGCCTCAAGTGGAATGGAGACCGCGATGCCCTGACTCGAAATAAGGCCGAATATCCCTGCAGTGACTTGAATGCAGGCTCGTCTTGCATCTCCCAAGACGAAAGGATATCTGAATCCCCTGTGGAGACCACAGAGAAAACCTACTTCCCCACCTCATCGCGACCGGAGGCCTCACATCCTTTGAAAACTCCAGAGGTACGCGGAGATCAGTGCCTCCAAAGGAGACGATGCCTGACTCCTCGTGAAACTTGATCGGAGTCCCAGGATTCCTGTGGCACGTGGAAAGGGACCCTTGGTCTCCCGCCTCAGCTGGAGAGGCGTCCCAATTGCCCTGCCAAACCTCGAGGAGAATCCCGAGTTGTCCCTCGCAACTAGGCAGGAGTCCTGACGTCGCTGAACAAACACGTGGGTGGAAGGGCCATCCCCGTCGTAACTCGAGAATATACCCCAGGTTCCCGCCGCAACTCGAGAAAAACCATGAGACTTCCCCCTCGCCGCGAAATGAGGGCCAATTCCCCTGCACTGCGTGCAGAGCAATTCCGTCTTGCACATCACACATCAAAGGAGCCTTGATTTCCTTGATGGCACTCCAGAGAAACCCCAAGAACACTGTTTCAAGGCTAGAGGGATCCTGAGGTCACTGTAGCAACACGAAAGAGCTCCGTGGACCACAAATCAACTCGAGATGAGAGGTTAGTCCCTGGATTCGACTCCAGAGGAATACTACCTTACCAAAAGCACCTCAAGAGGAGGCTTCTCTCAGCTCTAGCGATGTGAGAGGGACCCTGAGTTTGCGGCCTCAAGTGGAATGGACACCGCGATGCCCTGACTCGAAATAAGGCCGAATATCCCTGCAGTGACTTGAATGCAGGCTCGTCTTGCATCTCCCAAGACGATAGGATGTCTGAATCCCCTGTGGAGACCACAGAGAAAACCTACTTCCCCACTTCATCGCGATCGGAGGCCTCACATCCTTTGAAAACTCCAGAAGTACGCAGAGATCAGTGCCTCCAAAGGAGACGATGCCTGACTCCTCGTGAAACTTGATAGGAGTCCCAGGATTCCTGTGGCACGTGGAAAGGGACCCTTGGTCTCCCGCCTCAGCTGGAGAGGCGTCCCAATTGCCCTGCCAAACCTCGAGGAGAATCCCGAGTTGTCCCTCGCAACTAGGCAGGAGTCCTGACATCGCTGAACAAACACGTGGGTGGAAGGGCCATCCCCGACGTAACTCGAGAATATACCCCAGGTTCCCGCCGCAACTCGACAAAAACCATGAGACTTCCCCCTCGCCGCGAGATGAGGCCCGATTCCCCTGCACTGCGCGCAGAGCAATTCCGTGTTGCACATCACACATGAAAGGAGCCTTGATTTCCTTGATGGCACTCCAGAGAAACCCCAAGAACACTGTTTCAAGGCTAGAGGGATCCTGAGGTCACTGTAGCAACACGAAAGAGCTCCGTGGACCACAAATCAACTGGAGATGAGAGGTTAGTCCCTGGCTTCGACTCCAGAGGAATACCGCCTTACCACAAGCACCTCCAGAGGAGGCTTTTCTCAGCTCTATCGATGTGAGAGGGACCCTGAGTTTGCGGTCTCAAGTGGAATGGACACCGCGATGTCCTGACTCGAAATAAGGCCGGATATCCCTGCAGTGACTTGAATGCAGGCTCGTCTTGCATCTCCCAAGACGAGAGGATGTCTGAATCCCCTGTGGAGACCACAGAGAAAACCTACTTCCCCACCTCATCGCGACCGGAGGCCTCACATCCTTTGAAAAGTCCAGAGGTACGCATCGATCAGTGCCTCCAAAGGAGACGATGCCTGACTCCTCGTGAAACTTGATAGGAGACCCAACATTCCTGTGGCACGTGGAAAGGGACACTTGGTCTCCCCCCTCAGCTGGAGATGCGTCCCAATTGCCCTGCCAAACCTCGAGGAGAATCCCGAGTTGTCCCTCGCAACTAGGCAGGAGTTCTGACGTCGCTGAACAAGCACGTGTGTGGAAGGGCCATCCCCGTCGTAACTCGAGAATATACCCCAGGTTCCCGCCGCAACTCGAGAAAAACCATGAGACTTCCCCCTCGCCACAAAATGAGGCCCGATTCCCCTGCACTGCGTGCAGAGCAATTCCGTGTTGCACATCACACATGAAAGGAGCCTTGATTTCCTTGATGGCACTCCAGAGAAACCCCAAGAACACTGTTTCAAGGCTAGAGGGATCCTGAGGTCACTGTAGCATCTCGAAAATGCTCCGTGGACCAAAAATCAACTAGAGATGAGAGGTTAGTCCCTGGCTTCGACTCCAGAGGAATACCACCTTACCACAAGCACCTCAAGAGCAGGCTTATCTCAGCTCTAGGTATGTGAGAGGGACCCTGAGTTTGCGGCCTCAAGTGGAATGGAGACCGCGATGCCCTGACTCGAAATAAGGCCGAATATCCCTGCAGTGACTTAAATGCACTCTCGTTTTGCATCTCCCAAGACGAAAGGATGTCTGAATCCCCTGTGGAGACCACAGAGAAAGACATAGTTCCCCACTTCATCGCGACCGGAGGGCTCACATCCTTTGAAAACTCCAGAGGTACGCGGAGATCAGTGCCTCCAAAGGAGACGAGGCCTGACTCCTCGTGAAACTTGATAGGAGACCCAAGATTCCTGTGGCACGTGGAAAGGGACACTTGGTCTCCCGCCTCAGCTGGAGAGGCGTCCCAATTGCCCTGCCAAGCCTCGAGGAGAATCCTGAGTTGTCCCTCGCAACTAGGCAGGAGTTCTGACGTCGCTGAACAAGCAAGTGTGTGGAAGGGCCATCCCCGTCGTAACTCGAGAATATACCCCAGGTTCCCGCCGCACCTCGAGAAAAACCATGAGACTTCCCCCTCCCCGCAAAATTAGGCCCGATACCCTGCACTGAGTGCAGAGCAATTCCCTGTTGCACATCACACATGAAAGGATACTTGATTTCCTTGATGGCACTCCAGAGAAACCTCAAGAACACTGTTTCAAGGCCTGAGGGATCCGGAGGTCACTGTAGCAACACGAAAGAGCTCCGTGGACCAAGAATCAACTCGAGATGAGAGGTCAGTCCCTGGCTTCGACTCCAGAGGAATACCACCTTACGACAAGCACCTCAAGAGGAGGCTTCTCTCAGCTCTATGTATGTGAGAGGGACCCTGAGTTTGCGTCCTCAAGTGGAATGGACACTGCGATGCCCTGACTCGATATAAGGCCGGATATCCCTGCAGTGACTTGAATGCAGGCTCGTCTTGCATCTCCCAAGACGAAAGGATATCTGAAACCCCTGTGGAGACCACAGAGAAAGACCTCGTTCCACACCTCATCGCGACCGGAGGCCTCACATCCTTTGAAAACTCCAGAGGTACGCGGAGATCAGTGCCTCCAAAGGAGAAGATGCCTGACTCCTCGTGAAACTTGATAGGAGTCCCAGGATTCCTGTGGCACGTGGAAAGGGACCCTTGGTCTCCCGCCTCAGCTGGAGAGGCGTCCCAATTGCCCTGCCAAGCCTCGAGGAGAATCCCGAGTTGTCCCTCGCAACTAGGCAGGAGTCCTGACATCGCTGAACAAACACGTGGGTGGAAGGGCCATCCCCGTCGTAACTCGAGAATATACCCCAGGTTCCCGCCGCAACTCGAGAAAAACCATGAGACTTCCCCCTCGCCGCGAGAGGAGGCCCGATTCCCCTGCACTGCGTGCAGAGCAATTCCGTGTTGCACATCACACATGAAAGGAGCCTTGATTTCCTTGATGGCACTCCAGAGAAACCCCAAGAACACTGTTTCAAGGCTAGAGGGATCCTGAGGTCACTGTAGCAACACGAAAGAGCTCCGTGGACCACAAATCAACTGGAGATGAGAGGTTAGTCCCTGGCTTCGACTCCAGAGGAATACCGCCTTACCACAAGCACCTCAAGAGGAGGCTTTTTTCAGCTCTATCGATGTGAGAGGGACCCTGAGTTTGCGGTCTCAAGTGGAATGGACACCGCGATGTCCTGACTCGAAATAAGGCCGGATATCCCTGCAGTGACTTGAATGCAGGCTCGTCTTGCATCTCCCAAGACGAGAGGATGTCTGAATCCCCTGTGGAGACCACAGAGAAAACCTACTTCCCCACCTCATCGCGACCGGAGGCCTCACATCCTTTGAAAAGTCCAGAGGTACGCCTCGATCAGTGCCTCCAAAGGAGACGATGCCTGACTCCTCGTGAAACTTGATAGGAGACCCAACATTCCTGTGGCACGTGGAAAGGGACACTTGGTCTCCCCCCTCAGCTGGAGATGCGTCCCAATTGCCCTGCCAAGCCTCGAGGAGAATCCCGAGTTGTCCCTCGCAACTAGGCAGGAGTTCTGACGTCGCTGAACAAGCACGTGTGTGGAAGGGCCATCCCCGTGGTAACTCGAGAATATACCCCAGGTTCCCGCCGCAACTCGAGAAAAACCATGAGACTTCCCCTTTGCCACAAAATGAGGCCCGATTCCCCTGCACTGCATGCAGAGCAATTCCGTGTTGCACATCACACATGAAAGGAGCCTTGATTTCCTTGATGGCACTCCAGAGAAACCCCAAGAACACTGTTTCAAGGCTAGAGGGATCCTGAGGTCACTGTAGCATCTCGAAAATGCTCCGTGGACCAAAAATCAACTAGAGATGAGAGGTTAGTCCCTGGCTTCGACTCCAGAGGAATACCACCTTACCACAAGCACCTCAAGAGCAGGCTTATCTCAGCTCTAGGTATGTGAGAGGGACCCTGAGTTTGCGGCCTCAAGTGGAATGGAGACCGCGATGCCCTGACTCGAAATAAGGCCGAATATCCCTGCAGTGACTTGAATGCAGGCTCGTCTTGCATCTCCCAAGACGAAAGGATATCTGAATCCCCTGTGGAGACCACAGAGAAAACCTACTTCCCCACCTCATCGCGACCGGAGGCCTCACATCCTTTGAAAACTCCAGAGGTACGCGGAGATCAGTGCCTCCAAAGGAGACGATGCCTGACTCCTCGTGAAACTTGATCGGAGTCCCAGGATTCCTGTGGCACGTGGAAAGGGACCCTTGGTCTCCCGCCTCAGCTGGAGAGGCGTCCCAATTGCCCTGCCAAACCTCGAGGAGAATCCCGAGTTGTCCCTCGCAACTAGGCAGGAGTCCTGACGTCGCTGAACAAACACGTGGGTGGAAGGGCCATCCCCGTCGTAACTCGAGAATATACCCCAGGTTCCCGCCGCAACTCGAGAAAAACCATGAGACTTCCCCCTCGCCGCGAAATGAGGGCCAATTCCCCTGCACTGCGTGCAGAGCAATTCCGTCTTGCACATCACACATCAAAGGAGCCTTGATTTCCTTGATGGCACTCCAGAGAAACCCCAAGAACACTGTTTCAAGGCTAGAGGGATCCTGAGGTCACTGTAGCAACACGAAAGAGCTCCGTGGACCACAAATCAACTCGAGATGAGAGGTTAGTCCCTGGATTCGACTCCAGAGGAATACTACCTTACCAAAAGCACCTCAAGAGGAGGCTTCTCTCAGCTCTAGCGATGTGAGAGGGACCCTGAGTTTGCGGCCTCAAGTGGAATGGACACCGCGATGCCCTGACTCGAAATAAGGCCGAATATCCCTGCAGTGACTTGAATGCAGGCTCGTCTTGCATCTCCCAAGACGATAGGATGTCTGAATCCCCTGTGGAGACCACAGAGAAAACCTACTTCCCCACTTCATCGCGATCGGAGGCCTCACATCCTTTGAAAACTCCAGAAGTACGCAGAGATCAGTGCCTCCAAAGGAGACGATGCCTGACTCCTCGTGAAACTTGATAGGAGTCCCAGGATTCCTGTGGCACGTGGAAAGGGACCCTTGGTCTCCCGCCTCAGCTGGAGAGGCGTCCCAATTGCCCTGCCAAACCTCGAGGAGAATCCCGAGTTGTCCCTCGCAACTAGGCAGGAGTCCTGACATCGCTGAACAAACACGTGGGTGGAAGGGCCATCCCCGTCGTAACTCGAGAATATACCCCAGGTTCCCGCCGCAACTCGACAAAAACCATGAGACTTCCCCCTCGCCGCGAGATGAGGCCCGATTCCCCTGCACTGCGCGCAGAGCAATTCCGTGTTGCACATCACACATGAAAGGAGCCTTGATTTCCTTGATGGCACTCCAGAGAAACCCCAAGAACACTGTTTCAAGGCTAGAGGGATCCTGAGGTCACTGTAGCAACACGAAAGAGCTCCGTGGACCACAAATCAACTGGAGATGAGAGGTTAGTCCCTGGCTTCGACTCCAGAGGAATACCGCCTTACCACAAGCACCTCCAGAGGAGGCTTTTCTCAGCTCTATCGATGTGAGAGGGACCCTGAGTTTGCGGTCTCAAGTGGAATGGACACCGCGATGTCCTGACTCGAAATAAGGCCGGATATCCCTGCAGTGACTTGAATGCAGGCTCGTCTTGCATCTCCCAAGACGAGAGGATGTCTGAATCCCCTGTGGAGACCACAGAGAAAACCTACTTCCCCACCTCATCGCGACCGGAGGCCTCACATCCTTTGAAAAGTCCAGAGGTACGCATCGATCAGTGCCTCCAAAGGAGACGATGCCTGACTCCTCGTGAAACTTGATAGGAGACCCAACATTCCTGTGGCACGTGGAAAGGGACACTTGGTCTCCCCCCTCAGCTGGAGATGCGTCCCAATTGCCCTGCCAAACCTCGAGGAGAATCCCGAGTTGTCCCTCGCAACTAGGCAGGAGTTCTGACGTCGCTGAACAAGCACGTGTGTGGAAGGGCCATCCCCGTCGTAACTCGAGAATATACCCCAGGTTCCCGCCGCAACTCGAGAAAAACCATGAGACTTCCCCCTCGCCACAAAATGAGGCCCGATTCCCCTGCACTGCGTGCAGAGCAATTCCGTGTTGCACATCACACATGAAAGGAGCCTTGATTTCCTTGATGGCACTCCAGAGAAACCCCAAGAACACTGTTTCAAGGCTAGAGGGATCCTGAGGTCACTGTAGCATCTCGAAAATGCTCCGTGGACCAAAAATCAACTAGAGATGAGAGGTTAGTCCCTGGCTTCGACTCCAGAGGAATACCACCTTACCACAAGCACCTCAAGAGCAGGCTTATCTCAGCTCTAGGTATGTGAGAGGGACCCTGAGTTTGCGGCCTCAAGTGGAATGGAGACCGCGATGCCCTGACTCGAAATAAGGCCGAATATCCCTGCAGTGACTTGAATGCAGGCTCATCTTGCATCTCCCAAGACGAAAGGATGTCTGAATTCCCTGTGGAGACCACAGAGAAAACCTACTTCCCCACCTCATCGCGACCGGAGGCCTCACATCCTTTGAAAACTCCAGAGGTACGCGGAGATCAGTGCCTCCAAAGGAGACGATGCTTGACTCCTCGTGAAAGTTGATAGGAGTCCCAGGATTCCTGTGGCACCTGGAAAGGGACACTTGGTCTCCCGCCTCAGCTGGAGAGGCGTCCCAATTGCCTTGCGAAGCCCCCAGGAGAATCCCGAGTTGTCCCTCGCAACTAGGCAGGAGTTCTGACGTCGCTGAACAAACACGTGGGTGGAAGGGCCATCCCCGTCGTAACTCGAGAATATACCCCAGGTTCCCGCCGCAACTCGAGAAAAACCATGAGACTTCCCTCTCGCCGCGACATGAGGCCCGATTCCCCTGCACTGCGGGCAGAGCAATTCCGTGTTGCACATCACACATGAAAGGAGCCTTGATTTCCTTGATGGCACTCCAGAGAAACCCCAAGAACACTGTTTCAAGGCTAGAGGGATCCTGAGGTCACTGTGGCAACACGAAAGAGCTCCGTGGACCAAAAATCAACTCGAGATGAGAGGTTAGTCCCTGGCTTCGACTCCAGAGGAATACCACCTTACCACAAGCACCTCAAGAGGAGGCTTTTCTCAGCTCTATCTATGTGAGAGGGACCCTGAGTTTGCGGCCTCAAGTGGAATGGACACCGCGATGCCCTGACTCGAAATAAGGCCGGATATCCCTGCAGTGACTTGAATGCAGGCTCGTCTTGCATCTCCCAAGACGAAAGGATGTCTGACTCCCCTGTGGAGACCACAGAAAAAGAACTAGTTCCCCACCTCATCGCGACCGGCGGCCTCACATCCTTTGAAAATTCCAGAGGTACGCGGAGATCAGTGCCTCCAAAGGAGACGATGCCTGACTCCTCGTGAAACTTGATAGGAGTCCCAGGATTCCTGTGGCACGGGGAAAGGGACCCTTGGTCTCCCGCCTCACCTGGAGAGGCGTCCCAATTGCCCTGCCAAGCCTCGAGGAGAATCCTGAGTTGTCCCTCGCAACTAGGCAGGAGTCCTGACGTCGCTGAACAAGCACGTGTGTGGAAGGGCCATCCCCGTCGTAACTCGAGAATATACCTCAGGTTCCCGCCGCAACTTGACAAAAACCATGAGACTTCCCCCTCGCCGCGAGATGAGGCCCGATTCCCCTGCACTGCGTGCAGAGCAATTCCGTCTTGCACATCACACATCAATGGAGACTTGATTTCCTTGATGGCACTCCAGAGAAACCCCAAGAACACTGTTTCAAGGTAGAGGGATCCTGAGGTCACTGTAGCCACACAAAAGAGCTCCGTGGACCACAAATCAACTCGAGATGAGAGGTTAGTCCCTGGCTTCGACTCCAGAGGAATACTACCTTACCACAAGCACCTCAAGAGGAGGCTTATCTCAGCTCTACATATGTGAGAGGGACCCTGAGTTTGCGGCCTCAAGTGGAATGGACACCGCGATGCCCTGACTCGAAATAAAGCCGAATATCCCTGCAGTGACTTGAATGCAGGCTAGTCTTGCATCTCCCAAGACGAAAGGATATCTGAATCCCCTGTGGAGACCACAGAGAAAACCTACTTCCCCACCTCATCGCGACCGGAGGCCTCACATCCTTTGAAAACTCCAGAGGTACGCGGAGATCAGTGCCTCCAAAGGAGACGATGCCTGACTCCTCGTGAAACTTGATCGGAGTCCCAGGATTCCTGTGGCACGTGGAAAGGGACCCTTGGTCTCCTGCCTCAGCTGGAGAGGCGTCCCAATTGCCCTGCCAAACCTCGAGGAGAATCCCGAGTTGTCCCTCGCAACTAGGCAGGAGTCCTGACGTCGCTGAACAAACACGTGGGTGGAAGGGCCATCCCCGTCGTAACTCGAGAATATACCCCAGGTTCCCGCCGCAACTCGAGAAAAACCATGAGACTTCCCCCTCGCCGCGAAATGAGGGCCGATTCCCCTGCACTGCGTGCAGAGTAATTCCGTCTTGCACATCACACATCAAAGGAGCCTTGATTTCCTTGATGGCACTCCAGAGAAACCCCAAGAACATTGTTTCAAATTAGAGGGATTCTGAGGTCACTGTAGCCACACAAAAGAGCTCCGTGGACCAAAAATCAACTCGAGTTGAGAGGTTAGTCCCTGGCTTCGACTCCAGAGGAATACTACCTTACCACAAGCACCTCAAGAGGAGGCTTCTCTCAGCTCTACATATGTGAGAGGGACCCTGAGTTTGCGGCCTCAAGTAGAATGGACACCGCGATGCCCTGACTCGAAATAAGGCCGAATATCCCTGCAGTGACTTGAATGCAGGCTCGTCTTGCATCTCCCAAGACGAAAGGATATCTGAATCCCCTGTGGAGACCACAGAGAAAACCTACTTCCCCACCTCATCGCGACCGGAGGCCTCACATCCTTTGAAAACTCCAGAGGTACGCGGAGATCAGTGCCTCCAAAGGAGACGATGCCTGACTCCTCGTGAAACTTGATAGGAGTCCCAGGATTCCTGTGGCACGTGGAAAGGGACCCTTGGTCTCCCGCCTCAGCTGGAGAGGCGTCCCAATTGCCCTGCCAAACCTCGAGGAGAATCCCGAGTTGTCCCTCGCAACTAGGCAGGAGTCCTGACGTCGCTGAACAAACACGTGGGTGGAAGGGCCATCCCCGTCGTAACTCGAGAATATACCCCAGGTTCCCGCCGCAACTCGAGAAAAACCAGTAGACTTCCCCCTCGCCGCGAAATGAGGGCCGATTCTCCTGCACTGCGTGCAGAGCAATTCCGTGTTGCACATCACACATGAAAGGAGCCTTGATTTCCTTGATGGCACTCCAGAGAAACCCCAAGAACACTGTTTCAAGGCTAGAGGGATCCTGAGGTCACTGTAGCAACACGAAAGAGCTCCGTGGACCACAAATCAACTCGAGATGAGAGGTTAGTCCCTGGATTCGACTCCAGAGGAATACTACCTTACCAAAAGCACCTCAAGAGGAGGCTTCTCTCAGCTCTAGCGATGTGAGAGGGACCCTGAGTTTGCGGCCTCAAGTGGAATGGACACCGCGATGCCCTGACTCGAAATAAGGCCGAATATCCCTGCAGTGACTTGAATGCAGGCTCGTCTTGCATCTCCCAAGACGATAGGATGTCTGAATCCCCTGTGGAGACCACAGAGAAAACCTACTTCCCCACCTCATCGCGACCGGAGGCCTCACATCCTTTGAAAACTCCAGAGGTACGCGGAGATGAGTGCCTCCAAAGGAGACGATGCCTGACTCCTCGTGAAACTTGATAGGAGTCCCAGGATTCCTGTGGCACGTGGAAAGGGACTCTTGGTCTCCCGCCTCAGCTGGAGAGGCGTCCCAATTGCCCTGCCAAACCTCGAGGAGAATCCCGAGTTGTCCCTCGCAACTAGGCAGGAGTCCTGACGTCGCTGAACAAACACGTGGGTGGAAGGGCCATCCCCGTCGTAACTCGAGAATATACCCCAGGTTCCCGCCGCAACTCGAGAAAAACAATGAGACTTCCCCGTCGCCACAAAATGAGGCCCGATTCCCCTGCACTGCGGGCAGAGTAATTCCGTGTTGCACATCACACATGAAAGGAGCCTTGATTTCCTTGATGGCACTCCAGAGAATCCCCAAGAACACTGTTTCAAGGCTAGAGGGATCCTGAGGTCACTGTAGCAACTCGAAAGAGCTCCGTGGACCAAAAATCAACTCGAGATGAGAGGTTAGTCCCTGGCTTCGACTCCAGAGGAATACCACCTTACCACAAGTACCTCAAGAGGAGGCTTCTCTCAGCTCTATGTATGTGAGAGGGACCCTGATTTTGCGGCCTCAAGTGGAATGGACACCGCGATGCCCTGACTCGAAATAAGGCCGGATATCCCTGCAGTGACTTGAATGCAGGCCCGTCTTGCACCTCCCAAGACGAAAGGATGTCTGAATCCCCTGTGGAGACAACAGAGAAAGACCTAGTTCCCCACCTCAACGCGACCGGAGGCCTCACATCCTTTGAAAATTCCAGAGGTACGCAGAGATCAGTGCCTCCAAAGGAGACGAAGCCTGACTCCTCGTGAAACTTGATAGGAGTCCCAGGATTCCTGTGGCACTTGGAAAGGGACACTTGGTCTCCCGCCTCAGCTGGAGAGGCGTCCCAATTGCCCTGCCAAGCCTCGAGGAGAATCCCGAGTTGTCCCTCGCAACTAGGCAAGAGTCCTGCCGTCGCTGAACAAACACGTGTGTGGAAGGGCCATCCCCATCGTAACTCGAGAATATACCCCAGGTTCCCGCCACAACTCGACAAAAACCATGAGACTTCCCCCTCGCCGCAAAATGAGGCCCGATTCCCCTGCACTGCGGGCAGAGCAATTCCGTGTTGCACATCACACATGAAAGGAGCCTTGATTTCCTTGATGGCACTCCAGAGAAACCCCAAGAACACTGTTTCAAGGCTAGAGGGATCCTGAGGTCACTGTAGCCACTCGAAAGAGCTCCGTGGACCAAAAATCAACTCGAGATGAGAGGTTAGTCCCTGGCTTCGACTCCAGAGGAATACCACCTTACCACAAGCACCTCAAGAGGAGGCTTCTCTCAGCTCTAGATATGTGAGAGGGACCATGAGTTTGCGGCCTCAAGTGGAATGGACACCGCGATGCCCTGACTCGAAATAAGGCCGGATATCCCTGCAGTGACTTGATTGCAGGCTCGTCTTGCATCTCCCAAGACGAAAGGATATCTGAAACCCCTGTGGAGACCACAGAGAAAGACCTCGTTCCACACCTCATCGTGACCGGAGGCCTCACATCCTTTGAAAACTCCAGAGGTACGCGGAGATCAGTGCCTCCAAAGGAGACGATGCCTGACTCCTCGTTAAACTTGAAAGGAGTCCCAGTATTCCTGTGGCACGTGGAAAGGGACCCTTGGTCTCCCTTCTCAGCTGAAGATGCATCCCAATTGCCCTGCCAAGCCTCGAGGAGAATCCCGAGTTGTCCCTCGCAACTAGGCAAGAGTCCTGACGTCGCTGAACAAACACGTGGGTGGAAGGGCCATCCCCGTCGTAACTCGAGAATATACCCCAGGTTCCCACAGCAACTCGAGAAAAACCATGAGACTTCGCCCTCGCCGCAAAATGAGGCCCGATACCGTGCACTCCGTGCAGAGCAATTCCCTGTTGCACATCACACATGAAAGGAGCCTTGATTTCCTTGATGGCACTCCAGAGAAACCCCAAGAACACTGTTTCAAGGCTAGAGGGAAACTGAGGTCACTGTAGCAACACGAAAGAGCTCCGTGGACCAAGAATCAACTCGAGATGAGAGGTTAGTCCCTGGCTTCGACTCCAGAGGAATACCACCTTACCACAAGCACCTCAAGAGCAGGCTTATCTCAGCTCTAGGTATGTGAGAGGGACCCTGAGTTTGGGGCCTCAAGTGGAATGGAGACCGCGATGCCCTGACTCAAAATAAGGCCGAATATCCCTGCAGTGTCTTGAATGCAGGCTCGTCTTGCATCTCCCAAGACGAAAGGATGTCTGAATTCCCTGTGGAGACCACAGAGAAAACCTACTTCCCCACCTCATCGCGACCGGAGGCCTCACATCCTTTGAAAAGTCCAGAGGTATGCAGCGATCAGTGCCTCCAAAGGAGACGATGCCTGACTCCTCGTGAAACTTGATAGGAGACCCAAGATTCCTGTGGCACGTGGAAAGGGACACTTGGTCTCCCCCCTCAGCTGGAGATGCGTCCCAATTGCCCTGCCAAGCCTCGAGGAGAATCCCGAGTTGTCCCTCGCAACTAGGCAGGAGTTCTGACGTCGCTGAACAAGCACGTGTGTGGAAGGGCCATCCCCGTCGTAACTCGAGAATATACCCCAGGTTCCCGCCGCAACTCGAGAAAAACCATGAGACTTCCCCCTCGCCACAAAATGAGGCCCGATTCCCCTGCACTGCGTGCAGAGCAATTCCGTGTTGCACATCACACATGAAAGGAGCCTTGATTTCCTTGATGGCACTCCAGAGAAACCCCAAGAACACTGTTTCAAGGCTAGAGGGATCCTGAGGTCACTGTAGCATCTCGAAAGTGCTCCGTGGACCAAAAATCAACTCGAGATGAGAGGTTAGTCCCTGGCTTCGACTCCAGAGGAATACCACCTTACCACAAGCACCTCAAGAGCAGGCTTATCTCAGCTCTAGGTATGTGAGAGGGACCCTGAGTTTGGGGCCTCAAGTGGAATGGAGACCGCGATGCCCTGACTCGAAATAAGGCCGAATATCCCTGCAGTGTCTTGAATGCAGGCTCGTTTTGCATTTCCCAAGAAGAAAGGATGTCTGAATTCCCTGTGGAGACCACAGAGAAAACTTACTTCCCCACCACATCGCGACCGGAGGCCTCACATCCTTTGAAAACTCCAGAGGTACGCGGAGATCAGTGCCTCCAAAGGAGACGATGCTTGACTCCTCGTGAAAGTTGATAGGAGTCCCAGGATTCCTGTGGCACGTGGAAAGGGACACTTGGTCTCCCGCCTCAGCTGGAGAGGCGTCCGAATTGCCTTGCGAAGCCCCCAGGAGAATCCCGAGTTGTCCCTCGCAACTAGGCAGGAGTTCTGACGTCGCTGAACAAACACGTGGGTGGAAGGGCCATCCCCGTCGTAACTCGAGAATATACCACAGGTTCCCGCCGCAACTCGAGAAAAACCATGAGACTTCCCTCTCGCCGCGACATGAGGCCCGATTCCCCTGCACTGCGGGCAGAGCAATTCCGTGTTGCACATCACACATGAAAGGAGCCTTGATTTCCTTGATGGCACTCCAGAGAAACCCCAAGAACACTGTTTCAAGGCTAGAGGGATCCTGAGGTCACTGTGGCATCACGAAAGAGCTCCGTGGACCAAAAATCAACTCGAGATGAGAGGTTAGTCCCTGGCTTCGACTCCAGAGGAATACCACCTTACCACCAGCACCTCAAGAGGAGGCTTTTCTCAGCTCTAGGTATGTGAGAGGGACCCTGAGTTTGCGGCCTCAAGTGGAATGGACACCGCGATGCCCTGACTCGAAATAAGGCCGGATATCCCTGCAGTGACTTAAATGCACTCTCGTTTTGCATCTCCCAAGACGAAAGGATGTCTGAATCCCCTGTGGAGACCACAGAGAAAGACATAGTTCCCCACTTCATCGCGACCGGAGGGCTCACATCCTTTGAAAACTCCAGAGGTACGCGGAGATCAGTGCCTCCAAAGGAGACGTTGCCTGACTCCTCGTGAAACTTGATAGGAGACCCAAGATTCCTGTGGCACGTGGAAAGGGACACTTGGTCTCCCGCCTCAGCTGGAGAGGCGTCCCAATTGCCCTGCCAAGCCTCGAGGAGAATCCCGAGTTGTCCCTCGCAACTAGGCAGGAGTTCTGACGTCGCTGAACAAGCAAGTGTGTGGAAGGGCCATCCCCGTCGTAACTCGAGAATATACCCCAGGTTCCCGCCGCACCTCGAGAAAAACCATGAGACTTCCCCCTCCCCGCAAAATGAGGCCCGATACCCTGCACTGAGTGCAGAGCAATTCCCTGTTGCACATCACACATGAAAGGAGACTTGATTTCCTTGATGGCACTCCAGAGAAACCTCAAGAACACTGTTTCAAGGCTAGAGGGATCCGGAGGTCACTGTAGCAACACGAAAGAGCTCCGTGGACCAAGAATCAACTCGAGATGAGAGGTTAGTCCCTGGCTTCGACTCCAGAGGAATACCACCTTACGACAAGCACCTCAAGAGGAGGCTTCTCTCAGCTCTATGTATGTGAGAGGGACCCTGAGTTTGCGTCCTCAAGTGGAATGGACACTGCGATGCCCTGACTCGATATAAGGCCGGATATCCCTGCAGTGACTTGAATGCAGGCTCGTCTTGCATCTCCCAAGACGAAAGGATATCTGAAACCCCTGTGGAGACCACAGAGAAAGACCTCGTTCCACACCTCATCGCGACCGGAGGCCTCACATCCTTTGAAAACTCCAGAGGTACGCGGAGATCAGTGCCTCCAAAGGAGAAGATGCCTGACTCCTCGTGAAACTTGATAGGAGTCCCAGGATTCCTGTGGCACGTGGAAAGGGACCCTTGGTCTCCCGCTTCAGCTGGAGAGGCGTCCCAATTGCCCTGCCAAACCTCGAGGAGAATCCCGAGTTGTCCCTCGCAACTAGGCAGGAGTCCTGACATCGCTGAACAAACACGTGGGTGGAAGGGCCATCCCCGTCGTAACTCGAGAATATACCCCAGGTTCCCGCCGCAACTCGAGAAAAACCATGAGACTTCCCCCTCGGCGTGAAATGAGGGCCGATTCCCCTGCACTGCGTGCAGAGCAATTCCGTGTTGCACATCACACATGAAAGGAGCCTTGATTTCCTTGATGGCACTCCAGAGAAACCCCAAGAACACTGTTTCAAGGCTAGAGGGATCCTGAGGTCACTGTAGCAACACGAAAGAGCTCCGTGGACCACAAATCAACTGGAGATGAGAGGTTAGTCCCTGGCTTCGACTCCAGAGGAATACCGCCTTACCACAAGCACCTCAAGAGGAGGCTTTTCTCAGCTCTATCGATGTGAGAGGGACCCTGAGTTTGCGGTCTCAAGTGGAATGGACACCGCGATGTCCTGACTCGAAATAAGGCCGGATATCCCTGCAGTGACTTGAATGCAGGCTCGTCTTGCATCTCCCAAGACGAGAGGATGTCTGAATCCCCTGTGGAGACCACAGAGAAAACCTACTTCCCCACCTCATCGCGACCGGAGGCCTCACATCCTTTGAAAAGTCCAGAGGTACGCAGCGATCAGTGCCTCCAAAGGAGACGATGCCTGACTCCTCGTGAAACTTGATAGGAGACCCAACATTCCTGTGGCACGTGGAAAGGGACACTTGGTCTCCCCCCTCAGCTGGAGATGCGTCCCAATTGCCCTGCCAAGCCTCGAGGAGAATCCCGAGTTGTCCCTCGCAACTAGGCAGGAGTTCTGACGTCGCTGAATAAGCACGTGTGTGGAAGGGCCATCCCCGTCGTAACTCGAGAATATACCCCAGGTTCCCGCCGCAACTCGAGAAAAACCATGAGACTTCCCCCTCGCCACAAAATGAGGCCCGATTCCCCTGCACTGCGTGCAGAGCAATTCCGTGTTGCACATCACACATGAAAGGAGCCTTGATTTCCTTGATGGCACTCCAGAGAAACCCCAAGAACACTGTTTCAAGGCTAGAGGGATCCTGAGGTCACTGTAGCATCTCGAAAATGCTCCGTGGACCAAAAATCAACTAGAGATGAGAGGTTAGTCCCTGGCTTCGACTCCAGAGGAATACCACCTTACCACAAGCACCTCAAGAGCAGGCTTATCTCAGCTCTAGGTATGTGAGAGGGACCCTGAGTTTGCGGCCTCAAGTGGAATGGAGACCGCGATGCCCTGACTCGAAATAAGGCCGAATATCCCTGCAGTGACTTGAATGCAGGCTCGTCTTGCATCTCCCAAGACGAAAGGATGTCTGAATTCCCTGTGGAGACCACAGAGAAAACCTACTTCCCCACCTCATCGCGACCGGAGGCCTCACATCCTTTGAAAACTCCAGAGGTACGCGGAGATCAGTGCCTCCAAAGGAGACGATGCTTGACTCCTCGTGAAAGTTGATAGGAGTCCCAGGATTCCTGTGGCACGTGGAAAGGGACACTTGGTCTCCCGCCTCAGCTGGAGAGGCGTCCCAATTTCCTTGCGAAGCCCCCAGGAGAATCCCGAGTTGTCCCTCGCAACTAGGCAGGAGTTCTGACGTCGCTGAACAAACACGTGGGTGGAAGGGCCATCCCCGTCGTAACTCGAGAATATACCCCAGGTTCCCGCCGCAACTCGAGAAAAACCATGAGACTTCCCTCTCGCCGTGACATGAGGCCCGATTCCCCTGCACTGCGGGCAGAGCAATTCCGTGTTGCACATCACACATGAAAGGAGCCTTGATTTCCTTGATGGCACTCCAGAGAAACCCCAAGAACACTGTTTCAAGGCTAGAGGGATCCTGAGGTCACTGTGGCAACACGAAAGAGCTCCGTGGACCAAAAATCAACTCGAGATGAGAGGTTAGTCCCTGGCTTCGACTCCAGAGGAATACCACCTTACCACAAGCACCTCAAGAGGAGGCTTTTCTCAGCTCTAGCGATGTGAGAGGGACCCTGAGTTTGCGGCCTCAAGTGGAATGGACACCGCGATGCCCTGACTCGAAATAAGGCCGGATATCCCTGCAGTGACTTAAATGCACTCTCGTTTTGCATCTCCCAAGACGAAAGGATGTCTGAGTCCCCTGTGGAGACCACAGAAAAAGAACTAGTTCCCCACCTCATCGCGACCGGCGGCCTCACATCCTTTGAAAATTCCAGAGGTACGCGGAGATCAGTGCCTCCAAAGGAGACGATGCCTGACTCCTCGTGAAACTTGATAGGAGTCCCAGGATTCCTGTGGCACGGGGAAAGGGACCCTTGGTCTCCCGCCTCACCTGGAGAGGCGTCCCAATTGCCCTGCCAAGCCTCGAGGAGAATCCTGAGTTGTCCCTCGCAACTAGGCAGGAGTCCTGACGTCGCTGAACAAGCACGTGTGTGGAAGGGCCATCCCCGTCGTAACTCGAGAATATACCTCAGGTTCCCGCCGCAACTTGACAAAAACCATGAGACTTCCCCCTCGCCGCGAGATGAGGCCCGATTCCCCTGCACTGCGTGCAGAGCAATTCCGTCTTGCACATCACACATCAATGGAGACTTGATTTCCTTGATGGCACTCCAGAGAAACCCCAAGAACACTGTTTCAAGGTTGAGGGATCCTGAGGTCACTGTAGCCACACAAAAGAGCTCCGTGGACCACAAATCAACTCGAGATGAGAGGTTAGTCCCTGGCTTCGACTCCAGAGGAATACTACCTTACCACAAGCACCTCAAGAGGAGGCTTATCTCAGCTCTACATATGTGAGAGGGACCCTGAGTTTGCGGCCTCAAGTGGAATGGACACCGCGATGCCCTGACTCGAAATAAAGCCGAATATCCCTGCAGTGACTTGAATGCAGGCTCGTCTTGCATCTCCCAAGACGAAAGGATATCTGAATCCCCTTTGGAGACCACAGAGAAAACCTACTTCCCCACTTCATCGCGACCGGAGGCCTCACATCCTTTGAAAACTCCAGAGGTACGCGGAGATCAGTGCCTCCAAAGGAGACGATGCCTGACTCCTCGTGAAACTTGATCGGAGTCCCAGGATTCCTGTGGCACGTGGAAAGGGACCCTTGGTCTCCCGCCTCAGCTGGAGAGGCGTCCCAATTGCCCTGCCAAACCTCGAGGAGAATCCCGAGTTGTCCCTCGCAGGACTAGACAGGAATCCTGACGTCGCTGAACTAACACGTGGGTGGAAGGGCCATCCCCGTCGTAACTCGAGAATATACCCCAGGTTCCCGCCGCAACTCGAGAAAAACCATGAGACTTCCCCCTCGCCGCAAAATGAGGCCCGATTCCCCTGCACTGCGGGCAGAGCAATTCCGTGTTGCACATCACACATGAAAGGAGCCTTGATTTCCTTGATGGCACTCCAGAGAAACCCCAAGAACACTGTTTCAAGGCTAGAGGGATCCTGAGGTCCCTGTAGCAACTCGAAAGAGCTCCGTGGACCAAAAATCAACTCGAGATGAGAGGTTAGTCCCTGGCTTCGACTCCAGAGGAATACCACCTTACCACAAGTACCTCAAGAGGAGGCTTCTCTCAGCTCTAGATATGTGAGAGGGACCCTGATTTTACGGCCTCAAGTGGAATGGCACCGCGATGCCCTGACTCGAAACAAGGCCGGATATCCCTGCCGTGACTTGAATGCAGGCTCGTCTTGCATCTCCCAAGACGATAGGATGTCTGAATCCCCTGTGGAGACCACAGAGAAAGACCTAGTTCCCCACCTCATCGCGACCGGAGGCCTCACATCCTTTGAAAACTCCAGAGGTACGCAGAGATCAGTGCCTCCAAAGGAGACGATGCCTGACTACTCGTGAAACTTGATAGGAGTCCCAGGATTCCTGTGGCACTTGGAAAGGGACCCTGGGTCTCCCGCCTCAGCTGGAGAGGCGTCCCAATTGCCCTGCCAAGCCTCGAGGAGAATCCCGAGTTGTCCCTCGCAACTAGGGAAGAGTCATGCCGTCGCTGAACAAACACGTGTGTGGAAGGGCCATCCCCATCGTAACTCGAGAATATACCCCAGGTTCCTGCCGCAACTCGAGAAAAACCATGAGACTTCCCCCTCGGCGCGAAATGAGGGCCGATTCCCCTGCACTGCGTGCAGAGCAATTCCGTGTTGCACATAACACATGAAAGGAGTCTTGATTTCCTTGATGGCACTCCAGAGAAACTCCAAGAACACTGTTTCAAGGCTAGAGGGATCCTGAGGTCACTGTAGCAACACGAAAGAGCTCCGTGGACCACAAATCAACTGGAGATGAGAGGTTAGTCCCTGGCTTCGACTCCAGAGGAATACCACCTTACCACAAGCACCTCAAGAGGAGGCTTTTCTCAGCTCTAGCAATGTGAGAGGGACCCTGAGTTTGCGGCCTCAAGTGGAATGGACACCGCGCTGCCCTGACTCGAAATAAGGCCGGATATCCCTGCAGTGACTTGAATGCAGGCTCGTCTTGCATCTCCCAAGACGATAGGATGTCTGAATCCCCTGTGGAGACCACAGAGAAAGACCTAGTTCCCCAGCTCATCGCGACCGGAGGCCTCACATCCTTTGAAAATTCCAGAGGCACGCAGAGATCAGTGCCTCCAAAGGAGACGATGCCTGACTCCTCGTGAAACTTGATAGGAGTCCCTGGATTCCTGTGGCACTTGGAAAGGGACCCTTGGTCTCCCGCCTCAGCTGGAGAGGCGTCCCAATTGCCCTGCCAAGCCTCGAGGAGAATCCCGAGTTGTCCCTCGCAACTAGGCAGGAGTCCTGCCTTCGCTGAACAAACACGTGGGTGGAAGGGCCATCCCCATCGTAACTCGAGAATATACCCCAGGTTCCCGCCGCAACTCGAGAAAAACCATGAGACTTCCCCCTCGGCGTGAAATGAGGGCCGATTCCCCTGAACTGTGTGCAGAGCAATTCCGTGTTGCACATCACACATGAAAGGAGCCTTGATTTCCTTGATGGCACTCCAGAGAAACCCCAAGAACACTGTTTCAAGGCTAGAGGGATCCTGAGGTCACTGTAGCAACACGAAAGAGCTCCGTGGACCACAAATCAACTCGAGATGAGAGGTTAGTCCCTGGCTTCGACTCCAGAGGAATACCACCTTACCACAAGCACCTCAAGAGGAGGCTTCTCTCAGCTCTACATATGTGAGAGGGACCCTGAGTTTGCGGCCTCAAGTGGAATGGACACCGCGATGCCCTGACTCGAAATAAGGCCGGATATCCCTGCAGTGACTTGAATGCAGGCACGTCTTGCATCTCCCAAAACGAGAGGATGTCTGAATCCCCTGTGGAGACCACAGAGAAAACCTACTTCCCCACCTCATCGCGACCGGAGGCCTCACATCCTTTGAAAACTCCAGAGGTACGCAGAGATCAGTGCCTCCAAAGGAGACGATGCCTGACTCCTCGTGAAACTTGATAGGAGTCCCAGGATTCCTGTGGCACGTGGAAAGGGACCCTTGGTCTCCCGCCTCAGCTGGAGAGGCGTCCCAATTGCCCTGCCAAGCCTCGAGGAGAATCCCGAGTTGTCCCTCGGCACTAGGCAGGAGTCCTGACGTCGCTGAACAAACACGTGTGTGGAAGGGCCATCCCCGTCGTAACTCGAGAATATACCCCAGGTTCCCGCCGCAACTCGAGAAAAACCATGAGACTTCCCCCTCGCCGCGAGATGAGGCCCGATTCCCCTGCACTGCGTGCAGAGCAATTCCGTGTTGCACATCACACAAGAAAGGAGCCTTGATTTCCTTGATGGCACTCCAGAGAAACCCCAAGAACACTGTTTCAAGGCTAGAGGGATCCTGAGGTCACTGTAGCCACACAAAAGAGCTCCGTGGACCAAAAATCAACTCGAGTTGAGAGGTTAGTCCCGGGCTTCGACTCCAGAGGAATACTACCTTACCACAAGCACCTCAAGAGGAGGCTTCTCTCAGCTCTACATATGTGAGAGGGACCCTGAGTTTGCGGCCTCAAGTGGAATGGACACCGCGATGCCCTGACTCGAAATAAGGCCGAATATCCCTGCAGTGACTTGAATGCAGGCTCGTCTTGCATCTCCCAAGACGAAAGGATATCTGAATCCCCTGTGGAGACCACAAAGAAAACCTACTTCCCCACCTCATCGCGACCGGAGGCCTCACATCCTTTGAAAACTCCAGAGGGACGCAGAGATCAGTGCCTCCAAAGGAGACGATGCCTGACTCCTCGTGAAACTTGATGGGAGTCCCAGGATTCCTGTGGCACGTGGAAAGGGACCCTTGGTCTCCCGCCTCAGCTGGAGAGGCGTCCCAATTGCCCTGCCAAGCCTCGAGGAGAATCCCGAGTTGTCCCTCGCAACTAGGCAGGAGTCCTGACGTCGCTGAACAAACACGTGGGTGGAAGGGCCATCCCCGTCGTAACTCGAGAATATACCCCAGGTTCCCGCCGCAACTCGAGAAAAACCATGAGACTTCCCCCTCGCCGCAGAATGAGGCCCGATTCCCCTGCACTGCGGGCAGAGCAATTCCGTGTTGCACATCACACATGAAAGGAGCCTTGATTTCCTTGATGGCACTCCAGAGAAACCCCAAGAACACTGTTTCAAGGCTAGAGGGATCCTGAGGTCACGGTAGCAACTCGAAAGAGCTCCGTGGACCAAAAATCAACTTGAGATGAGAGGTTAGTCCCTGGCTTCGACTCCAGAGGAATACCACCTTACTACAAGTACCTCAAGAGGAGGCTTCTCTCAGCTCTAGATATGTGAGAGGGACCCTGATTTTGCGGCCTCAAGTGGAATGGACACCGCGATGCCCTGACTCGAAATAAGGCCGGATATCCCTGCAGTGACTTGAATGCAGGCTCGTCTTGCATCTCCCAAAACGATAGGATGTCTGAATCCCCTGTGGAGACCACAGAGAAAGACCTAGTTCCCCACCTCATTGCGACCGGAGGCCTCACATCCTTTGAAAATTCCAGAGGTACGCAGAGATCAGTGCCTCCAAAGGAGACGATACCTGACTCCTCGTGAAACTTGATAGGAGTCCCAGGATTCCTGTGGCACGTGGAAAGGGACCCTTGGTCTGCCGCCTCAGCTGGAGAGGCGTCCCAATTGCCCTGCCAAGCCTCGAGGATAATCCCGAGTTGTCCCTCGCAACTAGGCAAGAGTCCTGCCGTCGCTGAACAAACACGTGTGTGGAAGGGCCATCCCCGTCGTAACTCGAGAATATACCCCAGGTTCCCGCCGCAACTCGAGAAAAACCATGAGACTTCCCCCTCGGCCCGAGATAAGGGCCGATTCCCCTGCACTGCGTGCAGAGCAATTCCGTGTTGCACCTCACACATGAAAGGAGCCTTGATTTCCTTGATGGCACTCCAGAGAAACCCCAAGAACACTGTTTCAAGGCTAGAGGGATCCTGAGGTCACTGTAGCAACTCGAAAGTGCTCTGTGGACCAAAAATCAACTAGAGATGAGAGGTTAGTCCCTGGCTTCGACTCCAGAGGAATACCACCTTACCACAAGCACCTCAAGAGCAGGCTTATCTCAGCTCTAGGTATGTGAGAGGGACCCTGAGTTTGCGGCCTCAAGTGGAATGGAGACCGCGATGCCCTGACTCGAAATAAGGCCGAATATCCCTGCAGTGACTTGAATGCAGGCTCGTCTTGGATCTCCCAAGACGAAAGGATGTCTGAATTCCCTGTGGAGACCACAGAGAAAACCTACTTCCCCACCTCATCGCGACCGGAGGCCTCACATCCTTTGAAAACTCCAGAGGTAAGCGGAGATCAGTGCCTCCAAAGGAGATGAAGCCTGACTCCTCGTGAAACTTGATAGGAATCCCAGGATTCCTGTGGCACGTGGAAAGGGACCCTTGGTCTGCCACATCAGCTGGAGAGGCGTCCCAATTGCCTTGCGAAGCCCCCAGGAGAATCCCGAGTTGTCCCTCGCAACTAGGCAGGAGTTCTGACGTCGCTGAACAAACACGTGGGTGGAAGGGCCATCCCCGTCGTAACTCGAGAATATACCCCAGGTTCCCGCCGCAACTCGAGAAAAACCATGAGACTTCCCCCTCGCCGCGACATGAGGCCCGATTCCCCTGCACTGCGGGCAGAGCAATTCCGTGTTGCACATCACACATGAAAGGAGCCTTGATTTCCTTGATGGCACTCCAGAGAAACCCCAAGAACACTGTTTCAAGGCTAGAGGGATCCTGAGGTCACTGTAGCAACACGAAAGAGCTCCGTGGACCAAAAATCAACACGAGATGAGAGGTTAGTCCCTGGCTTCGACTCCAGAGGAATACCACCTTACCAGAAGCACGTCAAGAGAAGGCTTCTCTCAGCTCTAGGTATGTGAGAGGGACCCTGATTTGCGGCCTCAAGTGGAATGGACACCGCGATGCCCTGACTCGAAATAAGGCCGGATATCCCTGCAGTGACTTGAATGCAGGCTCGTCTTGCATCTCCCAAGACGAAAGGTTGTCTGACTCCCCTGTGCAGACCACAGAAAAAGACCTAGTTCCCCACCTCATCACGACCGGAGGCCTCACATTCTTTGAAAACTCCAGAGGTACCCGGAGATCAGTGCCTCCAAAGGAGACGATGCCTGACTCCTCGTGAAACTTGATAGGAGTCCCAGGATTCCTGTGGCACGGGGAAAGGGACCCTTGGTCTCCCGCCTCAGCTGGAGAGGCGTCCCAATCGCCCTGCCAAGCCTCGAGGAGAATCCCGAGTTGTCCCTCGCAACAAGGCAGGAGTCCTGACGTCGCTGAACAAACACGTGGGTGGAAGGACCATCCCCGTCGTAACTCGAGAATATACCCCAGGTTCCCGCCGCAACTCGAGAAAAACCATGAGACTTCCCCCTAGCCGCGAGATGAGGCCTGATTCCCCTGCACTGCGTGCAGAGCAATTCCGTCATGCACATCACACATCAAAGGAGCCTTGATTTCCTTGATGGCATTCCAGAGAAACCCCAAGAACACTGTTTCAAGGCTAGAGGGATCCTGAGGTCACTGTAGCAACACGAAAGAGCTCCGTGGACCAAAAATCAACTGGAGTTGAGAGGTTAGTCCCTGGCTTCGACTCCAGAGGAATACCACCTTACCACAAGCACCTCAAGAGGAGGCTTCTCTCAGCTTTAGCTATGAGAGAGGGACCCTGAGTTTGCGGCCTCAAGTGGAATGGACACCGCGATGCCCTG
This sequence comes from Cervus elaphus, assembly GCF_910594005.1. Classification (NCBI taxonomy): domain Eukaryota; kingdom Metazoa; phylum Chordata; class Mammalia; order Artiodactyla; family Cervidae; genus Cervus; species Cervus elaphus. The sequence continues at coordinate 10,590,368 of NC_057824.1, read as the reverse complement.
ACTCGAAATAAGGCCGAATATCCCGGCAGTGACTGAATGCAGGCTCGTCTTGCATCTCCCAAGACGAAAGGAAGTCTGAATCCCCTGTGGAGACCGCAGAGAAAGACCTAGTTCCCCACCTCATCGCGACTGGAGGCCTCACATCCTTTGAAAACTCCAGAGGTACGTGGAGATCAGTCCCTCCAAAGGAGACGATGCCTGACGCCTCGTGAAACTTGATAGGAGTCCCAGGGTTCCTGTGGAACGTGGAAAGGGGCCCTTGTTCTACCGCCTCAGGTGGAGAGGCGTCCCAATTGCCCTGGCAAGCCCCCAGGAGAATCCCGAGTTGTCCCTCGCAACTAGGCAGGAGTCCTGACGTCGCTGAACAAACACGTGTGTGGAAGGGCCATCCCCGTCGTAACTCGAGAATATACCCCAGGTTCCCGCCGCAACTTGAGAAAAACCATGAGACTTCCCCCTCGCCGCGAGATGAGGACCGATTCCCCTGCACTGCGTGCAGAGCAATTCCGTGCTGCACATCACACATGAAAGGAGCCTTGATTTCCTTGATGGCACTCCAGAGAAACCCCAAGAACACTGTTTCAAGGCTAGAGGCATCCTGAGGTCACTGTAGCAACAAGAAAGAGCTCCGTGGACCAAAAATCAACTCGAGATGAGAGGTTAGTCCCTGGCTTCGACTCCAGAGGAATACCACCTTACCACAAGCACCTCAAGAGGAGGCTTTTCTCAGCTCTAGGTATGTGAGAGGGACCCTGAGTTTGCGGCCTCAAGTGGAATGGACACTGCGATGCCCTGACGCGAAATAAGGCCGGATATCCCTGCAGTGACTTGAATGCAGGCTCGTCTTGCATCTCCGAAGACGAAAGGATGACTGAATCCCCTGTGGAGACCACAGAGAAAGACCTAGTTCCCCACCTCATGGCGATCGGAGGCCTCACATCCTTTGAAAACTCCAGAGGTACGCGGAGATCAGTGCCTCCAAAGGAGACGATGCCTGACTCCTCGTGAAACTTGATAGGAGTCCCAGGATTCCTGTGGCACATGGAAAGGGACCCTTGGTCTCCCGCCTCAGCTGGAGAGGCGTCCCAATTGCCCTGCGAAGCCTCGAGGAGAATCCCGAGTTGTCCCTCGCAACTAGGCAGGAGTCCTGACGTCGCTGAACAAACACGTGGGTGGAAGGGCCATCCCCGTCGTAACTCGAGAATATACCCCAGGTTCCCGCCGCAACTCGAGAAGAACCATGAGACTTCCCCCTCGCCGCGAGATGAGGCCCGATTCCCCTGCACTGCGTGCAGTGCAATTCCGTGTTGCACATCACACATGAAAGGAGCCTTGATTTCCTTGATGGCACTCCAGAGAAACCCCAAGAACACTGTTTCAAGGCTAGAGGAATCCTGAGGTCACTGTAGTAACAGGAAAGAGCTCCGTGGACCAAGAATCAACTCGAGATGAGAGGTTAGTCCCTGGCTTCGACTCTAGAGGAATACCACCTTACCACAAGCACCTCAAGAGGAGGCTTCTCTCAGCTCTAGGTATGTGAGAGGGACCCTGAGGTTGCGGCCTCAAGTGGAATGGAGACCGCGATGCCCTGACTCGAAATAAGGCCGGATATCCCTGCAGTGACTTGAATGCAGGCTCGTCTTGCATCTCCCAAGACGAAAGGATGTCTGAATCCCCTGTGGAGACCACAGAGAAAGACCTAGTTCCCCACCTCATCGCGACTGGAGGCCTCACATCCTTTGACAACTCCAGAGGTACACGGAGATCAGTGCCTCCAAAGGAGACGATGCCTGACTCCTCGTGAAACTTGATAGGAGTCCCAGGATTCCTGTGGCACGTGTAAAGGGACACTTGGTCTCCCGCCTCAGCTGGAGAGGCGTCCCAATTGCCCTGCCAAGCCTCGAGGAGAATCCCGAGTTGTCCCTCGCAACTAGGCAGGAGTCCTGACGTCGCTGAACAAACACGTGGATGGAAGGGATATCCCCGTCATCACTCGAGAATATACCCCAGGTTCCCACCGCAACTCGGGAAATACCATGAGACTTCCCTCTCGCCACGAGATGAGGCCTGATTCCCCTGCACTGCGTGCAGAGCAATTCCGTGTTGCACATCACACATGAAAGGAGCCTTGATTTCCTTGATGGCACTCCAGACAAACCCCAAGAACACAGTTTCAAGGCTAGAGGAATCCTGAGGTCACTGTAGCAACACGAAAGAGCTCCGTGGACCAAGAATCAACTCGAGATGAGAGGTTAGTCCCTGGCTTCGACTCCAGATGAATACCCCCTTACCACATGCACCTCAAGAGGAGGCTTCTCTCAGCTCTAGGTATGTGAGAGGGACCCTGAGTTTGCGGCCTCAAGTGGAATGGACACTGCGATGCCCTGACGCGAAATAAGGCCCGATATCCCTGCAGTGACTTGAATGCAGGCTCGTCTTGCATCTCCCAAGACGAAAGGATGTCTGAATCCCCTGTGGAGACCACAGAGAAAGACCTAGTTCACCACCTCATCGTGACCGGAGGCCTCACATCCTTTGAAAACTCCAGAGGTATGCGGAGATCAGTGCCTCCAAAGGAGACGATGCCTGACTCCTCGTGAAACTTGATAGGAGCCCCAGGATTCCTGTGGCACGTGGAAAGGGACACTTGGTCTCCCGCCTCAGCTGGAGAGGCGTCCCAATTGCCCTGCCAAGCCTCGAGGAGAATCCCGAGTTGTCCCTCGCAACTAGGCAGGAGTCCTGACTTCGCTGAACAAACACGTGGGTGGAGGGGCCATCCCCGTCTTAACTCGAGAATATACCCCAGGTTCCCGCCGCAACTCGAGAAAAAACATGAGACTTTCCCCTCGCCGCGAGATGAGGCCCGATTCCTCTGCACTTCGTGCAGAGCAATTCCGTGTTGCACATCACACATGAAAGGAGCCTTGATTTCCTTGATGGCACTCCAGAGAAACCCCAAGAACACTGTTTCAAGTCTAGAGGGATCCTGAGGTCACTGTAGCAACACGAAAGACCTCCGTGGACCAAGATTCAACTTGAGATGAGAGGTTAGTCCCTGGCTTCGAATCCAGAGGAATACCACCTTACCACAAGCACCTCAAGAGGAGGCTTCTCTCAGCTCTAGGTATGTGAGAGGTACCCTGAGTTTGCGGCCTCAAGTGGAATGGACATTGCGATGCCCTGACGCGAAATAAGGCCGGATATCCCTGCAGTGACTTGAATGCAGGCTCGTCTTGCATCTCCCAAGACGAAAGGATGTCTGAATCCCCTGTGGAGACCACAGAGAAAGACCTAGTTCCCCACCTCATCGCGACCGGAGGCCTCACATCCTTTGAAAACTCCAGAGGTACGCGGAGATCAGTGCCTCCAAAGGAGACGATGCCTGACCCCTCGTGAAACTTGATAGGAGTCCCAGCATTCCTGTGGCACACGGAAAGGGACCCTTGGTCTCCCGCCTCAGCTGGAGAGGCGTCCCAATTGCCCTGCCAAGCCTCGAGGAGAATCCCGAGTTGTCCCTCGCAACTAGGCAGGAGTCCCTACGTCGCTGAACAAACACGTGGGTGGAAGGGCCATCCCCGTCGTAACTCGAGAATATACCCCAGGTTACCGCCGCAACTCAAGAAAAACCATGAGACTTCCCCCTCGCCGCGAAATGAGGCCCGATTCCCCTGCACTGCGTGCAGAGCAATTACGTGTTGCGCATCACACATGAAAGGAGCCTTGATTGACTTGGTGGCACTCCAGAGAAACCCCAAGAACACTGTTTCAAGGCTAGAGGGATCCTGAGGTCACTGTAGCAACATGAAAGAGCTCCGTGGACCACAAATCAACTCGAGATGAGAGGTTAGTCCCTGGCTTCGACTCCAGGGGAATAACACGTTACCACAAGCACCTCAAGAGGAGGCTTCTCTCAGCTCTAGGTATGTGAGAGGGACCCTGAGTTTGCGGCCTCAAGTGGAATGGACACCATGATTCCCTGACTCGAAATAAGGCCGGATATCCCTGCAGTGACTTGAATGCAGGCTCGTCTTGCATCTCCCAAGACGAAAGGATGTCTAAATTCCCTGTGGAGACCACAGAGAAAGACCTAGTTCCCCACCTCATCGCGACCGGAGGCCTCACATCCTTTGAAAACTCCAGAGGTACGCGGAGATCAGTGCCTCCAAAGGAGACGATGCCTGACTCCTCGTGAAACTTGATAGGAGTCCCAGGATTCCTGTGGCACGTGGAAAGGGACCCTTGGTCTCCCGCCTCTGCTGGAGAGGCGTCCCAATTGCCCTGCCAAGCCTCGAGGAGAATCCCGAGTTGTCCCTCGCAACTAGGCAGGAGTCCTGCCGTCGCTGAACAAACACGTGGGTGGAAGGGCCATCCCTGTCGTAACTCGAGAATATACCCCAGGTTCCCGCCGCAACTCGAGAAAAACCATGAGACTTCCCCCTCGCCGCGAGATGAGGCCCGATTCCCCTGCACTGCGTGCAGAGCAATTCCGTGTTGCACATCACACATGAAAGGAGCCTTGATTTCCTTGATGGCACTCCAGAGAAATCCCAAGAACACTGTTTCAAGGCTAGAGGGATCCTGAGGTCACTGTAGCAACACGAAAGAGCTCCGTGGACCAAGAATCAACTCGAGATGAGAGGTTAGTCCCTGGCTTCGACTCCAGAGAAATACCACCTTACCACAAGCACATCAAGAGGAGGCTTCTCTCAGCTCTAGGTATGTGAGAGGGACCCTGAGTTTGCGGCCTCAAGTGGAATGGACACTGCGATGCCCTGACGCGAAATAAGGCCAGATATCCCTGCAGTGACTTGAATGCAGGCTCGTCTTGCATCTCCCAAGACGAAAGGATGTCTGAATCCCCTCTGGAGACCACAGAGAAACACCTAGTTCCCCACCTCATCGCGACCGGAGGCCTCACATCCTTTGAAAACTCCAGAGGTACGCGGAGATCAGTGCCTCCAAAGGAGATGATGCCTGACACCTCGTGAAACTTGATAGGAGTCCCAGGATTCCTGTGGCACGTGGAAAGGGACCTTGGTCTCCCGCCTCAGCTGGAGAGGCATCCCATTGCCCTGCCAAGCCTCGAGGAGAATCCCGAGTTGTCCCTCGCAACTAGACAGGAGTCCTGACGTCGCTGAACAAACACGTGGGTGGAGGGGCCATCCCCGTCTTAACTCGAGAATATACCCCAGGTTACCGCCGCAATTTGATAAAAACCATGAGACTTCCCCCTCGCCGCGAGATGAGGCCCGATTCCCCTGCACTGCGTGCAGAGCAATTCCGTGTTGCACATCACACATGAAAGGAGCCTTGATTTCCTTGATGGCACTCCAGAGAAACCCCAAGAACACTGTTTCAAAGCTAGAGGGATCCTGAGGTCACTGTAGCAACATGAAAGAGCTCCGTGGACTAAGAATCAACTCGAGATGAGAGGTTAATCCCTGGCTTCGACTCCAGAGGAATACCACCTTACCACAAGCACCTCAAGAGGAGGCTTCTCTCAGCTCTAGGTATGTGAGAGGGACCCTGAGTTTGCGGCCTCAAGTGGAATGGACACCACGATGCCCTGGCTCGAAATAAGGCCGGATATCCCTGCAGTGACTTGAATGCAGGCTCTTTTTGCATCTCCCAAGACGAAAGGATGTCTGAATCCCCTGTGGAGACCACAGAGAAAGACCTAGTTCCCCACCTCATCACGACCGGAGGCCTCACATCCTTTGAAAACTCCAGAGGTACGTTGAGATCAGTGCCTCCAAAGGAGACGATGCCTGACTCCTCGTGAAACTTGATAGGAGTCCCAGGATTCCTGTGGCACGTGGAAAGGGACACTTGTTCTCCCGCCTCAGCTGGAGAGGCGTCCCAATTGCCCTGCCAAGCCTCGAGGAGAATCCCGAGTTGTCCCTCGCAACTAGGCAGGAGTCCTGACGGCGCTGAACAAACACGTGGGTGGAAGGGCCATCCCCGTCGTAACTCGAGAATATACCCCAGGTTCCCGCCGCAACTCGAGAAAAACCATGAGACTTTCCCCTCGCCGTGAGATGGCCCGATTCCCCTGAAATGCATGCAGAGCAATTCCGTGTTGCACATCACACAAGAAAGGAGCCTTGATTTCCTTGATGGCACTCCAGAGAAACCCCAAGAACACTGTTTCAAGTCTAGAGGGATCCTGAGGTCAATGTAGCAACATGAAAGAGCTCCGTGGACCAGAAATCAACTCGAGATGATAGGTTAGTCCCTAACTTCGACTTGAGGAATACCACCTTACCACAAGCACCTCAAGAGGAGGCTTCTCTCAGCTCTAGGTATGTGAGAGGGACCCTGAGTTTGTGGCCTCAAGTTGAATGTACACCGCGATGCCCTGACGCGAAATAAGGCCAGATATGCCTGCAGTGACTTGAATGCAGGCTCGTCTTGCATCTCCCAAGATGAAAGGATGTCTGAATCCCCAGTGGAGACCACAGAGAAAGACCTAGTTCCCCACCTCATCGCGACCGGAGGCCTCACATCATTTGAAAACTCCAGAGGTACGCGGAGATCAGTGCCTCCAAAGGAGACGATGCCTAACTCCTCGTGAAACTTGATAGGAGTCCCAGGATTACTGTTTCACGTGGAAAGGGACCCTTGGTCTCCCGCCTCAACTGGAGAGGCGTCCCAATTGCCCTGCCGAGCCTCGAGGAGAATCCCGAGTTGTCCCTCGAAACTAGGCAGGAGTCCTGACGTCGCTGAACAAACACGTGGGTGGAGGGGCCATCCCCGTCATAACTCGAGAATATACCCCAGGTTCCCGCCGCAACTCGAGAAAAACCATGAGACTTCCCCCTCGCCGCGAGATGAGGCCCGATTCCCCTGCACTGCGTGCAGAGCAATTCCGTGTTGCACATCACACATGAAAGGAGCTTTGATTTTCTTGATGGCACTACAGAGAATCCCCAACAACACTGTTTCAAGGCTAGAGGGATCCTGAGGTCACTGTAGCAACACGAAAGAGCTCCGTGGACCATAAATCAACTCGAGATGAGAGGTTAGTCCCTGGCTTCGACTCCAGAGGAATACCACCTTACCACAAGCACCTCAAGAAGAGGCTTCTCTCAGCTCTAGGTATGTGAGAGTGACCCTGAGTTTGCGGCCTCAAGTGGAATGGACACCGAGATGCCCTGACTCGAAACAAGGCCGGATATCCCTGCAGTGACTTGAATGCAGGCTCGTCTTGCATCTCCCAAGACGAAAGGATGTCTGAATACCCTATGGAGAGCATAGAGAAAGACCTAGTTCCCCACCTCATCGCGACCGGAGGCCTCACATCTTTTGAAAACTCCAGAGGTACGCGGAGATCAGTGCCTCCAAAGGCGACGATGCCTGACTCCTCGTGAAACTTGATAGGAGTCCCAGGATTCCTGTGGCACGTGGAAAGGGCCCCTTGGTCTCCCGCCTCAGCTTTAGAGGCGTCCCAATTGCCCTGCCAAGCCTCGAGGAGAATCCCGAGTTGTCCCTCACAACTAGGCAGGAGTCCTGCCATCGCTGAACAAACACGTGGGTGGAAGGGCCATCCCCGTTGTAACTCGAGAATATACCCCAGGTTCCCGCCTCAACTCGAGAAAAACCATGAGACTTCCCCCTCGCCGCGAGATGAGGCCCGATTCCCCTGCACTGCGTGCAGAGCAATTCTGTGTTGCACATCACACATGAAAGGAGCCTTGATTTCCTTGATGGCAATCCAGAGAAACCCCAAGAACACTGTTTCAAGGTTGAGGGATCCTGAGGTCACTGTAGCAACACGAAAGAGCTCCGTGGACCAAAAATCAACTCGAGATGAGAGGTTAGTCCCTGGCTTCGACTCCAGAGGAATACCACCTTACCACAAGCACCTCAAGAGGAGGCTTCTGTCAGCTCTATGTATGTGAGAGGGACCCTGAGTTTGCGGCCTCAAGTGGAATGGAGACCGCGATGCCCTGACTCGAAATAAGGCCGCATATCCCTGCAGTGACTTGAATGCAGGCTCGTCTTGCATCTCCCAAGACGAAAGGATGTCTGAATCCCCTGTGGAGACCACAGAGAAAGACCTAGTTCCCCACCTCATCGCGACCGCAGGCCTCACATCCTTTGAAAACTCCAGAGGTACGCGGAGATCAGTGCCTCCAAAGGAGACGATGCCTGACTCCTCGTGAAACTTGATAGGAGTCCCAGGATTCCTGTGGCACGTGGAAAGGGACCCTTGGTCTCCCGCCTCAGCTGGAGAGGCGTCCCAATTGCCCTGCCAAGCCTCGAGGAGAATCCCGAGTTGTCCCTCACAACTAGGCAGGAGTCCTGACGTCGCTGAACAAACACGTGTGTGGAAGGGCCATCCCTGTCGTAACTTAAGAATATACCCCAGGTTCCCGCTGCAACTCGAGAAAAACCATGAGACTTCCCCCTCGCCGCGAGATGAGGCCCGATTCCCCTGCACTGCGTGCAGAGCAATTCCGTGTTGCACATCACACATGAAAGGAGCCTTGATTTCCTTGATGGCACTCCAGAGAAACCCCAAAAACACTGTTTCAAGGTTGAGGGATCCTGAGGTCACTGCAGCAACACGAAAGAGCTCCGTGGACCAGAAATCAACTCGAGATGAGAGGTTAGTCCCTGGCTTCGACTCCAGAGGAATACCACCTTACCACAAGCACCTCAAGAGGAGGCTTCTCTCAGCTCTAGCTATGTGAGAGGGACCCTGAGTTTGCGGCCTCAAGTGGAATGGACACCGCGATGCCCTGACTCGAAATAAGGCCGGATATCCCTGCAGTGACTTGAATGCAGGCTCGTCTTGCATCTCCCAAGACGAAAGGATGTCTGAATCCCCTGTGGAGACCACAGAGAAAGACCTAGTTCCCCACCTCATCGCGACCGGAGGCCTCACATCCTTTGAAAACTCCAGAGGTACGCGGAGATCAGTGCCTCCAAAGGAGACGATGCCTGACTCCTCGTGAAACTTGATAGGAGTCCCAGGATTCCTGTGGCACGTGGAAAGGAAACCTTGGTCTCCCGCCTCAGCTGGAGAGGCGTCCCAATTGCCCTGCCAAGCCTCGAGGAGAATCCCGAGTTGTCTCTCGCAACTAGGCAGGAGTCCTGACGTCGCTGAACAAACACGTGTGTGGAGGGGCCATCCCCGTCGTAACTCGAGAATATACCCCAGGTTCCCGCCGCAACTCGAGAAAAACCATGAGACTTCCCACTCGCCGCGAGATGAGGCCCGATTCCCCTGCACTGCGTGCAGAGCAATTCCGTGTTGCACATCACACATGAAAGGAGCCTTGATTTCCTTGATGGCACTCCAGAGAAACCCGAAGAACACTGTTTCAAGGTTGAGGGATCCTGAGGTCACTGTAGCAACACGAAAGAGCTCCGTGGACCAAAAATCAACTCGAGATGAGAGGTTAGTCCCTGGCTTCGACTCCAGAGGAATACCACCTTACCACAAGCACCTCAAGAGGAGGTTTCTCTCAGCTCTATGTATGTGAGAGGGACCCTGAGTTTGCGGCCTCAAGTGGAATGGAGACCGTGATGCCCTGACTCGAAATAAGGCCGGATATCCCTGCAGTGACTTGAATGCAGGCTCGTCTTGCATCTCCCAAGACGAAAGGATGTCTGAATCCCCTGTGGAGACCACAGAGAAAGACCTAGTTCCCCACCTCATCGCGACCAGAGGCCTCACATCCTTTGAAAACTCCAGAGGTACGCGGAGATCAGTGCCTCCAAAGGAGACGATGCCTGACTCCTCGTGAAATTTGATAGGAGTCCCAGGATTCCTGTGGCACGTGGAAAGGGACCCTTGGTCTCCCGCCTCAGCTGGAGAGGCGTCCCAATTGCCCTGCCAAGCCTCGAGGAGAATCCCGAGTTGTCCCTCGCAACTAGGCAGGAGTCCTGACGTCGCTGAAGAAACACGTGGGTGGAAGGGCCATCCCCGTTGTAACTCGAGAATATACCCCAGGTTCCCGCCGCAACTCGAGAAAAACCATGAGACTTCCCCCTCGCCGCGAGATGAGGCCCGATTCCCCTGCCCTGCGTGCAGAGCAATTCCGTGTTTCACATCACACATGAAAGCAGCCTTGATTTCCTTGATGGCACTCCAGAGAAACCACAAGAACACTGTTTCAAGGTTGAGTGATCCTGAGGTCACTGTAGCAACACGAAAGAGCTCCGTGGACCAAAAATCAACTCGAGATGAGAGGTTAGTCCCTGGCTTCGACTCCAGAGGAATACCACCTTACCACAAGCACCTCAAGAGGAGGCTTCTCTCAGCTCTAGGTATGTGAGAGGAACCCTGAGTTTGCGGCCTCAAGTGGAATGGACACCGCGATGCCCTGACGCGAAATAAGGCCGGATATCCCTGCAGTGACTTGAATGCAGGCTCGTCTTGCATCTGCCAAGACGAAATGATGTCTGAATCCCCTGTGGAGACCACAGAGAAAGACCTAGTTCCCCACCTCATCGCGACCGGAGGCCTCACATCCTTTGAAAACTCCAGAGGTACGCGGAGATCAGTGCCTCCAAAGGAGAGGATGCCTGACTCCTCGTGAAACTTGATAGGAGTCCCAGGATTCCTGTGGCACGTGGAAAGGGACCCTTGGTCTCCCGCCTCAGCTGGAGAGGCGTCCCAATTGCCCTGCCAAGCCTCGAGGAGAATCCCGAGTTGTCCCTCGCAACTAGGCAGGAGTACTGACGTCGCTGAAGAAACACGTGGGTGGAAGGGCCATCCCCGTTGTAACTCGAGAATATACCCCAGGTTCCCGCCGCAACTCGAGAAAAACCATGAGACTTCCCCCTCGCCGCGAGATGAGGCCCGATTCCCCTGCCCTGCGTGCAGAGCAATTCCGTGTTTCACATCACACATGAAAGCAGCCTTGATTTCCTTGATGGCACTCCAGAGAAACCACAAGAACACTGTTTCAAGGTTGAGTGATCCTGAGGTCACTGTAGCAACACGAAATAGCTCCGTGGACCAAAAATCAACTCGAGATGAGAGGTTAGTCCCTGGCTTCGACTCCAGAGGAATACCACCTTACCACAAGCACCTCAAGAGGAGGCTTCTCTCAGCTCTATGTATGTGAGAGGAACCCTGAGTTTGCGGCCTCAAGTGGAATGGACACCGCGATGCCCTGACGCGAAATAAGGCCGGATATCCCTGCAGTGACTTGAATGCAGGCTCGTCTTGCATCTCCCAATACGAAAGGATGTCTGAATCCCCTATGGAGACCACAGAGAAAGACCTAGTTCCCCACCTCATCGCGACCGGAGGCCTCACATCCTTTGAAAACTCCAGAGGTACGCGGAGATCAGTGCCTCCAAAGGAGAGGATGCCTGACTCCTCGTGAAACTTGATAGGAGTCCCAGGATTCCTGTGGCACGTGGAAAGGGACCCTTGGTCTCCCGCCTCAGCTGGAGAGGCGTCCCAATGGCCCTGCCAAGCCTCGAGGAGAATCCCGAGTTGTCCCTCGCAACTAGGCAGGAGTCCTGATGTTGCTGAACAAACACGTGTGTGGAAGGGCCATCCCCGTCGTAACTCGAGAATATACCCCAGGTTCCCGCCGCAACTCGAGAAAAACCATGAGACTTCCCCCTCGCCGCGACATGAGGCCCGATTCCCCTGCACTGCGGGCAGAGCAATTCCGTGTTGCACATCACACATGAAAGGAGCCTTGATTTCCTTGATGGCACTCCAGAGAAACCCCAAGAACACTGTATCAAGGTTGAGGCATCCTGAGGTCACTGTAGCAACACGAAAGAGCTCCGTGGACCAATAATCAACTCGAGATGAGAGGTTAGTCCCTGGCTTCGACTCCAGAGGAATACCACCTTACCACAAGCACCTCAAGAGGAGGCTTCTCTCAGCTCTACGTATGTGAGAGGGACCCTGAGTTTGCGGCCTCAAGTGGAATGGACACCGCGATGCCCTGACTGGAAATAAGGCCGGATATCCCTGCAGTGACTTGAATGCAGGCTCGTCTTGCATCTCCCAAGACGAAAGGATGTCTGAATCCCCTGTGGAGACCACAGAGAAAGACCTAGTTCCCCACCTCATCGCGACCGGAGGCCTCACATCCTTTGAAAACTCCAGAGGTACGCGGAGATCAGTGCCTCCAAAGGAGACGATGCCTGACTCCTCGTGAAACTTGATAGGAGTCCCAGGATTCCTGTGGCACGTGGAAAGGGACCCTTGGTCTCCCCGCCTCAGCTGGAGAGGCGTCCCAATTGCCCTGCCAAGCCTCGAGGAGAATCCCGAGTTGTCCCTCGCAACTAGGCAGGAGTCCCTGACGTCGCTGAACAAACACGTGGGTGGAAGGGCCATCCCCGTCGTAACTCGAGACTATACCCCAGGTTCCTGCCGCAACTCGAGAAAAACCATGAGACTTCCCCCTCGCCGCGAGATGAGGCCCGGTTCCCCTGCACTGCGTGCAGAGCAATTCCGTGTTGCACATCACACATGAAAGGAGCCTTGATTTCCTTGATGGCACTCCAGAGAAACCCCAAGAACACTGTATCAAGGTTGAGGGATCCTGAGGTCACTGTAGCAACACGAAAGAGCTCCATGGACCAAAAATCAACTCGAGATGAGAGGTTAGTCCCTGGCTTCGACTCCAGAGGAATACCACCTTACCACAAGCACCTCAAGAGGAGGCTTCTCTCAGCTCTAGGTATGTGAGAGGGACCCTGAGTTTGCGGCCTCAAGTGGAATGGACACCGCGATGCCCTGACTCGAAATCAGGCCGGATATCCCTGCAGTGACTTGAATGCAGGCTCGTCTTGCATCTCCCAAGACGAAAGGATGTCTGACTCCCCTGTGGAGACCACAGAAAAAGACCTAGTTCCCCACCTCATCGCGACCGGAGGCCTCACATACTTTGAAAACTCCAGAGGTATGCGGAGATCAGTGCCTCCAAAGGAGACGATGCCTGACTCCTCGTGAAACTTGATAGGAGTCCCAGGATTCCTGTGGCACGTGGAAAGGGACCCTTGGTCTCCCGCCTCAGCTGGAGAGGCGTCCCAATTGCCCTGCCAAACCTCGAGGAGAATCCCGAGTTGTCCCTCGCAACTAGGCAGGAGTCCTGACGTCGCTGAACAAACACGTGTGTGGAAGGGCCATCCCCGTCGTAACTCGAGAATATACCCCAGGTTCCCGCCGCAACTCCAGAAAAACCATGAGACTTCCCCCTCGCCGCGAAATGATGCCCGGTTCCCCTCCACTGCATGCAGAGCAATTCCGTGTTGCACATCACACATGAAAGGAGCCTTGATTTCCTTGATGGCACTCCAGAGAAACCCCAAGAACACTGTTTCAAGGTTGAGGGATCCTGAGGTCACTGTAGCAACACGAAAGAGCTCCGTGGACCAAAAATCAACTCGAGATGAGAGGTTAGTCCCTGGCTTCGACTCCAGAGGAATACCACCTTACCACAAGCACCTCAAGAGGAGGTTTCTCTCAGCTCTATGTATGTGAGAGGGACCCTGAGTTTGCGGCCTCAAGTGGAATGGAGACCGCGATTCCCTGACTCGAAATAAGGCCGGATATCCCTGCAGTGACTTGAATGCAGGCTCGTCTTGCATCTCCCAAGACGAAAGGATGTCTGAATCCCGTGTGGAGACCACAGAGAAAGACCTAGTTCCCCACCTCATCGCGACCGGAGGCCTCACATCCTTAGAAAACTCCAGAGGTACGCGGAGATCAGTGCCTCCAAAGGAGACGATGCCTGACTCCTCGTGAAACTTGATAGGAGTCCCAGGATTCCTGTGGCACGTGGAAAGGGACCCTTGGTCTCCCGCGTCAGCTGGAGAGGCGTCCCAATTGCCCTGCCAACCCTCGAGGAGAATCCCGAGTTGTCCCTCGCAACTAGGCAGGAGTCCTGACGTCGCTGAACAAACACGTGGGTGGAAGGGCCATCCCCGTTGTAACTCGAGAATATACCCCAGGTTCCCGCCGCAACTCGAGAAAAACCATGAGACTTCCCCCTCGCCGCGAGATGAGGCCCGATTCCCCTGCACTGCGTGCAGAGCAATTCCGTGTTTCACATCACACATGAAAGGAGCCTTGATTTCCTTGATGGCACTCCAGAGAAACCCCAAGAACACTGTTTCAAGGTTGAGGGATCCTGAGGGCACTGTAGCAACACGAAAGAGCTCGGTGGACCAAAAATCAACTCGAGATGAGAGGTTAGTCCCTGGCTTCGACTCCAGAGGAATACCACCTTACCACAAGCACCTCAAGAGGAGGCTTCTCTCAGCTCTAGCTATGTGAGAGGGACCCTGAGTTTGCGGCCTCAAGTGGAATGGACACCGCGATGCCCTGACGCGAAATAAGGCCGGATATCCCTGCAGTGACTTGAATGCAGGCTCGTCTTGCATCTCCCAAGACGAAAGGATGTCTGAATCCCCTGTGGAGACCACGGAGAAAGACCTAGTTCCCCACCTCATCGCGACCGGAGGCCTCACATCCTTTGAAAACTCCAGAGGTACGCGGAGATCAGTGCCTCCAAAGGAGACGATGCCTGACTCCTCGTGAAACTTGATAGGAGTCCCAGGATTCCTGTGGCACGTGGAAAGGGACCCTTGGTCTCCCGCCTCAGCTGGAGAGGCGTCCCAATTGCCCTGCCAAGCCTCGAGGAGAATCCCGAGTTGTCCCTCGCAACTAGGCAGGAGTCCTGACGTCGCTGAACAAACACGTGGGTGGAAGGGCCATCCCCGTCGTAACTCGAGACTATACCCCAGGTTCCTGCCGCAACTCGAGAAAAACCATGAGACTTCCCCCTCGCCGCGAGATGAGGCCCGGTTCCCCTGCACTGCGTGCAGAGCAATTCCGTGTTGCACATCACACATGAAAGGAGCCTTGATTTCCTTGATGGCACTCCAGAGAAACCCCAAGAACACTGTATCAAGGTTGAGGGATCCTGAGGTCACTGTAGCAACACGAAAGAGCTCCGTGGACCAAAAATCAACTCGAGATGAGAGGTTAGTCCCTGGCTTCGACTCCAGAGGAATACCACCTTACCACAAGCACCTCAAGAGGAGGCTTCTCTCAGCTCTAGGTATGTGAGAGGGACCCTGAGTTTGCGGCCTCAAGTGGAATGGACACCGCGATGCCCTGACTGGAAATAAGGCCGGATATCCCTGCAGTGACTTGAATGCAGGCTCGTCTTGCATCTCCCAAGACGAAAGGATGTCTGAATCCCCTGTGGAGACCACAGAGAAACACCTAGTTCCCCACCTCATCGCGACCGGAGGCCTCACATCCTTTGAAAACTCCAGAGGTACGCGGAGATCAGTGCCTCCAAAGGAGACGATGCCTGACTCCTCGTGAAACTTGATAGGAGTCCCAGGATTCCTGTGGCACGTGGAAAGGGACCCTTGGTCTCCCGCCTCAGCTGGAGGGGCGTCCCAATTGCCCTGCCAAGCCTCGAGGAGAATCCCGAGTTGTCCCTCGCAACTAGGCAGGAGTCCTGACATCGCTGAACAAACACGTGTGTGGAAGGGCCATCCCCGTCGTAACTCGAGACTATACCCCAGGTTCCCGCCGCAACTCGAGAAAAACCATGAGACTTCCCCCTCGCCGCGAGATGAGGCCCGATTCCCCTGCACTGCGTGCAGAGCAATTCCGTGTTGCACATCACACATGAAAGGAGCCTTGATTTCCTTGATGGCACTCCGGAGAAACCCCAAGAAAACTGTATCAAGGTTGAGGGATCCTGAGGTCACTGTAGCAACACGAAAGAGCTCCATGGACCAAAAATCAACTCGAGATGAGAGGTTAGTCCCTGGCTTCGACTCCAGAGGAATACCACCTTACCACAAGCACCTCAAGAGGAGGCTTCTCTCAGCTCTAGGTATGTGAGAGGGACCCTGAGTTTGCGGCCTCAAGTGGAATGGACACCGCGATGCCCTGACTCGAAATAAGGTCGGATATCCCTGCAGTGACTTGAATGCAGGCTCGTCTTGCATCTCCCAAGACGAAAGGATGTCTGAATCCCCTGTGGAGACCACAGAGAAAGACCTAGTTCCCCACCTCATCGCGACCGGAGGCCTCACATACTTTGAAAACTCCAGAGGTATGCGGAGATCAGTGCCTCCAAAGGAGACGATGCCTGACTCCTCGTGAAACTTGATAGGAGTCCCAGGATTCCTGTGGCACGTGGAAAGGGACCCTTGGTCTCCCGCCTCAGCTGGAGAGGCGTCCCAATTGCCCTGCCAAGCCTCGAGGAGAATCCCGAGTTGTCCCTCGCAACTAGGCAGGAGTCCTGACGTCGCTGAACAAACACGTGTGTGGAAGGGCCATCCCCGTCGTAACTCGAGAATATACCCCAGGTTCCCGCCGCAACTCCAGAAAAACCATGAGACTTCCCCCTCGCCGCGAAATGAGGCCCGGTTCCCCTGCACTGCGTGCAGAGCAATTCCGTGTTGCACATCACACATGAAAGGAGCCTTGATTTCCTTGATGGCACTCCAGAGAAACCCCAAGAACACTGTTTCAAGGTTGAGGGATCCTGAGGTCACTGTAGCAACACGAAAGAGCTCCGTGGACAAAAAATCAACTCGAGATGAGAGGTTAGTCCCTGGCTTCGACTCCAGAGGAATACCACCTTACCACAAGCACCTCAGGAGGAGGTTTCTCTCAGCTCTATGTATGTGAGAGGGACCCTGAGTTTGCGGCCTCAAGTGGAATGGAGACCGCGATTCCCTGACTCGAAATAAGGCCGGATATCCCTGCAGTGACTTGAATGCAGGCTCGTCTTGCATCTCCCAAGACGAAAGGATGTCTGAATCCCGTGTGGAGACCACAGAGAAAGACCTAGTTCCCCACCTCATCGCGACCGGAGGCCTCACATCCTTAGAAAACTCCAGAGGTACGCGGAGATCAGTGCCTCCAAAGGAGACGATGCCTGACTCCTCGTGAAACTTGATAGGAGTCCCAGGATTCCTGTGGCACGTGGAAAGGGACCCTTGGTCTCCCGCGTCAGCTGGAGAGGCGTCCCAATTGCCCTGCCAACCCTCGAGGAGAATCCCGAGTTGTCCCTCGCAACTAGGCAGGAGTCCTGACGTCGCTGAACAAACACGTGGGTGGAAGGGCCATCCCCGTTGTAACTCGAGAATATACCCCAGGTTCCCGCCGCAACTCGAGAAAAACCATGAGACTTCCCCCTCGCCGCGAGATGAGGCCCGATTCCCCTGCACTGCGTGCAGAGCAATTCCGTGTTTCACATCACACATGAAAGGAGCCTTGATTTCCTTGATGGCACTCCAGAGAAACCCCAAGAACACTGTTTCAAGGTTGAGGGATCCTGAGGGCACTGTAGCAACACGAAAGAGCTCGGTGGACCAAAAATCAACTCGAGATGAGAGGTTAGTCCCTGGCTTCGACTCCAGAGGAATACCACCTTACCACAAGCACCTCAAGAGGAGGCTTCTCTCAGCTCTAGCTATGTGAGAGGGACCCTGAGTTTGCGGCCTCAAGTGGAATGGACACCGCGATGCCCTGACGCGAAATAAGGCCGGATATCCCTGCAGTGACTTGAATGCAGGCTCGTCTTGCATCTCCCAAGACGAAAGGATGTCTGAATCCCCTGTGGAGACCACGGAGAAAGACCTAGTTCCCCACCTCATCGCGACCGGAGGCCTCACATCCTTTGAAAACTCCAGAGGTACGCGGAGATCAGTGCCTCCAAAGGAGACGATGCCTGACTCCTCGTGAAACTTGATAGGAGTCCCAGGATTCCTGTGGCACGTGGAAAGAACCCTTGGTCTCCCGCCTCAGCTGGAGAGGCGTCCCAATTGCCCTGCCAAGCCTCGAGGAGAATCCCGAGTTGTCCCTCGCAACTAGGCAGGAGTCTTGACGTCGCTGAACAAACACGTGGGTGGAAGGGCCATCCCCGTCGTAACTCGAGAATATACCCCAGGTTCCCGCCGCAACTCGAGAAAAACCATGAGACTTCCCCCTCGCCGCGAGATGAGGCCCGATACCCCTGCACTGCGTGCAGAGCAATTCCGTGTTACACATCACACATGAAAGCAGCCTTGATTTCCTTGATGGCACTCCAGAGAAACCCCAAGAACACTGTTTCAAGTTTGAGGGATCCTGAGGTCACTGTAGCAACACGAAAGAGCTCCGTGGACCAAAAATCAACTCGAGATGAGAGGTTAGTCCCTGGCTTTGACTCCAGAGGAATACCACCTTACCACAAGCACCTCAAGAGGAGCCTTCTCTCAGCTCTAGGTATGTGAGAGGAACCCTGAGTTTGCGGCCTCAAGTGGAATGGAGACCGCGATGCCCTGACTCGAAATAAGGCCGGATATCCCTGCAGTGACTTGAATGCAGGCTCGTCTTGCATCTCCCAAGACGAAAGGATGTCTGAATCCCCTGTGGAGACCACAGAGAAAGACCTAGTTCCCCATCTCATCGCGACCGGAGGCCTCACATCCTTTGAAAACTCCAGAGGGACGCGGAGATCAGTGCCTCCAAAGGAGACGATGCCTGACTCCTCGTGAAACTTGATAGGAGTCCCAGGATTCCTGTGGCACGTGGAAAGGGACCCTTGGTCTCCCACCTCAGCTGGAGAGGCGTCCCAATTGCCCTGCCAAGCCTCGAGGAGAATCCCGAGTTGTCCCTCGCAACTAGGCAGGAGTCCTGACGTCGCTGAACAAACACGTGGTTGGAAGGGCCATCCCAGTCGTAACTCGAGAATATACCCCAGGTTCCCGCCGCAACTCGAGAAAAACCATGAGACTTCCCCCTCGCCGCGAGATGAGGCCCGATTCCCCTGCACTGCGTGCAGAGCAATTCCGTGTTGCACATCACACATGAAAGGAGCCTTGATTTCCTTGATGGCACTCCAGTGAAACCCCAAGAACACTGTTTCAAGGCTAGAGGGATCCTGAGGTCACTCTAGCAACACGAAAGAGCTCCGTGGACCACGAATCAACTCGAGATGAGAGGTTAGTCCCTGGCTTCGACTCCAGAGGAATACCACCTTACCACAAGCACCTCAAGAGGAGGCTTCTCTCAGCTCTAGGTATGTGAGAGGGACCCTGAGTTTGCGGCCTCAAGTGGAATGGACACCGCGATGCCCTGACTCGAAATAAGGCCGGATATCCCTGCAGTGACTTGAATGCAGGCTCGTCTTGCATCTCCCAAGACGAAAGGATGTCTGAATCTCCTGTGGAGACCACAGAGAATGACCTAGTTCCCCACCTCATCGCGACTGGAGGCCTCACATCCTTTGAAAACTCCAGAGGTACGCGGAGATCAGTGCCTCCAAAGGAGACGATGCCTGACTCCTCGTGAAACTTGATAGGAGTCCCAGGATTCCTGTGGCACGTGAAAAGGGACCCTTGGTCTCCCGCCTCAGCAGGAGAGGCGTCCCAATTGCCCTGCCAAGCCTCGAGGAGAATCCCGAGTTGTCCCTCTTAACTAGGCAGGAGTCCTGCCGTCGCTGAACTAACACGTGTGTGGAAGGGCCATCCCCGTCGTAACTCGAGAATATACCCCAGGTTCCCGCCGCAACTCGAGAAAAACCATGAGACTTCCCCCTCGCCGCGAGATGAGGCCCGATTCCCCTGCACTGCGTGCAGAGCAATTCTGTGTTGCACATCACACATGAAAGGAGCCTTGATTTCCTTGATGGCAATCCAGAGAAACCCCAAGAACACTGTTTCAAGGTTGAGGGATCCTGAGGTCACTGTAGCAACACGAAAGAGCTCCGTGGACCAAAAATCAACTCGAGATGAGAGGTTAGTCCCTGGCTTCGACTCCAGAGGAATACCACCTTACCACAAGCACCTCAAGAGGAGGCTTCTCTCAGCTCTATGTATGTGAGAGGGACCCTGAGTTTGCGGCCTCAAGTGGAATGGAGACCGCGATGCCCTGACTCGAAATAAGGCCGGATATCGCTGCAGTGACTTGAATGCAGGCTCGTCTTGCATCTCCCAAGACTAAAGGATGTCTGAATCCCCTGTGGAGACCACAGAGAAAGACCTAGTTCCCCACCTCATCGCGACCGGAGGCCTCACATCCTTTGAAAACTCCAGAGGTACGCGGAGATCAGTGCCTCCAAAGGAGACGATGCCTGACTCCTCGTGAAACTTGATAGGAGTCCCAGGATTCCTGTGGCACGTGGAAAGGGACCCTTGGTCTCCCGCCTCAGCTGGAGAGGCGTCCCAATTGCCCTGCCAAGCCTCGAGGAGAATCCCGAGTTGTCCCTCGCAACTAGGCAGGAGTCCTGACGTTGCTGAACAAACACGTGTGTGGAAGGGCCATCCCCGTCGTAACTCGAGACTATATCCCAGGTTCCCGCCGCAACTCGAGAAAAACCATGAGACTTCCCCCTCGCCGCGAGATGAGGCCCGATTCCCCTGCACTGCGTGCAGAGCAATTCCGTGTTGCACATCACACATGAAAGGAGCCTTGATTTCCTTGATGGCACTCCAGAGAAACCCCAAGAACACTGTTTCAAGGTTGAGGCATCCTGAGGTCACTGTAGCAACACGAAAGAGCTCCGTGGACCAAAAATCAACTCGAGATGAGAGGTTAGTCCCTGGCTTCGACTCCAGAGGAATACCACCTTACCACAAGCACCTCAAGAGGAGGCTTCTCTCAGCTCTAGGTATGTGAGAGGGACCCTGAGTTTGCGGCCTCAAGTGGAATGGACACCGCGATGCCCTGACTGGAAATAAGGCCAGATATCCCTGCAGTGACTTGAATGCAGGCTCGTCTTGCATCTCCCAAGACGAAAGGATGTCTGAATCCCCTGTGGAGACCACAGAGAAAGACCTAGTTCCCCACCTCATCGCGACCGGAGGCCTCACATCCTTTGAAAACTCCAGAGGGACGCGGAGATCAGTGCCTCCAAAGGAGACGATGCCTGACTCCTCGTGAAACTTGATAGGAGTCCCAGGATTCCTGTGGCACGTGGAAAGGGACCCTTGGTCTCCCACCTCAGCTGGAGAGGCGTCCCAATTGCCCTGCCAAGCCTCGAGGAGAATCCCGAGTTGTCCCTCGCAACTAGGCAGGAGTCCTGACGTCGCTGAACAAACACGTGGTTGGAAGGGCCATCCCAGTCGTAACTCGAGAATATAACCCAGGTTCCCGCCGCAACTCGAGAAAAACCATGAGACTTCCCCCTCGCCGCGAGATGAGGCCCGATTCCCCTGCACTGCGTGCAGAGCAATTCCGTGTTGCACATCACACATGAAAGGAGCCTTGATTTCCTTGATGGCACTCCAGTGAAACCCCAAGAACACTGTTTCAAGGCTAGAGGGATCCTGAGGTCACTCTAGCAACACGAAAGAGCTCCGTGGACCACGAATCAACTCGAGATGAGAGGTTAGTCCCTGGCTTCGACTCCAGAGGAATACCACCTTACCACAAGCACCTCAAGAGGAGGCTTCTCTCAGCTCTAGGTATGTGAGAGGGACCCTGAGTTTGCGGCCTCAAGTGGAATGGACACCGCGATGCCCTGACTCGAAATAAGGCCGGATATCCCTGCAGTGACTTGAATGCAGGCTCGTCTTGCATCTCCCAAGACGAAAGGATGTCTGAATCTCCTGTGGAGACCACAGAGAATGACCTAGTTCCCCACCTCATCGCGACTGGAGGCCTCACATCCTTTGAAAACTCCAGAGGTACGCGGAGATCAGTGCCTCCAAAGGAGACGATGCCTGACTCCTCGTGAAACTTGATAGGAGTCCCAGGATTCCTGTGGCACGTGAAAAGGGACCCTTGGTCTCCCGCCTCAGCAGGAGAGGCGTCCCAATTGCCCTGCCAAGCCTCGAGGAGAATCCCGAGTTGTCCCTCTTAACTAGGCAGGAGTACTGCCGTCGCTGAACTAACACGTGTGTGGAAGGGCCATCCCCGTCGTAACTCGAGAATATACCCCAGGTTCCCGCCGCAACTCGAGAAAAACCATGAGACTTCCCCCTCGCCGCGAGATGAGGCCCGATTCCCCTGCACTGCGTGCAGAGCAATTCTGTGTTGCACATTACACATGAAAGGAGCCTTGATTTCCTTGATGGCAATCCAGAGAAACCCCAAGAACACTGTTTCAAGGTTGAGGGATCCTGAGGTCACTGTAGCAACACGAAAGAGCTCCGTGGACCAAAAATCAACTCGAGATGAGAGGTTAGTCCCTGGCTTCGACTCCAGAGGAATACCACCTTACCACAAGCACCTCAAGAGGAGGCTTCTCTCAGCTCTATGTATGTGAGAGGGACCCTGAATTTGCGGCCTCAAGTGGAATGGAGACCGCGATGCCCTGACTCGAAATAAGGCCGGATATCGCTGCAGTGACTTGAATGCAGGCTCGTCTTGCATCTCCCAATACGAAAGGATGTCTGAATCCCCTGTGGAGACCACAGAGAAAGACCTAGTTCCCCACCTCATCGCGACCGGAGGCCTCACATCCTTTGAAAACTCCAGAGGTACGCGGAGATCAGTGCCTCCAAAGGAGACGATGCCTGACTCCTCGTGAAACTTGATAGGAGTCCCAGGATTCCTGTGGCACGTGGAAAGGGACCCTTGGTCTCCCGCCTCAGCTGGAGAGGCGTCCCAATTGCCCTGCCAAGCCTCGAGGAGAATCCCGAGTTGTCCCTCGCAACTAGGCAGGAGTCCTGACGTTGCTGAACAAACACGTGTGTGGAAGGGCCATCCCCGTCGTAACTCGAGACTATATCCCAGGTTCCCGCCGCAACTCGAGAAAAACCATGAGACTTCCCCCTCGCCGCGAGATGAGGCCCGATTCCCCTGCACTGCGTGCAGAGCAATTCCGTGTTGCACATCACACATGAAAGGAGCCTTGATTTCCTTGATGGCACTCCAGAGAAACCCCAAGAACACTGTTTCAAGGTTGAGGCATCCTGAGGTCACTGTAGCAACACGAAAGAGCTCCGTGGACCAAAAATCAACTCGAGATGAGAGGTTAGTCCCTGGCTTCGACTCCAGAGGAATACCACCTTACCACAAGCACCTCAAGAGGAGGCTTCTCTCAGCTCTAGGTATGTGAGAGGGACCCTGAGTTTGCGGCCTCAAGTGGAATGGACACCGCGATGCCCTGACTGGAAATAAGGCCGGATATCCCTGCAGTGACTTGAATGCAGGCTCGTCTTGCATCTCCCAAGACGAAAGGATGTCTGAATCCCCTGTGGAGACCACAGAGAAAGACCTAGTTCCCCACCTCATCGCGACCGGAGGCCTCACATCCTTTGAAAACTCCAGAGGTACGCGGAGATCAGTGCCTCCAAAGGAGACGATGCCTGACTCCTCGTGAAACTTGATAGGAGTCCCAGGATTCCTGTGGCACGTGGAAAGGGACCCTTGGTCTCCCGCCTCAGCTGGAGAGGCGTCCCAATTGCCCTGCCAAGCCTCGAGGAGAATCCCGAGTTGTCCCTCGCAACTAGGCAGGAGTCCTGACGTCGCTGAACAAACACGTGGGTGGAATGGCCATCCCCGTCGTAACTCGAGACTATACCCCAGGTTCCCGCCGCAACTCGAGAAAAACCATGAGACTTCCCCCTCGCCGCGAGATGAGGCCCGATTCCCTGCACTGCGGCAGAGCAATTCCGTGTTGCACATCACACATGAAAGGAGCCTTGATTTCCTTGATGGCACTCCAGAGAAACCCCAAGAACACTTTTCAAGGCTAGAGGGATCCTGAGGTCACTGTAGCAACACAAAAGAGCTCCATGGACCAAAAATCAACTCGAGATGAGAAGTTAGTCCCTGGCTTCGACTCCAGAGGAATACCACCGTACCACAAGCACCTCAAGAGGAGGCTTCTCTCAGCTCTAGCTATGTGAGAAGGACCCTGAGTTTGCGGCCTCAAGTGGAATGGACACCGCGATGCCCTGACTCGAAATAAGGCCGGATATCCCTGCAGTGACTTGAATGCAGGCTCGTCTAGCATCTCCCAAGACGAAAGGGTGTCTGAATCCCCTGTTGTGACCACAGAGAAAGACCTAGTTCCCCACCTCATCGCGACCGGAGGCCTCACATCCTTTGAAAACTCCAGAGGTATGCGGAGATCAGTGCCTCCAAAGGAGACGATGCCTGACTCCTCGTGAAACTTGATAGGAGTCCCAGGATTCCTGTGGCACGTGGAAAGGGACCTTTGGTCTACCTCCTCAGATGGAGAGGCGTCCCAATTGCCCTGCCAAGCCTCGAGGAGAATCCCGAGTTGTCCCTCGCAACTAGGCAGGAGTGCTGACGTCGCTGAAAAAACACGTGGGTGGATGCGCCATCCCCATAGTAACTCGATAATATAGCCCCGGTTCCCGCCGAAACTCGAGAAAAACCATGAGACTTCCCCCTCGCCGCGAGATGAGGCCCGATTCCCCTGCACTGCGGGTATAGAAATTCCGTGTTGCACATCACACATGAAAGGAGCCTTGATTTCCTTCATGGCACTCCAGAGAAACCCCAAGAACACAGTTTCAAGGCTAGAGGGATCCTGAGGTAACTGTAGCAACACCAAAGATCTCCGTGGACCAAAAATCAACTCGAGATGAGAGGTTAGTCCCTAACTTCGACTCCAGAGGAATTCCACCTAACCACAAGCACCTCAAGAGGAGGCTTCTCGCAGCTTTAGGTATGTGAGAGGGACCCTGAGTTTGCAGCCTCAAGTGGAATGGACATGCAATGCCCTGACTCGAAATAAGGCTGGATATCCCTGCAGTGACTTGAATGCAGGCTCGTCTTGCATCTCCCAAGATGAAAGGATGTCCGAATCCCCTGTGGAGACCACAGAGAAAGACCTAGTTCCCCACCTCATCGCGACCGGAGGCCTCACATCCTTTGAAAACTCCAGAGGAACGCGGAGATCAGTGCCTCCAAAGGAGACGATGACTGACTCGTCGTGAAACTTGATAGGAGTCCCAGGATTCCTGTGGCACGTGGAAAGGGACTCTTGGTCTCCCGCTTCAGCTGGAGAGTCGTCCCAATTGCCCTGCCAAGCCTCGAGGAGAATCCCGAGTTGTCCCTCGCAACTAGGCAGGAGTCCTGACGTTGCTGAACAAACACGTGGGTGGAAGGGCCATCCCCGTCGTAACTCGAGAATATACCCCAGGTTCCCGCCGCAACTCGAGAAAAACCATGAGACTTCCCCCTCACCGCGAGATGAGGCCCGATTCCCCTGCACTGCGTGCAGAGCAATTCCGTGTTGCACATCACACATGAAAGGAGCCTTGATTTCCTTGATGGCAATCCAGAGAAACCCCAAGAACACTGTTTCAAGGTTGAGGGATCCTGAGGTCACTGTAGCAACACGAAAGAGCTCCGTGGACCAAAAATCAACTCGAGATGAGAGGTTAGTCCCTGGCTTCGACTCCAGAGGAATACCACCTTACCACAAGCACCTCAAGAGGAGGCTTCTCTCAGCTCTATGTATGTGAGAGGGACCCTGAATTTGCGGCCTCAAGTGGAATGGAGACCGCGATGCCCTGACTCGAAATAAGGCCGGATATCGCTGCAGTGACTTGAATGCAGGCTCGTCTTGCATCTCCCAATACGAAAGGATGTCTGAATCCCCTGTGGAGACCACAGAGAAAGACCTAGTTCCCCACCTCATCGCGACCGGAGGCCTCACATCCTTTGAAAACTCCAGAGGTACGCGGAGATCAGTGCCTCCAAAGGAGACGATGCCTGACTCCTCGTGAAACTTGATAGGAGTCCCAGGATTCCTGTGGCACGTGGAAAGGGACCCTTGGTCTCCCGCCTCAGCTGGAGAGGCGTCCCAATTGCCCTGCCAAGCCTCGAGGAGAATCCCGAGTTGTCCCTCGCAACTAGGCAGGAGTCCTGACGTTGCTGAACAAACACGTGTGTGGAAGGGCCATCCCCGTCGTAACTCGAGACTATATCCCAGGTTCCCGCCGCAACTCGAGAAAAACCATGAGACTTCCCCCTCGCCGCGAGATGAGGCCCGATTCCCCTGCACTGCGTGCAGAGCAATTCCGTGTTGCACATCACACATGAAAGGAGCCTTGATTTCCTTGATGGCACTCCGGAGAAACCCCAAGAACACTGTTTCAATGTTGAGGCATCCTGAGGTCACTGTAGCAACACGAAAGAGCTCCGTGGACCAAAAATCAACTCGAGATGAGAGGTTAGTCCCTGGCTTCGACTCCAGAGGAATACCACCTTACCACAAGCACCTCAAGAGGAGGCTTCTCTCAGCTCTAGGTATGTGAGAGGGACCCTGAGTTTGCGGCCTCAAGTGGAATGGACACCGCGATGCCCTGACTGGAAATAAGGCCGGATATCCCTGCAGTGACTTGAATGCAGGCTCGTCTTGCATCTCCCAAGACGAAAGGATGTCTGAATCCCCTGTGGAGACCACAGAGAAAGACCTAGTTCCCCACCTCATCGCGACCGGAGGCCTCACATCCTTTGAAAACTCCAGAGGTACGCGGAGATCAGTGCCTCCAAAGGAGACGATGCCTGACTCCTCGTGAAACTTGATAGGAGTCCCAGGATTCCTGTGGCACGTGGAAAGGGACCCTTGGTCTCCCGCCTCAGCTGGAGAGGCGTCCCAATTGCCCTGCCAAGCCTCGAGGAGAATCCCGAGTTGTCCCTCGCAACTAGGCAGGAGTCCTGACGTCGCTGAACAAACACGTGGGTGGAATGGCCATCCCCGTCGTAACTCGAGAATATACCCCAGGTTCCCGCCGCAACTCGAGAAAAACCATGAGACTTCCCCCTCGCCGCGAGATGAGGCCCGGTTCCCCTGCACTGCGTGCAGAGCAATTCCGTGTTGCACATCACACATGAAAGGAGCCTTGATTTCCTTGATGGCACTCCAGAGAAACCCCAAGATCACTGTATCAAGGTTGAGGGATCCTGAGGTCACTGTAGCAACACGAAAGAGCTCCGTGGACCAAAAATCACCTCGAGATGAGAGGTTAGTCCCTGGCTTCGACTCCAGAGGAATACCACCTTACCACAAGCACCTCAAGAGGAGGCTTCTCTCAGCTCTAGGTATGTGAGAGGGACCCTGAGTTTGCGGCCTCAAGTGGAATGGACACCGCGATGCCCTGACTGGAAATAAGGCCGGATATCCCTGCAGTGACTTGAATGCAGGCTCGTCTTGCATCTCCCAAGACGAAAGGATGTCTGAATCCCCTGTGGAGACCACAGAGAAAGACCTAGTTCCCCACCTCATCGCGACCGGAGGCCTCACATCCTTTGAAAACTCCAGAGGTATGCGGAGATCAGTGCCTCCAAAAGAGACGATGCCTGACTCCTCGTGAAACTTGATAGGAGTCCCAGGATTCCTGTGGCACGTGGAAAGGGACCCTTGGTCTCCCGCCTCAGCTGGAGGGGCGTCCCAATTGCCCTGCCAAGCCTCGAGGAGAATCCCGAGTTGTCCCTCGCAACTAGGCAGGAGTCCTGACGTCGCTGAACAAACACGTGTGTGGAAGGGCCATCCCCGTCGTAACTCGAGAATATACCCCAGGTTCCCGCCGCAACTCGAGAAAAGCCATGAGACTTCCCCCTCGCCGCGAAATGAGGCCCGGTTCCCCTGCACTGCGTGCAGAGCAATTCCGTGTTGCACATCACACATGAAAGGAGCTTTGATTTCCTTGATGGCACTCCAGAGAAACCCCAAGAACACTGTTTCAAGGTTGAGGGATCCTGAGGTCACTGTAGCAACACGAAAGAGCTCCGTGGACAAAAAATCAACTCGAGATGAGAGGTTAGTCCCTGGCTTCGACTCCAGAGGAATACCACCTTACCACAAGCACCTCAAGAGGAGGTTTCTCTCAGCTCTATGTATGTGAGAGGGACCCTGAGTTTGCGGCCTCGAGTGGAATGGAGACCGCGATGCCCTGACTCGAAATAAGGCCGGATATCCCTGCAGTGACTTGAATGCAGGCTCGTCTTGCATCTCCCAAGACGAAAGGATGTCTGAATCCCGTGTGGAGACCACAGAGAAAGACCTAGTTCCCCACCTCATCGCGACCGGAGGCCTCACATCCTTAGAAAACTCCAGAGGTACACGGAGATCAGTGCCTCCAAAGGAGACGATGCCTGACTCCTCGTGAAACTTGATAGGAGTCCCAGGATTCCTGTGGCACGTGGAAAGGGACCCTTGGTCTCCCGCGTCAGCTGGAGAGGCGTCCCAATTGCCCTGCCAACCCTCGAGGAGAATCCCGAGTTGTCCCTCGCAACTAGGCAGGAGTCCTGACGTCGCTGAGCAAACACGTGGTTGGAAGGGCCATCCCAGTCGTAACTCGAGAATATAACCCAGGTTCCCGCCGCAACTCGAGAAAAACCATGAGACTTCCCCCTCGCCGCGAGATGAGGCCCGATTCCCCTGCACTGCGTGCAGAGCAATTCCGTGTTGCACATCACACATGAAAGGAGCTTGATTTCCTTGATGGCACTCCAGTGAAACCCCAAGAACACTGTTTCAAGGCTAGAGGGATCCTGAGGTCACTCTAGCAACACGAAAGAGCTCCGTGGACCACGAATCAACTCGAGATGAGAGGTTAGTCCCTGGCTTCGACTCCAGAGGAATACCACCTTACCACAAGCACCTCAGGAGGAGGCTTCTCTCAGCTCTAGGTATGTGAGAGGGACCCTGAGTTTGCGGCCTCAAGTGGAATGGACACCGCGATGCCCTGACTCGAAATAAGGCCGGATATCCCTGCAGTGACTTGAATGCAGGCTCGTCTTGCATCTCCCAAGACGAAAGGATGTCTGAATCTCCTGTGGAGACCACAGAGAATGACCTAGTTCCCCACCTCATCGCGACCGGAGGCCTCACATCCTTTGAAAACTCCAGAGGTACGCGGAGATCAGTGCCTCCAAAGGAGACGATGCCTGACTCCTCGTGAAACTTGATAGGAGTCCCAGGATTCCTGTGGCACATGGAAAGGGACCCTTGGTCTCCCGCCTCAGCTGGAGAGGCGTCCCAATTGCCCTGCCAAGCCTCGAGGAGAATCCCGAGTTGTCCCTCTTAACTAGGCAGGAGTCCTGCCGTCGCTGAACTAACACGTGTGTGGAAGGGCCATCCCCGTCGTAACTCGAGAATATACCCCAGGTTCCCGCCGCAACTCGAGAAAAACCATGAGACTTCCCCCTCGCCGCGAGATGAGGCCCGATTCCCCTGCACTGCGTGCAGAGCAATTCTGTGTTGCACATCACACATGAAAGGAGCCTTGATTTCCTTGATGGCAATCCAGAGAAACCCCAAGAACACTGTTTCAAGGTTGAGGGATCCTGAGGTCACTGTAGCAACACGAAAGAGCTCCGTGGACCAAAAATCAACTCGAGATGAGAGGTTAGTCCCTGGCTTCGACTCCAGAGGAATACCACCTTACCACAAGCACCTCAAGAGGAGGCTTCTCTCAGCTCTATGTATGTGAGAGGGACCCTGAGTTTGCGGCCTCAAGTGGAATGGAGACCGCGATGCCCTGACTCGAAATAAGGCCGGATATCGCTGCAGTGACTTGAATGCAGGCTCGTCTTGCATCTCCCAAGACGAAAGGATGTCTGAATCCCCGGTGGAGAACACAGAGAAAGACCTAGTTCCCCACCTCATCGCGACCGGAGGCCTCACATCCTTTGAAAACTCCAGAGGTACGCAGAGATCAGTGCCTCCAAAGGAGACGATGCCTGACTCATCGTGAAACTTGATAGGAGTCCCAGGATTCCTGTGGCACGTGGAAAGGGACCCTTGGTCTCCCGCCTCAGCTGGAGAGGCGTCCCAATTGCCCTGCCAAGCCTCGAGGAGAATCCCGAGTTGTCCCTCTTAACTAGGCAGGAGTCCTGCCGTCGCTGAACTAACACGTGTGTGGAAGGGCCATCCCAGTCGTAACTCGAGAATATACCCCAGGTTCCCGCCGCAACTCGAGAAAAACCATGAGACTTCCCCCTCGCCGGGAGATGAGGCCCGATTCCCCTGCACTGCGTGCAGAGCAATTCGGTGTTGCACATCACACATGAAAGGAGCCTTGATTTCCTTGATGGCATTCCAGAGAAACCCCAAGAACACTGTTTCAAGGTTGAGGGATCCTGAGGTCACTGTAGCAACACGAAAGAGCTCCGTGGACCAAAAATCAACTCGAGATGAGAGGTTAGTCCCTGGCTTCAACTCCAGAGGAATACCACCTTACCACAAGCACCTCAAGAGGAGGCTTCTCTCAGCTGTATGTATGTGAGAGGAACCCTGAGTTTGCGGCCTCAAGTGGAATGGAGACCGCGATTCCCTGACTCGAAAAAAGGCCGGATATCCCTGCAGTGACTTGAATGCAGGCTCCTCTTGCATCTCCCAAGACGAAAGGATGTCTGAATCCCCTGTGGAGACCACAGAGAAAGACCTAATTCCCCATCTCATCGCGACCGGAGGCCTCACATCCTTTGAAAATTCCAGAGGTACGCGGAGATCAGTGCCTCCAAAGGAGACGATGCCTGACTCTTCGTGAAACATGATAAGAGTTCCAGGATTCCTGTGGCACGTGGAAAGGGACCCTTGGTCTCCCGCCTCAGCTGGAGAGGCGTCCCAATTGCCCTGCCAAGCCTCGAGGAGAATCCCGAGTTGTCCCTCGCAACTAGGCAGGAGTCCTGACGTCGCTGAACTAACACGTGTGTGGAAGGGCCATCCCCGTCGTAACTCGAGAATATACCCCAGGTTCCCGCCGCAACTCGAGAAAAACCATGAGACTTCCCCCTCGCCGCGAGATGAGGCCCGATTCCCCTGCACTGCGTGCAGAGCAATTCCGTGTTGCACATCACACATGAAAGGAGCCTTGATTTCCTTGATGGCACTCCAGAGAAACCCCAAGAACACTGTTTCAAGGTTGAGGGATCCTGAGGTCACTGTAGCAACACGAAAGAGCTCCGTGGACCAAAAATCAACTCGAGATGAGAGGTTAGTCCCTGGCTTCAACTCCAGAGGAATACCACCTTACCACAAGCACCTCAAGAGGAGGCTTCTCTCAGCTCTATGTATGTGAGAGGGACCCTGAGTTTGCGGCCTCAAGTGGAATTGACACCGCGATTCCCTGACGCGAAATAAGGCCGGATATCCCTGCAGTGATTGAATGCAGGCTCGTCTTGCATCTCTCAAGAGGAAAGGATGTCTGAATCCCCTGTGGAGACCACAGAGAATGACCTAGTTCCCCACCTCATAACGACCGGAGGCCTCACATCCTTTGAAAACTCCAGAGGTACGCGGAGATCAGTGCCTCCAAAGGAGACGATGCCTGACTCCTCGTGAAACTTGATAGGAGTCCCAGGATTCCTTTGGCACGTGGAAAGGGACACTTGGTCTCCCGCCTCAGCTGGAGAGGCATCCCAATTGCCCTGCCAAGCCTCGAGGAGAATCCCGAGTTGTCCCTCGCAACTAGGCAGGAGTCCTGACATGGCTGAACAAACACGTGGGTGGAAGGGCCATCCCCGTCGTAACTCGAGAATATACCCCAGGTTCCCGCCGCAACTCGAGAAAAAACATGAGACTTCCCCCTCGACGCAAAATAAGGCCCGATACCCTGCACTGCGTGCAGAGGAATTCCGTGTTGCACATCACACATGAAAGGAGCCTTGATTTCCTTGATGGCACTCCAGAGAAACCCCAAGAACACTGTTTCAAGACTGGAGGGATCCTGATGTCCTTGTAGCAGCACGAAAGAGCTCCGTGGACCATGAATCAGCTCGAGATGAGAGGTTAGTCCCTGGCTTCGACTCCAGAGGAATACCACCTTACCACAAGCACCTCAAGAGGAGGCTTCTCTCAGCTCTAGGTATGTGAGACGGACCCTGAGTTTGCGGCCTCAAGTGGAATGGACACCGCGATGCCCTGACGCGAAATAAGGCCGGATATCCCTGCAGTGACTTGAATGCAGGCTCGTCTTGCATCTCCCAAGATGAAAGGATGTCTGAATCCCCTGTGGAGACCACAGAGAAAGACCTAGTTCCCCACCTCATCGCGACCGGAGGCCTCACATCCTTTGAAAACTCCAGAGGTACGCGGAGATCAGTGCCTCCAAAGGAGACGATGCCTGACTCCTCGTGAAACTTGATAGGAGTCCCAGGATTCCTGTGGCACGTGGAAAGGGACCCTTGGTCTCCCACCTCAGCTGGAGAGGCGTCCCAATTGCCCTGCCAAGCCTCGAGGAGAATCCCGAGTTGTCCCTCGCAACTAGGCAGGAGTCCTGACGTCGCTGAACAAACACGTGGTTGGAAGGGCCATCCCAGTCGTAACTCGAGAATATAACCCAGGTTCCCGCCGCAACTCGAGAAAAACCATGAGACTTCCCCCTCGCCGCGAGATGAGGCCCGATTCCCCTGCACTGCGTGCAGAGCAATTCCGTGTTGCACATCACACATGAAAGGAGCCTTGATTTCCTTGATTGCACTCCAGTGAAACCCCAAGAACACTGTTTCAAGGCTATAGGGATCCTGAGGTCACTCTAGCAACACGAAAGAGCTCCGTGGACCACGAATCAACTCGAGATGAGAGGTTAGTCCCTGCCTTCGACTCCAGAGGAATACCACCTTACCACAAGCACCTCAAGAGGAGGCTTCTCTCAGCTCTAGCAATGTGAGAGGGACCCTGAGTTTGCGGCCTCAAGTGGAATGGACACCGCGATGCCCTGACTCGAAATAAGGCTGGATATCCCTGCAGGGACTTGAATGCAGGCTCGTCTTGCATCTCCCAAGACGAAAGGATGTCTGAATCTCCTGTGGAGACCACAGAGAATGACCTAGTTCCCCACCTCATCGCGACCGGAGGCCTCACATCCTTTGAAAACTCCAGAGGTACGCGGAGATCAGTGCCTCCAAAGGAGACGATGCCTGACTCCTCGTGAAACTTGATAGGAGTCCCAGGATTCCTGTGGCACGTGGAAAGGGACCCTTGGTCTCCCGCCTCAGCTGGAGAGGCGTCCCAATTGCCCTGCCAAGCCTCGAGGAGAATCCCGAGTTGTCCCTCTTAACTAGGCAGGAGTCCTGCCGTCGCTGAACTAACACGTGTGTGGAAGGGCCATCCCCGTCGTAACTCGAGAATATACCCCAGGTTCCCGCCGCAACTCGAGAAAAACCATGAGACTTCCCCCTCGCCGCGAGATGAGGCCCGATTCCCCTGCACTGCGTGCAGAGCAATTCTGTGTTGCACATCACACATGAAAGGAGCCTTGATTTCCTTGATGGCAATCCAGAGAAACCCCAAGAACACTGTTTCAAGGTTGAGGGATCCTGAGGTCACTGTAGCAACACGAAAGAGCTCCGTGGACCAAAAATCAACTCGAGATGAGAGGTTAGTCCCTGGCTTCGACTCCAGAGGAATACCACCTTACCACAAGCACCTCAAGAGGAGGCTTCTCTCAGCTCTATGTATGTGAGAGGGACCCTGAGTTTGCGGCCTCAAGTGGAATGGAGACCGCGATGCCCTGACTCGAAATAAGGCCGGATATCGCTGCAGTGACTTGAATGCAGGCTCGTCTTGCATCTCCCAAGACGAAAGGATGTCTGAATCCCCTGTGGAGACCACAGAGAAAGACCTAGTTCCCCACCTCATCGCGACCGGAGGCCTCACATCCTTTGAAAACTCCAGAGGTACGCGGAGATCAGTGCCTCCAAAGGAGACGATGCCTGACTCCTCGTGAAACTTGATAGGAGTCCCAGGATTCCTGTGGCACGTGGAAAGGGACCCTTGGTCTCCCGCCTCAGCTGGAGAGGCGTCCCAATTGCCCTGCCAAGCCTCGAGGAGAATCCCGAGTTGTCCCTCTTAACTAGGCAGGAGTCCTGCCGTCGCTGAACTAACACGTGTGTGGAAGGGCCATCCCAGTCGTAACTCGAGAATATACCGCAGGTTCCCGCCGCAACTCGAGAAAAACCATGAGACTTCCCCCTCGCCGCGATATGAGGCCCGATTCCCCTGCACTGCGTGCAGAGCAATTCGGTGTTGCACATCACACATGAAAGGAGCCTTGATTTCCTTGATGGCACTCCAGAGAAACCCCAAGAACACTGTTTCAAGGTTGAGGGATCCTGAGGTCACTGTAGCAACACGAAAGAGCTCCGTGGACCAAAAATCAACTCGAGATGAGAGGTTAGTCCCTGGCTTCAACTCCAGAGGAATACCACCTTACCACAAGCACCTCAAGAGGAGGCTTCTCTCAGCTGTATGTATGTGAGAGGAACCCTGAGTTTGCGGCCTCAAGTGGAATGGAGACCGCGATGCCCTGACTCGAAATAAGGCCGGATATCCCTGCAGTGACTTGAATGCAGGCTCGTCTTGCATCTCCCAAGACGAAAGGATGTCTGAATCCCCTGTGGAGACCACAGAGAAAGACCTAATTCCCCATCTCATCGCGACCGGAGGCCTCACATCCTTTGAAAATTCCAGAGGTACGCGGAGATCAGTGCCTCCAAAGGAGACGATGCCTGACTCTTCGTGAAACATGATAAGAGTTCCAGGATTCCTGTGGCACGTGGAAAGGGACCCTTGGTCTCCCGCCTCAGCTGGAGAGGCGTCCCAATTGCCCTGCCAAGCCTCGAGGAGAATCCCGAGTTGTCCCTCGCAACTAGGCAGGAGTCCTGACGTCGCTGAACTAACACGTGTGTGGAAGGGCCATCCCCGTCGTAACTCGAGAATATACCCCAGGTTCCCGCCACAACTCGAGAAAAACCATGAGACTTCCCCCTCGCCGCGAGATGAGGCCCGATTCCCCTGCACTGCGTGCAGAGCAATTCCGTGTTGCACATCACACATGAAAGGAGCCTTGATTTCCTTGATGGCACTCCAGAGAAACCCCAAGAACACTGTTTCAAGGTTGTGGGATCCTGAGGTCACTGTAGCAACACGAAAGAGCTCCGTGGACCAAAAATCAACTCGAGATGAGAGGTTAGTCCCTGGCTTCGACTCCAGAGGAATACCACCTTACCACAAGCACCTCAAGAGGAGGCTTCTCTCAGCTCTAGGTATGTGAGAGGGACCCTGAGTTTGCGGCCTCAAGTGGAATGGAGACCGCGATGCCCTGACTCGAAATAAGGCCGGATATCCCTGCAGTGACTTGAATGCAGGCTCGTCTTGCATCTCCCAAGACGAAAGGATGTCTGAATCCCCTGTGGAGACCACAGAGAAAGACCTAGTTCCCCACCTCATCGCGACCGGAGGCCTCACATCCTTTGAAAACTCCAGAGGTACGCGGAGATCAGTGCCTCCAAAGGAGACGATGCCTGACTCCTCGTGAAACTTGATTGGAGTCCCAGGATTCCTGTGGCACGTGGAAAGGGACCCTTGGTCTCCCGCCTCAGCTGGAGAGGCGTCCCAATTGCCCTGCCAAGCCTCGAGGAGAATCCCGAGTTGTCCCTCGCAACTAGGCAGGAGTCCTGACGTCGCTGAATAAACACGTGGGTGGCAGGGCCATCGCCGTCGTAACTCGAGAATATACCCCAGGTTCCCGCCGCAACTCGAGAAAAACCATGAGACTTCCCACTCACCGCGAGAAGAGGCCCGACTCCGCTGCACTGCGTGCAGAGCAATTCCGTGTTGCACATCACACATGAAAGGAGCCTTGATTTCCTTGATGGCACTCCAGAGAAACCCCAAGAACTCTGTTTCAAGGCTAGAGGGATCCTGAGGTCACTGTAGCAACACGAAAGAGCTTCGTGGACCAAAAATCAACTCGAGATGAGAGGTTAGTCCCTGGCTTCGACTCCAGAGGAATACCACCTTACCACAAGCACCTCAAGAGGAGGCTTCTCTCAGCTCTAGCTATGTGAGAGGGACCCTGAGTTTGCGGCCTCAAGTGGAATTGACACCGCGATTCCCTGACGCGAAATAAGGCCAGATATCCCTGCAGTGACTTGAATGCAGGCTCGTCTTGCATCTCTCAAGAGGAAAGGATGTCTGAATCCCCTGTGGAGACCACAGAGAATGACCTAGTTCCCCACCTCATCGCGACCGGAGGCCTCACATCCTTTGAAAACTCCAGAGGTACGCGGAGATCAGTGCCTCCAAAGGAGACGATGCCTGACTCCTCGTGAAACTTGATAGGAGTCCCAGGATTCCTTTGGCACGTGGAAAGGGACACTTGGTCTCCCGCCTCAGCTGGAGAGGCATCCCAATTGCCCTGCCAAGCCTCGAGGAGAATCCCGAGTTGTCCTTCGCAACTAGGCAGGAGTCCTGACATGGCTGAACAAACACGAGGGTGGAAGTGCCATCCCCGTCGTAACTCGAGAATATACCCCAGGTTCCCATCGCAACTCGATAAAAACCATGAGACTTCCCCCTCGACGCAAAATAAGGCCCGATACCCTGCACTGCGTGCAGAGGAATTCCGTGTTGCACATCACACATGAAAGGAGCCTTGATTTCCTTGATGGCACTCCAGAGAAACCCCAAGAACACTGTTTCAAGACTGGAGGGATCCTGATGTCCTTGTAGCAGCACGAAAGAGCTCCGTGGACCATGAATCAGCTCGAGATGAGAGGTTAGTCCCTGGCTTCGACTCCAGAGGAATACCACCTTACCACAAGCACCTCAAGAGGAGGCTTCTCTCAGCTCTAGGTATGTGAGACGGACCCTGAGTTTGCGGCCTCAAGTGGAATGGACACCGCGATGCCCTGACGCGAAATAAGGCCGGATATCCCTGCAGTGACTTGAATGCAGGCTCGTCTTGCATCTCCCAAGATGAAAGGATGTCTGAATCCCCTGTGGAGACCACAGAGAAAGACCTAGTTCCCCACCTCATCGCGACCGTAGGCCTCACATCCTTTGAAAACTCCAGAGGTACGCGGAGATCAGTGCCTCCAAAGGAGACGATGCCTGACTCCTCGTGAAACTTGATAGGAGTCCCAGGATTGCTGTGGCACGTGGAAAGGGACCCTTGGTCTCCCACCTCAGCTGGAGAGGCGTCCCAATTGCCCTGCCAAGCCTCGAGGAGAATCCCGAGTTGTCCCTCGCAACTAGGCAGGAGTCCTGACGTCGCTGAACAAACACGTGGTTGGAAGGGCCATCCCAGTCGTAACTCGAGAATATAACCCAGGTTCCCGCCGCAACTCGAGAAAAACCATGAGACTTCCCCCTCGCCGCGAGATGAGGCCCGATTCCCCTGCACTGCGTGCAGAGCAATTCCGTGTTGCACATCACACATGAAAGGAGCCTTGATTTCCTTGATTGCACTCCAGTGAAACCCCAAGAACACTGTTTCAAGGCTATAGGGATCCTGAGGTCACTCTAGCAACACGAAAGAGCTCCGTGGACCACGAATCAACTCGAGATGAGAGGTTAGTCCCTGGCTTCGACTCCAGAGGAATACCACCTTACCACAAGCACCTCAAGAGGAGGCTTCTCTCAGCTCTAGGTATGTGAGAGGGACCCTGAGTTTGCGGTCTCAAGTGGAATGGACACCGCGATGCCCTGACTCGAAATAAGGCTGGATATCCCTGCAGGGACTTGAATGCAGGCTCGTCTTGCATCTCCCAAGACGAAAGGATGTCTGAATCTCCTGTGGAGACCACAGAGAATGACCTAGTTCCCCACCTCATCGCGACCGGAGGCCTCACATCCTTTGAAAACTCCAGAGGTACGCGGAGATCAGTGCCTCCAAAGGAGACGATGCCTGACTCCTCGTGAAACTTGATAGGAGTCCCAGGATTCCTGTGGCACGTGGAAAGGGACCCTTGGTCTCCCGCCTCAGCTGGAGAGGCGTCCCAATTGCCCTGCCAAGCCTCGAGGAGAATCCCGAGTTGTCCCTCTTAACTAGGCAGGAGTCCTGCCGTCGCTGAACTAACACGTGTGTGGAAGGGCCATCCCCGTCGTAACTCGAGAATATACCCCAGGTTCCCGCCGCAACTCGAGAAAAACCATGAGACTTCCCCCTCGCCGCGAGATGAGGCCCGATTCCCCTGCACTGCGTGCAGAGCAATTCTGTGTTGCACATCACACATGAAAGGAGCCTTGATTTCCTTGATGGCAATCCAGAGAAACCCCAAGAACACTGTTTCAAGGTTGAGGGATCCTGAGGTCACTGTAGCAACACGAAAGAGCTCCGTGGACCAAAAATCAACTCGAGATGAGAGGTTAGTCCCTGGCTTCGACTCCAGAGGAATACCACCTTACCACAAGCACCTCAAGAGGAGGCTTCTCTCAGCTCTATGTATGTGAGAGGGACCCTGAGTTTGCGGCCTCAAGTGGAATGGAGACCGCGATGCCCTGACTCGAAATAAGGCCGGATATCGCTGCAGTGACTTGAATGCAGGCTCGTCTTGCATCTCCCAAGACGAAAGGATGTCTGAATCCCCTGTGGAGACCACAGAGAAAGACCTAGTTCCCCACCTCATCGCGACCGGAGGCCTCACATCCTTTGAAAACTCCAGAGGTACGCGGAGATCAGTGCCTCCAAAGGAGACGATGCCTGACTCCTCGTGAAACTTGATAGGAGTCCCAGGATTCCTGTGGCACGTGGAAAGGGACCCTTGGTCTCCCGCCTCAGCTGGAGAGGCGTCCCAATTGCCCTGCCAAGCCTCGAGGAGAATCCCGAGTTGTCCCTCTTAACTAGGCAGGAGTCCTGCCGTCGCTGAACTAACACGTGTGTGGAAGGGCCATCCCAGTCGTAACTCGAGAATATAACCCAGGTTCCCGCCGCAACTCGAGAAAAACCATGAGACTTCCCCCTCGCCGCGATATGAGGCCCGATTCCCCTGCACTGCGTGCAGAGCAATTCGGTGTTGCACATCACACATGAAAGGAGCCTTGATTTCCTTGATGGCACTCCAGAGAAACCCCAAGAACACTGTTTCAAGGTTGAGGGATCCTGAGGTCACTGTAGCAACACGAAAGAGCTCCGTGGACCAAAAATCAACTCGAGATGAGAGGTTAGTCCCTGGCTTCAACTCCAGAGGAATACCACCTTACCACAAGCACCTCAAGAGGAGGCTTCTCTCAGCTGTATGTATGTGAGAGGAACCCTGAGTTTGCGGCCTCAAGTGGAATGGAGACCGCGATGCCCTGACTCGAAATAAGGCCGGATATCCCTGCAGTGACTTGAATGCAGGCTCGTCTTGCATCTCCCAAGACGAAAGGATGTCTGAATCCCCTGTGGAGACCACAGAGAAAGACCTAATTCCCCATCTCATCGCGACCGGAGGC
This sequence comes from Cervus elaphus, assembly GCF_910594005.1. Classification (NCBI taxonomy): domain Eukaryota; kingdom Metazoa; phylum Chordata; class Mammalia; order Artiodactyla; family Cervidae; genus Cervus; species Cervus elaphus. Next base: position 10,551,270 of record NC_057824.1, on the reverse strand, counting down.
CTCACATCCTTTGAAAATTCCAGAGGTACGCGGAGATCAGTGCCTCCAAAGGAGACGATGCCTGACTCTTCGTGAAACATGATAAGAGTTCCAGGATTCCTGTGGCACGTGGAAAGGGACCCTTGGTCTCCCGCCTCAGCTGGAGAGGCGTCCCAATTGCCCTGCCAAGCCTCGAGGAGAATCCCGAGTTGTCCCTCGCAACTAGGCAGGAGTCCTGACGTCGCTGAACTAACACGTGTGTGGAAGGGCCATCCCCGTCGTAACTCGAGAATATACCCCAGGTTCCCGCCACAACTCGAGAAAAACCATGAGACTTCCCCCTCGCCGCGAGATGAGGCCCGATTCCCCTGCACTGCGTGCAGAGCAATTCCGTGTTGCACATCACACATGAAAGGAGCCTTGATTTCCTTGATGGCACTCCAGAGAAACCCCAAGAACACTGTTTCAAGGTTGTGGGATCCTGAGGTCACTGTAGCAACACGAAAGAGCTCCGTGGACCAAAAATCAACTCGAGATGAGAGGTTAGTCCCTGGCTTCGACTCCAGAGGAATACCACCTTACCACAAGCACCTCAAGAGGAGGCTTCTCTCAGCTCTAGGTATGTGAGAGGGACCCTGAGTTTGCGGCCTCAAGTGGAATGGAGACCGCGATGCCCTGACTCGAAATAAGGCCGGATATCCCTGCAGTGACTTGAATGCAGGCTCGTCTTGCATCTCCCAAGACGAAAGGATGTCTGAATCCCCTGTGGAGACCACAGAGAAAGACCTAGTTCCCCACCTCATCGCGACCGGAGGCCTCACATCCTTTGAAAACTCCAGAGGTACGCGGAGATCAGTGCCTCCAAAGGAGACGATGCCTGACTCCTCGTGAAACTTGATTGGAGTCCCAGGATTCCTGTGGCACGTGGAAAGGGACCCTTGGTCTCCCGCCTCAGCTGGAGAGGCGTCCCAATTGCCCTGCCAAGCCTCGAGGAGAATCCCGAGTTGTCCCTCGCAACTAGGCAGGAGTCCTGACGTCGCTGAACAAACACGTGGGTGGCAGGGCCATCCCCGTCGTAACTCGAGAATATACCCCAGGTTCCCGCCGCAACTCGAGAAAAACCATGAGACTTCCCACTCACCGCGAGATGAGGCCCGACTCCGCTGCACTGCGTGCAGAGCAATTCCGTGTTGCACATCACACATGAAAGGAGCCTTGATTTCCTTGATGGCACTCCAGAGAAACCCCAAGAACTCTGTTTCAAGGCTAGAGGGATCCTGAGGTCACTGTAGCAACACGAAAGAGCTTCGTGGACCAAAAATCAACTCGAGATGAGAGGTTAGTCCCTGGCTTCGACTCCAGAGGAATACCACCTTACCACAAGCACCTCAAGAGGAGGCTTCTCTCAGCTCTAGCTATGTGAGAGGGACCCTGAGTTTGCGGCCTCAAGTGGAATTGACACCGCGATTCCCTGACGCGAAATAAGGCCAGATATCCCTGCAGTGACTTGAATGCAGGCTCGTCTTGCATCTCTCAAGAGGAAAGGATGTCTGAATCCCCTGTGGAGACCACAGAGAATGACCTAGTTCCCCACCTCATCGCGACCGGAGGCCTCACATCCTTTGAAAACTCCAGAGGTACGCGGAGATCAGTGCCTCCAAAGGAGACGATGCCTGACTCCTCGTGAAACTTGATAGGAGTCCCAGGATTCCTTTGGCACGTGGAAAGGGACACTTGGTCTCCCGCCTCAGCTGGAGAGGCATCCCAATTGCCCTGCCAAGCCTCGAGGAGAATCCCGAGTTGTCCTTCGCAACTAGGCAGGAGTCCTGACATGGCTGAACAAACACGAGGGTGGAAGTGCCATCCCCGTCGTAACTCGAGAATATACCCCAGGTTCCCATCGCAACTCGATAAAAACCATGAGACTTCCCCCTCGACGCAAAATAAGGCCCGATACCCTGCACTGCGTGCAGAGGAATTCCGTGTTGCACATCACACATGAAAGGAGCCTTGATTTCCTTGATGGCACTCCAGAGAAACCCCAAGAACACTGTTTCAAGACTGGAGGGATCCTGATGTCCTTGTAGCAGCACGAAAGAGCTCCGTGGACCATGAATCAGCTCGAGATGAGAGGTTAGTCCCTGGCTTCGACTCCAGAGGAATACCACCTTACCACAAGCACCTCAAGAGGAGGCTTCTCTCAGCTCTAGGTATGTGAGACGGACCCTGAGTTTGCGGCCTCAAGTGGAATGGACACCGCGATGCCCTGACGCGAAATAAGGCCGGATATCCCTGCAGTGACTTGAATGCAGGCTCGTCTTGCATCTCCCAAGATGAAAGGATGTCTGAATCCCCTGTGGAGACCACAGAGAAAGACCTAGTTCCCCACCTCATCGCGACCGTAGGCCCCACATCCTTTGAAAACTCCAGAGGTACGCGGAGATCAGTGCCTCCAAAGGAGACGATGCCTGACTCCTCGTGAAACTTGATAGGAGTCCCAGGATTGCTGTGGCACGTGGAAAGGGACCCTTGGTCTCCCACCTCAGCTGGAGAGGCGTCCCAATTGCCCTGCCAAGCCTCGAGGAGAATCCCGAGTTGTCCCTCGCAACTAGGCAGGAGTCCTGACGTCGCTGAACAAACACGTGGTTGGAAGGGCCATCCCAGTCGTAACTCGAGAATATAACCCAGGTTCCCGCCGCAACTCGAGAAAAACCATGAGACTTCCCCCTCGCCGCGAGATGAGGCCCGATTCCCCTGCACTGCGTGCAGAGCAATTCCGTGTTGCACATCACACATGAAAGGAGCCTTGATTTCCTTGATTGCACTCCAGTGAAACCCCAAGAACACTGTTTCAAGGCTATAGGGATCCTGAGGTCACTCTAGCAACACGAAAGAGCTCCGTGGACCACGAATCAACTCGAGATGAGAGGTTAGTCCCTGGCTTCGACTCCAGAGGAATACCACCTTACCACAAGCACCTCAAGAGGAGGCTTCTCTCAGCTCTAGGTATGTGAGAGGGACCCTGAGTTTGCGGTCTCAAGTGGAATGGACACCGCGATGCCCTGACTCGAAATAAGGCTGGATATCCCTGCAGGGACTTGAATGCAGGCTCGTCTTGCATCTCCCAAGACGAAAGGATGTCTGAATCTCCTGTGGAGACCACAGAGAATGACCTAGTTCCCCACCTCATCGCGACCGGAGGCCTCACATCCTTTGAAAACTCCAGAGGTACGCGGAGATCAGTGCCTCCAAAGGAGACGATGCCTGACTCCTCGTGAAACTTGATAGGAGTCCCAGGATTCCTGTGGCACGTGGAAAGGGACCCTTGGTCTCCCGCCTCAGCTGGAGAGGCGTCCCAATTGCCCTGCCAAGCCTCGAGGAGAATCCCGAGTTGTCCCTCTTAACTAGGCAGGAGTCCTGCCGTCGCTGAACAAACACGTGGGTGGAAGGGCCATCCCCGTCGTAACTCGAGACTATACCCCAGGTTCCCGCCGCAACTCAAGAAAAACCATGAGACTTCCCCCTAGCCGTGAGATGAGGCCCGATTCCCCTGCACTGCGTGCAGAGCAATTCCGTGTTGCACATCACACATGAAAGGAGCCTTGATTTCCTTGATGGCACTGCAGAGAAACCCCAAGAACACTGTTTCAAGGCTAGAGGGATCCTGAGGTCACTGTAGCAACACGAAAGAGCTCCGTGGACCAAAAATCAACTCGAGATGAGAGGTTAGTCCCTGGCTTCGACTCCAGAGGAATACCACCTTACCACAAGCACCTCAAGAGGAGGCTTCTCTCAGCTCTAGGTATGTGAGACGGACCCTGAGTTTGCGGCCTCAAGTGGAATGGACACCGCGATGCCCTGACGCGAAATAAGGCCGGATATCTCTGCAGTGACTTTAATGCAGGCTCGTCTTGCATCTCCCAAGATGAAAGGATGTCTGAATCCCCTGTGGAGACCACAGAGAAAGACCTAGTTCCCCACCTCATCGCGACCGGAGGCCTCACATCCTTTGAAAACTCCAGAGGTACCCGGAGATCAGTGCCTCCAAAGGAGACGATGCCTGACTCCTCGTGAAACTTGATAGGAGTCCCAGGATTCCTGTGGCACGTGGAAAGGGACCCTTGGTCTCCCGCCTCAGCTGGAGAGGCGTCCCAATTGCCCTGCCAAGCCTCGAGGAGAATCCCGAGTTGTCCCTCGCAACTAGGCAGGAGTCCTGACGTCACTGAACAAACACGTGGCTGGAAGGCCCATCCCCGTCATAACTCGAGAATATACCCCAATGTCCCGCCGCAACTCGAGAAAAACCATGAGACTTCCCCTCGCCGCTAGATGAGGCTCGATTCTCCTGCACTGCGTGCAGAGCAATTCCGTGTTGCACATCACACATGAAAGGAGCCTTGATTTCCTTGATGGCACTCCAAAGAAACCCCAAGAACACTGTTTCAAGGCTAGAGGGATCCTGAGGTCACTGTAGCAACACGAAAGGGCTCCGTGGACCAAAAATCAACTCGAGATGAGAGGTTAGTCCCTGGCTTCGACTCCAGAGGAATACCACCTTACCACAAGCACCTCAAGAGGAGGCTTCTCTCAGCTCTATGTATGTGAGAGGGACACTGAGTTTGCGGCCTCAAGTGGAATGGACACCGCGATTCCCTGACTCGAAATAAGGCCGGATATCCCTGCAGTGACTTGAATGCAGGCTCGTCTTGCATCTCCCAAGACGAAAGGATGTCTGAATCCCCTGTGGAGACCACAGAGAAAGACCTAGTTCCCCACCTCATCGCGACCGGAGGCCTCACATCCTTTGAAAACTCCAGAGGTACGCGGAGATCAGTGCCTCCAAAGGAGACGATGCCTGACTCCTCGTGGAACTTGATAGGAGTCCCAGGATTCCTGTGGCACGTGGAAAGGGACCCTTGGTCTCCCGCCTCAGCTGGAGAGGCGTCCCAATTGCCCTGCCAAGCCTCGAGGAGAATCCCGAGTTGTCCCTCGCAACTAGGCAGGAGTCCTGACGTCGCTGAACAAACACGTGGCTGGAAGGGCCATCCCCGTCATAACTGGAGAATATACCCCAGGTTCCCGCCGCAACTTGAGAAAAACAATGACACTTCCCCCTCGCCGCGAGATGAGGCCCGATTCCCCTGCACTACGTGCAGAGCAATTCCGTGTTGCACATCACACATGAAAGGATCCTTGATTTCCTTGATGGCAGTCCAGAGAAATCCCAAGAACACTGTTTCAAGGCTAGAGGGATCCTGAGGTCACTGTAGCAACACGAAAGAGCTCCGTGGACCAAGAATCAACTCGAGATGAGAGGTTAGTCCCTGGCTTCGACTCCAGAGGAATACCACCTTACCACAAGCACCTCAAGAGGAGGCTTCTCTAAGCTCTAGGTATGTGAGAGGGACCCTGAGTTTGCGGCCTCAAGTGGAATGGACACTGCGATGCCCTGACTCGAAATAATGCCGGACATCCCTGCAGTGACTTGAATGCAGGCTCGTCTTGCATCTCCCAAGATGAAAGGATGTCTGAATCCCCTGTGGAGACCACAGAGAAAGACCTAGTTCCCCACCTCATCGCGACCGGAGGCCTCACATCCTTTGAAAACTCCAGAGGTATGCGGAGATCAGTGTCTCCAAAGGAGACGATGCCTGACTCCTCGTGAAACTTGATAGGAGTCCCAGGATTCCTGTGGCACGCGGAAAGGGACCCTTGGTCTCCCGCCTCAGCTGGAGAGGCGTCCAAATTGACCTCCCAAGCCTCGAGGAGAATCCCGAGTTGTCCCTCGCAACTAGGCAGGAGTCCTGACGTCGCTGAACAAACACGTGGGTGGAAGGGCCATCCCAGTCGTAACTCGAGAATATACCCCAGGTTCCCGCCGCAACTCGAGAAAAACCATGAGACTTCCCCCTCGCCGCGAGATGAGGCCCGATTCCCCTGCACTGCGTGCAGAGCAATTCCGTGTTGCACATCACACATGAAAGGATCCTTGATTTCCTTGATGGCACTCCAGAGAAACCCCAAGAACACTGTTTCAAGGCTAGAGGGATCATGAGGTCACTGTAGCAACACGAAAGAGCTCCGTGGACCAAAAATCAACTCGAGATGAGAGGTTAGTCCCTGGCTTCGACTCCAGAGGATACCACTTTACCACAAGCACCTCAAGAGGAGGCTTCTCTCAGCTCTATGTATGTGAGAGGGACCCTGAGTTTGCGGCCTCAAGTGGAATGGACACCGCCATTCCCTGACTCGAAATAAGGCCGGATATCCCTGCAGTGACTTGAATGCAGGCTCGTCTTGCATCTCCCAAGACGAAAGGATGTCTGAATCACCTGTGTAGACCACAGAGAAAGACCTAGTTCCCCACCTCATCGCGACCGGAGGCCTCACATCCTTTGAAAACTCCAGAGGTACGCGGAGATCAGTGCCTCCAAAGGAGACGATGCCTGACTCCTCGTGAAACTTGATAGGAGTCCCAGGATTCCTGTGGCACGTGGAAAGGGACCCTTGGTCTCCCGCCTCAGCTGGAGAGGCGTCCCAATTGCCCTGCCAAGCCTCGAGGAGAATCCCGATTTGTCCGTCGCAACTAGGCAGGAGTCCTGACGTCGCTGAACAACCACGTGTGTGGAAGGGCCATCCCCGTTGTAACTCGAGAATATACCCCAGGTTCCTGCCGCAACTCGAGAAAAACCAATAGACTTCCCCCTCGCCGCGAGATGAGGCCCGATTCCCCTGCACTGCGTGCAGAGCAATTCCGTGTTGCACATCACACATGAAAGGAGCCTTGATTTCCTTGATGGCACTACAGAGAAACCCCAAGAACACTGTTTCAAGGCTAGAGGGATCCTGAGGTCACTGTAGCAACACGAAAGAGCTCCGTGGACCAAAAATCAACTCGAGATGAGAGGTTAGTCCCTGGCTTCGACTCCAGAGGAATACCACCTTACCACAAGCACCTCAAGAGGAGGCTTCTCTCAGCTCTAGGTATGTGAGAGGGACCCTGAGTTTGCGGCCTCAATTTGAATGGACACTGCGATGCCCTGACGCGAAATAAGGCCGGATATCCCTGCAGTGACTTGAATGCAGGCTCGTCTTGCATCTCCCAAGACGAAAGGATGTCTGAATCCCCTGTGGAGACCACAGAGAAAGACCTAGTTCCCCACCTCATCGCGACCTGAGGCCTCACATCCTTTGAAAACTCCAGAGGTACGCGGAGATCAGTGCCTTCAAAGGAGACGATGCCTGACTCCTCGTGAAACTTGATAGGAGTCCCGGGATTCCTGGGGCACATGGAAAGGGACCCTTGGTGTCCCGCCTCAGCTGGAGAGGCGTCCCAATTGCCCTGTCAAGCCTCGAGGAGAATCCCGAGTTGTCCCTCGCAACTAGGCAGGAGTCCTGACGTCGCTGAACAAACACGTGGGTGGAAGGGCCATCCCCGTCGTAACTCGTGAATATACCCCAGGTTCCCGCCGCAACTCGAGTAAAACCATGAGACTTCAACCTCACCGCGAGATGAGGATCGATTCCCTGCACTGCATGCAGAGCAATTCCGTGTTGCACATCACACATGAAAGGAGCCTTGATTTCCTTGATGGCACTCCAGAGAAACCCCAAGAACACTGTTTCAAGGCTAGAGGGATCCTGAGGTCCCTGTAGCAGCACGAAAGAGCTCCGTGGACCATGAATCAACTCGAGATGAGAGGTTAGTCCCTGGCTTCGACTCCAGAGGAATACCACCTTACCACAAGCACCTCAAGAGGAGGCTTCTCTCAGCTCTAGCTATGTGAGAGGGACCCTGAGTTTGCGGCCTCAAGTGGAATGGACACCGCGATGCCCTGACTCGAAATAAGGCCGGATATCCCTGCAGTGACTTGAATGCAGGCTCCTCTTGCATCTCCCAAGACGAAAGGATGTCTGAATCCCCTGTGGAGACCACAGAGAAAGACCTAGTTCCCCACCTCATCGCGACCGGAGGCCTCACATCCTTTGAAAACTCCAGAGGTACGCGGAGATCAGTGCCTCCAAAGGAGACGATGCCTGACTCCTCGTGAAACTTGATAGGAGTCCCAGGATTCCTGTGGCACGTGGAAAGGGACCCTTGGTCTCCCGCCTCAGCTGGAGAGGCGTCCCAATTGCCCTGCCAAGCCTCGAGGAGAATCCCGAGTTGTCCCTCGCAACGAGGCAGGAGTCCTGACGTCCCTGAACAAACACGTGGGTGGAAGGGCCATCCCCGTTGTAACTCGAGAATATACCCCAGGTTCCCGCCGCAACTCGAGAAAAACCATGAGACTTCCCCCTCGCCGCGATATGAGGCCCGATTCCCCTGCACTGCGTGCAGAGCAATTCCGTGTTGCACATCACACATGAAAGGAGACTTGATTTCCTTGATGGCACTCCAGAGAAACCCCAAGAACACTGTTTCAAGGATAGCGGGATCCTGAGGTCACTGTAGCAACAAGAAAGAGCTCCGTGGACCATGAATCAGCTCGAGATGAGAGGTTAGTCCCTGGCTTCGACTCCAGACGAATACCACCTTACCATAAGCACCTCAAGAGGAGGCTTCTCTCAGCTCTAGCTATGTGAGAGGGACCCTGAGTTTGCGGCCTCAAGTGGAATGGACACCGCGATTCCCTGACACGAAATAAGGCCGGATATCCCTGCAGTGACTTGAATGCAGGCTCGTCTTGCATCTCCCAAGACGAAAGGATGTCTGAATCCCCTGTGGAGACCACAGAGAATGAACTAGTTCCCCACCTCATCGCGACCGGAGGCCTCACATCCTTTGAAAACTCCAGAGGTACGCGGAGATCAGTGCCTCCAAAGGATTCGGTGCCTGACTCCTCGTGAAACTTGATAGGAGTCACAGGATTCCTGTGGCACGTGGAAAGGGACACTTGGTCTCCCGTCTCAGATGGAGAGGCGTCCCAATTGCCCTGCCAAGCCTCGAGGAGAATCCCGAGTTGTCCCTCGCAACTAGGCAGGAGTCCTGACGTCGCTGAACAAACACGTGTGTGGAAGGGCCATCCCCGTCGTAACTCGAGAATATACCCCAGGTTCCCGCCGCAACTCGAGAAAAACCATGAGACTTCCCCCTCGCCGCGAGATGAGGCCGGATTCCCCTGCACTGTGTGCAGAGCAATTCCGTGTTGCACATCACACATGAAAGGAGCCTTGATTTCCTTGATGGCACTCCAGAGAAACCCCAAGAACACTGTTTCAAGGCTAGAGGGATCCTGAGGTCCCTGTAGCAGCACGAAAGAGCACTGTGGACAATGAATCAACTCGAGATGAGAGGTTAGTCCCTGTCTTCGACTCCAGAGGAATACCACCTTACCACAAGCACCTCAAGAGGAGGCTTCTCTCAGCTCTAGGTATGTGAGAGGGACCCTGAGTTTGCGGCCTCAATTGGAATGGACACCGCGATGCCCTGACTCGAAATAAGGCCGGATATCCCTGCAGTGACTTGAATGCAGGCTCGTCTTGCATCTCCCAAGACGGAAGGATGTCTGAATCCCCTGTGGAGACCACAGAGAAAGACCTAGTTCCCCACCTCATCGCGACCGGAGGCCTCACATCCTTTGAAAACTCCAGAGGTACGTGGAGATCAGTGCCTCCAAAGGAGACGATGCCTGACTCCTCGTGAAACTTGATAGGAGTCCCAGGATTGCTGTGGAATGTGGAAAGGGACTCTTGGTCTCCCGCCTCAGCTGGAGAGGCGTCCCAATTGCCCTGCCAAGCCTCGAGGAGAATCCCGAGTTGTCCGTCGCAACTAGGCAGGAGTCCTGCCGTCGCTGAACAAACACGTGTGTGGAAGGGCCATCCCCGTCGTAACTCGAGAATACACCCCAGGTTCCCGCCACAACTCGAGAAAAACCATGAGACTTCCCCCTCGCCGCGAGATGAGGCCCGATTCCCCTGCACTGCGTGCAGAGCAATTCCGTGTTGCACATCACACAGGAAAGGAGCCTTGATTTCCTTGATGGCACTCCAGAGAAACCCCAAGAACACTGTTTCAAGGCTAGAGGGATCCTGAGGTCACTGTAGCAACACGAAAGAGCTCCGTGGACCAAAAATCAACTCGAGATGAGAGGTTAGTCCCTGGCTTCGACTCCAGAGGAATACCACCTTACCACATGCACCTCAAGAGGAGGCTTCTCTCAGCTCTAGGTATGTGAGAGGGACCCTGAGTTTGCGGCCTCAATTGGAATGGACACTGCGATGCCCTGACACGAAATAAGGCTGGATATCCCTGCAGTGACTTGAATGCAGGCTCGTCTTGCATCTCCCAAGACGAAAGGATGTCTGAATCCCCTGTGGAGACCACAGAGAAAGACCTAGTTCCCCACCTCTTCGCGACCTGAGGCCTCACATACTTTGAAAATTCCAGAGGTACGCGGATGTCAGTGCATTCAAAGGAGACGATGCCTGACTCCTCGTGAAACTTGATAGGAGTCCCGGGATTCCTGGGGCACGTGGAAAGGGACCCTTGGTGTCCCGCCTCAGCTGGAGAGGCGTCCCAATTGCCCTGCCAAGCCTCGAGGAGAATCCCGAGTTGTCCCTCGCAACTAGGCAGGAGTCCTGACGTCGCTGAACAAACATGTGGGTGGAGGGGCCATCCCCGTCTTAACTCGAGAATATACCCCAGGTTCCCGCCGCAACTTGAGAAAAACTATGAGACTTCCCCCTCGCCACGAGATGAGGCCCGATTCCCCTGCACTGCGTGCAGAGCAATTCCGTGTTACACATCACACATAAAAGGTGCCTTGATTTCCTTGATGGCACTCCAGAGAAACCCCAAGAACACTGTTTCAAGTCTAGAGGGATCTTGAGGTCACTGTAGCAACACGAAAGAGCTCCGTGGACCAAGAATCAACTCGAGATGAGAGGTTAGTCCCTGTCTACGACTACAGAGGAATACCACCTTACCACAAGCACCTCAAGAGGAGGCTTCTCTCAGCTCTAGGTATGTGAGAGGGACCCTAAGTGTGCGGCCTCAATTGGAATTGACACTGTGATGCGCTGACGGGAAATAAGGCCGGATATCCCTGCAGTGACTTGAATGCAGGCTCGTCTTGCATCTCCCAAGACGAAAGGATGTCTGAATCCCCTGTGGAGACCACAGAGAAAGACCTAGTTCCCCACCTCATCGCGACCGGAGGCCTCACATCCTTTGAAAACTCCAGAGGTACGCGGAGATCAGTGCCTCCAAAGGAGACGATGCCTGACTCCTCGTGAAACTTGATAGTAGTCCCAGGATGCCTGTGGCACGTGGAAAGGGAACCTTGGTCTCCCGCCTCAGCTGGAGAGGCGTCCCAATTGCCCTGCCAAACCTCGAGGAGAATCCCCAGTTGTCCCTCGCAACTAGGCAGGAGTCCTGACGTCGCTGAACAAACACTTGTGTGGAAGGGCCATCCCCGTCGTAACTCGTGAATATACCCCAGGTTCCCGTCGCAACTCGAGAAAAACATGAGACTTCCCCCTCGCCGCGAGATGAGGCCAGATTCCCCTGCACTGCGTGCAGAGCAATTCCGTGGTGCACATCACACATGAAAGGAGCCTTGATTTCCTTGATGGCACTCCAGAGAAACCCCAAGAACACTGTTTCAAGGTTAGAGGGATCCTGAGGTCACTGTAGCAACACGAAAGTGCTCCGTGGACCAAAAATCAACTCGAGATGAGAGGTTAGTCCCTGGCTTCGACTCCAGAGGAGTACCACCTTACCACAAGCACCTCAAGAGGAGGCTTCTCTCAGCTCTAGATATGTGAGAGGGACCCTGATTTTGCGGCCTCAAGTGGAATGGACACCGCGATGCCCTGACTCGAAATAAGGCCGGACATCCCTGCAGTACCTTGAATGCAGGCTCGTCTTGCATTTCCCAAGATGAAAGGATGTCTGAATCCCCTGTGGAGACCACAGAGAAAGACCTAGTTCCCCACCTCATGGCGACCGGAGGCCTCACATCCTTGGAAAACTCCAGAGGTATGCAGAGATCAGTCCCTCCAAAGGAGACGATGCCTGACTCCTCGTGAAACTTGATAGGAGTCCCAGGATTCCTGTGGCACATTCAAAGGGACCCTTGGTCTCCCGCCTCAGCTGGAGAGGCGTCCCAATTGCCCTGCCAAGCCTCGAGGAGAATCCCGAGTTGTCCCTCGCAACTAGGCAGGAGTCCTGACGTCGCTGAACAAACACGTGGGTGGAAGGGCCATCCCAGTCGTAACTCGAGAATATACCCCAGGTTCCCGCCGCAACTCGAGAAAAACCATGAGACTTCCCCCTCGCCGCGAGATGAGGCCCGATTCCCCTGCACTGCGTGCAGAGCAATTCCGTGTTGCACATCACACGTGAAAGGACCCTTGATTTCCTTGATGGCACTCCAGAGAAACCCCAAGAACACTCTTTCAAGGCTAGAGGGATTCTGAGGTCACTGTAGCAACACGAAAGAGTTCCGTGGACCAAGAATCAACTCGAGATGAGAGGTTAGTCCCTGGCTTCGACTCCAGAGGAATACCACCTTACCACAAGCACCTCAAGAGGAGGCTTCTCTCAGCTCTAGGTATGTGAGAGGGACCCTGAGTTTGCGGCCTCAAGTGGAATGGACACCGCGATGCCCTGGCTCGAAATAAGGCTGGATATCCCTGCAGTGACTTGAATGCAGGCTCGTCTTGCATCTCCCAAGACGAAAGGTTTTCTGAATCCCCTGTGGAAACCACAGAGAAAGACCTAGTTCCCCACCTCATCGCGACCAGAGGCCTCACATCCTTTGAAAACTCCAGAGGTACGCGGAGATCAGTGCCTCCAAAGGAGACGATACCTGACTCCTCGTGAAACTTGATAGTAGTCCCAGGATTCCTGTGGCACGTGGAAAGGGACCCTTGGTCTCCAGCCTCAGCTGGAGAGGCGTCCCAATTGCCCTGCCAAGCCTCGAGGAGAATCCCGAGTTGTCCCTCGCAACTAGGCAGGAGTCCTGACGTCGCTGAACAAACACGTGGGTGGAAGGGCCATCCCCGTCGTAACTCGAGAATATACCCCAGGTTCCCGCCGCAACTCGAGAAAAACCATGAGACTTCCCCCTCGCCGCGAGATGAGGCCCGATTCCCCTGCACTGCGTGCAGAGCAATTCCGTGTTGCACATCACACATGAAAGGACCCTTGATTACCTTGATGGCACTCCAGAGGAACCCCAAGAACACTTTTTCAAGGTTGAGGGATCCTGAGGTCACTGTAGCAACACGAAAGAGCTGCGTGGACCAAAAATCAACTCGAGATGAGAGGTTAGTCCCTGGCTTCGACTCCAGAGGAATACCACCTTACCACAAGCACCTCAAGAGGAGGCTTCTCTCAGCTCTAGGTATGTGAGAGGGACCCTGAGTTTGCGGCCTCAAGTGGAATGGAGACCGCGATGCCCTGACTCGAAATAAGGCCGGATATCCCTGCAGTGTCTTGAATGCAGGCTCGTGTTGCATCTCCCAAGAGGAAAGGATGTCTGAATCCCCTGTGGAGACCACAGAGAAAGACCTAGTTCCCCACCTCATCGCGACCGGAGGCCTCACATCCTTTGAAAACACCAGAGGTACGCGGAGATCAGTGCCTCCAAAGGAGACGATGCCTGACTCCTCGTGAAACTTGATAGGAGTCCCAGGATTCCTGTGGCACGTGGAAAGGGACCCTTGGTCTCCCGCCTGAGCTGGAGAGGCGTCCCAATTGCCCTGCCAAGCCTCGAGGAGAATCCCGAGTTGTCCCACGCAACTAGGCAGGAGTCCTGCCGTCGCTGAACAAACACGTGGGTGGAAGGGCCATCCTCGTCGTAACTCGAGAATATACCCCAGGTTCCCGCCGCAACTCGAGAAAAACCATGAGACTTCCCCCTCACCGCGAGATGAGGCCCGATTGCCCTGCACTGCGTGCAGAGCAATTCCGTGTTGCACATTACACATGAAAGGAGCCTTGATTTCCTTGATGGCACTCCAGAGAAACCCCAAGAACACTGTTTCAAGGCTAGAGGGATCCTGAGGTCACTCTAGCAACACGAAAGACCTCCGTGGACCACAAATCAACTCGAGATGAGAGGTTAGTCCCTGGCTTCGACTCCAGAGGAATACCACCTTAACACAAGCACCTCAAGAGGAGGCTTCTCTCAGCTCTAGGTATGTGAGAGGGACCCTGAGTTTGTGGCCTCAAGTGGAATGGACACTGTGATGCCCTGACGCGAAATAAGGCCGGATATCCCTGCAGTGACTTGAATGCAGGCTCGTCTTGCATCTCCCAAGATGAAAGGATGTCTCAATCCCCTGTTTAGACTACAGAGAAAGACCTAGTTCCCCACCTCATTGCTACCGGAGGCCTCATATCATTTGAAAACTCCAGAGGTACGCGGAGATCAGTGCCTCCGAAGGAGACGATGCCTGACTCCTCGTGAAACTTGATAGGAATCCCAGGATTCCTGTGGCACGTGGAAAGGGACCCTTGGTCTCCCACCTCAGCTGGAAAGGCGTCCCAATTGCACTGCCAAGCCTCGAGGAGAATCCCGAGTTGTCCCTCGCAACGAGGCAGGAGTCCTGACGTCGCTGAACAAACACGTGTGTGGAAGGGCCATCCCCGTCGTAACTCGAGAATATACCCCAGGTTCCCGCCGCAACTCGAGAAAAACCATGAGACTTCCCCGTCGCTGCGAGATGAGGCCCGATTCCCCTGCACTGCGTGCAGAGCAATTCCGTGTTGCACATCACACATGAAAGGAGCCTTGATTTCCTTGATGGCACTCCAGAGAAACCCCAAGAACACTGTTTCAAGGTTGAGGGATCCTGAGGTCACTGTAGCAACACGAAAGAGCTCCGTGGACCAAAAATCAACTCGAGATGAGAGGTTAGTCCCTGGCTTCGACTCCAGACGAATACCACCTTACCACAAGCACCTCAAGAGGAGGCTTCTCTCAGCTCTAGGTATTTGAGAGGGACCCTGAGTTTGCGGCCTCAAGTGGAAATGACACCGCGATGCCCTGACGCGACATAATGCCGGATATCCCTGCAGTGACTTGAATGCAGGCTCGTCTTGCATCTCCCAAGACGAAAGGATGTCTGAATCCCCTGTGGAGACCACAGAGAAAGACCTAGTTCCCCACCTCATCGCGACCGGAGGCCTCACATCCTTTGAAAACTCCAGAGGTACGCGGAGATCAGTGCCTCCAAAGGAGACGATGCCTGACTCCTCGTGAAACTTGATAGGAGTCTCAGGATTACTGTGGCACGTGGAAAGGGACCCTTGGTCTCCCGCCTCAGCTGGAGAGGCGTCGCAATTGCCCTTCCAAGCCTCGAGGAAAATCCCGAGTTGTTCCTCGCAACTAGGCAGGAGTCCTGACGTCGCTGAAGAAACACGTGTGTGGAAGGGCCATCCCCGTCGTAACTCGAGAATATACCCCAGGTTCCCGCCGCAACTCGAGAAAAACCATGAGACTTCCCCCTCGCCGCGAGATGAGGCCCGATTCCCCTGCACTGCGTACAGAGCAATTCCGTGTTGCACATCACACATGAAAGGAGCCTTGATTTCCTTGATGGCACTCCAGAGAAACCCCAAGAACACTGTTTCAAGGTTGAGGGATCCTGAGGTCACTGTAGCAACACGAAAGAGCTCCGTGGACCAAAAATCAACTCGAGATGAGAGGTTAGTCCCTGGCTTCGACTCCAGAGGAATACCACCTTACCACAAGCACCTCAAGAGGAGGCATCTCTCAGCTCTAGGTATGTGAGAGGGACCCTGAGTTTGCGGCCTCAAGTGGAATGGAGACCGCGATGCCCTGACTCGAAATAAGGCCGGATATCCCTGCAGTGTCTTGAATGCAGGCTCGTGTTGCATCTCCCAAGACGAAAGGATGTCTGAATCCCCTGTGGAGACCACAGAGAAAGACTTAGTTCCCCACCTCATCGCGACCGGAGGCCTCACATCCTTTGAAAACTCCAGAGGTACGCGGAGATCAGTGCCTCCAAAGGAGACGATGCCTGACTCCTCGTGAAACTTGATAGGAGCCCCAGGATTCCTGTGGCACGTGGAAAGGGACCCTTGGTCTCCCGCCTGAGCTGGAGAGGCGTCCCAATTGCCCTGCCAAGCCTCGAGGAGAATCCCGAGTTGTCCCACGCAACTAGGCAGGAGTCCTGCCGTCGCTGAACAAACACGTGGGTGGAAGGGCCATCCTCGTCGTAACTCGAGAATATACCCCAGGTTCCCGCCGCAACTCGAGAAAAACCATGAGACTTCCCCCTCACCGCGAGATGAGGCCCGATTCCCCTGCACTGCGTGCAGAGCAATTCCGTGTTGCACATCACACATGAAAGGAGCCTTGATTTCCTTGATGGCACTCCAGAGAATCCCCAAGAACACTGTTTCAAGGTTGAGGGATCCTGAGGTCACTCTAGCAACACGAAAGAGCTCCGTGGACCACAAATCAACTCGAGATGAGAGGTTAGTCCCTGTCTTCGACTCCAGAGGAATACCACCTTAACACAAGCACCTCAAGAGGAGGCTTCTCTCAGCTCTAGGTATGTGAGAGGGACCCTGAGTTTGTGGCCTCAAGTGGAATGGACACTGTGATGCCCTGACGCGAAATAAGGCCGGATATCCCTGCAGTGACTTGAATGCAGGCTCGTCTTTCATCTCCCAAGATGAAAGGATGTCTGAATCCCCTGTTTAGACTACAGAGAAAGACCTAGTTCCCCACCTCATTGCTACCGGAGGCCTCATATCATTTGAAAACTCCAGAGGTACGCGGAGATCAGTGCCTCCGAAGGAGACGATGCCTGACTCCTCGTGAAACTTGATAGGAATCCCAGGATTCCTGTGGCACGTGGAAAGGGACCCTTGGTCTCCCACCTCAGCTGGAAAGGCGTCCCAATTGCACTGCCAAGCCTCGAGGAGAATCCCGAGTTGTCCCTCGCAACGAGGCAGGAGTTCTGACGTCGCTGAACAAACACGTGTGTGGAAGGGCCATCCCCGTCGTAACTCGAGAATATACCCCAGGTTCCCGCCGCAACTCGAGAAAAACCATGAGACTTCCCCCTCGCCGCAAGATGAGGCCCGATTCCCATGCACTGCGTGCAGAGCAATTCCGTCTTGCACATCACACATGAAAGGAGCCTTGATTTCCTTGATGGCACTCCAGAGAAACCCCAAGAACACTGTTTCAAGGCTAGAGGGATCCCGAGGTCACTGTAGCAACACGAAAAAGCTCCGTGGACCAAAAATCAACTCGAGATGAGAGGTTAGTCCCTGGCTTCAACTCCAGAGGAATACCACCTTAACACAAGCACCTCAAGAGGAGGCTTCTCTCAGCTCTAGCTATGTGAGAGGGACCCTGAGTTTGCGGCCTCAAATGGAATGGACACCGCGATGCCCTGACGCGAAATAAGGCTGGATATCCCTGCAGTGACTTGAATGCAGGCTCGTCTTGCATCTCCCAAGACGAAAGGATGTCTGAATCCCCTGTGGAGACCACAGAGAAAGACCTAGTTCCCCACATCATCGCGACCGGAGGCCTCACATCCTTTGAAAACTCCAGAGGTACGCGGAGATCAGTGCCTCCAAAGGAGACGATGCCTGACTCCTCGTGAAACTTGATAGGAGTCCCAGGATTCCTGTGGCACGTGGAAAGGGACCCTTGGTCTCCCGCCTCAGCTGGAGAGGCGTCCCAATTGCCCTGCCAAGCCTCGAGGAGAATACCAAGTTGTCCCTCGCAACTAGGCAGGAGTCCTGCCGTCCTGAACTAACACGTGTGTGGAAGGGCCATCCCCGTCGTAACTCGAGAATATACCCCAGGTTCCCGCCGCAACTCGAGAAAAACCATGAGACTTCCCCCTCGCC
The DNA here is from genome assembly GCF_910594005.1 of Cervus elaphus. Taxonomy (NCBI): domain Eukaryota; kingdom Metazoa; phylum Chordata; class Mammalia; order Artiodactyla; family Cervidae; genus Cervus; species Cervus elaphus. Next base: position 10,533,443 of record NC_057824.1, on the reverse strand, counting down.
GCGAGATGAGGCCCGATTCCCCTGCACTGCATGCAGAGCAATTCCGTGTTGCACATCACACATGAAAGGAGCCTTGATTTCCTTGATGGCACTCCAGAGAAACCCCAAGAACACTGTTTCAAGGCTAGAGGGATCCTGAGGTCACTGTAGCAGCACGAAAGAGCTCCGTGGACCATGAATCAACTCGAGATGAGAGGTTAGTCCCTGGCTTCGACTCCAGAGGAATACCACCTTACCACAAGCACCTCAAGAGGAGGCTTCTCTCAGCTCTAGGTATGTGAGAGGGACCCTGAGTTTGCGGCCTCAAGTGGAATGGACACCGCGATGCCCTGACGCGACATAAGGCCGGATATCCCTGCAGTGACTTGAATTCAGGCTCGTCTTGCATCTCCCAAGACGAAAGGATGTCTGAATCCCCTGTGGAGACCACAGAGAAAGACCTAGTTCCCCACCTCATCGCGACCGGAGGCCTCACATCCTTTGAAAACTCCAGAGGTACGCGGAGATCAGTGCCTCCAAAGGAGACGATGCCTGACTCCTCGTGAAACTTGATAGGAGTCCCAGGATTCCTGTGGCACGTGGAAAGGGACCCTTGGTCTCCCGCCTCAGCTGGAGAGGCGTCCCAATTGCCCTGCCAAGCCTCGAGGAGAATCCCGAGTTGTCCCTCGCAACTAGGCAGGAGTCCTGCCGTCGCTGAACTAACACGTGTGTGGAAGGGCCATCCCTGTCGTAACTCGAGAATATACCGCAGGTTCCCGCCGCAACTCGAGAAAAACCATGAGACTTCCCCCTCGCCGCGAGATGAGGCCCGATTCCCCTGCACTGCGTGCAGAGCAATTCCGTGTTGCACATCACACATGAAAGGAGCCATGATTTCCTTGATGGCACTCCAGAGAATCCCCAAGAACACTGTTTCAAGGTTGAGGGATCCTGAGGTCACTGTAGCAACACGAAAGAGCTTCGTGGACCAAAAATCAACTCGAGATGAGAGGTTAGTCCCTGGGTTCGACTCCAGAGGAATACCACCTTACCACAAGCACCTCAAGAGGAGGCTTCTCTCAGCTCTATGTATGTGAGAGGGACCCTGAGTTTGCGGCCTCAAGTGGAATGGAGACCGCGATGCCCTGACTCGAAATAAGGCCGATATCCCTGCAGTGACTTGAATGCAGGCTCGTCTTGCATCTCCCAAGACGAAAGGATGTCTGAATCCCCTGTGGAGACCACAGAGAAGGACCTAGTTCCCCACCTCATCGCGACCGGAGGCCTCACATCCTTTGAAAACTCCAGAGGTACGCGGAGATCAGTGCCTCCAAAGGAGACGATGCCTGACTCCTTGTGAAACTTGATAGGAGTCCCAGGATTCCTGTGGCACGTGGAAAGGGACCCTTGGTCTCCAGCCTCAGCTGGAGAGGCCTCCAAATTGCCCTGCCAAGCCTCGAGGAGAATCCCGAGTTGTCCCTCGCAACTAGGCAGGAGTCCTGACGTCCCTGAACAAACACGTGGGTGGAAGGGCCATCCCCGTCGTAACTCGAGAATATACCCCAGGTTCCCGCCGCAACTCGAGAAAAACCATGAGACTTCCCCCTCGCTGCGAGATGAGGCCCGATTCCCCTGCACTGCGTGCAGAGCAATTCCGTGTTGCACATCACACATGAAAGGAGCCTTGATTTCCTTGATGGCACTCCAGAGAAACCCCAAGAACACTGTTTCAAGGTTGAGGGATCCTGAGGTAACTGTAGCAACACGAAAGAGCTCCGTGGACCAAAAATCAACTCGAGAAGAGAGGTTAGTCCCTGGCTTCGACTCCAGAGGAATACCACCTTACCACAAGCACCTCAAGAGGAGGCTTCTCTCAGCTCTAGCTATGTGAGAGGGACCCTGAGTTTGCGGCCTCAAGTGGAATGGACACCGCGATTCCCTGACGCGAAATAAGGCCGGATATCCCTGCAGTTACTTGAATGCAGGCTCGTCTTGTATCTCCCAAGACGAAAGGATGTCTGAATCCCCTGTGGAGACCACAGAGAATGACCTAGTTCCCCACCTCATCGCGACCGGAGGCCGCACATCCTTTGAAAACTCCAGAGGTACGCGGAGATCAGTGCCTCCAAAGGAGACGATGCCTGACTCCTCGTGAAACTTGATAGGAGTCCCAGGATTCCTGTGGCACGTGGAAAGGGACCCTTGGTCTCCCGCCTCAGCTGGAGAGGCGTCCCAATTGCCCTGCCAAGCCTCGAGGAGAATCCCGAGTTGTCCCTCGCAACTAGGCAGGGGTCCTGACGTCGCTGAACAAACACGTGGGTGGAAGGGCCATCCCCGTCGTAACTCGAGAATATACCCCAGGTTCCCGCCGCAACTCGAGAAAAACCATGAGACTTCCCCCTCGCCGCGAGATGAGGTCCGATTCCCCTGCACTGCGTGCAGAGCAATTCCGTGTTGCACATCACACATGAAAGGAGCCTTGATTTCCTTGATGGCACTCCAGAGAATCCCCAAGAACACTGTTTCAAGGCTGGAGGGATCCTGAGGTCCCTGTAGCAGCACGAAAGAGCTCCGTGGACCATGAATCAACTCGAGATGAGAGGTTAGTCCCTGGCTTCGACTCCAGAGGAATACCACCTTACCACAAGCACCTCAAGAGGAGGCTTCTCTCAGCTCTAGGTATGTGAGAGGGACCCTGAGTTTGCGGCCTCAAGTGGAATGGACACCGCGATGCCCTGACGCGACATAAGGCCAGATATCCCTGCAGTGACTTGAATGCAGGCTCGTCTTGCATCTCCCAAGACGAAAGGTTGTCTGAATCCCATGTGGAGACCACAGAGAAAGACCTAGTTCCCCACCTCATCGCGACCGGAGGCCTCACATCCTTTGAAAACTCCAGAGGTACGCGGAGATCAGTGCCTCCAAAGGAGACGATGCCTGACTCCTCGTGAAACTTGATAGGCGTCCCAGGATTCCTGTGGCACGTGGAAAGGGACCCTTGGTCTCCCGCCTCAGCTGGAGAGGCGTCCCAATTGCCCTGCCAAGCCTCGAGGAGAATCCCGAGTTGTCCCTCGCAACTAGGCAGGAGTCTGACTTCGCTGAACAAACACGTGGGTGGAAGGGCCATTCCCGGCGTAACTCGAGAATATACCCCAGGTTCCAATCGCAACTCGAGAAAAACCATTAGACTTCCCCCTCACCGCAAAATGAGTCCCGATACCCTGCACTGCGTGCAGAGCAATTCCGTGTTGCACATCACACATGAAAGGAGCCTTGATTTCCTTGATGGCACTCCAGAGAAACCCCAAGAACACTGTTTCAAGGTTGAGGGATCCTGAGGTCACTGTAGCAACACGAAAGAGCTCCGTGGACCAAAAATGAACTCGAGTTGAGAGGTTAGTCCCTGGCTTCGACTCCAGAGGAATACCACCTTACCACAAGCACCTCAAGAGGAGGCTTCTCTCAGCTCTAGGTATGTGAGAGGGACCCTGAGTTTGCGGCCTCAAGTGGAATGGACACCGCGATGCCCTGACGCGAAATAAGGCCGGATATCCCTGCAGTGACTTGAATGCAGGCTCGTCTTGCATCTCCCAAGACGAAAGGATGTCTGAATCCCCTGTGGAGACCACAGAGAATGACCTAGTTCCCCACCTCATCGCGACCGGAGGCCTCACATCCTTTGAAAACTCCAGAGGTACGCGGAGATCAGTGCCTCCAAAGGAGACGATGCCTGACTCCTCGTGAAACTTGATAGGAGTCCCAGGATTCCTGTGGCACGTGGAAAGGGACCCTTGGTCTCCCGCCTCAGCTGGAGAGGCGTCGCAATTGCCCTTCCAAGCCTCGAGGAAAATCCCGAGTTGTCCCTCGCAACTAGGCAGGAGTCCTGACGTCGCTGAAGAAACACGTGTGTGGAAGGGCCATCCCCGTCGTAACTCGAGAATATACCCCAGGTTCCCGCCGCAACTCGAGAAAAACCATGAGACTTCCCCCTCGCCGCGAGATGAGGCCCGATTCCCCTGCACTGCGTACAGAGCAATTCCGTGTTGCACATCACACATGAAAGGAGCCTTGATTTCCTTGATGGCACTCCAGAGAAACCCCAAGAACACTGTTTCAAGGTTGAGGGATCCTGAGGTAACTGTAGCAACACGAAAGAGCTCCGTGGACCAAAAATCAACTCGAGATGAGAGGTTAGTCCCTGGCTTCGACTCCAGAGGAATACCACCTTACCACAAGCACCTCAAGAGGAGGCTTCTCTCAGCTCTAGGTATGTGAGAGGGACCCTGAGTTTGCGGCCTCAAGTGGAATGGAGACCGCGATGCCCTGACTCGAAATAAGGCCGGATATCCCTGCAGTGTCTTGAATGCAGGCTCGTGTTGCATCTCCCAAGACGAAAGGATGTCTGAATCCCCTGTGGAGACCACAGAGAAAGACCTAGTTCCCCACCTCATCGCGACCGGAGGCCTCACATCCTTTGAAAACTCCAGAGGTACGCGGAGATCAGTGCCTCCAAAGGAGACGATGCCTGACTCCTCGTGAAACTTGATAGGAGTCCCAGGATTCCTGTGGCACGTGGAAAGGGACCCTTGGTCTCCCGCCTGAGCTGGAGAGGCGTCCCAATTGCCCTGCCAAGCCTCGAGGAGAATCCCGAGTTGTCCCACGCAACTAGGCAGGAGTCCTGCCGTCGCTGAACAAACACGTGGGTGGAAGGGCCATCCTCGTCGTAACTCGAGAATATACCCCAGGTTCCCGCCGCAACTCGAGAAAAACCATGAGACTTCCCCCTCACCGCGAGATGAGGCCCGATTCCCCTGCACTGCGTGCAGAGCAATTCCGTGTTGCACATCACACATGAAAGGAGCCTTGATTTCCTTGATGGCACTCCAGAGAAACCCCAAGAACACTGTTTCAAGGCTAGAGGGATCCTGAGGTCACTCTAGCAACACGAAAGAGCTCCGTGGACCACAAATCAACTCGAGATGAGAGGTTAGTCCCTGTCTTCGACTCCAGAGGAATACCACCTTAACACAAGCACCTCAAGAGGAGGCTTCTCTCAGCTCTAGGTATGTGAGAGGGACCCTGAGTTTGTGGCCTCAAGTGGAATGGACACTGTGATGCCCTGACACGAAATAAGGCCGGATATCCCTGCAGTGACTTGAATGCAGGCTCGTCTTTCATCTCCCAAGATGAAAGGATGTCTGAATCCCCTGTTTAGACTACAGAGAAAGACCTAGTTCCCCACCTCATTGCTACCGGAGGCCTCATATCATTTGAAAACTCCAGAGGTACGCGGAGATCAGTGCCTCCGAAGGAGACGATGCCTGACTCCTCGTGAAACTTGATAGGAATCCCAGGATTCCTGTGGCACGTGGAAAGGGACCCTTGGTCTCCCACCTCAGCTGGAAAGGCGTCCCAATTGCACTGCCAATCCTCGAGGAGAATCCCGAGTTGTCCCTCGCAACGAGGCAGGAGTCCTGACGTCGCTGAACAAACACGTGTGTGGAAGGGCCATCCCCGTCGTAACTCGAGAATATACCCCAGGTTCCCGCCGCAACTCGAGAAAAACCATGAGACTTCCCCCTCGCCACAAGATGAGGCACGATTCCCATGCACTGCGTGCAGAGCAATTCCATCTTGCACATCACACATGAAAGGAGCCTTGATTTCCTTGATGGCACTCCAGAGAAACCCCAAGAACACTGTTTCAAGGCTAGAGGGATCCCGAGGTCACTGTAGCAACACGAAAGAGCTCCGTGGACCAAAAATCAACTCGAGATGAGAGGTTAGTCCCTGGCTTCGACTCCAGTGGAATACCACCTTACCACAAGCACCTCAAGAGGAGGCTTCTCTCAGCTCTATGTATGTGAGAGGGACCCTGAGTTTGCGGCCTCAAGTGGAATGGAGACCGCGATGCCCTGACTCGAAATAAGGCCGGATATCCCTGCAGTGACTTGAATGCAGGCTCGTCTTGCATCTCCCAAGACAAAAGGATGTCTGAATCCCCTGTGGAGACCACAGAGAAAGACCTAGTTCCCCACCTCATCGCGACCGGAGGCCTCACATCCTTTGAAAACTCCAGAGGTACGCGGAGATCAGTGCCTCCAAAGGAGACGATGCCTGACTCCTTGTGAAACTTGATAGGAGTCCCAGAATTCCTTTGGCACGTGGAAAGGGACCCTTGGTCTCCAGCCTCAGCTGGAGAGGCCTCCAAATTGCCCTGCCAAGCCTCGAGGAGAATCCCGAGTTGTCCCTCGCAACTAGGCAGGAGTCCTGACGTCCCTGAACAAACACGTGGGTGGAAGGGCCATACCCGTCGTAACTCGAGAATATACCCCAGGTTCCCGCCGCAACTCGAGAAAAACCATGAGACTTCCCCCTCGCTGCGAGATGAGACCCGATTCCCCTTCACTGCGTGCAGAGCAATTCCGTGTTGCACATCACACATGAAAGGAGCCTTGATTTCCTTGATGGCACTCCAGAGAAACCCCAAGAACACTGTTTCAAGGCTAGAGGGATCCTGAGGTCACTGTAGCAACACGAAAGAGCTCCGTGGACCAAAAATCAACTCGAGATGAGAGGTTAGTCCCTGGCTTCGACTCCAGACGAATACCACCTTACCACAAGCACCTCAAGAGGAGGCTTCTCTCAGCTCTAGGTATGTGAGAGGAACCCTGAGTTTGCGGCCTCAAGTGGAATGGACACCGCGATTCCCTGACGCGAAATAAGGCCGGATATCCCTGCAGTGACTGGAATGCAGGCTCGTCTTGCATCTCCCAAGACGAAAGGATGTCTGAATCCCCTGTGGAGACCACAGAAAATGCCCTAGTTCCCCACCTCATCGCGACCGGAGGCCGCATATCCTTTGAAAACTCCAGAGGTACGCGGAGATCAGTGCCTCCAAAGGAGACGATGCCTGACTCCTCGTGAAACTTGATAGGAGTCCCAGGATTCCTGTGGCACGTGGAAAGGGACACTTGGTCTCCCGCCTCAGCTGGAGAGGCGTCCCAATTGCCCTGCCAAGCCTCGAGGAGAATCCCGAGTTGTCCCTCGCAACTAGGCAGGAGTCCTGACGTCGCTGAACAAACACGTGGGTGGAAGGGCCATCCCCGTCGTAACTCGAGAATATACCCCAGGTTCCCGCCGCAACTCGAGAAAAACCATGAGACTTCCCCCTCGCCGCGAGATGAGGCCCGATTCCCCTGCACTGCGTGCAGAGCAATTCCGTGTTGCACATCACACATGAAAGGAGCCTTGATTTCCTTGATGGCACTCCAGAGAAACCCCAAGAACACTGTTTCAAGGCTAGAGGGATCCTGAGGTCACTGTAGCAGCACGAAAGAGCTCCGTGGACCATGAATCAACTCGAGATGAGAGGTTAGTCCCTGGCTTCGACTCCAGAGGAATACCACCTTACCACAAGCACCTCAAGAGGAGGCTTCTCTCAGCTCTAGGTATTTGAGAGGGACCCTGAGTTTGCGGCCTCAAGTGGAATGGACACCGCGATGCCCTGACGCGACATAAGGCCGGATATCCCTGCAGTGACTTGAATGCAGGCTCGTCTTGCATCTCCCAAGACGAAAGGATGTCTGAATCCCCTGTGGAGACCACAGAGAAAGACCTAGTTCCCCACCTCATCGCGACCGGAGGCCTCACATCCTTTGAAAACTCCAGAGGTACGCGGAGATCAGTGCCTCCAAAGGAGACGATGCCTGACTCCTCGTGAAACTTGATAGGAGTCCCAGGATTCCTGTGGCACGTGGAAAGGGACCCTTGGTCTCCCGCCTCAGCTGGAGAGGCGTCGCAATTGCCCTGCCAAGCCTCGAGGAAAATCCCGAGTTGTCCCTCGCAACTAGGCAGGAGTCCTGCCGTCGCTGAACAAACACGTGTGTGGAAGGGCCATCCCCGTCATAACTCGAGAATATACCCCAGGTTCCCGCCGCAACTCGAGAAAAACCATGAGACTTCCCCCTCGCCACGAGATCAGGCCCGATTCCCCTGCACTGCGTGCAGAGCAATTCCGTGTTGCACATCACACATGAAAGGAGCCTTGATTTCCTTGATGGCACTCCAGAGAAACGCCAAGAACACTGTTTCAAGGCTAGAGGGATCCTGAGGTCACTGTAGCAACACGAAAGAGCTCCGTGGACCAAAAATCAACTCGAGATGAGAGGTTAGTCCCTGGCTTCGACTCCAGAGGAATACCACCTTACCACAAGCACCTCAAGAGGAGGCTTCTCTCAGCTCTAGGTATGTGAGAGGGACCCTGAGTTTGCGGCCTCAAGTGGAATGGACACCGCGATGCCCTGACGCGAAATAAGGCTGGATATCCCTGCAGTGACTTGAATGCAGGCTCGTCTTGCATCTCCCAAGACGAAAGGATGTCTGAATCCCCTGTGGAGACCACAGAGAAAGACCTAGATCCCCACCTCATCGCGACCGGAGGCCTCACATCCTTTGAAAACTCCAGAGGTACGCGGAGATCAGTGCCTCCAAAGGAGACGATGCCTGACTCCTCGTGAAACTTGATAGGAGTCCCAGGATTCCTGTGGCACGTGGAAAGGGACCCTTGGTCTCCCGCCTCAGCTGGAGAGGCGTCCCAATTGCCCTGCCAAGCCTCGAGGAGAATCCCGAGTTGTCCCTCGCAACTAGGCAGGAGTCCTGCCGTCGCTGAACTAACACGTGTGTGGAAGGGCCATCCCCGTCGTAACTCGAGAATATACCGCAGGTTCCCGCCGCAACTCGAGAAAAACCATGAGACTTCCCCCTCGCCGGGAGATGAGGCCCGATTCCACTGCACTGCGTGCAGAGCAATTCCGTGTTGCACATCACACATGAAAGGAGCCTTGATTTCCTTGATGGCACTCCAGAGAATCCCCAAGAACACTGTTTCAAGGTTGAGGGATCCTGAGGTCACTGTAGCAACACGAAAGAGCTTCGTGGACCAAAAATCAACTCGAGATGAGAGGTTACTCCCTGGGTTCGACTCCAGAGGAATACCACCTTACCACAAGCACCTCAAGAGGAGGCTTCTCTCAGCTCTATGTATGTGAGAGGGACCCTGAGTGTGCGGCCTCAAGTGGAATGGAGACCGCGATGCCCTGACTCGAAATAAGGCCGGATATCCCTGCAGTGACTTGAATGCAGGCTCGTCTTGCATCTCCCAAGACGAAAGGATGTCTGAATCCCCTGTGGAGACCACAGAGAAAGACCTAGTTCCCCACCTCATCGCGACCGGAGGCCTCACATCCTTTGAAAACTCCAGAGGTACGCGGAGATCAGTGCCTCCAAAGGAGACGATGCCTGACTCCTTGTGAAACTTGATAGGAGTCCCAGGATTCCTGTGGCACGTGGAAAGGGACCCTTGGTCTCCAGCCTCAGCTGGAGAGGCCTCCAAATTGCCCTGCCAAGCCTCGAGGAGAATCCCGAGTTGTCCCTCGCAACTAGGAAGGAGTCCTGACGTCCCTGAACAAACACGTGGGTGGAAGGGCCATCCCCGTCGTAACTCGAGAATATACCCCAGGTTCCCGCCGCAACTCGAGAAAAACCATGAGACTTCCCCCTCGCTGTGAGATGAGGCCCGATTCCCCTGCACTGCGTGCAGAGCAATTCCGTGTTGCACATCACACATGAAAGGAGCCTTGATTTCCTTGATGGCACTCCAGAGAAACCCCAAGAACACTGTTTCAAGGTTGAGGGATTCTGAGGTCACTGTAGCAACACGAAAGAGCTCCGTGGACCAAAAATCAACTCGAGATGAGAGGTTAGTCCCTGGCTTCGACTCCAGAGGAATACCACCTTACCACAAGCACCTCAAGAGGAGGCTTCTCTCAGCTCTAGCTATGTGAGAGGGACCCTGAGTTTGCGGCCTCAAGTGGAATGGACACCGCGATTCCCTGACGCGAAATAAGGCCGGATATCCCTGCAGTGACTTGAATGCAGGCTCGTCTTGCATCTCCCAAGACGAAAGGATGTCTGAATCCCCTGTGGAGACCACAGAGAAAGACCTAGTTCCCCACCTCATCGCGACCGGAGGCCGCACATCCTTTGAAAACTCCAGAGGTACGCGGAGATCAGTGCCTCCAAAGGAGACGATGCCTGACTCCTCGTGAAACTTGATAGGAGTCACAGGATTCCTGTGGCACGTGGAAAGGGACACTTGGTCTCCCGCCTCACCTGGAGAGGCGTCCCAATTGCCCTGCCAAGCCTCGAGGAGAATCCCGAGTTGTCCCTCGCAACTAGGCAGGAGTCCTGACGTCGCTGAACAAACACGTGGGTGGAAGGGCCATCCCCGTCGTAACTCGAGAATATACCCCAGGTTCCCGCCGCAACTCGAGAAAAACCATTAGACTTCCCCCTCACCGCAAAATGAGGCCCGATTCCCTGCACTGCGTGCAGAGCAATTCCGTGTTGCACATCACACATGAAAGGAGCCTTGATTTCCTTGATGGCACTCCAGAGAAACCCCAAGAACACTGTTTCAAGGCTGGAGGGATCCTGAGGTCACTGTAGCAACACGAAAGAGCTCCGTGGACCAAAAATCAACTCGAGATGAGAGGTTAGTCCCTGGCTTCGACTCCAGAGGAATACCACCTTACCACAAGCACCTCAAGAGGAGGCTTCTCTCAGCTCTAGCTATGTGAGAGGGACCCTGAGTTTGCGGCCTCAAGTGGAATGGACACCGCCATTCCCTGACACGAAATAAGGCCGGATATCCCTGCAGTGACTTGAATGCAGGCTCGTCTTGCATCTCCCAAGACGAAAGGATGTCTGAATCCCCTGTGGAGACCACAGAGAATGACCTAGTTCCCCACCTCATCGCGACCGGAGGCCTCACATCCTTTGAAAACTCCAGAGGTACGCGGAGATCAGTGCCTCCAAAGGAGACGATGCCTGACTCCTCGTGAAACTTGATAGGAGTCCCAGGATTCGTGTGGCACGTCTAAAGGGACCCTTGGTCTCCCGCCTCAGGTGGAGAGGCGTCCCAATTGCCCTGCCAAGCCTCGAGGAGAATCCCGAGTTGTCCCTCGCAACTAGGCAGGAGTCCTGACGTCGCTGAACAAACACGTGGGTGGAAGGGCCATCCCCGTCGTAACTCGAGAATATACTCCAGGTTCCCACCGCAACTCGAGAAAAACCATGAGACTTCCCCCTCGCCGCGAGATAAGGCCCGATTCCCCTGCACTGCGTGCAGAGCAATTCCGTGTTGCACATCACACATGAAAGGAGCCTTGATTTCCTTGATGGCACTCCAGAGAAACCCCAAGAACACTGTTTCAAGGCTGGAGGGATCCTGAGGTCCCTGTAGCAGCACGAAAGAGCTCCGTGGACCATGAATCAACTCGAGATGAGAGGATAGTCCCTGGCTTCGACTCCAGAGGAATACCACCTTACCACAAGCACCTCAAGAGGAGGCTTCTCTCAGCTCTAGGTATGTGAGAGGGACCCTGAGTTTGCGGCCTCAAGTGGAATGGACACCGCGATGCCCTGACGCGAAATAAGGCCGGATATCCCTGCAGTGACTTGAATGCAGGCTCGTCTTGCATCTCCCAAGACGAAAGGATGTCTGAATCCCCTGTGGAGACCACAGAGAATGACCTAGTTCCCCACCTCATCGCGACCGGAGGCCTCACATCCTTTGAAAACTCCAGAGGTACGCGGAGATCAGTGCCTCCAAAGGAGACGATGCCTGACTCCTCGTGAAACTTGATAGGAGTCCCAGGATTCCTGTGGCACGTGGAAAGGGACCCTTGGTCTCCCGCCTCAGATGGAGGGGCGTCCCAATTGCCCTGCCAAGCCTCGAGGAGAATCCCGAGTTGTCCCTCGCAACAAGGCAGGAGTCCTGCCGTCGCTGAACTAACACGTGTGTGGAAGGGCCATCCCCGTCGTAACTCGAGAATATACCCCAGGTTCCAATCGCAACTCGAGAAAAACCATTAGACTTCCCCCTCGCCGCAAAATGAGGCCCGATACCCTGCACTGCGTGCAGAGCAATTCCGTGTTGCACATCACACATGAAAGGAGCCTTGATTTCCTTGATGGCACTCCAGACAAACCCCAAGAACACTGTTTCAAGGCTAGAGGCATCCTGAGGTCACTGTAGCAACACGAAAGAGCTCCATGGACCAAAAATCAACTCGAGATGAGAGGTTAGCCCCTGGCTTCGACTCCAGAGGAATACCACCTTACCACAAGCACCTCAAGAGGAGGCTTCTCTCAGCTCTATGTATGTGATAGGGACCCTGAGTTTGCGGCCTGAAGTGGAATGAACACCGCGATGCCCTGACTCGAAATAAGGCCGGATATCCCTGCAGTGACTTGAATGCAGGCACGTTTTGCATCTCCCAAGATGAAAGGATGTCTGAATCCCCTGTGGAGACCACAGAGAAAGACCTAGTTCCCCACCTCATCGCGACCAGAGGCCTCACATCCTTTGAAAACTCCAGAGGTACGCGGAGATCAGTGTCTCCAAAGGAGACGATGTCTGACTCCTCGTGAAAGTTGATAGGAGTTCCAGGATTTCTGTGGCACGTGGAAAGGGACCCTTGGTCTCCCGCCTCAGCTGGAAAGGCGTCCCAATTGCCCTGCCAAGCCTCGAGGAGAATCCCGAGTTGTCCCTCGCAACTAGGCAGGAGTCCTGACGTCGCTGAACAAACACGTGGGTGGAAGGGCCATCCCCGTCGTAACTTGAGAATATACCCCAGGTTCCCGCCGCAACTCGAGAAAAACCATGAGACTTCCCCCTCGCTGCGAGATGAGGCCCGATTCCCCTGCACTGCGTGCAGAGCAATTCCGTGTTGCACATCACACATGAAAGGAGCCTTGATTTCCTTGATGGCACTCCAGAGAAACCCCAAGAACACTGTTTCAAGGTTGAGGGATTCTGAGGTCACTGTAGCAACACGAAAGAGCTCCGTGGACCAAAAATCAACTCGAGATGAGAGGTTAGTCCCTGGCTTCGACTCCAGAGGAATACCACCTTACCACAAGCACCTCAAGAGGAGGCTTCTCTCAGCTCTAGCTATGTGAGAGGGACCCTGAGTTTGCGGCCTCAAGTGGAATGGACACCGCGATTCCCTGACGCGAAATAAGGCCGGATATCCCTGCAGTGACTTGAATGCAGGCTCGTCTTGCATCTCCCAAGACGAAAGGATGTCTGAATCCCCTGTGGAGACCACAGAGAATGACCTAGTTCCCCACCTCATCGCGACCGGAGGCCGCACATCCTTTGAAAACTCCAGAGGTACGCGGAGATCAGTGCCTCCAAAGGAGACGATGCCTGACTCCTCGTGAAACTTGATAGGAGTCACAGGATTCCTGTGGCACGTGGAAAGGGACACTTGGTCTCCCGCCTCACCTGGAGAGGCGTCCCAATTGCCCTGCCAAGCCTCGAGGAGAATCCCGAGTTGTCCCTCGCAACTAGGCAGGAGTCCTGACGTCGCTGAACAAACACGTGGGTGGAAGGGCCATCCCCGTCGTAACTCGAGAATATACCCCAGGTTCCCGCCGCAACTCGAGAAAAACCATTAGACTTCCCCCTCACCGCAAAATGAGGCCCGATACCCTGCACTGCGTGCAGAGCAATTCCGTGTTGCACATCACACATGAAAGGAGCCTTGATTTCCTTGATGGCACTCCAGAGAAACCCCAAGAACACTGTTTCAAGGCTGGAGGAATCCTGAGGTCACTGTAGCAACACGAAAGAGCTCCGTGGACCAAAAATCAACTCGAGAAGAGGGTTTAGTCCCTGGCTTCGACTCCAGAGGAATACCACCTTACCACAAGCACCTCAAGAGGAGGCTTCTCTCAGCTCTAGGTATGTGAGAGGGACCCTGAGGTTGCAGCCTCAACTGGAATGGACACCGAGATGCCCTGACTCGAAATAAGGCCGGATATCTCTGCAGTGACTTGAATGCAGGCTCGTCTTGCATCTCCCAAGACGAAAGGATGTCTGAATCCCCTGTGGAGACCACAGAGAAAGACCTAGTTCCCAACCTCATGGCGACTGGAGGCCTCACATCCTTTGAAAACTCCAGAGGTACGCGGAGATCAGTGCCTCCAAAGGAGACGATGCCTGTCTCCTTGTGAAACTTGATAGGAGTCCCAGGATTCCTGTGGCACGTGGAAAGGGACCCTTCGTCTCCCGCCTCAGCTGGAGAGGCGTCCCAATTGCCCTGCCAAGCCTCGAGGAGAATCCCGAGTTGTCCCTCGCAACTAGGCAGGAGTCCTGACGTCGCTGAAGAAACACGTGGGTGGAAGGGCCATCCCCGTCGTAACTCGAGAATATACCCCAGGTTCCCACCGCAACTCGAGAAAAACCATGAGACTTCCCCCTCGCCGCGAGATGAGGCCCGATTCCCCTACTCTTCATGCAGAGTAATTCCGTGTTGCACATCAAACATGAAAGGAGCCTTGATTTCCTTGATGGCACTCCAGAGAAACCCCAAGAACACTGTTTCAAGGCTAGAGGGATCCTGAGGTCACTGTAGCAACACGAAAGAGCTCCGTGGACCAAAAATCAACTCGAGATGAGAGGTTAGTCCCTGGCTTCGACTCCAGAGGAATACCACCTTACCACAAGCACCTCAAGAGGAGGCTTCTCTCAGCTCTAGGTATGTGAGAGGGACCCTGAGTTTGCGGCCTCAAGTGGAATGGACACCGCGATACCCTGACTCGAAATAAGGCCCTATATCCCTGCAGTGACTTGAATGCAGGCTCGTTTTGCATTTCCCAAGATGAAAGGATGTCTTAATCCCCTGTAGAGACCACAGAGAAAGAACAAGTTTCCCACCTCATGGCGACCGGAAGCCTCACATCCTTTGAAAACTCCAGAGGTACGCAGAGATCAGTGCCTCCAAAGGAGACGATGCCTGACTCCTCGTGAAACTTGATAGGAGTCCCAGGATTCCTGTGGCACGTGGAAAGGGACCCTTGGTCTCCCGCCTCAGCTGGAGAGGCGTCCCAATTGCCCTGCCAAGCCTCGAGGAGAATCCCGAGTTGTCCCTCGAAACTAGGCAGGAGTCCTGCCGTCGCTGAACTAACACGTGTGTGGAAGGGCCATCCCCGTCGTAACACGAGAATATACCCCAGGTTCCCGCCGCAACTCGAGAAAAACCATGAGACTTCCCCCTCGCCGCGAGATGAGGCCCGATTCCCCTGCACTGCATGCAGAGCAATTCCTTGTTGCACATCACACATGAAAGGAGCCTTGATTTCCTTGATGGCACTCCAGAGAAACCCCAAGAACACTGTTTCAAGGCTAGAGGGATCCTGAGGTCACTGTAGCAACACGAAAGAGCTCCGTGGACCAAAAATCAACTCGAGATGAGAGCTTAGTCCCTGGCTTCGACTCCAGAGGAATACCACCTTACCACAAGCACCTCAAGAGGAGGCTTCTCTCAGCTCTAGGTATCTGAGAGGGACCCTGAGTTTGCCGCCTCAAGTGGAATGGACACCCCGATGCCCTGACTCGAAATAAGGCAGGATATCCCTGCAGTGACTTGAATGCAGGCTCGTGTTGCATCTCCCAAGACGAAAGGATGTCTGAATCCCCTGTGGAGACCACAGAGAAAGACCTAGTTCCCCACATCTTCGCGACCGGAGGCCGCACATCCTTTGAAAACTTCAGACGTACGCGGAGATCCGTGCCTCCAAAGGAGAGGATGCCTGACTCCTCCTGAAAATTGATAGGAGTCCCAGGATTCCTGTGGCACGTGGAAAGGGTCCCTTGGTCTCCCGCCTCAGCTGGAGAGGCGTCCCAATTGCCCTGCCAAGCCTCGAGGAGAATCCCGAGTTGTCCCTCGCAACTAGGAAGGAGTCCTGATGTCGCTGAACAAATACGTGGGTGGAAGGGCCATACCCGTCGTAACTCGAGAATATACCCCAGGTTCCCGCCGCAACTCAAGAAAAACCATGAGACTTCCCCCTAGCCGTGAGATGAGGCCCGATTCCCCTGCACTGCGTGCAGAGCAATTCCGTGTTGCACATCACACATGAAAGGAGCCTTGATTTCCTTGATGGCACTGCAGAGAAACCCCAAGAACACTGTTTCAAGGCTAGAGGGATCCTGAGGTCACTGTAGCAACACGAAAGAGCTCCGTGGACCAAAAATCAACTCGAGATGAGAGGTTAGTCCCTGGCTTCGACTCCAGAGGAATACCACCTTACCACGAGCACCTCAAGAGGAGGCTTCTCTCAGCTCTATGTATGTGAGAGGGACCCTGAGGTTGCGGCCTCAAGTGGAATGGACACCGCGATGCCCTGACTCGAAATAAGGCCGGATATCCCTGCCGTGACTTGAATGCAGGCTCGTCTTGCATCTCCCAAGGCGAAAGGATGTCTGAATCCCCTGTGGAGATCACAGAGAAAGACCTAGTTCCCCACCTCATCGCGACCGGAGGCCTCACATCCTTTGAAAACTCCAGAGGTACGCGAAGATCAGTGCCTCCAAAGGAGACGATGCCTGACTCCTCGTGAAACTTGATAGGAGTCCCAGGATTCCTGTGGCACGTGGAAAGGGACCCTTGGTCTCCCGCCTCAGCTGGAGAGGCGTCCCAATTGCCCTGCCAATCCTCGAGGAGAATCCCGAGTTGTCCCTCGCAACTAGGCAGGAGTCCTGCCGTCGCTGAACTAACACGTGTGTGGAAGGGCCATCCCCGTCGTAACTCGAGAATATACCCCAGGTTCCCGCCGCAACTCGAGAAAAACCATGAGACTTCCCCCTCGCCGCGAAATGAGGCCTGATTCCCCTGCACTGCGTGCAGAGCAATTCTGTGTTGCACATCACACATGAAAGGAGCCTTGATTTCCTTGATGGCACTCCAGAGAAACCCTAAGAACACTGTTTCAAGGTTGAGGGATCCTGAGGTTACTGTAGCAACACGAAAGAGCTCCGTGGACCAAAAATCAACTCGAGATGAGAGGTTATTCCCTGGCTTCGACTCCAGAGGAATACCACCTTACCACAAGCACCTCAAGAGGAGGCTTCTCTCAGCTCTATGTATGTGCGAGGGACCCTGAGTTTGCGGCCTCAAGTGGAATGGAGGCCGCGATGCCCTGACTCGAAATAAGGGCGGATATCCCTGCAGTGACTTGAATGCAGGCTCGTCTTGCATCTCCCAAGACAAAAGGATGTCTGAATCCCCTGTGGAGACCACAGAGAAAGACCTAGTTCCCCACCTCATCGCGACCGGAGGCCTCACATCCTTTGAAAACTCCAGAGGTACGCGGAGATCAGTGCTTCCAAAGGAGACGATGCCTGACTCCTCGTGAAACTTGATAGGAGTCCCAGGATTCCTGTGGCACGTGGAAAGGGACCCTTCGTCTCCCGCCTCAGCTGGAGAGGCGTCCCAATTGCCCTGCCAAGCCTCGAGGAGAATCCCGAGTTGTCCCTCGCAACTAGGCAGGAGTCCTGACGTCGCTGAACAAACACGTGGGTGAAAGGGCCATCCCCGTCGAAACTCGAGAATATACACCAGGTTCCCGCCGCAACTCGAGAAAAACCATGAGACTTCCCCCTCGCCGCGAGATGAGGCCCGATTCCCCTGCACTGCGTGCAGAGCAATTCCGTGTTGCACATCACACATGAAAGGAGCCTTGATTTCCTTGATGGCACTCCAGAGAAACCCCAAGAACACTGTTTCAAGGTTGAGGGATCCTGAGGTCACTGTAGCAACACGAAAGAGCTCCGTGGACCAAAAATCAACTCGAGATGAGAGGTTAGTCCCTGGCTTCGACTCCAGAGGAATACCACCTTACCACAAGCACCTCAAGAGGAGGCTTCTCTCAGCTCTATGTACGTGAGAGGGACCCTGAGTTTGCGGCCTCAAGTGGAATGGCGACCGCGATACCCTGACTCGAAATAAGGCCGGATATCCCTGCAGTGACTTGAATGCAGGCTCGTCTTGCATCTCCCAAGACGAAAGGATGTCTGAATCCCCTGTGGAGACCACAGAGAAAGACCTAGTTCCCCACCTCATCGCGACCGGAGGCCTCACATCCTTTGAAAACTCCAGAGGTACGCGGAGATCAGTGCCTCCAAAGGAGATGATGCCTGCCTCCTCGTGAAACTTGATAGGAATCCCAGGATTGCTGTGGCACGTGGAAAGGGACCCTTGGTCTCCCGCCTCAGCTGGGGAGGCATCCCAATTGCCCTGCCAAGCCTCGAGGAGAATCCCGAGTTGTCCCTCGCAACTAGGCAGGAGTCCTGACATGGATGAAGAAACACGTGGGTGGAAGGGCCATCCCCGTCGTAAGTCGAGAATATACCCCAGGTTCCCGCCGCAACTCGAGAAAAACCATGAGACTTCCCCCTCGCTGCGAGATGAGGCCCGATTCCCCTGCACTGCGTGCAGAGCAATTCCTTGTTGCACATCACACATGAAAGGAGCCTTGATTTCCTTGATGGCACTCCAGAGAAACACCAAGAACACTGTTTCAAGGTTGAGGGATCCTGAGGTCACTGTAGCAACACGAAAGAGCTCCGTGGACCAAAAATCAACTCGAGAAGAGGGTTTAGTCCCTGGCTTCGACTCCAGAGGAATACCACCTTACCACAAGCACCTCAAGAGGAGGCTTCTCTCAGCTCTAGGTATGTGAGAGGGACCCTGAGGTTGCAGCCTCAACTGGAATGGACACCGAGATACCCTGACTCGAAATAAGGCCGGATATCTCTGCAGTGACTTGAATGCAGGCTCGTCTTGCATCTCCCAAGACGAAAGGATGTCTGAATCCCCTGTGGAGACCACAGAGAAAGACCTAGTTCCCAACCTCATGGCGACTGGAGGCCTCACATCCTTTGAAAACTCCAGAGGTACGCGGAGATCAGTGCCTCCAAAGGAGACGATGCCTGTCTCCTCGTGAAACTTGATAGGAGTCCCAGGATTCCTGTGGCACGTGGAAAGGGACCCTTCGTCTCCCGCCTCAGCTGGAGAGGCGTCCCAATTGCCCTGCCAAGCCTCGAGGAGAATCCCGAGTTGTCCCTCGCAACTAGGCAGGAGTCCTGACGTCGCTGAAGAAGCACGTGGGTGGAAGGGCCATCCCCGTCGTAACTCGAGAATATACCCCAGGTTCCCGCCGCAACTCGAGAAAAACCATGAGACTTCCCCCTCGCCGCGAGATGAGGCCCGATTCCCCTACTCTTCATGCAGAGTAATTCCGTGTTGCACATCACACATGAAAGGAGCCTTGATTTCCTTGATGGCACTCCAGAGAAACCCCAAGAACACTGTTTCTAGGCTGGAGGGATCCTGAGGTCCCTGTAGCAGCACGAAAGAGCTCCGTGGACCATGAATCAACTCGAGATGAGAGGTTAGTCCCTGGCTTCGACTCCAGAGGAATACCACCTTACCACAAGCACCTCAAGAGGAGGCTTCTCTCAGCTCTAGCTATGTGAGAGGGACCCTGAGTTTGCGGCCTCAAGTGGGATGGACACCGCGATGCCCTGACTCGAAATAAGGCCGGATATCCCTGCAGTGACTTGAATGCAGGCTCGTCTTGCATCTCCCAAGACGAAAGGTTTTCTGAATCCCCTGTGGAGACCACAGAGAAAGACCTAGTTCCCCACCTCATCGCGACCGGAAGCCTCACATCCTTTGAAAACTCCAGAGGTAGGCGGAGATCAGTGCCTCCAAAGGAGACGATGCCTGACTCCTCGTGAAACTTGATAGGAGTCCCAGGATTCCTGTGGCACGTGGAAAGGGACCCTTGGTCTCCCGCCTCAGCTGGAGAGGCGTCCCAATTGCCCTGCCATGCCTCGAGGAGAATCCCGAGTTGTCCCTCGTAACTAGGCAGGAGTCCTGACATGGCTGAACAAACACGTGGGTGGAAGGTCCCTCCCCGTCGTAACTCGAGAATATACCCCAGGTTCCCGCCGCAACTCGAGAAAAACCAAGAGATTTCTCCCTCGCCGCAAAATGAGGCCCGATTCCTCTGCACTGCATGCAGAGTAATTCCGTGTTGCACATCACACATGAAAGGAGCCTTGATTTCCTTGATGGCACTCCAGAGAAACACCAAGAACACTGTTCCAAGGCTAGAGTGCTCCTGAGGTCACTGTAGCCACACTAAAGAGCTCCGTGGACCAAAAATCAACTCGAGATGAGAGCTTAGTCCCTGGCTTCGACTCCAGAGGAATACCACCTTACCACAAGCACCTCAAGAGGAGGCTTCTCTCAGCTCTAGGTATGTGAGAGGGACCCTGAGTTTGTGGCCTCAAGTGGAATGGACACCGCGATGCTCTGACTCGAAATAAGGCCGGATATCCATGCAGTGACTTGAATGCAGGCTCGTCTTGCATCTCCCAAGACGAAAGGATGTCTGAATCCCCTGTGGAGACCACAGAGAAAGACCTAGTTCCCCAACTCATCGCGACCGGAGGCCTCACATCCTTTGAAAACTCCAGAGGTATGCGAGATCAGTGCCTCCCAAGGAGACAATGCATGACTCCTCGTGAAACTTGATAGGAGTCCCAGGATTCTGGTGGCACGTGGAAAGGGACCCTTGGTCTCCCGCCTCAGCTGGGGAGGCATCCCAATTGCCCTGCCAAGCCTCGAGGAGAATCCCGAGTTGTCCCTCGCAACTAGGCAGGAGTCCTGACATGGATGAACAAACACGTGGGTGGAAGGGCCATCCCCGTCGTAACTCGAGAATATACCCCAGGTTCCCGCCGCAACTCGAGAAAAACCATGAGACTTCCCCCTCGCTGCGAGATGAGGCCCGATTCCCCTGCACTGCGTGCAGAGCAATTCCTTGTTGCACATCACACATGAAAGGAGACTTGATTTCCTTGATGGCACTCCAGAGAAACACCAAGAACACTGTTTCAAGGTTGAGGGATCCTGAGGTCACTGTAGCAACACGAAAGAGCTCCGTGGACCAAAAATCAACTCGAGAAGAGGGTTTAGTCCCTGGCTTCGACTCCAGAGGAATACCACCTTACCACAAGCACCTCAAGAGGAGGCTTCTCTCAGCTCTAGGTATGTGAGAGGGACCCTGAGGTTGCAGCCTCAACTGGAATGGACACCGAGATACCCTGACTCGAAATAAGGCCGGATATCTCTGCAGTGACTTGAATGCAGGCTCGTCTTGCATCTCCCAAGACGAAAGGATGTCTGAATCCCCTGTGGAGACCACAGAGAAAGACCTAGTTCCCAACCTCATGGCGACTGGAGGCCTCACATCCTTTGAAAACTCCAGAGGTACGCGGAGATCAGTGCCTCCAAAGGAGACGATGCCTGTCTCCTCGTGAAACTTGATAGAAGTCCCAGGATTCCTGTGGCACGTGGAAAGGGACCCTTCGTCTCCCGCCTCAGCTGGAGAGGCGTCCCAATTGCCCTGCCAAGCCTCGAGGAGAATCCCGAGTTGTCCCTCGCAACTAGGCAGGAGTCCTGACGTCGCTGAACAAACACTTGGGTGGAAGGGCCATCCCCGTCGTAACTCGAGAATATACCCCAGGTTCCCGCCGCAACTCGAGAAAAAACCATGAGACTTCCCCCTCGCCGCGAGATGAGGCCCGATTCCCCTACTCTTCATGCAGAGTAATTCCGTGTTGCACATCACACATGAAAGGAGCCTTGATTTCCTTGATGGCACTCCAGAGAAACACCAAGAACACTGTTCCAAGGCTAGAGTGCTCCTGAGGTCACTGTAGCCACACTAAAGAGCTCCGTGGACCAAAAATCAACTCGAGATGAGAGCTTAGTCCCTGGCTTCGACTCCAGAGGAATACCACCTTACCACAAGCACCTCAAGAGGAGGCTTCTCTCAGCTCTAGGTATGTGAGAGGGACCCTGAGTTTGTGGCCTCAAGTGGAATGGACACCGCGATGCTCTGACTCGAAATAAGGCCGGATATCCGTGCAGTGACTTGAATGCAGGCTCGTCTTGCATCTCCCAAGACGAAAGGATGTCTGAATCCCCTGTGGAGACCACAGAGAAAGACCTAGTTCCCCATCTCATCGCGACCGGAGGCCTCACATCCTTTGAAAACTCCAGAGGTACGCGGAGATCAGTGCCTCCAAAGGAGATGATGCCTGCCTCCTCGTGAAACTTGATAGGAATCCCAGGATTGCTGTGGCACGTGGAAAGGGACACTTGGTCTCCCGCCTCAGCTGGGGAGGCATCCCAATTGCCCTGCCAAGCCTCGAGGAGAATCGCGAGTTGTCCCTCGCAACTAGGCAGGAGTCCTGACATGGATGAACAAACACGTGGGTGGAAGGGCCATCCCCGTCGTAACTCGAGAATATACCCCAGGTTCTCGCCGCAAATCGAGAAAAACCATGAGACTTTCCCCTCGCTGCGAGATGAGGCCCGATTCCCCTGCCCTGCGTGCAGAGCAATTCCGTGTTGCACATCACACATGAAAGGAGCCTTGATTTCCTTGATGGCACTCCAGAGAAACCCCAAGAACACTGTTTCAAGGCTAGAGGGATCCTGAGGTCACTGAAGCCACACTAAAGAGCTCCGTGGACCAAAAATCAACTCGAGATGAGAGGTTAGTCCCTGGCTTCGACTCCAGAGGAATACCACCTTACCACAAGCACCTCAAGAGGAGGCTTCTCTCAGCTCTAGGTATGTGAAAGGGACCCTGAGTTTGCAGCCTCAAGTCGAATGGACACCGCGATGCCCTGACTCGAAATAAGGCCGGATATCCCTGCAGACACTTGAATGCAGGCTCGTCTTGCATCTCCCAAGACGAAAGGATGTCTGAATCCCCTGTGGAGACCACAGAGAAAGACCTAGTTACCCACCTCATCGTGACCGGAGGCCTCACATCCTTTGAAGATTCCAGAGGTACGCGGAGATCAGTGCCTCCAAAGGAGAGGATGCCTGACTCCTCGTGAAACTTGATAGGAGTCCCAGGATTCCTGTGGCACGTGGAAAGGGACCCTTGGTCTCCCGCCTCAGCTGGAGAGGGGTACCAATTGCCCTGCCAAGCCTCGAGGCGAATCCCGAGTTGTCCCTCGCAACTAGGCAGGAGTCCTGCCGTCGCTGAACAAACACGTGTGTGGAAGGGCCATCCCCGTCGTAATTCGAGAATATACCCCAGGTTCCCGCCGCAACTCGAGAAAAACCATGAGACTTCCCCTTCTCCACGAGATGAGGCCCGATTCCCATGCACTGCGTGCAGAGCAATTCCGTGTTTCACATCACACATGAAAAGAGCCTTAATTTCCTTGATGGCACTTCAGAGAAACCCCAAGAACTCTGTTTCAAGGCTAGAGGGATCCTGAGGTCACTGTAGCAACAGGAAAGAGCTCCGTGGACCAAAAATCAACTCAAGATGAGACTTTAGTCCCTGGCTACGACTCCCGAGGAATACCACATTACCACAAGCACCTCAAGAGGAGGCTTCTCTCAGCTCTAGGTATGTGAGAGGGACCCTGAGTTTGCGGCGTCAAGTGGAATGGACACCGCGATGCCCTGACTCGAAATAAGGCCGGATATCCCTGCAGTGACTTGAATGCAGGCTCGTCTTGCATCTCCCAAGATGAAAGGATGTCTGAATCCCCTGTGGAGACCACAGAGAAAGACCTAGTTCCCCACCTCATCGCGACCGGAGGCCTCACATCCTTTGAAAACTCCAGAGGTACGCGGAGATCAGTGCCTCCAAAGGAGACGATGCCTGACTCCTCATGAAACTTGATAGGAGTCCCAGGATTCCTGTGGCACGTGGAAAGGGACCCTTGGTCTCCCGCCTCAGCTGGAGAGGTGTCCCAATTGCCCTGCCAAGCCTCGAGGAGAATCCCGAGTTGTCCCTCGCAACTAGGCAGGAGTCCTGCCGTCGCTGAACAAACACGTGTGTGGAAGGGCCATCCCCGTCGTAATTCAAGAATATACCCCAGGTTCCCGCCGCAACTCGAGAAAAACCATGAGACTTCCCCCTCGCCACGAGATGAGGCCCGATTCCCCTGCACTGCGTGCAGAGCAATTCCGTGTTGCACATCACACATGAAAAGAGCCTTGAATTCCTTGATGGCACTTCAGAGAAACCTCAAGAACACTGTTTCAAGGCTAGAGGGATCCTGAGGTCACTGTAGCAACACGAAAGAGCTCCGTGGACCAAAAATCACCTCAAGGTGATAGTTTAGTCCCTGGCTTCGACTCCAGAGGAATACCACATTACCACAAGCACCTCAAGAGGAGGCTTCTCTCAGCTCTAGGTATGTGAGAGGGACCCTGAGTTTGCAGCCTCAAGTGGAATGGACACCGCGATGCCCTGACTCGAAATAAGGCCGGATATCCCTGCAGTGCCTTGAATACAGGCTCGTCTTGCATCTCCCAAGACGAAATGATGTCTGAGTCCCCTGTGGAGACCACAGAGAAAGACCTAGTTCCCCACCTCATGGCGACCGGAGGCCTCACATCCTTTGAAAACTCCAGAGGTACACGGAGAACAGTGCCTCCAAAGGAGACGATGGCTGACTCCTCGTGAAACTTGATAGGAGTCCCAGGATTCCTGTGGCACGTGGAAAGGGACCCTTGGTCTCCCGCCTCAGCTTGAGAGGCGTCCCAATTGCCCTGCCAAGCCTCGAAGAGAATCCCGAATTGTCCCTCGCAACTACGCAGGAGTCCTGACGTCGCTGAACAAACACGTTGGTGGAAGGGCCATCTCCGTCGTAACTCGAGAATATACCCCAGGTTCCCATCGCAACTCGAAAAACACCATGATACTCCCCTTCGCCGCAAAATGAGGCCCGATACCCTGCACTGCGTGCAGAGCAATTCCGTGTGGCACATCACACATGAAAGGAGCCTTGATTTCCTTGATGGCACTCCAGAGAAACCCCAAGAACACTCTTTCAAGGCTCGAGGGATCCTGAGGTCACTGTAGCAACACGAAAGAGCTCCGTGGACCACAAATCAACTCGAGATGAGAGGTTAGTCCCTGGCTTCGACTCCAGAGGAATACCACCTTACCAGAAGCACCACAAGAGGAGGCTTCTCTCAGCTCTAGGTATGTGAGAGGGACCCTGAGTTTGCGGCCTCAAGTGGAATGGATAACGCGATGCCCTGACTCGAAATAAGGCCGGATATCCCTGCAGTGACTTGAATGCAGGCTCGTCTTGCATCTCCCAAGACGAAAGGATATCTGAATCCCCTGTCGAGACCTCAGAGAAAGATGTAGTTCCCCAACTCATCGCGACTGGAGGCCTCACATCCTTTGAAAACTCCAGAGGTACGCGGAGATCAGTGCCTCCAAAGGAGACGATGCCTGACTCCTCGTGAAACTTGATAGGAGTCCCAGGATTCCTGTGGCACGTGGAAAGGGACCCTTGGTCTCCCGCCTCGGCTAGAGAGGCGTCCCAATTTCCCTGCCAAGCCTCGAGAAGAATCCCAAGTTTTCCCTCGCAAATAGGCAGGAGTCCTGACGTCGCTGAACAAACACGTGGGTGGAAGGGCCATTCCCGTCGTAACTCGAGAATATACCCCAGGGTCCCGCCGCAACTCGAGAAAAACCATGAGACCTCCCCCTCGCCGCGAGATTAGGCCCGATTCTCCTGCACTGCATGAAGAGCAATTCCGTATTGCACATCAAACATGAAAGGAGCCTTGATTTCCTTGATGGCACTCCAGAGAAACCCCAAGAACACTGTTTCAAGGTTGAGGGATCCTGAGGTCACTGTAGCAACACAAAAGAGCTCCGTGGACCAAAAATCAACTCGAGATGAAAGGTTAGTCCCTGGCTTCGACTCCAGAGGAATACCACCTTACCACAAGCACCTCAAGAGGAGGCTTCTCTCAGCTCTATGTACGTGAGAGGGACCCTGAGTTTGCGGCCTCAAGTGGAATGGCGACCGCGATGCCCTGACTCGAAATAAGGCCGGATATCCCTGCAGTGACTTGAATGCAGGCTCGTCTTGCATCTCCCAAGACGAAAGGATGTCTGAATCCCCTGT
Organism: Cervus elaphus; assembly: GCF_910594005.1. NCBI lineage: Eukaryota > Metazoa > Chordata > Mammalia > Artiodactyla > Cervidae > Cervus > Cervus elaphus. The sequence goes on along the minus strand of NC_057824.1, from coordinate 10,507,570 downwards.
GGAGACCACAGAGAAAGACCTAGTTCCCCATCTCATCGCGACCGGAGGCCTCACATCCTTTGAAAACTCCAGAGGTACGCGGAGATCAGTGCCTCCAAAGGAGATGATGCCTGCCTCCTCGTGAAACTTGATAGGAATCCCAGGATTGCTGTGGCACGTGGAAAGGGACCCTTGGTCTCCCGCCTCAGTTGGGGAGGCATCCCAATTGCCCTGCCAAGCCTCGAGGAGAATCGCGAGTTGTCCCTCGCAACTAGGCAGGAGTCCTGACATGGATGAACAAACACGTGGGTGGAAGGGCCATCCCCGTCGTAACTCGAGAATATACCCCAGGTTCCCGCCGCAACTCGAGAAAAACCATGAGACTTCCCCCTCGCTGCGAGATGAGGCCCGATTCCCCTGCACTGCGTGCAGAGCAATTCCTTGTTGCACATCACACATGAAAGGAGCCTTGATTTCCTTGATGGCACTCCAGAGAAACACCAAGAACACTGTTTCAAGGTTGAGGGATCCTGAGGTCACTGTAGCAACACGAAAGAGCTCCGTGGACCAAAAATCAACTCGAGAAGAGGGTTTAGTCCCTGGCTTCGACTCCAGAGGAATACCACCTTACCACAAGCACCTCAAGAGGAGGCTTCTCTCAGCTCTAGCTATGTGAGAGGGACCCTGAGTTTGCGGCCTCAAGTGGAATGGACACCGCGATGCCCTGACTCGAAATAAGGCCGGATATCCCTGCAGTGACTTGAATGCAGGCTCGTCTTGCATCTCCCAAGAAGAAAGGTTTTCTGAATCCCATGTGGAGACCACAGAGAAAGACCTAGTTCCCCACCTCATCGCGACCGGAAGCCTCACATCCTTTGAAAACTCCAGAGGTAGGCGGAGATCAGTGCCTCCAAAGGAGACGATGCCAGACTCCTCGTCAAACTTGATAGGAGTCCCAGGATTCCTGTGGCACGTGGAAAGGGACCCTTGGTCTCCCGCCTCAGCTGGAGAGGCGTCCCAATTGCCCTGCCATGCCTCGAGGAGAATCCCGAGTTGTCCCTCGTAACTAGGCAGGAGTCCTGACATGGCTGAACAAACACGTGGGTGGAAGGTCCCTCCCCGTCGTAACTCGAGAATATACCCCAGGTTCCCGCCGCAACTCGAGAAAAACCATGAGATTTCTCCCTCGCCGCAAAATGAGGCCCGATTCCTCTGCACTGCATGCAGAGTAATTCCGTGTTGCACATCACACATGAAAGGAGCCTTGATTTCCTTGATGGCACTCCAGAGAAACACCAAGAACACTGTTCCAAGGCTAGAGTGCTCCTGAGGTCACTGTAGCCACACTAAAGAGCTCCGTGGACCAAAAATCAACTCGAGATGAGAGGTTAGTCCCTGGCTTCGACTCCAGAGGAATACCACCTTACCACAAGCACCTCAAGAGGAGGCTTCTCTCAGCTCTAGGTATGTGAGAGGGACCCTGAGTTTGTGGCCTCAAGTGGAATGGACACCGCGATGCTCTGACTCAAAATAAGGCCGGATATCCGTGCAGTGACTTGAATGCAGGCTCGTCTTGCATCTCCCAAGACGAAAGGATGTCTGAATCCCCTGTGGAGACCACAGAGAAAGACCTAGTTCCCCACCTCATCGCGACCGGAGGCCTCACATCCTTTGAAAACTCCAGAGGTATGCGAGATCAGTGCCTCCCAAGGAGACAATGCATGACTCCTCGTGAAACTTGATAGGAGTCCCAGGATTCTGGTGGCACGTGGAAAGGGACCCTTGGTCTCCCGCCTCAGCTGGAGAGGCGTCCCAATTGCCCTGCCAAGCCTCGAGGAGAATCCCGAGTTGTCCCTCGCAACTAGGCAGGAGTCCTGAAATGGCTGAACAAACATGTGGGTGGAAGGGACATCCCCGTCGTAACTCGACAATATACCCCAGGTTCTCGCCGCAAATCGAGAAAAACCATGAGACTTTCCCCTCGCTGCGAGATGAGGCCCGATTCCCCTGCCCTGCGTGCAGAGCAATTCCGTGTTGCACATCACACATGAAAGGAGCCTTGATTTCCTTGATGGCACTCCAGAGAACCCCCAAGAACACTGTTTCAAGGCTAGAGGGATTCTGAGGTCACTGAAGCCACACTAAAGAGCTCCGTGGACCAAAAATCAACTCGAGATGAGAGGTTAGTCCCTGGCTTCGACTCCAGAGGAATACCACCTTACCACAAGCACCTCAAGAGGAGGCTTCTCTCAGCTCTAGGTATGTGAAAGGGACCCTGAGTTTGCAGCCTCAAGTCGAATGGACACCGCGATGCCCTGACTCGAAATAAGGCCGGATATCCCTGCAGTTACTGGAATGCAGGCTCGTCTTGCATCTCCCAAGACGAAAGGATGTCTGAATCCCCTGTGGAGACCACAGAGAAAGACCTAGTTACCCACCTCATCGTGACCGGAGGCCTCACATCCTTTGAAGATTCCAGAGGTACGCGGAGATCAGTGCCTCCAAAGGAGAGGATGCCTGACTCCTCGTGAAACTTGATAGGAGTCCCAGGATTCCTGTGGCACGTGGAAAGGGACCCTTGGTCTCCCGCCTCAGCTGGAGAGGGGTCCCAATTGCCCTGCCAAGCCTCGAGGCGAATCCCGAGTTGTCCCTCGCAACTAGGCAGGAGTCCTGCCGTCGCTGAACAAACACGTGTATGGAAGGGCCATCCTCGTCGTAATTCGAGAATATACCCCAGGTTCTCGCCGCAACTCGAGAAAAACCATGAGACTTCCCCCTCTCCACGAGATGAGGCCCGATTCCCATGCACTGCGTGCAGAGCAATTCCGTGTTTCACATCACACATGAAAAGAGCCTTAATTTCCTTGATGGCACTTCAGAGAAACCCCAAGAACTCTGTTTCAAGGCTAGAGGGATCCTGAGGTCACTGTAGCAACACGAAAGAGCTCCGTGGACCAAAAATCAACTCAAGATGAGACTTTAGTCCCTGGCTACGACTCCCGAGGAATACCACATTACCACAAGCACCTCAAGAGGAGGCTTCTCTCAGCTCTAGGTATGTGAGAGGGACCCTGAGTTTGCGGCCTCAAGTGGAATGGACACCGCGATGCCCTGACTCGAAATAAGGCCGGATATCCCTGCAGTGACTTGAATGCAGGCTCGTCTTGCATCTCCCAAGACGAAAGGATGTCTGAATCCCCTGTGGAGACCACAGAGAAAGACCTAGTTCCCCACCTCATCGCGACCGGAGGCCTCACATCCTTTGAAAACTCCAGAGGTACTTGGAGATCAGTGCCTCCAAAGGAGACGATGCCTGACTCCTCGTGAAACTTGATAGGAGTCCCAGGATTCCTGTGGCACGTGGAAAGGGACCCTTGGTCTCCCGCCTCAGCTGGAGAGGGGTCCCAATTGCCCTGCCAAGCCTCGAGGAGAATCCCGAGTTGTCCCTCGCAACTAGGCAGGAGTCCTGACGTCGCTGAACAAACACGTGGATGGAAGGGCCATCCCCGTCGTAACTCGAGAATATACCCCAGGTTCCCGCCGCAACTCAAGAAAAACCATGAGACTTCCCCCTCGCTGCAATATGAGGCCCGATTCCCCTGCACTGCGTGCAGAGCAATTCCGTGTTGCACATCACACATGAAAGGAGCCTTGATTTCCTTGACGGCACTCCAGAGAAACCCCAAGAACACTGTTTCAAGGCTAGAGGAAACCTGAGGTCACTGTAGTAACAAGAAACAGCTCCGTGGACAAAAAATCAACTCGAAATGAGAGGTTAGTCCCTGGCTTCGACTCCAGAGGAATACCACCTTACCACAAGCACCTCAAGAGGAGGCTTCTCTCAGCTCTAGGTATCTGAGAGGGACCCTGAGTTTGCCGCCTCAAGTGGAATGGACACCCCGATGCCCTGACTCGAAATAAGGCAGGATATCCCTGCAGTGACTTGAATGCAGGCTCGTGTTGCATCTCCCAAGACGAAAGGATGTCTGAATCCCCTGTGGAGACCACAGAGAAAGACCTAGTTCCCCACATCTTCGCGACCGGAGGCCGCACATCCTTTGAAAACTTCAGAGGTACGCGGAGATCCGTGCCTCCAAAGGAGACGATGCCTGACTCCTCCTGAAACTTGATAGGAGTCCCAGGATTCCTGTGGCACGTGGAAAGGGACCCTTGGTCTCCCGCCTCAGCTGGAGAGGTGTCCCAATTGCCCTGCCAAGCCTCGAGGAGAATCCCGAGTTGTCCCTCGCAACTAGGCAGGAGTCCTGCCGTCGCTGAACAAACACGTGTGTGGAAGGGCCATCCCCGTCGTAATTCAAGAATATACCCCAGGTTCCCGCCGCAACTCGAGAAAAACCATGAGACTTCCCCCTCGCCACGAGATGAGGCCCGATTCCCCTGCACTGCGTGCAGAGCAATTCCGTGTTGCACATCACACATGAAAAGAGCCTTGAATTCCTTGATGGCACTTCAGAGAAACCTCAAGAACACTGTTTCAAGGCTAGAGGGATCCTGAGGTCACTGTAGCAACACGAAAGAGCTCCGTGGACCAAAAATCACCTCAAGGTGATAGTTTAGTCCCTGGCTTCGACTCCAGAGGAATACCACATTACCACAAGCACCTCAAGAGGAGGCTTCTCTCAGCTCTAGGTATGTGAGAGGGACCCTGAGTTTGCAGCCTCAAGTGGAATGGACACCGCGATGCCCTGACTCGAAATAAGGCCGGATATCCCTGCAGTGCCTTGAATACAGGCTCGTCTTGCATCTCCCAAGACGAAATGATGTCTGAGTCCCCTGTGGAGACCACAGAGAAAGACCTAGTTCCCCACCTCATGGCGACCGGAGGCCTCACATCCTTTGAAAACTCCAGAGGTACACGGAGAACAGTGCCTCCAAAGGAGACGATGGCTGACTCCTCGTGAAACTTGATAGGAGTCCCAGGATTCCTGTGGCACGTGGAAAGGGACCCTTGGTCTCCCGCCTCAGCTTGAGAGGCGTCCCAATTGCCCTGCCAAGCCTCGAAGAGAATCCCGAATTGTCCCTCGCAACTACGCAGGAGTCCTGACGTCGCTGAACAAACACGTTGGTGGAAGGGCCATCTCCGTCGTAACTCGAGAATATACCCCAGGTTCCCATCGCAACTCGAAAAACACCATGATACTCCCCTTCGCCGCAAAATGAGGCCCGATACCCTGCACTGCGTGCAGAGCAATTCCGTGTGGCACATCACACATGAAAGGAGCCTTGATTTCCTTGATGGCACTCCAGAGAAACCCCAAGAACACTCTTTCAAGGCTCGAGGGATCCTGAGGTCACTGTAGCAACACGAAAGAGCTCCGTGGACCACAAATCAACTCGAGATGAGAGGTTAGTCCCTGGCTTCGACTCCAGAGGAATACCACCTTACCACAAGCACCACAAGAGGAGACTTCTCTCAGCTCTAGGTATGTGAGAGGGACCCTGAGTTTGCGGCCTCAAGTGAAATGGATACCGCGATGCCCTGACTCGAAATAAGGCCGGATATCCCTGCAGTGACTTGAATGCAGGCTCGTCTTGCATCTCCCAAGACGAAAGGATATCTGAATCCCCTGTCGAGACCTCAGAGAAAGATGTAGTTCCCCAACTCATCGCGACTGGAGGCCTCACATCCTTTGAAAACTCCAGAGGTACGCGGAGATCAGTGCCTCCAAAGGAGACGATGCCTGACTCCTCGTGAAACTTGATAGGAGTCCCAGGATTCCTGTGGCACGTGGAAAGGGACCCTTGGTCTCCCGCCTCGGCTAGAGAGGCGTCCCAATTTCCCTGCCAAGCCTCGAGAAGAATCCCGAGTTTTCCCTCGCAAATAGGCAGGAGTCCTGACGTCGCTGAACAAACACGTGGGTGGAAGGGCCATTCCCGTCGTAACTCGAGAATATACCCCAGGGTCCCGCCGCAACTCGAGAAAAACCATGAGACCTCCCCCTCGCCGCGAGATGAGGCCCGATTCTCCTGCACTGCATGAAGAGCAATTCCGTATTGCACATCAAACATGAAAGGAGCCTTGATTTCCTTGATGGCACTCCAGAGAAACCCCAAGAACACTGTTTCAAGGTTGAGGGATCCTGAGGTCACTGTAGCAACACAAAAGAGCTCCGTGGACCAAAAATCAACTCGAGATGAAAGGTTAGTCCCTGGCTTCGACTCCAGAGGAATACCACCTTACCACAAGCACCTCAAGAGGAGGCTTCTCTCAGCTCTATGTACGTGAGAGGGACCCTGAGTTTGCGGCCTCAAGTGGAATGGCGACCGCGATGCCCTGACTCGAAATAAGGCCGGATATCCCTGCAGTGACTTGAATGCAGGCTCGTCTTGCATCTCCCAAGACGAAAGGATGTCTGAATCCCCTGTGGAGACCACAGAGAAAGACCTAGTTCCCCATCTCATCGCGACCGGAGGCCTCACATCCTTTGAAAACTCCAGAGGTACGCGGAGATCAGTGCCTCCAAAGGAGATGATGCCTGCCTCCTCGTGAAACTTGATAGGAATCCCAGGATTGCTGTGGCACGTGGAAAGGGACCCTTGGTCTCCCGCCTCAGCTGGGGAGGCATCCCAATTGCCCTGCCAAGCCTCGAGGAGAATCGCGAGTTGTCCCTCGCAACTAGGCAGGAGTCCTGACATGGATGAACAAACACGTGGGTGGAAGGGCCATCCCCGTCGTAACTCGAGAATATACCCCAGGTTCTCGCCGCAAATCGAGAAAAACCATGAGACTTTCCCCTCGCTGCGAGATGAGGCCCGATTCCCCTGCCCTGCGTGCAGAGCAATTCCGTGTTGCACATCACACATGAAAGGAGCCTTGATTTCCTTGATGGCACTCCAGAGAAACCCCAAGAACACTGTTTCAAGGCTAGAGGGATCCTGAGGTCACTGAAGCCACACTAAAGAGCTCCGTGGACCAAAAATCAACTCGAGATGAGAGGTTAGTCCCTGGCTTCGACTCCAGAGGAATACCACCTTACCACAAGCACCTCAAGAGGAGGCTTCTCTCAGCTCTAGGTATGTGAAAGGGACCCTGAGTTTGCAGCCTCAAGTCGAATGGACACCGCGATGCCCTGACTCGAAATAAGGCCGGATATCCCTGCAGACACTTGAATGCAGGCTCGTCTTGCATCTCCCAAGACGAAAGGATGTCTGAATCCCCTGTGGAGACCACAGAGAAAGACCTAGTTACCCACCTCATCGTGACCGGAGGCCTCACATCCTTTGAAGATTCCAGAGGTACGCGGAGATCAGTGCCTCCAAAGGAGAGGATGCCTGACTCCTCGTGAAACTTGATAGGAGTCCCAGGATTCCTGTGGCACGTGGAAAGGGACCCTTGGTCTCCCGCCTCAGCTGGAGAGGGGTACCAATTGCCCTGCCAAGCCTCGAGGCGAATCCCGAGTTGTCCCTCGCAACTAGGCAGGAGTCCTGCCGTCGCTGAACAAACACGTGTGTGGAAGGGCCATCCCCGTCGTAATTCGAGAATATACCCCAGGTTCCCGCCGCAACTCGAGAAAAACCATGAGACTTCCCCTTCTCCACGAGATGAGGCCCGATTCCCATGCACTGCGTGCAGAGCAATTCCGTGTTTCACATCACACATGAAAAGAGCCTTAATTTCCTTGATGGCACTTCAGAGAAACCCCAAGAACTCTGTTTCAAGGCTAGAGGGATCCTGAGGTCACTGTAGCAACAGGAAAGAGCTCCGTGGACCAAAAATCAACTCAAGATGAGACTTTAGTCCCTGGCTACGACTCCCGAGGAATACCACATTACCACAAGCACCTCAAGAGGAGGCTTCTCTCAGCTCTAGGTATGTGAGAGGGACCCTGAGTTTGCGGCGTCAAGTGGAATGGACACCGCGATGCCCTGACTCGAAATAAGGCCGGATATCCCTGCAGTGACTTGAATGCAGGCTCGTCTTGCATCTCCCAAGATGAAAGGATGTCTGAATCCCCTGTGGAGACCACAGAGAAAGACCTAGTTCCCAACCTCATCGCGACCGGAGGCCTCACATCCTTTGAAAACTCCAGAGGTACGCGGAGATCAGTGCCTCCAAAGGAGACGATGCCTGACTCCTCATGAAACTTGATAGGAGTCCCAGGATTCCTGTGGCACGTGGAAAGGGACCCTTGGTCTCCCGCCTCAGCTGGAGAGGTGTCCCAATTGCCCTGCCAAGCCTCGAGGAGAATCCCGAGTTGTCCCTCGCAACTAGGCAGGAGTCCTGCCGTCGCTGAACAAACACGTGTGTGGAAGGGCCATCCCCGTCGTAATTCAAGAATATACCCCAGGTTCCCGCCGCAACTCGAGAAAAACCATGAGACTTCCCCCTCGCCACGAGATGAGGCCCGATTCCCCTGCACTGCGTGCAGAGCAATTCCGTGTTGCACATCACACATGAAAAGAGCCTTGAATTCCTTGATGGCACTTCAGAGAAACCTCAAGAACACTGTTTCAAGGCTAGAGGGATCCTGAGGTCACTGTAGCAACACGAAAGAGCTCCGTGGACCAAAAATCACCTCAAGGTGATAGTTTAGTCCCTGGCTTCGACTCCAGAGGAATACCACATTACCACAAGCACCTCAAGAGGAGGCTTCTCTCAGCTCTAGGTATGTGAGAGGGACCCTGAGTTTGCAGCCTCAAGTGGAATGGACACCGCGATGCCCTGACTCGAAATAAGGCCGGATATCCCTGCAGTGCCTTGAATACAGGCTCGTCTTGCATCTCCCAAGACGAAATGATGTCTGAGTCCCCTGTGGAGACCACAGAGAAAGACCTAGTTCCCCACCTCATGGCGACCGGAGGCCTCACATCCTTTGAAAACTCCAGAGGTACACGGAGAACAGTGCCTCCAAAGGAGACGATGGCTGACTCCTCGTGAAACTTGATAGGAGTCCCAGGATTCCTGTGGCACGTGGAAAGGGACCCTTGGTCTCCCGCCTCAGCTTGAGAGGCGTCCCAATTGCCCTGCCAAGCCTCGAAGAGAATCCCGAATTGTCCCTCGCAACTACGCAGGAGTCCTGACGTCGCTGAACAAACACGTTGGTGGAAGGGCCATCTCCGTCGTAACTCGAGAATATACCCCAGGTTCCCATCGCAACTCGAAAAACACCATGATACTCCCCTTCGCCGCAAAATGAGGCCCGATACCCTGCACTGCGTGCAGAGCAATTCCGTGTGGCACATCACACATGAAAGGAGCCTTGATTTCCTTGATGGCACTCCAGAGAAACCCCAAGAACACTCTTTCAAGGCTCGAGGGATCCTGAGGTCACTGTAGCAACACGAAAGAGCTCCGTGGACCACAAATCAACTCGAGATGAGAGGTTAGTCCCTGGCTTCGACTCCAGAGGAATACCACCTTACCAGAAGCACCACAAGAGGAGGCTTCTCTCAGCTCTAGGTATGTGAGAGGGACCCTGAGTTTGCGGCCTCAAGTGCAATGGATAACGCGATGCCCTGACTCGAAATAAGGCCGGATATCCCTGCAGTGACTTGAATGCAGGCTCGTCTTGCATCTCCCAAGACGAAAGGATATCTGAATCCCCTGTCGAGACCTCAGAGAAAGATGTAGTTCCCCAACTCATCGCGACTGGAGGACTCACATCCTTTGAAAACTCCAGAGGTACGCGGAGATCAGTGCCTCCAAAGGAGACGATGCCTGACTCCTCGTGAAACTTGATAGGAGTCCCAGGATTCCTGTGGCACGTGGAAAGGGACCCTTGGTCTCCCGCCTCGGCTAGAGAGGCGTCCCAATTTCCCTGCCAAGCCTCGAGAAGAATCCCGAGTTTTCCCTCGCAAATAGGCAGGAGTCCTGACGTCGCTGAACAAACACGTGGGTGGAAGGGCCATTCCCGTCGTAACTCGAGAATATACCCCAGGGTCCCGCCGCAACTCGAGAAAAACCATGAGACCTCCCCCTCGCCGCGAGATGAGGCCCGATTCTCCTGCACTGCATGAAGAGCAATTCCGTATTGCACATCAAACATGAAAGGAGCCTTGATTTCCTTGATGGCACTCCAGAGAAACCCCAAGAACACTGTTTCAAGGTTGAGGGATCCTGAGGTCACTGTAGCAACACAAAAGAGCTCCGTGGACCAAAAATCAACTCGAGATGAAAGGTTAGTCCCTGGCTTCGACTCCAGAGGAATACCACCTTACCACAAGCACCTCAAGAGGAGGCTTCTCTCAGCTCTATGTACGTGAGAGGGACCCTGAGTTTGCGGCCTCAAGTGGAATGGCGACCGCGATGCCCTGACTCGAAATAAGGCCGGATATCCCTGCAGTGACTTGAATGCAGGCTCGTCTTGCATCTCCCAAGACGAAAGGATGTCTGAATCCCCTGTGGAGACCACAGAGAAAGACCTAGTTCCCCATCTCATCGCGACCGGAGGCCTCACATCCTTTGAAAACTCCAGAGGTACGCGGAGATCAGTGCCTCCAAAGGAGATGATGCCTGCCTCCTCGTGAAACTTGATAGGAATCCCAGGATTGCTGTGGCACGTGGAAAGGGACCCTTGGTCTCCCGCCTCAGTTGGGGAGGCATCCCAATTGCCCTGCCAAGCCTCGAGGAGAATCGCGAGTTGTCCCTCGCAACTAGGCAGGAGTCCTGACATGGATGAACAAACACGTGGGTGGAAGGGCCATCCCCGTCGTAACTCGAGAATATACCCCAGGTTCCCGCCGCAACTCGAGAAAAACCATGAGACTTCCCCCTCGCTGCGAGATGAGGCCCGATTCCCCTGCACTGCGTGCAGAGCAATTCCTTGTTGCACATCACACATGAAAGGAGCCTTGATTTCCTTGATGGCACTCCAGAGAAACACCAAGAACACTGTTTCAAGGTTGAGGGATCCTGAGGTCACTGTAGCAACACGAAAGAGCTCCGTGGACCAAAAATCAACTCGAGAAGAGGGTTTAGTCCCTGGCTTCGACTCCAGAGGAATACCACCTTACCACAAGCACCTCAAGAGGAGGCTTCTCTCAGCTCTAGGTATGTGAGAGGGACCCTGAGTTTGCAGCCTCAACTGGAATGGACACCGAGATACCCTGACTCGAAATAAGGCCGGATATCTCTGCAGTGACTTGAATGCAGGCTCGTCTTGCATCTCCCAAGACGAAAGGATGTCTGAATCCCCTGTGGAGACCACAGAGAAAGACCTAGTTCCCAACCTCATGCCGACTGGAGGCCTCACATCCTTTTAAAACTCCAGAGGTACGCGGAGATCAGTGCCTCCAAAGGAGACGATGCCTGTCTCCTCGTGAAACTTGATAGGAGTCCCAGGATTCCTGTGGCACGTGGAAAGGGACCCTTCGTCTCCCGCCTCAGCTGGAGAGGCGTCCCAATTGCCCTGCCAAGCCTCGAGGAGAATCCCGAGTTGTCCCTCGCAACTAGGCAGGAGTCCTGACGTCGCTGAAGAAGCACGTGGGTGGAAGGGCCATCCCCGTCGTAACTCGAGAATATACCCTAGGTTCCCACCGCAACTCGAGAAAAACCATGAGACTTCCCCCTCGCCGCGAGATGAGGCCCGATTCCCCTACTCTTCATGCAGAGTAATTCCGTGTTGCACATCACACATGAAAGGAGCCTTGATTTCCTTGATGGCACTCCAGAGAAACCCCAAGAACACTGTTTCTAGGCTGGAGGGATCCTGAGGTCCCTGTAGCAGCAGGAAAGAGCTCCGTGGACCATGAATCAACTCGAGATGAGAGGTTAGTCCCTGGCTTCGACTCCAGAGGAATACCACCTTACCACAAGCACCTCAAGAGGAGGCTTCTCTCAGCTCTAGCTATGTGAGAGGGACCCTGAGTTTGCGGCCTCAAGTGGAATGGACACCGCGATGCCCTGACTCGAAATAAGGCCGGATATCCCTGCAGTGACTTGAATGCAGGCTCGTCTTGCATCTCCCAAGAAGAAAGGTTTTCTGAATCCCCTGTGGAGACCACAGAGAAAGACCTAGTTCCCCACCTCATCGCGACCGGAAGCCTCACATCCTTTGAAAACTCCAGAGGTAGGCGGAGATCAGTGCCTCCAAAGGAGACGATGCCAGACTCCTCGTCAAACTTGATAGGAGTCCCAGGATTCCTGTGGCACGTGGAAAGGGACCCTTGGTCTCCCGCCTCAGCTGGAGAGGCGTCCCAATTGCCCTGCCATGCCTCGAGGAGAATCCCGAGTTGTCCCTCGTAACTAGGCAGGAGTCCTGACATGGCTGAACAAACACGTGGGTGGAAGGTCCCTCCCCGTCGTAACTCGAGAATATACCCCAGGTTCCCGCCGCAACTCGAGAAAAACCATGAGATTTCTCCCTCGCCGCAAAATGAGGCCCGATTCCTCTGCACTGCATGCAGAGTAATTCCGTGTTGCACATCACACATGAAAGGAGCCTTGATTTCCTTGATGGCACTCCAGAGAAACACCAAGAACACTGTTCCAAGGCTAGAGTGCTCCTGAGGTCACTGTAGCCACACTAAAGAGCTCCGTGGACCAAAAATCAACTCGAGATGAGAGGTTAGTCCCTGGCTTCGACTCCAGAGGAATACCACCTTACCACAAGCACCTCAAGAGGAGGCTTCTCTCAGCTCTAGGTATGTGAGAGGGACCCTGAGTTTGTGGCCTCAAGTGGAATGGACACCGCGATGCTCTGACTCAAAATAAGGCCGGATATCCGTGCAGTGACTTGAATGCAGGCTCGTCTTGCATCTCCCAAGACGAAAGGATGTCTGAATCCCCTGTGGAGACCACAGAGAAAGACCTAGTTCCCCACCTCATCGCGACCGGAGGCCTCACATCCTTTGAAAACTCCAGAGGTATGCGAGATCAGTGCCTCCCAAGGAGACAATGCATGACTCCTCGTGAAACTTGATAGGAGTCCCAGGATTCTGGTGGCACGTGGAAAGGGACCCTTGGTCTCCCCGCCTCAGCTGGAGAGGCGTCCCAATTGCCCTGCCAAGCCTCGAGGAGAATCCCGAGTTGTCCCTCGCAACTAGGCAGGAGTCCTGAAATGGCTGAACAAACATGTGGGTGGAAGGGACATCCCCGTCGTAACTCGACAATATACCCCAGGTTCTCGCCGCAAATCGAGAAAAACCATGAGACTTTCCCCTCGCTGCGAGATGAGGCCCGATTCCCCTGCCCTGCGTGCAGAGCAATTCCGTGTTGCACATCACACATGAAAGGAGCCTTGATTTCCTTGATGGCACTCCAGAGAACCCCCAAGAACACTGTTTCAAGGCTAGAGGGATTCTGAGGTCACTGAAGCCACACTAAAGAGCTCCGTGGACCAAAAATCAACTCGAGATGAGAGGTTAGTCCCTGGCTTCGACTCCAGAGGAATACCACCTTACCACAAGCACCTCAAGAGGAGGCTTCTCTCAGCTCTAGGTATGTGAAAGGGACCCTGAGTTTGCAGCCTCAAGTCGAATGGACACCGCGATGCCCTGACTCGAAATAAGGCAGGATATCCCTGCAGTTACTGGAATGCAGGCTCGTCTTGCATCTCCCAAGACGAAAGGATGTCTGAATCCCCTGTGGAGACCACAGAGAAAGACCTAGTTACCCACCTCATCGTGACCGGAGGCCTCACATCCTTTGAAGATTCCAGAGGTACGCGGAGATCAGTGCCTCCAAAGGAGAGGATGCCTGACTCCTCGTGAAACTTGATAGGAGTCCCAGGATTCCTGTGGCACGTGGAAAGGGACCCTTGGTCTCCCGCCTCAGCTGGAGAGGGGTCCCAATTGCCCTGCCAAGCCTCGAGGCGAATCCCTAGTTGTCCCTCGCAACTAGGCAGGAGTCCTGCCGTCGCTGAACAAACACGTGTATGGAAGGGCCATCCCCGTCGTAATTCGAGAATATACCCCAGGTTCCCGCCGCAACTCGAGAAAAACCATGAGACTTCCCCCTCTCCACGAGATGAGGCCCGATTCCCATGCACTGCGTGCAGAGCAATTCCGTGTTTCACATCACACATGAAAAGAGCCTTAATTTCCTTGATGGCACTTCAGAGAAACCCCAAGAACTCTGTTTCAAGGCTAGAGGGATCCTGAGGTCACTGTAGCAACACGAAAGAGCTCCGTGGACCAAAAATCAACTCAAGATGAGACTTTAGTCCCTGGCTACGACTCCCGAGGAATACCACATTACCACAAGCACCTCAAGAGGAGGCTTCTCTCAGCTCTAGGTATGTGAGAGGGACCCTGAGTTTGCGGCCTCAAGTGGAATGGACACCGCGATGCCCTGACTCGAAATAAGGCCGGATATCCCTGCAGTGACTTGAATGCAGGCTCGTCTTGCATCTCCCAAGACGAAAGGATGTCTGAATCCCCTGTGGAGACCACAGAGAAAGACCTAGTTCCCCACCTCATCGCGACCGGAGGCCTCACATCCTTTGAAAACTCCAGAGGTACTTGGAGATCAGTGCCTCCAAAGGAGACGATGCCTGACTCCTCGTGAAACTTGATAGGAGTCCCAGGATTCCTGTGGCACGTGGAAAGGGACCCTTGGTCTCCCGCCTCAGCTGGAGAGGGGTCCCAATTGCCCTGCCAAGCCTCGAGGAGAATCCCGAGTTGTCCCTCGCAACTAGGCAGGAGTCCTGACGTCGCTGAACAAACACGTGGATGGAAGGGCCATCCCCGTCGTAACTCGAGAATATACCCCAGGTTCCCGCCGCAACTCAAGAAAAACCATGAGACTTCCCCCTCGCTGCAATATGAGGCCCGATTCCCCTGCACTGCGTGCAGAGCAATTCCGTGTTGCACATCACACATGAAAGGAGCCTTGATTTCCTTGACGGCACTCCAGAGAAACCCCAAGAACACTGTTTCAAGGCTAGAGGAAACCTGAGGTCACTGTAGTAACAAGAAACAGCTCCGTGGACAAAAAATCAACTCGAAATGAGAGGTTAGTCCCTGGCTTCGACTTCAGAGGAATACCACCTTACCACAAGCACCTCAAGAGGAGGCTTCTCTCAGCTCTAGGTATCTGAGAGGGACCCTGAGTTTGCCGCCTCAAGTGGAATGGACACCCCGATGCCCTGACTCGAAATAAGGCAGGATATCCCTGCAGTGACTTGAATGCAGGCTCGTGTTGCATCTCCCAAGACGAAAGGATGTCTGAATCCCCTGTGGAGACCACAGAGAAAGACCTAGTTCCCCACATCTTCGCGACCGGAGGCCGCACATCCTTTGAAAACTTCAGAGGTACGCGGAGATCCGTGCCTCCAAAGGAGACGATGCCTGACTCCTCCTGAAACTTGATAGGAGTCCCAGGATTCCTGTGGCACGTGGAAAGGGACCCTTGGTCTCCCGCCTCAGCTGGAGAGGTGTCCCAATTGCCCTGCCAAGCCTCGAGGAGAATCCCGAGTTGTCCCTCGCAACTAGGCAGGAGTCCTGCCGTCGCTGAACAAACACGTGTGTGGAAGGGCCATCCCCGTCGTAATTCAAGAATATACCCCAGGTTCCCGCCGCAACTCGAGAAAAACCATGAGACTTCCCCCTCGCCACGAGATGAGGCCCGATTCCCCTGCACTGCGTGCAGAGCAATTCCGTGTTGCACATCACACATGAAAAGAGCCTTGAATTCCTTGATGGCACTTCAGAGAAACCTCAAGAACACTGTTTCAAGGCTAGAGGGATCCTGAGGTCACTGTAGCAACACGAAAGAGCTCCGTGGACCAAAAATCACCTCAAGGTGATAGTTTAGTCCCTGGCTTCGACTCCAGAGGAATACCACATTACCACAAGCACCTCAAGAGGAGGCTTCTCTCAGCTCTAGGTATGTGAGAGGGACCCTGAGTTTGCAGCCTCAAGTGGAATGGACACCGCGATGCCCTGACTCGAAATAAGGCCGGATATCCCTGCAGTGCCTTGAATACAGGCTCGTCTTGCATCTCCCAAGACGAAATGATGTCTGAGTCCCCTGTGGAGACCACAGAGAAAGACCTAGTTCCCCACCTCATGGCGACCGGAGGCCTCACATCCTTTGAAAACTCCAGAGGTACACGGAGAACAGTGCCTCCAAAGGAGACGATGGCTGACTCCTCGTGAAACTTGATAGGAGTCCCAGGATTCCTGTGGCACGTGGAAAGGGACCCTTGGTCTCCCGCCTCAGCTTGAGAGGCGTCCCAATTGCCCTGCCAAGCCTCGAAGAGAATCCCGAATTGTCCCTCGCAACTACGCAGGAGTCCTGACGTCGCTGAACAAACACGTTGGTGGAAGGGCCATCTCCGTCGTAACTCGAGAATATACCCCAGGTTCCCATCGCAACTCGAAAAACACCATGATACTCCCCTTCGCCGCAAAATGAGGCCCGATACCCTGCACTGCGTGCAGAGCAATTCCGTGTGGCACATCACACATGAAAGGAGCCTTGATTTCCTTGATGGCACTCCAGAGAAACCCCAAGAACACTCTTTCAAGGCTCGAGGGATCCTGAGGTCACTGTAGCAACACGAAAGAGCTCCGTGGACCAAAAATCAACTCGAGATGAGAGGTTAGTCCCTGGCTTCGACTCCAGAGGAATACCACCTTACCACAAGCACCACAAGAGGAGGCTTCTCTCAGCTCTAGGTATGTGAGAGGGACCCTGAGTTTGCGGCCTCAAGTGGAATGGATACCGCGATGCCCTGACTCGAAATAAGGCCGGATATCCCTGCAGTGACTTGAATGCAGGCTCGTCTTGCATCTCCCAAGACGAAAGGATATCTGAATCCCCTGTCGAGACCTCAGAGAAAGATGTAGTTCCCCAACTCATCGCGACTGGAGGCCTCACATCCTTTGAAAACTCTAGAGGTACGCGGAGACCAGTGCCTCCAAAGGAGACGATGCCTGACTCCTCGTGAAACTTGATAGGAGTCCCAGGATTCCTGTGGCACGTGGAAAGGGACCCTTGGTCTCCCGCCTCGGCTAGAGAGGCGTCCCAATTTCCCTGCCATGCCTCGAGAAGAATCCCGAGTTTTCCCTCGCAAATAGGCAGGAGTCCTGACGTCGCTGAACAAACACGTGGGTGGAAGGGCCATTCCCGTCGTAACTCGAGAATATACCCCAGGGTCCCGCCGCAACTCGAGAAAAACCATGAGACCTCCCCCTCGCCGCGAGATGAGGCCCGATTCTCCTGCACTGCATGAAGAGCAATTCCGTATTGCACATCAAACATGAAAGGAGCCTTGATTTCCTTGATGGCACTCCAGAGAAACCCCAAGAACACTGTTTCAAGGTTGAGGGATCCTGAGGTCACTGTAGCAACACAAAAGAGCTCCGTGGACCAAAAATCAACTCGAGATGAAAGGTTAGTCCCTGGCTTCGACTCCAGAGGAATACCACCTTACCACAAGCACCTCAAGAGGAGGCTTCTCTCAGCTCTATGTACGTGAGAGGGACCCTGAGTTTGCGGCCTCAAGTGGAATGGCGACCGCGATGCCCTGACTCGAAATAAGGCCGGATATCCCTGCAGTGACTTGAATGCAGGCTCGTCTTGCATCTCCCAAGACGAAGGATGTCTGAATCCCCTGTGGAGACCACAGAGAAAGACCTAGTTCCCCATCTCATCGCGACCGGAGGCCTCACATCCTTTGAAAACTCCAGAGGTACGCGGAGATCAGTGCCTCCAAAGGAGATGATGCCTGCCTCCTCGTGAAACTTGATAGGAATCCCAGGATTGCTGTGGCACGTGGAAAGGGACCCTTGGTCTCCCGCCTCAGCTGGGGAGGCATCCCAATTGCCCTGCCAAGCCTCGAGGAGAATCGCGAGTTGTCCCTCGCAACTAGGCAGGAGTCCTGACATGGATGACAAACACGTGGGTGGAAGGGCCATCCCCGTCGTAACTCGAGAATATACCCCAGGTTCCCGCCGCAACTCGAGAAAAACCATGAGACTTCCCCCTCGCTGCGAGATGAGGCCCGATTCCCCTGCACTGCGTGCAGAGCAATTCCTTGTTGCACATCACACATGAAAGGAGCCTTGATTTCCTTGATGGCACTCCAGAGAAACACCAAGAACACTGTTTCAAGGTTGAGGGATCCTGAGGTCACTGTAGCAACACGAAAGAGCTGCGTGGACCAAAAATCAACTCGAGAAGAGGGTTTAGTCCCTGGCTTCGACTCCAGAGGAATACCACCTTACCACAAGCACCTCAAGAGGAGGCTTCTCTCAGCTCTAGGTATGTGAGAGGGACCCTGAGTTTGCAGCCTCAACTGGAATGGACACCGAGATACCCTGACTCGAAATAAGGCCGGATATCTCTGCAGTGACTTGAATGCAGGCTCGTCTTGCATCTCCCAAGACGAAAGGATGTCTGAATCCCCTGTGGAGACCACAGAGAAAGACCTAGTTCCCAACCTCATGCCGACTGGAGGCCTCACATCCTTTTAAAACTCCAGAGGTACGCGGAGATCAGTGCCTCCAAAGGAGACGATGCCTGTCTCCTCGTGAAACTTGATAGGAGTCCCAGGATTCCTGTGGCACGTGGAAAGGGACCCTTCGTCTCCCGCCTCAGCTGGAGAGGCGTCCCAATTGCCCTGCCAAGCCTCGAGGAGAATCCCGAGTTGTCCCTCGCAACTAGGCAGGAGTCCTGACGTCGCTGAAGAAGCACGTGGGTGGAAGGGCCATCCCCGTCGTAACTCGAGAATATACCCTAGGTTCCCACCGCAACTCGAGAAAAACCATGAGACTTCCCCCTCGCCGCGAGATGAGGCCCGATTCCCCTACTCTTCATGCAGAGTAATTCCGTGTTGCACATCACACATGAAAGGAGCCTTGATTTCCTTGATGGCACTCCAGAGAAACCCCAAGAACACTGTTTCTAGGCTGGAGGGATCCTGAGGTCCCTGTAGCAGCAGGAAAGAGCTCCGTGGACCATGAATCAACTCGAGATGAGAGGTTAGTCCCTGGCTTCGACTCCAGAGGAATACCACCTTACCACAAGCACCTCAAGAGGAGGCTTCTCTCAGCTCTAGCTATGTGAGAGGGACCCTGAGTTTGCGGCCTCAAGTGGAATGGACACCGCGATGCCCTGACTCGAAATAAGGCCGGATATCCCTGCAGTGACTTGAATGCAGGCTCGTCTTGCATCTCCCAAGAAGAAAGGTTTTCTGAATCCCCTGTGGAGACCACAGAGAAAGACCTAGTTCCCCACCTCATCGCGACCGGAAGCCTCACATCCTTTGAAAACTCCAGAGGTAGGCGGAGATCAGTGCCTCCAAAGGAGACGATGCCAGACTCCTCGTCAAACTTGATAGGAGTCCCAGGATTCCTGTGGCACGTGGAAAGGGACCCTTGGTCTCCCGCCTCAGCTGGAGAGGCGTCCCAATTGCCCTGCCATGCCTCGAGGAGAATCCCGAGTTGTCCCTCGTAACTAGGCAGGAGTCCTGACATGGCTGAACAAACACGTGGGTGGAAGGTCCCTCCCCGTCGTAACTCGAGAATATACCCCAGGTTCCCGCCGCAACTCGAGAAAAACCATGAGATTTCTCCCTCGCCGCAAAATGAGGCCCGATTCCTCTGCACTGCATGCAGAGTAATTCCGTGTTGCACATCACACATGAAAGGAGCCTTGATTTCCTTGATGGCACTCCAGAGAAACACCAAGAACTCTGTTTCAAGGCTAGAGTGCTCCTGAGGTCACTGTAGCCACACTAAAGAGCTCCGTGGACCAAAAATCAACTCGAGATGAGAGGTTAGTCCCTGGCTTCGACTCCAGAGGAATACCACCTTACCACAAGCACCTCAAGAGGAGGCTTCTCTCAGCTCTAGGTATGTGAGAGGGACCCTGAGTTTGTGGCCTCAAGTGGAATGGACACCGCGATGCTCTGACTCAAAATAAGGCCGGATATCCGTGCAGTGACTTGAATGCAGGCTCGTCTTGCATCTCCCAAGACGAAAGGATGTCTGAATCCCCTGTGGAGACCACAGAGAAAGACCTAGTTCCCCACCTCATCGCGACCGGGAGGCCTCACATCCTTTGAAAACTCCAGAGGTATGCGAGATCAGTGCCTCCCAAGGAGACAATGCATGACTCCTCGTGAAACTTGATAGGAGTCCCAGGATTCTGGTGGCACGTGGAAAGGGACCCTTGGTCTCCCGCCTCAGCTGGAGAGGCGTCCCAATTGCCCTGCCAAGCCTCGAGGAGAATCCCGAGTTGTCCCCTCGCAACTAGGCAGGAGTCCTGAAATGGCTGAACAAACATGTGGGTGGAAGGGACATCCCCGTCGTAACTCGACAATATACCCCAGGTTCTCGCCGCAAATCGAGAAAAAACATGAGACTTTCCCCTCGCTGCGAGATGAGGCCCGATTCCCCTGCCCTGCGTGCAGAGCAATTCCGTGTTGCACATCACACATGAAAGGAGCCTTGATTTCCTTGATGGCATTCCAGAGAAACCCCAAGAACACTGTTTCAAGGTTGAGGAATCCTGAGGTCACTGTAGCAACACGAAAGAGCTCCGTGGACCAAAAATCAACTCGAGATGAGAGGTTAGTCCCTGGCTTCGACTCCAGAGGAATACCACCTTACCACAAGCACCTCAAGAGGAGGCTTCTCTCAGCTCTAGCTATGTGAGAGGGACCCTGAGTTTGCGGCCTCAAGTGGAATGGACACCGCGATGCCCAGACTCGAAATAAGGCCGAATATCCCTGCAGTGACTTGAATGCAGGCTCGTCTTGCATCTCCCAAGACGAAAGGATGTCTGAATCCCCTGTGGAGACCACAGAGAAAGACCTAGTTCCCCACCTCATCGCGACCGGAGGCCTCACATCCTTTGAAAACTCCAGAGGTACGTGGAGATCAGTGCCTCCAAAGGAGACGATGCCTGACTTCTCGTGAAACTTGATAGGAGTCCCAGGATTCCTGTGGCACGTGGAAAGGGACCCTTGGTCTCCCGCCTCAGCTGGAGAGGCGTCCCAATTGCCGTGCCAAGCCTCGAGGGAGAATCCCGAGTTGTCCCTCGCAACTAGGCAGGAGTCCTGACGTCGCTGAACTAACACGTGTGTGGAAGGGCCATCCCCGTCGTAACTCGAGAATATACCCCAGGTTCCCGCCGCAACTCGAGAAAAACCATGAGACTTCCCCCTCGCCGCGAGATGAGGGCTGATTCCCCTGCACTGCGTGCAGAGCAATTCTGTGTTGCACATCACACATGAAAGGAGCCTTGATTTCCTTGATGGCACTCCAGAGAAACCCTAAGAACACTGTTTCAAGGTTGAGGGATCCTGAGGTCACTGTAGCAACACGAAAGAGCTCCGTGGACCAAAAATCAACTCGAGATGAGAGGTTAGTCCCTGGCTTCGACTCCAGAGGAATACCACCTTACCACAAGCACCTCAAGAGGAGGCTTCTCTCAGCTCTATGTATGTGCGAGGGACCCTGAGTTTGCGGCCTCCAGTGGAATGGAGGCCGCGATGCCCTGACTCGAAATAAGGCCGGATATCCCTGCAGTGACTTGAATGCAGGCTCGTCTTGCATCTCCCAAGACAAAAGGATGTCTGAATCCCCTGTGGAGACCACAGAGAAAGACCTAGTTCCCCATCTCATCGCGACCGGAGGCCTCACATCCTTTGAAAACTCCAGAGGTACGCGGAGATCAGTGCCTCCAAAGGAGATGATGCCTGCCTCCTCGTGAAACTTGATAGGAATCCCAGGATTGCTGTGGCACGTGGAAAGGGACCCTTGGTCTCCCGCCTCAGCTGGGGAGGCATCCCAATTGCCCTGCCAAGCCTCGAGGAGAATCGCGAGTTGTCCCTCGCAACTAGGCAGGAGTCCTGACATGGATGAACAAACACGTGGGTGGAAGGGCCATCCCCGTCGTAACTCGAGAATATACCCCAGGTTCCCGCCGCAACTCGAGAAAAACCATGAGACTTCCCCCTCGCTGCGAGATGAGGCCCGATTCCCCTGCACTGCGTGCAGAGCAATTCCTTGTTGCACATCACACATGAAAGGAGCCTTGATTTCCTTGATGGCACTCCAGAGAAACACCAAGAACACTGTTTCAAGGTTGAGGGATCCTGAGGTCACTGTAGCAACACGAAAGAGCTGCGTGGACCAAAAATCAACTCGAGAAGAGGGTTTAGTCCCTGGCTTCGACTCCAGAGGAATACCACCTTACCACAAGCACCTCAAGAGGAGGCTTCTCTCAGCTCTAGGTATGTGAGAGGGACCCTGAGTTTGCAGCCTCAACTGGAATGGACACCGAGATACCCTGACTCGAAATAAGGCCGGATATCTCTGCAGTGACTTGAATGCAGGCTCGTCTTGCATCTCCCAAGACGAAAGGATGTCTGAATCCCCTGTGGAGACCACAGAGAAAGACCTAGTTCCCAACCTCATGCCGACTGGAGGCCTCACATCCTTTTAAAACTCCAGAGGTACGCGGAGATCAGTGCCTCCAAAGGAGACGATGCCTGTCTCCTCGTGAAACTTGATAGGAGTCCCAGGATTCCTGTGGCACGTGGAAAGGGACCCTTCGTCTCCCGCCTCAGCTGGAGAGGCGTCCCAATTGCCCTGCCAAGCCTCGAGGAGAATCCCGAGTTGTCCCTCGCAACTAGGCAGGAGTCCTGACGTCGCTGAAGAAGCACGTGGGTGGAAGGGCCATCCCCGTCGTAACTCGAGAATATACCCTAGGTTCCCACCGCAACTCGAGAAAAACCATGAGACTTCCCCCTCGCCGCGAGATGAGGCCCGATTCCCCTACTCTTCATGCAGAGTAATTCCGTGTTGCACATCACACATGAAAGGAGCCTTGATTTCCTTGATGGCACTCCAGAGAAACCCCAAGAACACTGTTTCTAGGCTGGAGGGATCCTGAGGTCCCTGTAGCAGCAGGAAAGAGCTCCGTGGACCATGAATCAACTCGAGATGAGAGGTTAGTCCCTGGCTTCGACTCCAGAGGAATACCACCTTACCACAAGCACCTCAAGAGGAGGCTTCTCTCAGCTCTAGCTATGTGAGAGGGACCCTGAGTTTGCGGCCTCAAGTGGAATGGACACCGCGATGCCCTGACTCGAAATAAGGCCGGATATCCCTGCAGTGACTTGAATGCAGGCTCGTCTTGCATCTCCCAAGAAGAAAGGTTTTCTGAATCCCCTGTGGAGACCACAGAGAAAGACCTAGTTCCCCACCTCATCGCGACCGGAAGCCTCACATCCTTTGAAAACTCCAGAGGTAGGCGGAGATCCGTGCCTCCAAAGGAGACGATGCCAGACTCCTCGTCAAACTTGATAGGAGTCCCAGGATTCCTGTGGCACGTGGAAAGGGACCCTTGGTCTCCCGCCTCAGCTGGAGAGGCGTCCCAATTGCCCTGCCATGCCTCGAGGAGAATCCCGAGTTGTCCCTCGTAACTAGGCAGGAGTCCTGACATGGCTGAACAAACACGTGGGTGGAAGGTCCCTCCCCGTCGTAACTCGAGAATATACCCCAGGTTCCCGCCGCAACTCGAGAAAAACCATGAGATTTCTCCCTCGCCGCAAAATGAGGCCCGATTCCTCTGCACTGCATGCAGAGTAATTCCGTGTTGCACATCACACATGAAAGGAGCCTTGATTTCCTTGATGGCACTCCAGAGAAACACCAAGAACTCTGTTTCAAGGCTAGAGTGCTCCTGAGGTCACTGTAGCCACACTAAAGAGCTCCGTGGACCAAAAATCAACTCGAGATGAGAGGTTAGTCCCTGGCTTCGACTCCAGAGGAATACCACCTTACCACAAGCACCTCAAGAGGAGGCTTCTCTCAGCTCTAGGTATGTGAGAGGGACCCTGAGTTTGTGGCCTCAAGTGGAATGGACACCGCGATGCTCTGACTCAAAATA
The DNA here is from genome assembly GCF_910594005.1 of Cervus elaphus. Lineage (NCBI taxonomy): Eukaryota > Metazoa > Chordata > Mammalia > Artiodactyla > Cervidae > Cervus > Cervus elaphus. Next base: position 10,483,785 of record NC_057824.1, on the reverse strand, counting down.
AGGCCGGATATCCGTGCAGTGACTTGAATGCAGGCTCGTCTTGCATCTCCCAAGACGAAAGGATGTCTGAATCCCCTGTGGAGACCACAGAGAAAGACCTAGTTCCCCACCTCATCGCGACCGGAGGCCTCACATCCTTTGAAAACTCCAGAGGTATGCGAGATCAGTGCCTCCCAAGGAGACAATGCATGACTCCTCGTGAAACTTGATAGGAGTCCCAGGATTCTGGTGGCACGTGGAAAGGGACCCTTGGTCTCCCGCCTCAGCTGGAGAGGCGTCCCAATTGCCCTGCCAAGCCTCGAGGAGAATCCCGAGTTGTCCCTCGCAACTAGGCAGGAGTCCTGAAATGGCTGAACAAACATGTGGGTGGAAGGGACATCCCCGTCGTAACTCGAGAATATACCCCAGGTTCTCGCCGCAAATCGAGAAAAAACATGAGACTTTCCCCTCGCTGCGAGATGAGGCCCGATTCCCCTGCCCTGCGTGCAGAGCAATTCCGTGTTGCACATCACACATGAAAGGAGCCTTGATTTCCTTGATGGCATTCCAGAGAAACCCCAAGAACACTGTTTCAAGGTTGAGGAATCCTGAGGTCACTGTAGCAACACGAAAGAGCTCCGTGGACCAAAAATCAACTCGAGATGAGAGGTTAGTCCCTGGCTTCGACTCCAGAGGAATACCACCTTACCACAAGCACCTCAAGAGGAGGCTTCTCTCAGCTCTAGCTATGTGAGAGGGACCCTGAGTTTGCGGCCTCAAGTGGAATGGACACCGCGATGCCCAGACTCGAAATAAGGCCGAATATCCCTGCAGTGACTTGAATGCAGGCTCGTCTTGCATCTCCCAAGACGAAAGGATGTCTGAATCCCCTGTGGAGACCACAGAGAAAGACCTAGTTCCCCACCTCATCGCGACCGGAGGCCTCACATCCTTTGAAAACTCCAGAGGTACGTGGAGATCAGTGCCTCCAAAGGAGACGATGCCTGACTTCTCGTGAAACTTGATAGGAGTCCCAGGATTCCTGTGGCACGTGGAAAGGGACCCTTGGTCTCCCGCCTCAGCTGGAGAGGCGTCCCAATTGCCGTGCCAAGCCTCGAGGAGAATCCCGAGTTGTCCCTCGCAACTAGGCAGGAGTCCTGACGTCGCTGAACAAACACGTGGGTGGAAGGGCCATCCCCGTCGTAACTCGAGAATATACCCCAGGTTCCCGCCGCAACTCGAGAAAAACCATGAGACTTCCCCCTCGCCGCGAGATGAGGGCTGATTCCCCTGCACTGCGTGCAGAGCAATTCTGTGTTGCACATCACACATGAAAGGAGCCTTGATTTCCTTGATGGCACTCCAGAGAAACCCTAAGAACACTGTTTCAAGGTTGAGGGATCCTGAGGTCACTGTAGCAACACGAAAGAGCTCCGTGGACCAAAAATCAACTCGAGATGAGAGGTTAGTCCCTGGCTTCGACTCCAGAGGAATACCACCTTACCACAAGCACCTCAAGAGGAGGCTTCTCTCAGCTCTATGTATGTGCGAGGGACCCTGAGTTTGCGGCCTCCAGTGGAATGGAGGCCGCGATGCCCTGACTCGAAATAAGGCCGGATATCCCTGCAGTGACTTGAATGCAGGCTCGTCTTGCATCTCCCAAGACAAAAGGATGTCTGAATCCCCTGTGGAGACCACAGAGAAAGACCTAGTTCCCAACCTCATCGCGACCGGAGGCCTCACATCCTTTGAAAACTCCAGAGGTACGCGGAGATCAGTGCCTCCAAAGGAGACGATGCCTGACTCCTCGTGAAACTTGATAGGAGTCCCAGGATTCCTGTGGCACGTGGAAAGGGTCCCTTGGTCTCCCGCCTCAGCTGGAGAGGCGTCCCAATTGCCCTGCCAAGCCTCGAGGAGAATCCCGAGTTGTCCCTCGCAACTAGGCAGGAGTCCTGAAATGGCTGAACAAACATGTGGGTGGAAGGGCCATCCCCGTCGAAACTCGAGAATATACACCAGGTTCCCGCCGCAACTCGAGAAAAACCATGAGACTTCCCCCTCGCCGCGAGATGAGGCCCGATTCCCCTGCACTGCGTGCAGAGCAATTCTGTGTTGCACATCACACATGAAAGGAGCCTTGATTTCCTTGATGGCACTACAGAGAAACCCCAAGAACACTGTTTCAAGGTTGAGGGATCCTGAGGTCACTGTAGCAACACGAAAGAGCTCCGTGGACCAAAAATCAACTCGAGATGAGAGGTTAGTCCCTGGCTTCGACTCCAGAGGAATACCACCTTACCACAAGCACCTCAAGAGGAGGCTTCTCTCAGCTCAATGTACGTGAGAGGGACCCTGAGTTTGCGGCCTCAAGTGGAATGGCGACCGCGATGCCCTAACTCGAAATAAGGCCGGATATCCCTGCAGTGACTTGAATGCAGGCTCGTCTTGCATTTCCCAAGACGAAAGGATGTCCGAATCCCCTGTGGAGACCACAGAGAAAGACCTAGTTCCCCACCTCATCGCGACCGGAGGCCTCACATCCTTTGAAAACTCCAGAGGTATGCGGAGATCAGTGCCTCCAAAGGAGACGATGCCTGACTCCTCGTGAAACTTGATAGGAGTTCCAGGATTCCTGTGGCACGTGGAAAGGGACCCTTGGTCTCCCGCCTCAGCTGGAGGGGCGTCCCAATTGCCCTGCCAAGCCTCGAGGAGAATCCCGAGTTGTCCCTCGCAACTAGGCAGGAGTCCTGACGTCGCTGAACTAACACGTGTGTGGAAGGGACATCCCCGTCGTAACTCGAGAATATACCCCAGGTTCCCGCCGCAACTCGAGAAAAACCATGAGAATTCCCCCTCGCCGCGAGATGAGGCCCGATTCCCCTGCACTGCGTGCAGAGCAATTCTGTGTTGCACATCACACATGAAAGGAGCCTTGATTTCCTTGATGGCACTGCAGAGAAACCCCAAGAACACTGTTTCAAGGCTAGAGGGATCCTGAGGTCACTGTAGCCACACGAAAGAGCTCCGTGGCCCAAAAATCAACTCGAGATGAGAGGTTAGTCCCTGGCTTGGACTCCAGAGGAATACCACCTTACCACAAGCACCTCAAGAGGAGGCTTCTCTCAGCTCTATGTATGTGAGAGGGACCCTGAGTTTGCGGCCTCAAGTGGAATGGACACCGCGATGCCCAGACTCGAAATAAGGCCGAATATCCCTGCAGTGACTTGAATGCAGGCTCGTCTTTCATCTCCCAAGACGAAATGATGTCTGAATCCCCTGTGGAGACCACAGAGAAAGACCTAGTTCCCCACCTCATCGCGACCGGAGGCCTCACATCCTTTGAAAACTCCAGAGGTACACGGAGATCAGTGCCTCCAAAGGAGACGATGCCTGCCTCCTCGTGAAACTTGATATGAGTCCCAGGATTCCTGTGGCACGTGGAAAGGGACACTTGGTCTCCCCCCTCAGCTGGAGAGGCGTCCCAATTGCCCTGACAAGCCTCGAGGAGAATCCCGAGTTGTCCCTCGCAACTAGGCTGGAGTCCTGACGTTGCTGAACAAGCACGTGTGTGGAAGGGCCATCCCCGTCGTAACTCGAGAATATACCCCAGGACCCCGCCGCAACTCGAGAAAAACCATGAGACTTCCCCCTCGCCGCAAAATGAGGCCCGATTCGCCTGCACTGCGTGCAGCGCAATTCCGTGTTGCACATCAAACATGAAAGGAGCCTTGATTTCCTTGATGGCACTGCAGAGAAACCCCAAGAACACTGTTTCAAGGCTAGAGGGATCCTGAGATCACTGTAGCAACACGAAAGAGCTCCGTGGACCAAAAATCAACTCGAGATGAGAGGTTAGTCCCTGGCTTCGACTCCAGAGGAATAGCACCTTACCACAAGCACCTCAAGAGGAGGCTTCTCTCAGCTCTAGGTATGTGAGAGGGACCCTTAGTTTGCGGCCTCAACTGGAATGGACACCGCGATGCCCTGACGCGAAATAAGGCCGGATATTCCTGCAGTGACTTGAATGCAGGCTCGTCTTGCATCTCCCTTGATGAAAGGATGTCTGAATCCCCTGTGGAGACCACAGAGAAAGACCTAGTTCCCCACCTCATCGCGACCGGAGGCCTCACATCCTTTGAAAACTCCAGAGGTACGCGGAGATCAGTGCCTCCAAAGGAGACGATGCCTGACTCCTTGTGAAAATTGATAAGAGTCCCAGGATTCCTGTGGCACGGGGAAAGGGACCCTTGGTCTCCCGCCTCAGATTGAGAGGAGTCCCAAATGCCCTGCCAAGCCTAGAGGAGAATCCCGAGTTGTCCCTCGCAACTAGGCAGGAGTCTTGACGACGCTGAACAAACACGTGTGTGGAAGGGCCATCCCCGTCGTAACTCGAGAATATACTCCAGGTTCCCGCCGCAACTCGAGAAAAAGCATGAGACTTCCCCCTCGCCGCGAGATGAGGCCCGATTCCCCTGCCCTGCGGGGAGAGCAATTCCGTGTTGCACATCACACATGAAAGGAGCCTTAATGTCCTTGATGGCACTCCAGAAAAACCCCAAGAACACTGTTTCAAGGCTAGAGGGATCCTGAGGTCACTGTAGCAACACGAAAGAGCTCCGTGGACCAAGAATCAACTCGAGATGAGAGGTTAGTCCCTGGATTCGACTCCAGAGGAATATCACCTTATCAGAAGCACCTCAAGAGGAGGCTTCTCTCAGCTCTAGGTATGTGAGAGGGACCCTGAGTTTGCGGCCTCAAGTTGAATGGACACCGCGCTGCCCTGACTCGAAATAAGGCCGGATATCCCTGCAGTGACTTGAATGCAGGCTCGTCTTGCATCTCCCAAGACGAAAGGATGTCTGACTCCCCTGTGGAGACCACAGAAAAAGAACTAGTTCCCCACATCATCGCGACCGGAGGCCTCACATCCTTTGAAAACTCCAGAGGTACGCGGAGATCAGTGCCTCCAAAGGAGACGATGCCTGACTCCTCGTGAAACTTGATAGGAGTCCCAGGATTCCTGTGGCACGTGGAAAGGGACCCTTGGTCTCCCGCCTCAGCTGGAGAGGCGTCCCAATTTCCCTGCCAATCCTCGAGGAGAATCCCGAGTTGTCCCTCGCAACTAGGCAGGAGTCCTGACGTCGCTGAACAAACACGTGGGTGGAAGGGCCATCCCCGTCGTAACTCGAGAATATACCCCAGGTTCCCGCCGCAACTCGAGAAAAACCATGAGACTTCCCCCTCGCCGCGAGATGAGGCCCGATTCCCCTGCACTGCGTGCAGAGCAATTCCGTGTTGCACATCACACATGAAAGGAGCCTTGATTTCCTTGATGGCACTCCAGAGAAACCCCAAGAACACTGTTTCAAGGTTGAGGGATCCTGAGGTCACTGTAGCAACACGAAAGAGCTCCGTGGACCAAAAATCAACTCGAGATGAGAGGTTAGTCCCTGGCTTCGACTCCAGAGGAATACCACCTTACCTCAAGCACCTCAAGAGGAGGCTTCTCTCAGCTCTAGCTATGTGAGAGGGACCCTGAGTTTGCGGCCTCAAGTGGAATGGACACTGCGATGCCCTGACGCGAAATAAGGCCGGATATCCCTGCAGTGACTTGAATGCAGGCTCGTCTTGCATCTCCCAAGACGAAAGGATGTCTGAATCCCCTGTGGAGACCACAGAGAATGACCTAGTTCCCCACCTCATCGCGACCGGAGGCCTCACATCCTTTGAAAACTCCAGAGGTACTCGGAGATCAGTGCCTCCAAAGGAGACGATGCCTGACTCCTCGTGAAACTTGATAGGAGTCACAGGATTCCTGTGGCACGTGGAAAGGGACCCTTGGTCTCCCGCCTCAGCTGGAGAGACGTCCCAATTGCCCTGCCAAGCCTCGAGGAGAATCCTGAGTTGTCCCTCGCAACTAGGCAGGAGTCCTGACGTCGCTGAACAAACACGTGGGTGGAAGGGCCATCCCCGTCGTAACTCGAGAATATACCCCAGGTTCCCGCCGCAACTCGAGAAAAACCATGAGACTTAACCCTCGCCGCGAGATGAGGCCCGATTCCCCTGCATTGCGTGCAGAGCAATTCCGTGTTGCACATCACACATGAAAGGAGCCTTGATTTCCTTGATGGCACTCCAGAGAAACCCCAAGAACACTGTTTCAAGGCTGGTGGGATCCTGAGGTCCCTGTAGCAGCACGAAAGAGCTCCATGGACCATGATTCAACTCGAGATGAGAGGTTAGTCCCTGGCTTCGACTCCAGAGGAATACCACCTTACCACAAGCACCTCAAGAGGAGGCTTCTCTCAGCTCTAGGTATGTGAGAGGGACCCTGAGTTTGCGGCCTCAAGTGGAATGGACACTGCGATGCCCTGACGCGAAATAAGGCCGGATATCCCAGCAGTGACTTGAATGCAGGCTCGTCTTGCATCTCCCAAGATGACAGGATGTCTGAATCCCCTGTGGAGACCACAGAGAAAGACCTAGTTCCCCACCTCATTGCGACCGGATGCCTCATATCATTTGAAAACTCCAGAGGTACGCGGAGATCAGTGCCTCCAAAGGAGACGATGCCTGACTCCTCGTGAAACTTGATAGGAGTCCCAGGATTCCTGTGGCACGTGGAAAGGGACCCTTGGTCTCCCGCCTCAGCTGGAGAGGCGTCCCAATTGCCCTGCCAATCCTCGAGGAGAATCCCGAGTTGTCCCTTCCAACTAGGCAGGAGTCCTGACGTCGCTGAACAAACACGTGGGTGGAAGGGCCATCCCCGTCGTAACTCGAGAATATACCCCAGGTTCCCGCCGTAACTCGAGAAAAACCATGAGACTTCCCCCTCGCCGCGAGATGAGGCCCGATTCCCCTGCACTGCGTGCAGAGCAATTCCGTGTTGCACATCACACATGAAAGGAGCCTTGATTTCCTTGATGGCACTCCAGAGAAACCCCAAGAACACTGTTTCAAGGTTGAGGGATCCTGAGGTCACTGTAGCAACACGAAAGAGCTCCGTGGACCAAAAATCAACTCGAGATGAGAGGTTAGTCCCTGGCATCGACTCCAGAGGAATACCACCTTACCACAAGCACCTCAAGAGGAGGCTTCTCTCAGCTCTAGCTATGTGAGAGGGACCCTGAGTTTGCGGCCTCAAGTGGAATGGACACTGCGATGCCCTGACGCGAAATAAGGCCGGATATCCCTGCAGTGACTTGAATGCAGGCTCGTCTTGCATCTCCCAATACGAAAGGATGTCTGTATCCCCTGTGGATAACACAGAGAAAGACATAGTTCCCCACTTCATCTCGACCGGAGGGCTCACATCCTTTGAAAACTCCAGAGGTACGGGGAGATCAGTGCCTCCAAAGGAGACGATGCCTGACTCCTCGTGAAACTTGATATGAGTCCCAAGATTCCTGTGGCACGTGGAAAGGGACACTTGGTCTCCCGCCTCAGCTGGGGAGGCGTCCCAATTGCCCTGCCAAGCTTCGAGGAGAATCCCGAGTTGTCCCTCGCAACTAGGCAGGAGTTCTGTCGTCGCTGAACAAGCACGTGTGTGGAAGGGCCATCCCTGTCGTAACTCGAGAATATACCCCAGGTTCCCGCCGCAACTCGAGAAAAACCATGAGACTTCCCCCTCGCCACAAAATGAGGCCCGATTCCCCTGCACTGCGTGCAGAGCAATTCCGTGTTGCACATCACACATGAAAGGAGCCTTGATTTCCTTGATGGCACTCCAGAGAAACCCCAAGAACACTGTTTCAAGGCTAGAGGGATCCTGAGGTAACTGTAGCAATACGAAACAGCTCCGTGCACCAGAAATCAACTCGAGATGAGAGGTTAGTCCCTGGCTTCGACTCCAGAGCAATACCATCTTACCACAAGCACCTCAAGAGGAGGCTTCTCTCAGCTCTAGGTATGTGAGAGTGACCCTGAATTTCTGGCCTCAAGTGGAATGGACACCGCGATGCCCTGACTCGAAATAAGGCCGAATATCCCTGCAGTGACTTGAATGCAGGCTCGTCTTGCATCTCCCAAGACGAAAGGATATCTGAAACCCCTGTGGAGACCACAGAGAAAACCTACTTCCCCACCTCATCGCGACCGGAGGCCTCACATCCTTTGAAAACTCGAAAGGTACGCGGAGATCAGTGCCTCCAAAGGAGACGATGCCTGACTTCTCGTGAAACCTGATATGAGTCCCAGGATTCCTGTGGCACGTGGAAAGGGACCCTTCGTCTCCCATCTCAGCTGGAGAGGCATCCCAATTGCCCTGCCAAGCCTCGAGGAGAATCCCGAGTTGACCCTCGCAACTAGGCAGGAGTCTTGACGTCGCTGAACAAACACGTGTGTGGAACGGCCATCCCAGTCGTAACTCGAGAATATACGCCAGGTTCCCACAGCAACTCGAGAAAAACCATGAGACTTCCCCCTCACCGCAATATGAGGCCCGATACCCTGCACTGCGTGCAGAGCAATTCCCTGTTGCACATCACACATGAAAGAAGCCTTGATTTCCTTGATGGCACTCCAGAGAAACCCCAAGAACACTATTTCAAGGCTAGAGGGAAACTGAGGTCACTGTAGCAACACGAAAGAGCTCTGTGGACCAAAATTCAACTCGAGATGAGAGGTTAGTACCTGGCTTCGACTCCAGAGGAATACCACCTTACCACAAGCACTTCAAGAGGAGGCTTCTCTCAGCTCTAGGTATGTGAGAGGGACCCTGATTTTGCGGCCTCAAGTGGAATGGACACCGCGATGCCCTGACTTGAAATAAGGACGGATATCCCTGCAGTGACTTGAATGCAGGCTCGTCTTGCATCTGCCAAGACGAAAGGATGTCTGAGTCCCCTGTGGAGACCACAGAGAAAGACCTAGTTCCCCACCTCATTGCGACCGGAGGCCTCACATCCTTTGAAAACTCCAGAGGTCCGCGGAGATCAGTGCCTCCAAAGGAGACGATGCCTGACTCCTCGTGAAACTTGATAGGAGTCCCAGAATTCCTGTGGCACGTGGAAAGGGACCCTTGGTCTCCCGCCTCAGCTGGAGAGGCATCCCAATTGCCCTGCCAAGCCTCGAGGAGAATCCCGAATTGTCCCTCGCAACTAGGCAGGAGTCCTGACGTCGCTGAACAAACACGTGGGTGGAAGGGCCATCCCCGTCGTAACTCGAGAATATACCCCAGGTTCCCGCCGCAACTCGAGAAAAACCATGAGACTTCCCCCTCGCCGCGAGAGGAGGCCCGATTCTCCGGCACTGCCTGCAGAGCAATTCCGTGTTGCACATCAAACATGAAAGGAGCCTTGATTTCCTTGATGGCACTCCAGAGAAACCCCAAGAACACTGTTTCAAGGCTAGAGGGATCCTGAGGTCACTGTAGCAACACGAAAGAGCTCCGTGGACCAAAAATCAACTCAAGATGAGACTTTAGTCCCTGGCTACGACTCCCGAGGAATACCACCTTACCACAAGCACCTCAAGAGGAGGCTTCTCTCAGCTCTAGGTATGTGAGAGGGACCCTGAGTTTGCGGCCTCAAGTGGAACGGACACCGCGATGCCCTGACTCGAAATAAGGCCGGATATCCCTGCAGTGACTTGAATGCAGGCTCGTCTTGCCTCTCCCAAGACGAAAGGATGTCTGAATCCCCTGTGAAGACCACAGAAAAAGAACTAGTTCCCCACCTCATCGCGACCAAATGCCTCACATTCTTTGAAAACTCCAGGGGTACGCGGAGATCAGTGCCTCCAAAGGAGACGATGCCTTACTCCTTGTGAAACTTGATAGGAGTCCCAGGATTCCTGTGGCACGATGAAAGGGACGCTTGGTCTCCCGCCTCACCTGGAGTGGCGTCCCAGTTGCCCTGCCAAGCCTCGAGGAGAATCCCGAGTTGTCCCTCGCAACTAGGCAGGAGTCCTGACGTGGCTGAACAAACACGTGTGTGGAAGGGCCATCCCCGTCGTAACTCGAGAATATACCCCTGGTTCCCGCCGCAACTCGAGTAAAACCATGAGACTTCCCCCTCGCCGCGAGATGAAGCCCGATTCCCCTGCACTGCATGCAGAGCAATTCCGTGTTGCACATCACACATGAAAGGAGCCTTGATTTTCTTGATGGCACTCCAGAGAAACCCCAATAACACTGTTTCAAGGCTAGAGGGATCCTGAGGTCACTGTAGCAACAAGAAAGAGCTCCGTGGACCAAAAATCAACTCGAGATGAGAGGTTAGTCCCTGGCTTCGACTCCAGAGGAATACCACCTTACCACAAGCACCTCAAGAGGAGGCTTCTCTCAGCTTTAGATATGTGAGAGGGTCCCTGAGTTTGCGGCATCAAGTGGAATGGATACCACGATGCCCTGACTCGATATAAGGCCGGATATCCCTGCAGTGACTTGAATGCAGGCTCGTCTTGCATCTCCCAAGACGAAAGGATGTCTGAATCCCCTGTGGAGACCACAGAGAAAGACCTAGTTCCCCACCTCATCGCGACCGGAGGCCTCCCATCCTTGGAAAACTCCAGAGGAATGCGAAGATCAGTGCCTCCAAAGGAGACGATGCCTGACTCCCCGTGAAACTTGATAGGAGTCCCAGGATTCCTGTGGCACGTGGAAAGGGACACTTGGTCTCCCGCCTCAGCTGGAGAGGCATCCCAATTGCCCTGCCAAGCCTCGAGGAGAATCCCGAGTTGTCCCTCGCAACTAGGCAGGAGTCCTGACGTCGCTGAACAAACACGTGGGTGGAAGGGCCATCCCCGTCGTAACTCGAGAATATACCCCAGGTTCCGGCCGCAACTGGAGAAAAACCATGAGACTTCCCCCTCGCCGCGAGATGAGGCCCGATTCCCCTGCACTGCGTGCAGAGCAATTGCGTGTTGCACATCACACATGAAAGGAGCCTTGATTTCCTTGATGGCACTCCAGAGAAACCCCAAGAACACTGTTTCAAGGCTAGAGGGATCCTGAGATTACTGTAGCAACACGAAAGAGCTCCGTGGACCAAAAATCAACTCGAGATGAGAGGTTAGTCCCTGGCTTTGACTCCAGAGGAATACCACCTTACGACAAGCACCTCAAGAGGACGCTTCTCTCAGCTCTAGCTATGTGAGAGGGACCATGAGTTTGCCGCCTCAAGTGGAATGGAGATCGCGATGCCCGGACTCGAAATAAGGCCGGATATCCCTGCAGTGACTTAAATGCAGGCTCGTTTTGCATCTCCCAAGATGAAAGGATGTCTGAATCCCCTGTGGAGACCACAGAGAAAGACCTAGTTCCCCACCTCATCGCGACCGGAGGCCTCACATCCTTTGAAAACTCCAGAGGTACACGGAGATCAGTGCCTCCAAAGGAGACGATGCCTGCCTCCTCGTGAAACTTGATATGAGTCCCAGGATTCCTGTGGCACGTGGAAAGGGACACATGGTCTTCCCCCTCAGCTGGAGAGGCGTCCCAATTGCCCTGCCAAGCCTCGAGGAGAATCCCGAGTTGTCCCTCGCAACTAGGCAGGAGTCCTGACGTTGCTGAACAAGCACGTGTGTGGAAGGGCCATCCCCGTCGTAACTCGAGAATATACCCCAGGACCCCGCCGCAACTCGAGAAAAACCATGAGACTTCCCCCTCGCCGCAAAATGAGGCCCGATTCGCCTGCACTGCGTGCAGAGCAATTCCGTGTTGCACATCACACATGAAAGGAGCCTTGATTTCCTTGACGGCACTCCAGCGAAACCCCAAGAACACTGTTTCAAGGCTAGAGGGATCCTGAGGTCACTGTAGCAACACGAAAGAGCTCCGTGGACCAAAAATCAACTCGAGATGAGAGGTTAATCCCTGGCTTCGACTCCAGAGGAATACCACCTTACCACAGGCACCTCAAGAGGAGGCTTCTCTCAGCTCTAGGTATGTGAGAGGGACCCTGAGTTTTGGGCTCAAGTGGAATGGACACCGCGATGCCCTGACTCGAAATAAGGCTGGATATCCCTGCAGTGACTTGAATGCAGGCTCGTCTTGCATCTCCCAAGACGAAAGGATGTCTGAATCCCCTGTGGAGACCACAGAGAAAGACCTAGTTCCCCACCTCATCGCGACCGGAGGCCTCACATCCTTAGAAAATTCCAGAGGTACGCAGAGATCAGTGCCTCCAAAGGAGACGATGCCTGACTCCTCGTGAAACTTGATAGGAGTCCCAGGATTCCTGTGGCACGTGGAAAGGGACACTTGGTCTCCCGCCTCACCTGGAGAGGCATCCGAATTGCCCTGCCAAGCCTCGAGGAGAATCCCGAGTTGTCCCTTGCAACTAGGCAGGAGTCCTGACGTCACTGAACAAACACGTGGGTGGAAGGGCCATCCCCGTCGTAACTCGAGAATATACCCCAGGTTCACACAGTAACTCGAGAAAAACCATGAGACATCCCCCTCGCCAAAAAATGAGGCCCGATACCGTGCACTGCGTGCAGAGCAATTCCCTGTTGCACATCACACATGAAAGGAGCCTTGATTTCCTTGATGGCACTCCAGAGAAACCCCAAGAACATTGTTTCAAGGCTAGAGGGAAACAGAGGTCACTGTAGCAACACGAAAGAGCTCCGTGGACCAAGAATCAACTCGAGATGAGAGGTTAGTCCCTGGCTTCGACTCCAGAGGAATACCACCTTACCAGAAGCACCTCAAGAGGAGGCTTCTCTCAGCTCTTGGTATGTGAGAGGGACCCTGATTTGTGGCCTAAAGTGGAATGGACACCGCGATGCCCTGACTCGAAATAAGGCCGGATATCCCTGCAGTGACTTGAATGCAGGCTCGTCTTGCATCTCCCAAGACAAAAGGATGTCTGACTCCCCTGTGGAGACCACAGAAAAAGAACTAGTTCCCCACCTCATCGCTACCGGAGGCCTCACATTCTTTGAAAACTCCAGAGGTACGCGGAGATCAGTGCCTCCAAAGGAGACGATGCCTGACTCCTTGTGAAACTTGATAGGAGTCCCAGGAATCCTGTGGCACGGGGAAAGGGACCCTTGGTCTCCCGCCTCAGCTGGAGAGACGTCCCAATTGCCCTGCCAAGCCTCGAGGAGAATCCCGAGTAGTCCCTCGCAACTAGGCAGGAGTCCTGACGTCGCTGAACAAACACGTGGGTGGAAGGGCCATCCCCGTCGTAACTCGAGAATATACCCCAGGTTCCCGCCGCAACTCGAGAAAAACCATGAGACTTCCCCCTCGCAACGAGATGAGGCCCGATTCCCCTGCACTGCGTGCAGAGCAATTCCGTGTTGCACATCACACATGAAAGGAGCCTTGATTTCCTTGATGGCACTCCAGAGAAACCCCAAGAACACTGTTTCAAGGCTAGAGGGATCCTGAGATCACTGTAGCAACACGAAAGAGCTCCATGGACCAAAAATCAACTCGAGATGAGAGGTTAGTCCCTGGCTTCGACTCCAGAGGAATACCACCTTACCACAAGCACCTCAAGAGGAGGCTTCTCTCTCCTCTAGCTATATGAGAGGGACCCTGATTTTGCGGCCTCAAGTGGAATGGACACCGCGATGCCCTGACTCGAAATAAGGCCGGATATCCCTGCAGTGACTTAAATGCAGGCTCGTTTTGCATCTCCCAAGACGAAAGGATGTCTGTATCCCCTGTGGAGACCACAGAGAAAGACATAGTTCCCCACTTCATCTCGACCGGAGGGCTCACATCCTTTGAAAACTCCAGAGGTACGGGGAGATCAGTGCCTCCAAAGGAGACGATGCCTGACTCCTCGTGAAACTTGATATGAGTCCCAGGATTCCTGTGGTACGTGGAAAGGGACACTTGGTCTCCCGCCTCAGCTGGAGAGGCGTACCAATTGCCCTGCCAAGCTTCGAAGAGAATCCCGAGTTGTCCCTCGCAACTAGGCAGGAGTTCTGTCTTCGCTGAACAAGCACGTGTGTGGAAGGGCCATCCCTGTCGTAACTCGAGAATATACCCCAGGTTTCCGCCGCAACTCGAGAAAAACCATGAGACTTCCCCCTCGCCACAAAATGAGGCCCGATTCCCGTGCACTGCGTGCAGAGCAATTCCGTGTTGCACATCACACATGAAAGGAGCCTTGATTTCCTTGATGGCACTCCAGAGAAACCCCAAGAACACTGTTTCAAGGCTAGAGGGATCCTGAGGTCACTGTAGCAATACGAAACAGCTCCGTGCACCAGAAATCACCTGGAGATGAGAGGTTAGTCCCTGGCTTCGACTCCAGAGCAATACCATCTTACCACAAGCACCTCAAGAGGAGGCTTCTCTCAGCTCTAGGTATGTGAGAGGGACCCTGAGTTTCTGGCCTCAAGTGGAATGGACACCCCGATGCCCTGACTCGAAATAAGGCCGAATATCCCTGCAGTGACTTGAATGCAGGCTCGTCTTGCATCTCCCAAGACGAAAGGATATCTGAAACCCCTGTGGAGACCACAGAGAAAACCTACTTCCCCACCTCATCGCGACCGGAGGCCTCACATCCTTTGAAAACTCCAAAGGTACGCGGAGATCAGTGCCTCCAAAGGAGACGATGCCTGACTCCTCGTGAAACCTGATATGAGTCCCAGGATTCCTGTGGCACGTGGAAAGGGACCCTTGGTCTCCCGTCTCAGCTGGAGAGGCATCCCAATTGCCCTGCCAAGCCTCGAGGAGAATCCCGAGTTGACCCTCGCAACTAGGCAGGAGTCTTGACGTCGCTGAACAAACACGTGTGTGGAAGGGCCATCCCAGTCGTAACTCGAGAATATACGCCAGGTTCCCGCCGCAACTCGAGAAAAACCATGAGACTTCCCCCTCACCGCAATATGAGGCCCGATACCCTGCACTGCGTGCAGAGCAATTCCCTGTTGCACATCACACATGAAAGAAGCCTTGATTTCCTTGATGGCACTCCAGAGAAACCCCAAGAACACTGTTTCAAGGCTAGAGGGAAACTGAGGTCACTGTAGCAACACGAAAGAGCTCCGTGGACCAAAATTCAACTCGAGATGAGAGGTTAGTCCCTGGCTTCGACTCCAGAGAAATACCACCTTACCACAAGCACTTCAAGAGGAGGCTTCTCTCAGCTCTAGGTATGTGAGAGGGACCCTGATTTTGCGGCCTCAAGTGGAATGGACACCGCGATGCCCTGACTTGAAATAAGGCCGGATATCCCTGCAGTGACTTGAATGCAGGCTCGTCTTGCATCTGCCAAGACGAAAGGATGTCTGAATCCCCTGTGGAGACCACAGAGAAAGACCTAGTTACCCACCTCATTGCGACCGGAGGCCTCACATCCTTTGAAAACTCCAGAGGTCCGCGGAGATCAGTGCCTCCAAAGGAGACGATGCCTGACTCCTCGTGAAACTTGACAGGAGTCCCAGAATTCCTGTGGCACGTGGAAAGGGACCCTTGGTCTCCCGCCTCAGCTGGAGAGGCATCCCAATTGCCCTGCCAAGCCTCGAGGAGAATCCCGAATTGTCCCTCGCAACTAGGCAGGAGTCCTGACGTCGCTGAACAAACACGTGGGTGGAAGGGCCATCCCCGTCGTAACTCGAGAATATACCCCACGTTCCCGCCGCAATCCGAGAAAAACCATGAGACTTCCCCCTCGCCGCGAGAGGAGGCCCGATTCTCCGGCACTGCCTGCAGAGCAATTCCGTGTTGCACATCAAACATGAAAGGAGCCTTGATTTCCTTGATGGCACTCCAGAGAAACCCCAAGAACACTGTTTCAAGGCTAGAGGGATCCTGAGGTCACTGTAGCAACAAGAAAGAGCACCGTGGACCACAAATCAACTCGAGATGAGAGGTTAGTCCCTGGCTTCGACTCCAGAGGAATACCACCTTACCACAAGCACGTCAAGAGGAGGCTTCTCTCAGCTCTAGGTATGTGAGAGGGACCCTGATTTGCGGCCTCAAGTGGAACGGACACCGCGATGCCCTGACTCGAAATAAGGCCGGATATCCCTGCAGTGACTTGAATGCAGGCTCGTCTTGCCTCTCCCAAGGCGAAAGGATGTCTGAATCCCCAGTGAAGACCACAGAAAAAGAACAAGTTCCCCACCTCATGGCGACCAAATGCCTCACATTCTTTGAAAACTCCAGAGGTACGCGGAGATCAGTGCCTCCAAAGGAGACGATGCCTTACTCCTCGTGAAACTTGATAGGAGTCCCAGGATTCCTGTGGCACGATGAAAGGGACGCTTGGTCTCCCGCCTCACCTGGAGTGGCGTCCCAGTTGCCCTGCCAAGCCTCGAGGAGAATCCCGAGTTGTCCCTCGCAACTAGGCAGGAGTCCTGACGTGGCTGAACAAACACGTGTGTGGAAGGGCCATCCCCGTCGTAACTCGAGAATATACCCCTGGTTCCCGCCGCAACTCGAGTAAAACCATGAGACTTCCCCCTCGCCGCGAGATGAAGCCCGATTCCCCTGCACTGCATGCAGAGCAATTCCGTGTTGCACATCACACATGAAAGGAGCCTTGATTTCCTTGATGGCACTCCAGAGAAACCCCAATAACACTGTTTCAAGGCTAGAGGGATCCTGAGGTCACTGTAGCAACACGAAAGAGCTCCGTGGACCAAAAATCAACTCGAGATGAGAGGTTAGTCCCTGGCTTCGACTCCAGAGGAATACCACCTTACCACAAGCACCTCAAGAGGAGGCTTCTCTCTCCTCTAGCTATATGAGAGGGACCCTGATTTTGCGGCCTCAAGTGGAATGGACACCGCGATGCCCTGACTCGAAATAAGGCCGGATATCCCTGCAGTGACTTAAATGCAGGCTCGTTTTGCATCTCCCAAGACGAAAGGATGTCTGTATCCCCTGTGGAGACCACAGAGAAAGACATAGTTCCCCACTTCATCTCGACCGGAGGGCTCACATCCTTTGAAAACTCCAGAGGTACGGGGAGATCAGTGCCTCCAAAGGAGACGATGCCTGACTCCTCGTGAAACTTGATATGAGTCCCAGGATTCCTGTGGTACGTGGAAAGGGACACTTGGTCTCCCGCCTCAGCTGGAGAGGCGTACCAATTGCCCTGCCAAGCTTCGAAGAGAATCCCGAGTTGTCCCTCGCAACTAGGCAGGAGTTCTGTCTTCGCTGAACAAGCACGTGTGTGGAAGGGCCATCCCTGTCGTAACTCGAGAATATACCCCAGGTTTCCGCCGCAACTCGAGAAAAACCATGAGACTTCCCCCTCGCCACAAAATGAGGCCCGATTCCCGTGCACTGCGTGCAGAGCAATTCCGTGTTGCACATCACACATGAAAGGAGCCTTGATTTCCTTGATGGCACTCCAGAGAAACCCCAAGAACACTGTTTCAAGGCTAGAGGGATCCTGAGGTCACTGTAGCAATACGAAACAGCTCCGTGCACCAGAAATCACCTGGAGATGAGAGGTTAGTCCCTGGCTTCGACTCCAGAGCAATACCATCTTACCACAAGCACCTCAAGAGGAGGCTTCTCTCAGCTCTAGGTATGTGAGAGGGACCCTGAGTTTCTGGCCTCAAGTGGAATGGACACCCCGATGCCCTGACTCGAAATAAGGCCGAATATCCCTGCAGTGACTTGAATGCAGGCTCGTCTTGCATCTCCCAAGACGAAAGGATATCTGAAACCCCTGTGGAGACCACAGAGAAAACCTACTTCCCCACCTCATCGCGACCGGAGGCCTCACATCCTTTGAAAACTCCAAAGGTACGCGGAGATCAGTGCCTCCAAAGGAGACGATGCCTGACTCCTCGTGAAACCTGATATGAGTCCCAGGATTCCTGTGGCACGTGGAAAGGGACCCTTGGTCTCCCGTCTCAGCTGGAGAGGCATCCCAATTGCCCTGCCAAGCCTCGAGGAGAATCCCGAGTTGACCCTCGCAACTAGGCAGGAGTCTTGACGTCGCTGAACAAACACGTGTGTGGAAGGGCCATCCCAGTCGTAACTCGAGAATATACGCCAGGTTCCCGCCGCAACTCGAGAAAAACCATGAGACTTCCCCCTCACCGCAATATGAGGCCCGATACCCTGCACTGCGTGCAGAGCAATTCCCTGTTGCACATCACACATGAAAGAAGCCTTGATTTCCTTGATGGCACTCCAGAGAAACCCCAAGAACACTGTTTCAAGGCTAGAGGGAAACTGAGGTCACTGTAGCAACACGAAAGAGCTCCGTGGACCAAAATTCAACTCGAGATGAGAGGTTAGTCCCTGGCTTCGACTCCAGAGAAATACCACCTTACCACAAGCACTTCAAGAGGAGGCTTCTCTCAGCTCTAGGTATGTGAGAGGGACCCTGATTTTGCGGCCTCAAGTGGAATGGACACCGCGATGCCCTGACTTGAAATAAGGCCGGATATCCCTGCAGTGACTTGAATGCAGGCTCGTCTTGCATCTGCCAAGACGAAAGGATGTCTGAATCCCCTGTGGAGACCACAGAGAAAGACCTAGTTACCCACCTCATTGCGACCGGAGGCCTCACATCCTTTGAAAACTCCAGAGGTCCGCGGAGATCAGTGCCTCCAAAGGAGACGATGCCTGACTCCTCGTGAAACTTGACAGGAGTCCCAGAATTCCTGTGGCACGTGGAAAGGGACCCTTGGTCTCCCGCCTCAGCTGGAGAGGCATCCCAATTGCCCTGCCAAGCCTCGAGGAGAATCCCGAATTGTCCCTCGCAACTAGGCAGGAGTCCTGACGTCGCTGAACAAACACGTGGGTGGAAGGGCCATCCCCGTCGTAACTCGAGAATATACCCCAGGTTCCCGCCGCAATCCGAGAAAAACCATGAGACTTCCCCCTCGCCGCGAGAGGAGGCCCGATTCTCCGGCACTGCCTGCAGAGCAATTCCGTGTTGCACATCAAACATGAAAGGAGCCTTGATTTCCTTGATGGCACTCCAGAGAAACCCCAAGAACACTGTTTCAAGGCTAGAGGGATCCTGAGGTCACTGTAGCAACAAGAAAGAGCACCGTGGACCACAAATCAACTCGAGATGAGAGGTTAGTCCCTGGCTTCGACTCCAGAGGAATACCACCTTACCACAAGCACGTCAAGAGGAGGCTTCTCTCAGCTCTAGGTATGTGAGAGGGACCCTGATTTGCGGCCTCAAGTGGAACGGACACCGCGATGCCCTGACTCGAAATAAGGCCGGATATCCCTGCAGTGACTTGAATGCAGGCTCGTCTTGCCTCTCCCAAGGCGAAAGGATGTCTGAATCCCCAGTGAAGACCACAGAAAAAGAACAAGTTCCCCACCTCATGGCGACCAAATGCCTCACATTCTTTGAAAACTCCAGAGGTACGCGGAGATCAGTGCCTCCAAAGGAGACGATGCCTTACTCCTCGTGAAACTTGATAGGAGTCCCAGGATTCCTGTGGCACGATGAAAGGGACGCTTGGTCTCCCGCCTCACCTGGAGTGGTGTCCCAGTTGCCCTGCCAAGCCTCGAGGAGAATCCCGAGTTGTCCCTCGCAACTAGGCAGGAGTCCTGACGTGGCTGAACAAACACGTGTGTGGAAGGGCCATCCCCGTCGTAACTCGAGAATATACCCCTGGTTCCCGCCGCAACTCGAGTAAAACCATGAGACTTCCCCCTCGCCGCGAGATGAAGCCCGATTCCCCTGCACTGCATGCAGAGCAATTCCGTGTTGCACATCACACATGAAAGGAGCCTTGATTTCCTTGATGGCACTCCAGAGAAACCCCAATAACACTGTTTCAAGGCTAGAGGGATCCTGAGGTCACTGTAGCAACACGAAAGAGCTCCGTGGACCAAAAATCAACTCGAGATGAGAGGTTAGTCCCTGGCTTCGACTCCAGAGGAATACCACCTTACCACAAGCACCTCAAGAGGAGGCTTCTCTCAGCTTTAGATATGTGAGAGGGTCCCTGAGTTTGCGGCATCAAGTGGAATGGATACCACGATGCCCTGACTCGATATAAGGCCGGATATCCCTGCAGTGACTTGAATGCAGGCTCGTCTTGCATCTCCCAAGACGAAAGGATGTCTGAATCCCCTGTGGAGACCACAGAGAAAGACCTAGTTCCCCACCTCATCGCGACCGGAGGCCTCACATCCTTTGAAAACTCCAGAGGTACGCGGAGATCAGTGCCTCCAAAGGAGACGATGCCTGTCTCCTCGTGAAACTTGATAGGAGTCCCAGGATTCCTGTGGCACGTGGAAAGGGACCCTTGGTCTCCCGCCTCAGCTGGAGAGGCGTCCCAATTTCCCTGCCAATCCTCGAGGAGAATCCCGAGTTGTCCCTCGCAACTAGGCAGGAGTCCTGACGTCGCTGAACAAACACGTGGGTGGAAGGGCCATCCCCGTCGTAACTCGAGAATATACCCCAGGTTCCCGCCGCAACTCGAGAAAAACCATGAGACTTCCCCCTCGCCGCGAGATGAGGCCCGATTCCCCTGCACTGCGTGCAGAGCAATTCCGTGTTGCACATCACACATGAAAGGAGCCTTGATTTCCTTGATGGCACTCCAGAGAAACCCCAAGAACAATGTTTCAAGGTTGAGGGATCCTGAGGTCACTGTAGCAACACGAAAGAGCTCCGTGGACCAAAAATCAACTCGAGATGAGAGGTTAGTCCCTGGCATCGACTCCAGAGGAATACCACCTTACCACAAGCACCTCAAGAGGAGGCTTCTCTCAGCTCTAGCTATGTGAGAGGGACCCTGAGTTTGCGGCCTCAAGTGGAATGGACACTGCGATGCCCTGACGCGAAATAAGGCCGGATATCCCTGCAGTGACTTGAATGCAGGCTCGTCTTGCATCTCCCAAGACGAAAGGATGTCTGAATCCCCTGTGGAGACCACAGAGAATGACCTAGTTCCCCACCTCATCGCGACCGGAGGCCTCACATCCTTTGAAAACTCCAGAGGTACGCGGAGATCAGTGCCTCCAAAGGAGACGATGCCTGACTTCTCGTGAAACTTGATAGGAGTCCCAGGATTCCTGTGGCACTTGGAAAGGGACACTTGGTCTCCCGCCTCAGCTGGAGAGGCGTCCCAATTGCCCTGCCAAGCCTCGAGGAGAATCCCGAGTTGTCCCTCGCAACTAGGCAGGAGTCCTGACCTCGCTGAACAAACACGTGGGTGGAAGGGCCATCCCCGTCGTAACTCGAGAATATACCCCAGGTTCCCACCGCAACTCGAGAAAAACCATGAGACTTCCCCCTCGCCGCGAGATGAGGCCCGATTCCCCTGCACTGCGTGCAGAGCAATTCCGTGTTGCACATCACACATGAAAGGAGCCTTGATTTCCTTGATGGCACTCCAGAGAAACCCCAAGAACACTGTTTCAAGTCTGGAGGGATCCTGAGGTCCCTGTAGCAACACGAAAGAGCTCCGTGGACCATGAATCAACTCGAGATGAGAGGTTAGTCCCTGGCTTCGACTCCAGAGGAATACCACCTTACCACAAGCACCTCAAGAGGAGGCTTCTCTCAGCTCTAGGTATGTGAGAGGGACCCTGAGTTTGCGGCCTCAAGTGGAATGGAGACCGCGATGCCCTGATGCGAAATAAGGCCGGATATCCCTGCAGTGACTTGAATGCAGGCTCGTCTTGCATCTCCCAAGACGAAAGGATGTCTGAATCACCAGTGGAGACCACAGAGAAAGACCTAGTTCCCCACCTCATCGCGAACGGAGGCCTCACATCCTTTGAAAACTCCAGAGGTACGCGGAGATCAGTGCCTCCAAAGGAGACGATGCCTGACTCCTCGTCAAACTTGACAGGAGTCCCAGGATTCCTGTGGCACGTGGAAAGGGACCCTTGGTCTCCCGCCTCAGCTGGAGAGGCGTCCCAATTTCCCTGCCAAGCCTCGTGGAGAATCCCGAGTTGTCCCTCGCAACTAGGCAGGAGTCCTGCCGACGCTGAACAAACACGTGGGTGGAAGGGCCATCCCCGTCGTAACTCGAGAATATACCCCAGGTTCCCGCCGCAACTCGAGAAAAACCATGAGACTTCCCCCTCGCCGCGAATTGAGGCCCGATTCCCCTGCACTGCGTGCAGAGCAATTCCGTGTTGCACATCACACATGAAAGGAGCCTTGATTTCCTTGACGGCACTCCAGCGAAACCCCAAGAACACTGTTTCAAGGCTAGAGGGATCCTGAGGTCACTGTAGCAACACGAAAGAGCTCCGTGGACCAAAAATCAACTCGAGATGAGAGGTTAGTCCCTGGCTTCGACTCCAGAGGAATACCACCTTACCACAAGCACCTCAAGAGGAGGCTTCTCTCAGCTCTAGGTATGTGAGAGGGACCCTGAGTTTTGGGCTCAAGTGGAATGGACACCGCGATGCCCTGACTCGAAATAAGGCCGGATATCCCTGCAGTGACTTGAATGCAGGCTCGTCTTGCATCTCCCAAGACGAAAGGATGTCTGAATCCCCTGTGGAGACCACAGAGAAAGACCTAGTTCCCCACCTCATCGCGACCGGAGGCCTCACAACTTTTGAAAACTCCAGAGGTACACGGAGATCAGTGCCTCCAAAGGAAACGATGCCTGACTCCTCGTGAAACTTGATAGGAGTCCCAGGATTCCTGTGGCACGTGGAAAGGGACACTTGGTCTCCCGCCTCAGCTGGAGAGGCGTCCCAATTGCCCTGCCAAGCCCCCAGGAGAATCCCGAGTTGTCCCTCGCAACAAGGCAGGAGTCCTGCCGTCGCTGAACAAACACGTGGGTGGAAGGGCCATCCCCGTCGTAACTCGAGAATATACCCCAGGTTCCCGCCGCAACTCGAGAAAAACCATGAGACTTCCCCCTCGCCGCGAGATGAGGCCCGATTCCCCTGCACTGCGTGCAGAGCAATTGCGTGTTGCACATCACACATGAAAGGAGCCTTGATTTCCTTGATGGCACTCCAGAGAAACCCCAAGAACACTGTTTCAAGGCTAGAGGGATCCTGAGATCACTGTAGCAACACGAAAGAGCTCCGTGGACCAAAAATCAACTCGAGATGAGAGGTTAGTCCCTGGCTTTGAATCCAGAGGAATACCACCTTACGACAAGCACCTCAAGAGGACGCTTCTCTCAGCTCTAGCTATGTGAGAGGGACCCTGAGTTTGCCGCCTCAAGTGGAATGGAGATCGCGATGCCCGGACTCGAAATAAGGCCGGATATCCCTGCAGTGACTTAAATGCAGGCTCGTTTTGCATCTCCCAAGATGAAAGGATGTCTGAATCCCCTGTGGAGACCACAGAGAAAGACCTAGTTCCCCACCTCATCGCGACCGGAGGCCTCACATTCTTTGAAAACTCCAGAGGTACACGGAGATCAGTGCCTCCAAAGGAGACGATGCCTGCCTCCTCGTGAAACTTGATATGAGTCCCAGGATTCCTGTGGCACGTGGAAAGGGACACTTGGTCTCCCCCCTCAGCTGGAGAGGCGTCCCAATTGCCCTGACAAGCCTCGAGGAGAATCCCGAGTTGTCCCTCGCAACTAGGCAGGAGTCCTGACGTTGCTGAACAAGAACGTGTGTGGAAGGGCCATCCCCGTCGTAACTCGAGAATATACCCCAGGACCCCGCCGCAACTCGAGAAAAACCATGAGACTTCCCCCTCGCTGCAAAATGAGGCCCGATTCGCCTGCACTGCGTGCAGCGCAATTCCGTGTTGCACATCCAACATGAAAGGAGCCTTGATTTCCTTGATGGCACTGCAGAGAGACCCCAAGAACACTGTTTCAAGGCTAGAGGGATCCTGAGGTCACTTGTAGCAACACAAAAGAGCTCCGTGGACCAAAAATCAACTCGAGATGAGAGGTTAGTCCCTGGCTTCGACTCCAGAGGAATACCACCTTACCACAAGCACCTCAAGAGGAGGCTTCTCTCAGCTCTAGGTATGTGAGAGGGACCCTTAGTTTGCGGCCTCAACTGGAATGGACACCGCGATGCCCTGACGCGAAATAAGGCCGGATATTCCTGCAGTGACTTGAATGTAGGCTCGTCTTGCATCTCCCTTGATGAAAGGATGTCTGAATCCCCTGTGGAGACCACAGAGAAAGACCTAGTTCCCCACCTCATCGCGACCGGAGGCCTCACATCCTTTGAAAACTCCAGAGGTACGCGGAGATCAGTGCCTCCAAAGGAGACGATGCCTGACTCCTCGTGAAAATTGATAAGAGTCCCAGGATTCCTGTGGCACGGGGAAAGGGACCCTTGGCCTCCCGCCTCAGATTGAGAGGAGTCCCAAATGCCCTGCCAAGCCTTGAGGAGAATCCCGAGTTGTCCCTCGCAACTAGGCAGGAGTCTTGTCGACGCTGAACAAACACGTGTGTGGAAGGGCCATCCCCGTCGTAACTCGAGAATATACCCCAGGTTCCCGCCGCAACTCGAGAAAAACCATGAGACTTCCCCCTCGCCGCGAGATGAGGCCCGATTCCCCTGCACTTCGGGCAGAGCAATTCCGTGTTGCACATCACACATGAAAGGAGCCTTGATTTCCTTGATGGCACTCCAGAGAAACCCCAAGAACACTGTTTCAAGGCTAGAGGGATCCTGAGGTCACTGTAGCAACTCGAAAGAGCTCCGTGGACCAAAAATCAACTCGAGATGAGAGGTTAGTCCCTGGCTTCGACTCCAGAGGAATACCACCTTACTACAAGTACCTCAAGAGGAGGCTTCTCTCAGCTCTAGATATGTGAGAGGGACCCTGAGTTTGCGGCCTCAAGTTGAATGGACACCGCGCTGCCCTGACTCGAAATAAGGCCGGATATCCCTGCAGTGACTTGAATGCAGGCTCGTCTTGCATCTTCCAAGACGATAGGATGTCTGAATCCCCTGTGGAGACTACAGAGAAAGACCTAGTTCCCCACCTCATCGCGACCGGAGGCCTCACATCCTTTGAAAATTCCAGAGGTACGCAGAGATCAGTGCCTCCAAAGGAGACGATGCCTGACTCCTCGTGAAACTTGATAGGAGTCCCAGGATTCCTGTGGCACGTGGAAAGGGACCCTTGGTCTCCCGCCTCAGCTGGAGAGGCGTCCCAATTGCCCTGCCAAGCCTCGAGGAGAATCCCGAGTTGTCCCTCGCAACTAGGCAAGAGTCCTGCCGTCGTTGAACAAACACGTGTGTGGAAGGGCTATCCCCATCGTAACTCGAGAATATACCCCAGGTTCCCGCCGCAACTCGAGAAAAACCATGAGACTTCCCCCTCGGCGCGAGATAAGGGCCGATTCCCCTGCACTGCGTGCAGAGCAATTCCGTGTTGCACATCACACATGAAAGGAGCCTTAATTTCCTTGATGGCACTCCAGAGAAACCCCAAGAACACTGTTTCAAGGCTAGAGGGAACCTGAGGTCACTGTAGCAACACGAAAGAGCTCTGTGGACCAAAAATCAACTCGAGATGAGAGGTTAGTCCCTGGATTCGACTCCAGAGGAATATCACCTTACCAGAAGCACCTCAAAAGGAGGCTTCTCTCAGCTCTAGGTATGTGATTGGGACCCTGATTTGCGGCCTCAAGTGGAATGGACACCGCGCTGCCCTGACTCGAAATAAGGCCGGATATCCCTGCAGTGACTTGAATGCAGGCTCGTCTTGCATCTCCCAAGACGAAAGGATATCTGAATCCCCTGTGGAGACCACAGAGAAAACCTACTTCCCCACCTCATCGCGACCGGAGGCCTCACATCCTTTGAAAACTCCAGAGGTACACAGAGATCAGTGCCTCCAAAGGAGACGATGCCTGCCTCCTCGTGAAACTTGATAGGAGTCCCAGGATTCCTGTGGCACGGGGAAAGGGACCCTTGGTCTCCCGCCTCAGCTGGAGAGGCGTCCCAATTGCCCTGCCAAGCCTCGAGGAGAATCCCGAGTTGTCCCTCCCAACTAGGCAGGAGTCCTGACATCGCTGAACAAACACGTGGGTGGAAGGGCCATCCCCGTCGTAACTCGAGAATATACCCCAGGTTCCCGCCGCAACTCGAGAAAAACAATGAGACTTCCCCCTCGCCGCAAAATGAGGCCCGATCCCCCTGCACTGCGGGCAGAACAATTCCGTGTTGCACATCAAACCTGAAAGGAGCCTTGATTTCCTTGATGGCACTCCAGAGAAACCCCAAGAACACTGTTTCAAGGCTAGAGGGATCCTGAGGTCACTGTAGCAACACGAAAGAGCTCCATGGACCAAAAATCAACTCGAGATGAGAGGTTAGTCCCTGGCTTCGACTCCAGAGGAATACCACCTTACTACAAGTACCTCAAGAGGAGGCTTCTCTCAGCTCTAGATATGTGAGAGGGACCCTGAGTTTGCGGCCTCAAGTTGAATGGACACCGCGATGCCCTGACTCGAAATAAGGCCGGATATCCCTGCAGTGACTTGAATGCAGGCTCGTCTTGCATCTCCCAAGACGATAGGATGTCTGAATCCCCTGTGGAGACTACAGAGAAAGACCTAGTTCCCCACCTCATCGCGACCGGAGGCCTCACATCCTTTGAAAATTCCAGAGGTACGCAGAGATCAGTGCCTCCAAAGGAGACGATGCCTGACTCCTCGTGAAACTTGATAGGAGTCCCAGGATTCCTGTGGCACGTGGAAAGGGACCCTTGGTCTCCCGCCTCAGCTGGAGAGGCGTCCCAATTGCCCTGCCAAGCCTCGAGGAGAATCCCGAGTTGTCCCTCGCAACTAGGCAAGAGTCCTGCCGTCGCTGAAGAAACACGTGTGTGGAAGGGCTATCCCCATCGTAACTCGAGAATATACCCCAGGTTCCCGCCGCAACTCGAGAAAAACCATGAGACTTCCCCCTCGGCGCGAGATAAGGGCCGATTCCCCTGCACTGCGTGCAGAGCAATTCCGTGTTGCACATCACACATGAAAGGAGCCTTAATTTCCTTGATGGCACTCCAGAGAAACCCCAAGAACACTGTTTCAAGGCTAGAGGGAACCTGAGGTCACTGTAGCAACAAGAAAGAGCTCCGTGGACCAAAAATCAACTCGAGATGAGAGGTTAGTCCCTGGATTCGACTCCAGAGGAATATCACCTTACCAGAAGCACCTCAAGAGGAGGCTTCTCTCAGCTCTAGGTATGTGAGAGGGACCCTGATTTGCGGCCTCAAGTGGAATGGACACCGCGCTGCCCTGACTCGAAATAAGGCCGGATATCCCTGCAGTGACTTGAATGCAGGCTCGTCTTGCATCTCCCAAGACGAAAGGATGTCTGACTCCCCTGTGGAGACCACAGAAAAAGAACTAGTTCCCCACCTCATCGCGACCGGAGGCCTCACATCCTTTGAAAACTCCAGAGGTACGCGGAGATCAGTGCCTCCAAATGAGACGATGCCTGACTCCTCGTGAAACTTGATAGGAGTCCCAGGATTCCTGTGGCACGGGGAAAGGGACGCTTGTTCTCCCGCCTCACCTGGAGAGGCATCCCAATTGCCCTGCCAAGCCTCGAGGAGAATCCCGAGTTGTCCCTCGCAACTAGGCAGGAGTCCTGACGTCGCTGAACAAGCACGTGTGTGGAAGGGCCATCCCCGTCGTAACTCGAGAATATACCCCAGGTTCCCGCCGCAACTCGACAAAAACCATGAGACTTCCCCCTCGCCGCGAGATGAGGCCCGATTCCCCTGCACTGCGTGCAGAGCAATTCCGTCTTGCACATCACACATCAAAGGAGCCTTGATTTCCTTGATGGCACTCCAGACAAACCCCAAGAACATTGTTTCAAGGTAGAGGGATCCTGAGGTCACTGTAGCCACACAAAAGAGCTCCGTGGACCAAAAATCAACTTGAGTTGAGAGGTTAGTCCCTGGCTTCGACTCCAGAGGAATACTACCTTACCACAAGCACCTCAAGAGGAGGCTTCTCTCAGCTCTACATATGTGAGAGGGACCCTGAGTTTGCGGCCTCAAGTGGAATGGACACCGCGATGCCCTGACTCGAAATAAGGCCGAATATCCCTGCAGTGACTTGAATGGAGGCTCGTCTTGCATCTCCCAAACGAAAGGATATCTGAATCCCCTGTGGAGACCACAGAGAAAATCTACTTCCCCACCTCATCGCGACCGGAGGCCTCACATCCTTTGAAAACTCCAGAGGTACGCGGAGATCAGTGCCTCCAAAGGAGACGATGCCTGACTCCTCGTGAAACTTGATAGGAGTCCCAGGATTCCTGTGGCACGTGGAAAGGGACCCTTGGTCTCCCGCCTCAGCTGGAGAGGCGTCCCAATTGCCCTGCCAAACCTCGAGGAGAATCCCGAGTTGTCCATCGCAACTAGGCAGGAGTCCTGACGTCGCTGAACAAACACGTGGGTGGAAGGGCCATCCCCGTCGTAACTCGAGAATATACCCCAGGTTCCCGCCGCAACTCGAGAAAAACCATGAGACTTCCCCCTCGGCGCGAAATGAGGGCCGATTCCCCTGCACTGCGTGCAGAGCAATTCCGTGTTGCACATCACACATGAAAGGAGCCTTGATTTCCTTGATGGCACTCCAGAGAAACCCCAAGAACACTGTTTCAAGACTAGAGGGATCCTGAGGTCACTGTAGCAACACGAAAGAGCTCCGTGGACCACAAATCAACTGGAGATGAGAGGTTAGTCCCTGGCTTCGACTCCAGAGGAATACTACCTTACTACAAGCACCTCAAGAGGAGGCTTCTCTCAGCTCTAGCGATGTGAGAGGGACCCTGAGTTTGCGGCCTCAAGTGGAATGGACACCGCGATGCCCTGACTCGAAATAAGGCCGAATATCCCTGCAGTGACTTGAATGCAGGCTCGTCTTGCATCTCCCAAGACGAGAGGATGTCTGAATCCCCTGTGGAGACCATAGAGAAAACCTACTTCCCCACTTCATCGCGACCGGAGGCCTCACATCCTTTGAAAACTCCAGAAGTACGCAGAGATCAGTGCCTCCAAAGGAGACGATGCCTGACTCCTCGTGAAACTTGATAGGAGTCCCAGGATTCCTGTGGCACTTGGAAAGGGACCCTTGGTCTCCCGCCTCAGCTGGAGAGGCGTCCCAATTGCCCTGCCAAGCCTCGAGGAGAATCCCGAGTTGTCCCTCGCAACTAGGCAGGAGTCCTGACATCGCTGTAGAAGCACGTGGGTGGAAGGGCCATCCCCGTCGGAATTCGAGAATATACCCCAGGTTCCCGCCGCAACTCGAGAAAAACCATGAGACTTCCCCCTCACCGCAAAATGAGGCCCGATTCCCCTGCACTGCGGGCAGAGCAATTCCGTGTTGCACATCACACATGAAAGGAGCCTTGATTTCCTTGATGGCACTCCAGAGAAACCCCAAGAACACTGTTTCAAGGCTAGAGGGATCCTGAGGTCACTGTAGCAACTCGAAAGAGCTCCGTAGACCAAATATCAACTCGAGATGAGAGGTTAGTCCCTGGCTTCGACTCCAGAGGAATACCACCTTACTACAAGTACCTCAAGAGGAGGCTTCTCTCAGCTCTAGATATGTGAGAGGAACCCTGATTTTGCGGCCTCAAGTTGAATGGACACCGCGATGCCCTGACTCGAAATAAGGCCGGATATCCCTGCAGTGACTTGAATGCAGGCTCGTCTTGCATCTCCCAAAACGATAGGATGTCTGAATCCCCTGTGGAGACCACAGAGAAAGACCTAGTTCCCCACCTCATCGCGACCGGAGGCCTCACATCCTTTGAAAATTCCAGAGGTACGCAGAGATCAGTGCCTCCAAAGGAGACGATGCCTGACTCCTCGTGAAACTTGATAGGAGTCCCAGGATTCCTGTGGCACGTGGAAAGGGACCCTTGGTCTCCCGCCTCAGCTGGAGAGGCGTCCCAATTGCCCTGCCAAGCCTCGAGGAGAATCCCGAGTTGTCCCTCGCAACTAGGCAAGAGTCCTGCCGTCGCTGAACAAACACGTGTGTGGAAGGGCTATCCCCATCGTAACTCGAGAATATACCCCAGGTTCCCGCCGCAACTCGAGAAAAACCATGAGACTTCCCCCCCGGCGCGAGATAAGGGCCGATTCCCCTGCACTGCGTGCAGAGCAATTCCGTGTTGCACATCACACATGAAAGGAGCCTTAATTTCCTTGATGGCACTCCAGAGAAACCCCAAGAACACTGTTTCAAGGCTAGAGGGAACCTGAGGTCACTGTAGCAACAAGAAAGAGCTCCGTGGACCAAAAATCAACTCGAGATGAGAGGTTAGTCCCTGGATTCGACTCCAGAGGAATATCACCTTACCAGAAGCACCTCAAGAGGAGGCTTCTCTCAGCTCTAGGTATGTGAGAGGGACCCTGATTTGCGGCCTCAAGTGGAATGGACACCGCGCTGCCCTGACTCGAAATAAGGCCAGATATCCCTGCAGTGACTTGAATGCAGGCTTGTCTTGCATCTCCCAAGACGAAAGGATGTCTGACTCCCCGGTGGAGACCACAGAAAAAGAACTAGTTCCCCACCTCATCGCGACCGGAGGCCTCACATCCTTTGAAAACTCCAGAGGTACGCGGAGATCAGTGCCTCCAAAGGAGACGATGCCTGACTCCTCGTGAAACTTGATAGGAGTCCCAGGATTCCTGTGGCACGGGGAAAGGGACGCTTGTTCTCCCGCCTCACCTGGAGAGGCATCCCAATTGCCCTGCCAAGCCTCGAGGAGAATCCCGAGTTGTCCCTCGCAACTAGGCAGGAGTCCTGACGTCGCTGAACAAGCACGTGTGTGGAAGGGCCATCCCCGTCGTAACTCGAGAATATACCCCAGGTTCCCGCCGCAACTCGACAAAAACCATGAGACTTCCCCCTCGCCGCGAGATGAGGCCCGATTCCCCTGCACTGCGTGCAGAGCAATTCCGTCTTGCACATCACACATCAAAGGAGCCTTGATTTCCTTGATGGCACTCCAGAGAAACCCCAAGAATATTGTTTCAAGGTAGAGGGATCCTGAGGTCACTGTAGCCACACAAAAGAGCTCCGTGGACCAAAAATCAACTTGAGTTGAGAGGTTAGTCCCTGGCTTCGACTCCAGAGGAATACTACCTTACCACAAGCACCTCAAGAGGAGGCTTCTCTCAGCTCTACATATGTGAGAGGGACCCTGAGTTTGCGGCCTCAAGTGGAATGGACACCGCGATACCCTGACTCGAAATAAGGCCGAATATCCCTGCAGTGACTTGAATGCAGGCTCGTCTTGCATCTCCCAAGACGAAAGGATATCTGAATCCCCTGTGGAGACCACAGAGAAAACCTACTTCCCCACCTCATCGCGACCGGAGGCCTCACATCCTTTGAAAACTCCAGAGGTACGCGGAGATCAGTGCCTCCAAAGGAGACGATGCCTGACTCCTCGTGAAACTTGATAGGAGTCCCAGGATTCCTGTGGCACGTGGAAAGGGACCCTTGGTCTCCCGCCTCAGCTGGAGAGGCGTCCCAATTGCCCTGCCAAACCTCGAGGAGAATCCCGAGTTGTCCATCGCAACTAGGCAGGAGTCCTGACGTCGCTGAACAAACACGTGGGTGGAAGGGCCATCCCCGTCGTAACTCGAGAATATACCCCAGGTTCCCGCCGCAACTCGAGAAAAACCATGAGACTTCCCCCTCGCCGCGAAATGAGGGCCGATTCCCCTGCACTGCGTGCAGAGCAATTCCGTGTTGCACATCACACATGAAAGGAGCCTTGATTTCCTTGATGGTACTCCAGAGAAACCCCAAGAACACTGTTTCAAGGCTAGAGGGATCCTGAGGTCACTGTAGCAACACGAAAGAGCTCCGTGGACCACAAATCAACTGGAGATGAGAGGTTAGTCCCTGGCTTCGACTCCAGAGGAATACTACCTTACTACAAGCACCTCAAGAGGAGGCTTCTCTCAGCTCTAGCGATGTGAGAGGGACCCTGAGTTTGCGGCCTCAAGTGGAATGGACACCGCGATGCCCTGACTCGAAATAAGGCCGAATATCCCTGCAGTGACTTGAATGCAGGCTCGTCTTGCATCTCCCAAGACGAGAGGATGTCTGAATCCCCTGTGGAGACCATAGAGAAAACCTACTTCCCCACTTCATCGCGACCGGAGGCCTCACATCCTTTGAAAACTCCAGAAGTACGCAGAGATCAGTGCCTCCAAAGGAGACGATGCCTGACTCCTCGTGAAACTTGATAGGAGTCCCAGGATTCCTGTGGCACTTGGAAAGGGACCCTTGGTCTCCCGCCTCAGCTGGAGAGGCGTCCCAATTGCCCTGCCAAGCCTCGAGGAGAATCCCGAGTTGTCCCTCGCAACTAGGCAGGAGTCCTGACATCGCTGAACAAACACGTGGGTGGAAGGGCCATCCCCGTCGGAATTCGAGAATATACCCCAGGTTCCCGCCGCAACTCGAGAAAAACCATGAGACTTCCCCCTCACCGCAAAATGAGGCCCGATTCCCCTGCACTGCGGGCAGAGCAATTCCGTGTTGCACATCACACATGAAAGGAGCCTTGATTTCCTTGATGGCACTCCAGAGAAACCCCAAGAACACTGTTTCAAGGCTAGAGGGATCCTGAGGTCACTGTAGCAACTCGAAAGAGCTCCGTAGACCAAATATCAACTCGAAATGAGAGGTTAGTCCCTGGCTTCGACTCCAGAGGAATACCACCTTACTACAAGTACCTCAAGAGGAGGCTTCTCTCAGCTCTAGATATGTGAGAGGAACCCTGATTTTGCGGCCTCAAGTTGAATGGACACCGCGATGCCCTGACTCGAAATAAGGCCGGATATCCTGGCAGTGACTTGAATGCAGGCTCGTCTTGCATCTCCCAAAACGATAGGATGTCTGAATCCCCTGTGGAGACCACAGAGAAAGACCTAGTTCCCCACCTCATCGCGACCGGAGGCCTCACATCCTTTGAAAATTCCAGAGGTACGCAGAGATCAGTGCCTCCAAAGGAGACGATGCCTGACTCCTCGTGAAACTTGATAGGAGTCCCAGGATTCCTGTGGCACGTGGAAAGGGACCCTTGGTCTCCCGCCTCAGCTGGAGAGGCGTCCCAATTGCCCTGCCAAGCCTCGAGGAGAATCCCGAGTTGTCCCTCGCAACTAGGCAAGAGTCCTGCCGTCGCTGAACAAACACGTGTGTGGAAGGGCTATCCCCATCGTAACTCGAGAATATACCCCAGGTTCCCGCCGCAACTCGAGAAAAACCATGAGACTTCCCCCCCGGCGCGAGATAAGGGCCGATTCCCCTGCACTGCGTGCAGAGCAATTCCGTGTTGCACATCACACATGAAAGGAGCCTTAATTTCCTTGATGGCACTCCAGAGAAACCCCAAGAACACTGTTTCAAGGCTAGAGGGAACCTGAGGTCACTGTAGCAACAAGAAAGAGCTCCGTGGACCAAAAATCAACTCGAGATGAGAGGTTAGTCCCTGGATTCGACTCCAGAGGAATATCACCTTACCAGAAGCACCTCAAGAGGAGCCTTCTCTCAGCTCTAGGTATGTGAGAGGGACCCTGATTTGCGGCCTCAAGTGGAATGGACACCGCGCTGCCCTGACTCGAAATAAGGCCAGATATCCCTGCAGTGACTTGAATGCAGGCTTGTCTTGCATCTCCCAAGACGAAAGGATGTCTGACTCCCCGGTGGAGACCACAGAAAAAGAACTAGTTCCCCACCTCATCGCGACCGGAGGCCTCACATCCTTTGAAAACTCCAGAGGTACGCGGAGATCAGTGCCTCCAAAGGAGACGATGCCTGACTCCTCGTGAAACTTGATAGGAGTCCCAGGATTCCTGTGGCACGGGGAAAGGGACGCTTGTTCTCCCGCCTCACCTGGAGAGGCATCCCAATTGCCCTGCCAAGCCTCGAGGAGAATCCCGAGTTGTCCCTCGCAACTAGGCAGGAGTCCTGACGTCGCTGAACAAGCACGTGTGTGGAAGGGCCATCCCCGTCGTAACTCGAGAATATACCCCAGGTTCCCGCCGCAACTCGACAAAAACCATGAGACTTCCCCCTCGCCGCGAGATGAGGCCCGATTCCCCTGCACTGCGTGCAGAGCAATTCCGTCTTGCACATCACACATCAAAGGAGCCTTGATTTCCTTGATGGCACTCCAGAGAAACCCCAAGAACATTGTTTCAAGGTAGAGGGATCCTGAGGTCACTGTAGCCACACAAAAGAGCTCCGTGGACCAAAAATCAACTTGAGTTGAGAGGTTAGTCCCTGGCTTCGACTCCAGAGGAATACTACCTTACCACAAGCACCTCAAGAGGAGGCTTCTCTCAGCTCTACATATGTGAGAGGGACCCTGAGTTTGCGGCCTCAAGTGGAATGGACACCGCGATACCCTGACTCGAAATAAGGCCGAATATCCCTGCAGTGACTTGAATGCAGGCTCGTCTTGCATCTCCCAAGACGAAAGGATATCTGAATCCCCTGTGGAGACCACAGAGAAAACCTACTTCCCCACCTCATCGCGACCGGAGGCCTCACATCCTTTGAAAACTCCAGAGGTACGCGGATATCAGTGCCTCCAAAGGAGACGATGCCTGACTCCTCGTGAAACTTGATAAGAGTCCCAGGATTCCTGTGGCACATGGAAAGGGACCCTTGGTCTCCTGCCTCAGCTGGAGAGGCGTCCCAATTGCCTTGCGAAGCCCCCAGGAGAATCCCGAGTTGTCCCTGGCAACTAGGCAGGAGTTCTGACGTCGCTGAACAAACACGTGGGTGGAAGGGCCATCCCCGTCGTAACTCGAGAATATACCCCAGGTTCCCGCCGCAACTCGAAAAAAACCATGAGACATCCCCCTCGCCGCGACATGAGGCACGATTCCCCTGCACTGCGGGCAGAGCAATTCCGTGTTGAACATCACATATGAAAGGAGCCTTGATTTCCTTCATCGCACTCCAGAGAAACCCTAAGAACACTGTTTCAAGGTTAGAGGGATCCTGAGGTCACTGTAGCAACTCAAAAGTGCTCCGTGGACCCAAAATCAACTAGAGATGAGAGGTTAGTCCCTGGCTTCGACTCCAGAGGAATACCACCTTACCACAAGCACCTCAAGAGCAGGCTTATCTCAGCTCTAGGTATGTGAGAGGGACCCTGAGTTTGCAGCCTCAAGTGGAATGGAGACCGCGATGCCCTGACTCGAAATCAGGCCGGATATCCCTGCAGTGACTTGAATGCAGGCTCGTCTTGCATCTCCCAAGACGAAAGGATGTCTGAATTCCCTGTGGAGACCACAGAGAAAGACCTACATCCCCACCTCATCGCGACAGGAGGCCTCACATCCTTTGAAAACTCCAGAGGTACGCGGACATCAGTGCCTCCAAAGGAGACGATGCCTGACTCCTCGTGAAACTTGATAAGAGTCCCAGGATTCCTGTGGCACATGGAAAGGGACCCTTGGTCTCCCGCCTCAGCTGGAGAGGCGTCCCAATTGCCTTGCGAAGCCCCCAGGAGAATCCCGAGTTGTCCCTGGCAACTAGGCAGGAGTTCTGACGTCGCTGAACAAACACGTGTGTGGAAGGGCCATCCCCGTCGTAACTCGAGAATATATCCCAGGTTCCCGCCGCAACTCGAGAAAAACCATGAGACTTCCCCCTCGCCACAAAATGAGGCCCGATTCCAGTGCACTGCGTGCAGAGCAATTCCGTGTTGCACATCACACATGAAAGGAGCCTTGATTTCCTTGATGGCACTCCAGAGAAACTTCAAGAACACTGTTTCAAGGCTAGAGGGATCCTGAGGTCAGTGTAGCAACTCGAAAGTGCTCCGTGGACCCAAAATCAACTAGAGATGAGAGGTTAGTCCCTGGCTTCGACTCCAGAGGAATACCACCTTACCACAAGCACCTCAAGAGCAGGCTTATCTCAGCTCTAGGTATGTGAGAGGGACCCTGAGTTTGCAGCCTCAAGTGGAATGGAGACCGCGATGCCCTGACTCGAAATCAGGCCGGATATCCCTGCAGTGACTTGAATGCAGGCTCGTCTTGCATCTCCCAAGAAGAAAGGATGTCTGAATTCCCTGTGGAGACCACAGAGAAAGACCTACATCCCCACCTCATCGCGACCGGAGGCCTCACATCCTTTGAAAACTCCAGAGGTACGCGGATATCAGTGCCTCCAAAGGAGACGATGCCTGACTCCTCGTGAAACTTGATAAGAGTCCCAGGATTCCTGTGGCACATGGAAAGGGACCCTTGGTCTCCTGCCTCAGCTGGAGAGGCGTCCCAATTGCCTTGCGAAGCCCCCAGGAGAATCCCGAGTTGTCCCTGGCAACTAGGCAGGAGTTCTGACGTCGCTGAACAAACACGTGGGTGGAAGGGCCATCCCCGTCGTAACTCGAGAATATACCCCAGGTTCCCGCCGCAACTCGAAAAAAACCATGAGACATCCCCCTCGCCGCGACATGAGGCACGATTCCCCTGCACTGCGGGCAGAGCAATTCCGTGTTGAACATCACACATGAAAGGAGCCTTGATTTCCTTGATGGCACTCCAGAGAAACCCCAAGAACACTGTTTCAAGGCTAGAGGGATCCTGAGGTCACAGTAGCCACAAGAAAGAGCTCCGTGGACCAAAAATCAACTCGAGATGAGAGGTTAGTCTCTGGCTTAGACTCCAAGGAATACCACCTTACCAGAAGCACGTCAAGAGGAGGCTTCTCTCAGCTCTAGGTATGTGAGAGGGACCCTGAGTTTGCGGCCTCAAGTGGAATGGACACCGCGATGCCCTGACTCGAAATAAGGCCGAATATCCTTGCAGTGACTTGAATGGAGGCTCGTCTTGCATCTCCCAAGACGAAAGGATATCTGAATCCCCTGTGGAGACCACAGAGAAAACCTACTTCCCCACCTCATCGCGACCGGAGGCCTCACATCCTTTGAAAACTCCAGAGGTACGCGGAGATCAGTGCCTCCAAAGGAGACGATGCCTGACTCCTCGTGAAACTTGATAGGAGTCCCAGGATTCCTGTGGCACGTGGAAAGGGACCCTTGGTCTCCCGCCTCAGCTGGAGAGGCGTCCCAATTGCCCTGCCAAACCTCGAGGAGAATCCCGAGTTGTCCCTCGCAACTAGGCAGGAGTCCTGACGTCGCTGAACAAACACGTGGGTGGAAGGGCCATCCCCGTCGTAACTCGAGAATATACCCCAGGTTCCCGCCGCAACTCGAGAAAAACCATGAGACTTCCCCCTCGCCGCAAAATGAGGCCCGATTCCCCTGCACTGCGGGCAGAGCAATTCCGTGTTGCACATCACACATGAAAGGAGCCTTGATTTCCTTGATGGCACTCCAGAGAAACCCCAAGAACACTGTTTCAAGGCTAGTGGGATCCTGAGGTCACTGTAGCAACACGAAAGAGCTCCGTGGACCACAAATCAACTGGAGATGAGAGGTTAGTCCCTGGCTTCGACTCCAGAGGAATACTACCTTACCAAAAGCACCTCAAGAGGAGGCTTCTCTCAGCTCTAGGTATGTGAGAGGGACCCTGAGTTTGCGGCCTCAAGTGGAATGGACACCGCGATGCCCTGACTCGAAATAAGGCCGAATATCCCTGCAGTGACTTGAATGCAGGCTCGTCTTGCATCTCCCAAGACGATAGGATGTCTGAATTCCCTGTGGAGACCACAGAGAAAACCTACTTCCCCACTTCATCGCGACCGGAGGCCTCACATCCTTTGAAAACTCCAGACGTACGCAGAGATCAGTGCCTCCAAAGGAGACGATGCCTGACTCCTCGTGAAACTTGATAGGAGTCCCAGGATTCCTGTGGCACGTGGAAAGGGACCCTTGGTCTCCCGCCTCAGCTGGAGAGGCGTCCCAATTGCCCTGCCAAGCCTCGAGGAGAATCCCGAGTTGTCCCTCGCAACTAGGCAGGAGTCCTGACATCGCTGAACAAACACGTGGGTGGAAGGGCCATCCCCGTCGTAACTCGAGAATATACCCCAGGTTCCCGCCGCAACTCGAGAAAAACCATTAGACTTCCCCCTCGCCGCAAAATGAGGCCCGATTCCCCTGCACTGCGTGCAGAGCAATTCCGTGTTGCACATCACACATGAAAGGAGCCTTGATTTCCTTGATGGCACTCCAGAGAATCCCCAAGAACACTGTTTCAAGGCTAGAGGGAACCTGAGGTCACTGTAGCAACTCGAAAGAGCTCCGTCGACCAAAAATCAACTCGAGATGAGAGGTTAGTCCCTGGCTTCGACTCCAGAGGAATACCACCTTACCACAAGTACCTCAAGAGGAGGCTTCTCTCAGCTCTATGTATGTGAGAGGGACCCTGATTTTGCGGCCTCAAGTGGAATGGACACCGCGATGCCCTGACTCGAAATAAGGCCGGATATCCCTGCAGTGACTTGAATGCAGGCCCGTCTTACACCTCCCAAGACGATAGGATGTCTGAATCCCCTGTGGAGACAACAGAGGAAGACCTAGTTCCCCACCTCATCGCGACCGGAGGCCTCACATCCTTTGAAAATTCCAGAGGTACGCAGAGATCAGTGCCTCCAAAGGAGACGAAGCCTGACTCCTCGTGAAACTTGATAGGAGTCCCAGGATTCCTGTGGCACTTGGAAAGGGACCCTTGGTCTCCCGCCTCAGCTGGAGAGGCGTCCCAATTGCCCTGCCAAGCCTCGAGGAGAATCCCGAGTTGTCCCTCGCAACTAGGCAAGAGTCCTGCCGTCGCTGAACAAACACGTGTGTGGAAGGGCCATCCCCATCGTAACTCGAGAATATACCCCAGGTTCCCGCCGCAACTCGAGAAAAACCATGAGACTTCCCCCTCGGCGCGAAATGAGGGCCGATTCCCCTGCACTGCGTGCAGAGCAATTCCGTGTTGCACATCACACATGAAAGGAGCCTTGATTTCCTTGATGGCACTCCAGAGAAACCCCAAGAACACTGTTTCAAGGCTAGAGGGATCCTGAGGTCACTGTAGCAACACGAAAGAGCTCCGTGGACCAAAAATCAACTCGAGATGAGAGGTTAGTCCCTGGCTTCGACTCCAGAGGAATACCACCTTACCACAAGCACCTCAAGAGGAGGCTTCTCTCAGCTCTATGTATGTGAGAGGGACCCTGATTTTGCGGCCTCAAGTGGAATGGACACCGCGATGCCCTGACTCGAAATAAGGCCGGATATCCCTGCAGTGACTTGAATGCAGGCTCGTCTTGCATCTCCCAAGATGATAGGATGTCTGAATCCCCTGTGGAGACCACAGAGAAAGACGTAGTTCCCCACCTCATCGCGACCGGAGGCCTCACATCCTTTGAAAACTCGAGAGTTACGCGGA
This sequence comes from Cervus elaphus, assembly GCF_910594005.1. Lineage (NCBI taxonomy): Eukaryota > Metazoa > Chordata > Mammalia > Artiodactyla > Cervidae > Cervus > Cervus elaphus. The sequence goes on along the minus strand of NC_057824.1, from coordinate 10,444,654 downwards.
GATCAGTGCCTCCAAAGGAGACGATGCCTGACTCCTCGTGCAACTTGATAGGAGTCCCAGGATTCCTGTGGCACTTGGAAAGGGACCCTTGGTCTCCCGCCTCAGCTGGAGAGGCATCCCAATTGCCCTGCCACGCCTCGAGGAGAATCCCGAGTTGTCCCTCGCAACTAGGCAGGAGTCCTGACGTCGCTGAGCAAACACGTGGGTGGAAGGGCCATCCCCGTCGTAACTCGAGAATATACCCCAGGTTCCCGCCGCAACTCGAGAAAAACCATGAGACTTCCCCCTCGCCGCAAAAGGAGGCCCGATACCCTGCACTGAGTGCAGAGCAATTCCCTGTTGCACATCACACATGAAAGGAGCCTTGTTTTCCTTGATGGCACTCCAGAGAAACCCCACGAACACTGTTTCAAGGCTAGAGGGATCCGGAGGTCACTGTAGCAACACGAAAGAGCTCCGTGGACCAAGAATCAACTCGAGATGAGAGGTTAGTCCCTGGCTTCGACTCCAGAGGAATACCACATTACCACAAGCACCTCAAGAGGAGGCTTCTCTCAGCTCTAGGTATGTGAGAGGGACCCTGAGTTTGCGTCCTCAAGTGGAATGGACACTGCGATGCCCTGACTCGATATAAGGCCGGATATCCCTGCAGTGACTTGAATGCAGGCTCGTCTTGCATCTCCCATGATGAAAGGATGTCTGAATCCCCTGTGGAGACCACAGAGAAAGACCTAGTTCCCCACCTCATGGCGACCGGAGGCCTCACATCTTTTGAAAACTCCAGAGGTACACGGAGATCAGTGCCTCCAAAGGAGACGATGCCTGACTCCTCGTGAAACTTGATAGGAGTCCTAGGATTCCTGTGGCACGTGGAAAGGGACACTTGGTCTCCCGCCTCAGCTGGAGAGGCGACCCAATTGCCCTGCGAAGCCTCGAGGAGAATCCTGAGTTGTCCCTCGCAACTAGGCAGGAGTCCCGCCGTCGCTGAATAAACACGTGTGTGGAAGGGCCATCCCCGTCGTAACTCGAGAATATACCCCAGGTTCCCGCCCCAACAGGAGAAAAACCATGAGACTTCCCCCTCGCCGCGAGATGAGCCCCGATTCCCCTGCACTGCGTGCAGAGCAATTCCGTGTTGCACATCACACATGAAAGGAGCCTTGATTTCCTTGATGGCACTCCAGAGAAACCCCAAGAACACTGTTTCAAGGCTAGAGGGATTCTGAGGTCACTGTAGCAACACGAAAGAGCTCCGTAGACCAAAAATCAACTCGAGATGAGAGGTTAGTCCCTGCCTTCGACTCCAGAGGAATACCACCTTACCACAAGTACCTCAAGAGGAGGCTTCTCTCAGCTCTAGGTATGTGAGAGGGACCCTGAGTTTGCGGCCTCAAGTGGAATGGACACCGCGATGCCCTGACTCGAAATAAGGCCGGATATCCCTGCAGTGACTTGAATGCAGGCTCGTTTTGCATCTCCCAAGACGAAAGGATGTCTGAATCCCCTGTGGAGACCACAGAGAAAGACATAGTTCCCCACTTCATCGCGACTGGAGGGCTCACATCCTTTGAAAACTCCAGAGGTACACGGAGATCAGTGCCTCCAAAGGAGACGATGCCTGACTCCTCGTGAAACTTGATAGGAGTCCCCGGGTTCCTGTGGCACGTGTAAAGGGACACTTGGCCTACCGCCTCAGATGGAGAGGCGTCCCAATTGCCCTGCCAAGCCCACAGGAGAATCCCGAGTTGTCCCTCGCAACTAGGCAGGAGTCCTGACGTCGCTGAACAAACACGTGGGTGGAAGGGCCATCCCCGTCGTAACTCGAGAATATACCCCAGGTTCCCACCGCAACTCGAGAAAAACCATGAGACTTCCCCCTCGCCGCGAGATGAGGTCCGATTCCCCTGCACTGCGTGCAGAGCAATTCCGTGTTGCACATCACACATGAAAGGAGCCTTGATTTCCTTGATGGCACTCCAGAGAAACCCCAATAACACTGTTTCAAGCCTAGAGGGATCAAGAGGTCACTGTAGCAACGAGAAAGAGCTCCGTGGACCAAAAATCAACTCGAGATGAGAGGTTAGTCCCTGGCTTCGACTCCAGAGGAATACCACCTTACCACAAGCACCTCAAGAGGAGGCTTCTCTCAGCTCTAGATATGTGAGAGGGACCCTGAGTTTGCGGCCTCAAGTGGAATGGACACCGCGATGCCCTGACTCGAAATAAGGCCGGATATCCCTGCAGTGACTTGAATGCAGGCTCGTCTTGCATCTCCCAAAACGAGAGGAAGTCTGAATCCCCTGTGGAGACCACAGAGAAAACCTACTTCCCCACCTCATCGCGACCGGAGGCCTCACATCCTTTGAAAACTCCAGAGGTACGCGGAGATCAGTGCCTCCAAAGGAGACGTTGCCTGACTCCTCGTGAAACTTGATAGGAGACCCAAGATTCCTGTGGCACGTGGAAAGGGACACTTGGTCTCCCCCCTCAGCTGGAGATGCGTCCCAATTGCCCTGCCAAGCCTCGAGGAGAATCCCGAGTTGTCCCTCGCAACTAGGCAGGAGTCCTGACGTCGCTGAACAAACACGTGTGTGGAAGGGCCATCCCCGTCGTAACTCGAGAATATACCCCAGGTTCCCGCCGCAACTCGAGAAAAACCATGAGACTTCCCCCTCGCCGCAAAATGAGGCCCGATTCCCCTGCACTGCGGGCAGAGCAATTCCGTGTTGCACATCACACATGAAAGGAGCCTTGATTTCCTTGATGGCACTCCAGAGAAACCCCAAGAACACTGTTTCAAGGCTAGAGGGATCCTGAGGTCACTGTAGCAACTCGAAAGAGCTCCGTGGACCAAAAATCAACTCGAGATGAGAGGTTAGTCCCTGGCTTCGACTCCAGAGGAATACCACCTTACCACAAGCACCTCAAGAGGAGGCTTCTCTCAGCTCTATGTATGTGAGAGGGACCCTGATTTTGCGGCCTCAAGTGGAATGGACACCGCGATGCCCTGACTCGAAATAAGGCCGGATATCCCTGCAGTGACTTGAATGCAGGCTCGTCTTGCATCTCCCAAGATGATAGGATGTCTGAATCCCCTGTGGAGACCACAGAGAAAGACGTAGTTCCCCACCTCATCGCGACCGGAGGCCTCACATCCTTTGAAAACTCGAGAGTTACGCGGAGATCAGTGCCTCCAAAGGAGACGATGCCTGACTCCTCGTGCAACTTGATAGGAGTCCCAGGATTCCTGTGGCACTTGGAAAGGGACCCTTGGTCTCCCGCCTCAGCTGGAGAGGCATCCCAATTGCCCTGCCACGCCTCGAGGAGAATCCCGAGTTGTCCCTCGCAACTAGGCAGGAGTCCTGACGTCGCTGAGCAAACACGTGGGTGGAAGGGCCATCCCCGTCGTAACTCGAGAATATACCCCAGGTTCCCGCCGCAACTCGAGAAAAACCATGAGACTTCCCCCTCGCCGCAAAAGGAGGCCCGATACCCTGCACTGAGTGCAGAGCAATTCCCTGTTGCACATCACACATGAAAGGAGCCTTGTTTTCCTTGATGGCACTCCAGAGAAACCCCACGAACACTGTTTCAAGGCTAGAGGGATCCGGAGGTCACTGTAGCAACACGAAAGAGCTCCGTGGACCAAGAATCAACTCGAGATGAGAGGTTAGTCCCTGGCTTCGACTCCAGAGGAATACCACATTACCACAAGCACCTCAAGAGGAGGCTTCTCTCAGCTCTAGGTATGTGAGAGGGACCCTGAGTTTGCGTCCTCAAGTGGAATGGACACTGCGATGCCCTGACTCGATATAAGGCCGGATATCCCTGCAGTGACTTGAATGCAGGCTCGTCTTGCATCTCCCATGATGAAAGGATGTCTGAATCCCCTGTGGAGACCACAGAGAAAGACCTAGTTCCCCACCTCATGGCGACCGGAGGCCTCACATCTTTTGAAAACTCCAGAGGTACACGGAGATCAGTGCCTCCAAAGGAGACGATGCCTGACTCCTCGTGAAACTTGATAGGAGTCCTAGGATTCCTGTGGCACGTGGAAAGGGACACTTGGTCTCCCGCCTCAGCTGGAGAGGCGACCCAATTGCCCTGCGAAGCCTCGAGGAGAATCCTGAGTTGTCCCTCGCAACTAGGCAGGAGTCCCGCCGTCGCTGAATAAACACGTGTGTGGAAGGGCCATCCCCGTCGTAACTCGAGAATATACCCCAGGTTCCCGCCCCAACAGGAGAAAAACCATGAGACTTCCCCCTCGCCGCGAGATGAGCCCCGATTCCCCTGCACTGCGTGCAGAGCAATTCCGTGTTGCACATCACACATGAAAGGAGCCTTGATTTCCTTGATGGCACTCCAGAGAAACCCCAAGAACACTGTTTCAAGGCTAGAGGGATTCTGAGGTCACTGTAGCAACACGAAAGAGCTCCGTAGACCAAAAATCAACTCGAGATGAGAGGTTAGTCCCTGCCTTCGACTCCAGAGGAATACCACCTTACCACAAGTACCTCAAGAGGAGGCTTCTCTCAGCTCTAGGTATGTGAGAGGGACCCTGAGTTTGCGGCCTCAAGTGGAATGGACACCGCGATGCCCTGACTCGAAATAAGGCCGGATATCCCTGCAGTGACTTGAATGCAGGCTCGTTTTGCATCTCCCAAGACGAAAGGATGTCTGAATCCCCTGTGGAGACCACAGAGAAAGACATAGTTCCCCACTTCATCGCGACTGGAGGGCTCACATCCTTTGAAAACTCCAGAGGTACACGGAGATCAGTGCCTCCAAAGGAGACGATGCCTGACTCCTCGTGAAACTTGATAGGAGTCCCCGGGTTCCTGTGGCACGTGTAAAGGGACACTTGGCCTACCGCCTCAGATGGAGAGGCGTCCCAATTGCCCTGCCAAGCCCACAGGAGAATCCCGAGTTGTCCCTCGCAACTAGGCAGGAGTCCTGACGTCGCTGAACAAACACGTGGGTGGAAGGGCCATCCCCGTCGTAACTCGAGAATATACCCCAGGTTCCCACCGCAACTCGAGAAAAACCATGAGACTTCCCCCTCGCCGCGAGATGAGGTCCGATTCCCCTGCACTGCGTGCAGAGCAATTCCGTGTTGCACATCACACATGAAAGGAGCCTTGATTTCCTTGATGGCACTCCAGAGAAACCCCAATAACACTGTTTCAAGCCTAGAGGGATCAAGAGGTCACTGTAGCAACGAGAAAGAGCTCCGTGGACCAAAAATCAACTCGAGATGAGAGGTTAGTCCCTGGCTTCGACTCCAGAGGAATACCACCTTACCACAAGCACCTCAAGAGGAGGCTTCTCTCAGCTCTAGATATGTGAGAGGGACCCTGAGTTTGCGGCCTCAAGTGGAATGGACACCGCGATGCCCTGACTCGAAATAAGGCCGGATATCCCTGCAGTGACTTGAATGCAGGCTCGTCTTGCATCTCCCAAGACGAAAGGATATCTGAAACCCCTGTGGAGACCACAGAGAAAGACCTCGTTCCACACCTCATCGTGACCGGAGGCCTCACATCCTTTGAAAACTCCAGAGGTACGCGGAGATCAGTGCCTCCAAAGGAGACGATGCCTGACTCCTCGTTAAACTTGAAAGGAGTCCCATGATTCCTGTGGCACGTGGAAAGGGACCCTTGGTCTCCCTTCTCAGCTGAAGATGCATCCCAATTGCCCTGCCAAGCCTCGAGGAGAATCCCGAGTTGTCCCTCGCAACTAGGCAAGAGTCCTGACGTCGCTGAACAAACACGTGGGTGGAAGGGCCATCCCCGTCGTAACTCGAGAATATACCCCAGGTTCTCACAGCAACTCGAGAAAAACCATGAGACTTCGCCCTCGCCGCAAAATGAGGCCCGATACCGTGCACTCCGTGCAGAGCAATTCCCTGTTGCACATCACACATGAAAGGAGCCTTGATTTCCTTGATGGCACTCCAGAGAAACCCCAAGAACACTGTTTCAAGGCTAGAGGGATCCTGAGGTCACTGTAGGAACACGAAAGAGCTCCGTGGACCAAAAATCAACTGGAGATGAGAGGTTAGTCCCTGGCTTCGACTCCAGAGGAATATCACCTTACCAGAAGCACCTCAAGAGGAGGCTTCTCTCAGCTCTAGGTATGTGAGAGGGACCCTGATTTGCGGCCTCAAGTGGAATGGACACCGCGCTGCCCTGACTCGAAATAAGGCCGGATATCCCTGCAGTGACTTGAATGCAGGCTTGTCTTGCATCTCCCAAGACGAAAGGATGTCTGACTCCCCTGTTGAGACCACAGAGAAAGACCTAGTTCCCCACCTCATCGCGACCGGAGGCCTCACATCCTTTGAAAACTCCAGAGGTACGCGGAGATCAGTGCCTCCAAAGGAGACGATGCCTGACTCCTCGTGAAACTTGATAGGAGTCCCAGGATTCCTGTGGCCCGTGGAAAGGGACCCTTGGTCTCCCGCCTCAGCTGGAGAGGCGTCCCAATTGCCCTGCCAAGCCTCGAGGAGAATCCCGAGTTGTCCCTCGCAACTAGGCAGGAGTCCTGACGTCGCTGAACAAACACGTGGGTGGAAGGGCCATCCCCGTCGTAACTCGAGAATATACCCCAGGTTCCCGCCGCAACTCGAGAAAAACCATGACACTTCCCCCTCACCGCAAAATGAGGCCCGATACCCTGCACTGAGTGCAGAGCAATTCCCTGTTGCACATCACACATGAAAGGAGACTTGATTTCCTTGAAGGCACTCCAGAGAAACCCCAAGAACACTGTTTCAAGGCTAGAGGCATCCTGAGGTCACTGTAGCAACAAGAAAGAGCTCCGTGGACCAAAAATCAACTCGAGATGAGAGGTTAGTCCCTGGCTTCGACTCCAGAGGAATACCTCCTTACCACAAGCACCTCAAGAGGAGGCTTCTCTCAGCTCTAGATATGTGAGAGGAACCCTGAGTTTGCGGCCTCAAGTGGAATGGACACCGCGATGCCCTGACTCAAAATAAGGCCGGATTTCCCTGCAGTGACTTGAATGCAGGCTCGTCTTGCATCTCCCAAGACGAAAGGATGTCTGAATCCCCTGTGGAGACCACAGAGAAAGACCTAGTTCCCCACCTCATCGCGACCGGAGGCTTCACATCCTTTGAAAACTCGAGAGGTATGCGGAGATCAGTGCCTCCAAAGGAAACGATGCCTGACTCCTCGTGAAACGTGATAGGAGTCCCAGGATTCCTGTGGCACGTGGAAAGGGACCCTTGGTCTCCCGCCTCAGCTGGAGAGGCATCCCAATTGCCCTGCCAAGCCTCGAGGAGAATCCCGAGTTGTCCCTCGCAACTAGGCAGGAGTCCTGACGTCGCTGAACAAACACGTGGGTGGAAGGGCCATCCCCGTCGTAACTCGAGAATATACCCCAGGTTCCCGCCGCAACTCCAGAAAAACCATGAGACATCCCCCTCGCCGCAAAATGAGGCCCGATACCCTGCACTAGGTGCAGAGCAATTCCCTGTTGCACATCACACATGAAAGGAGCCTTGATTTCCTTGATGGCACTCCAGAGAAACCCCAAGAACACTGTTTCAAGACTAGAGGGATCCGGAGGTCACTGTAGCAACACGAAAGAGCTCCGTGGACCAAGAATCAACTCGAGATGAGAGGTTAGTCCCTGGCTTCGACTCCAGAGGAATACCACTTTACCACAAGCACCTCAAGAGGAGGCTTCTCTCAGCTCTAGGTATGTGAGAGGGACCCTGAGTTTGTGTCCTCAAGTGGAATGGACACTGCAATGCCCTGACTCGATATAAGGCCGGATATCCCTGCAGTGACTTGAATGCAGGCTCGTCCTGCATCTCCCTTGATGAAAGGATGTCTGAATCCCCTGTGGAGACCACAGAGAAAGACCTAGTTCCCCACCTCATCGCGACCGGAGGCCTCACATCTTTTGAAAACTCCAGAGGTACGCGGAGATCAGTGCCTCCAAAGGAGACGATGCCTGACTCCTCGTGAAACTTGATAGGAGTCCCAGGATTCCTGTGGCACGTGGAAAGGGACCCTTGGTCTGCCGCATCAGCTGGAGAGGCGTCCCAATTGCCTTGCGAAGCCCCCAGGAGAATCCCGAGTTGTCCCTCGCAACTAGGCAGGAGTTCTGACGTCGCTGAACAAACACGTGGGTGGAAGGGCCATCCCCGTCGTAACTCGAGAATATACCCCAGGTTCCCGCCGCAACTCGAGAAAAACCATGAGACTTCCCCCTCGCCGCGACATGAGGCCCGATTCCCCTGCACTGCGGGCAGAGCAATTCCGTGTTGGACATCACACATGAAAGGAGCCTTGATTTCCTTGATGGCACTCCAGAGAAACCCCAAGAACACTGTTTCAAGGCAAGAGGGATCCTGAGGTCACTGTAGCAACACGAAAGAGCTCCGTGGACCAAAAATCAGCACGAGATGAGAGGTTAGTCCCTGGCTTCGACTCCAGAGGAATACCACCTTACCAGAAGCACGTCAAGAGGAGGCTTCTCTCAGCTCTAGGTATGTGAGAGGGACCCTGATTTGCGGCCTCACGTGGAATGGACACCGCGAAGCCCTGACTCGAAATAAGGCCGGATATCCCTGCAGTGACTTGAATGCAGGCTGGTCTTGCATCTCCCAAGACGAAAGGATGTCTGACTCCCCTGTGGAGACCACAGAAAAAGACCTAGTTCCCCACCTCATCGCGACCGGAGGCCTCACATCCTTTGAAAACTCCAGAGGTACGCGGAGGTCAGTGCCTCCAAAGGAGACGATGCCTGACTCCTCGTGAAACTTGATAGGAGACCCAAGATTCCTGTGGCACGTGGAAAGGGACCCTTGGTCTCCCGCCTCAGCTGGAGAGGCGTCCCAATTGCCCTGCCAAGGCTCGAGGAGAATCCCGAGTTGTCCCTCGCAACTAGCCAGGAGTCCTGCCGTCGCTGAACAAGCACGTGTGTGGAAGGGCCATCCCCGTCGTAACTCGAGAATATACCCCAGGTTCCCGCCGCAACTCGAGAAAAACCATGAGACTTCCCCCTCGCCGCGAGATGAGGCCCGATTCCCCTGCACTGCGGGCAGAGTAATTCCGTGTTGCACATCACACATGAAAGGAGCCTTGATTTCCTTGATGGCACTCCAGAGAAACCCCAAGAACACTGTTTCAAGGCTAGAGGGATCCTGAGGTCACTGTAGCAACTCGAAAGAGCTCCGTGGACCAAAAATCAACTCGAGATGAGAGGTTCGTCCATGGCTTCGACTCCAGAGAAATACCACCTTACCACAAGCACCTCAAGAGGAGGCATATCTCAGCTCTAGGTATGTGAGAGGGACCCTGAGTTTGCGGCCTCAAGTGGAATGGAGACCGCGATGCCCTGACTCGATATCAGGCCGGATATCCCTGCAGTGACTTGAATGCAGGCTCGTCTTGCATCTCCCAAGATGAAAGGATGTCTGAATACCCTGTGGAGACCACAGAGAAAACCTACTTCCCCACCTCATCGCGACCGGAGGCCTCACATCCTTTGAAAACTCCAGAGGTACACGGAGATCAGTGCCTATAAAGGAGACGATGCCTGACTCCTCGTGAAACTTGATAGGAGACCCAGGATTCCTGTGGCACGTGGAAAGGGACACTTGGTCTACCGCCTCAGATGGAGAGGCGTCCCAATTGCCCTGTCAAGCCCCCAGGAGAATCCCGAGTTGTCCCTCGCAACTAGGCAGGAGTCGTGACGTGGCTGAACAAACACGTGGGTGGAAGGACCATCCCCGACGTAATTCGAGAATATTTCCCACGTTCCCGCCGCAACTCGAGAAAAACCATGAGACTTCCCCCTCGCCGCGAGATGAGGCCCGATTCCACTGCACTGCGTGCAGAGCAATTCCGTCATGCACATCACACATCAAAGGAGCCTTGATTTCCTTGATGGCATTCCAGAGAAACCCCAAGAACACTGTTTCAAGGCTAGAGGGATCCTGAGGTCACTGTAGCAACACGAAAGAGCTCCGTGGACCAAAAATCAACTGGAGTTGAGAGGTTAGTCCCTGGCTTCGACTCCAGAGGAATACCACCTTACCACAAGCACCTCAAGAGGAGGCTTCTCTCAGCTCTAGATATGTGAGAGGAACCCTGAGTTTGCGGCCTCAAGTGGAATGGACACCGCGATGCCCTGACTCAAAATAAGGCCGGATATCCCTGCAGTGACTTGAATGCAGGCTCGTCTTGCATCTCCCAAGACGAAAGGATGTCTGAATCCCCTGTGGAGACCTCAGAGAAAGACCTAGTTACCCACCTCATCGCGACCGGAGGCCTCACATCCTTTGAAAACTCCAGAGGTACGCGGAGATCAGTGCCTCCAAAGGAGACGATGCCTGACTCCTCGTGAAACTTGATAGGAGTCCCAGGATTCCTGTGGCCCGTGGAAAGGGACACTTGGCCTACCGCCTCAGGTGGAGAGGCGTCCTAATTGCCCTGCCAAGCCCCCAGGAGAATTCCGAGTTGTCCCTCGCAACTAGGCAGGAGTCCTGACGTCGCTGAAAAAACACGTGGGTGGAAGGGCCATCCCCGTCGTAACTCGAGAATATACCCCAGGTTCCCGCCGCAACTCGAGAAAAACCATGAGACTTCCCCCTCACCGCGAGATGAGGCCCGATTCCCCTGCACTGCGTGCAGAGCAATTCAGTGTTGCACATCACACATGAAAGGAGCCTTGATTTCCTTGATGGCACTCCAGAGAAACCCCAAGAACACTTTTTCAAGGCTAGAGGGATCCTGAGGTCACTGTAGCAACAAGAAAGAGCTCCGTGGACCACAAATCAACTCGAGATGAGAGGTTAGTCCCTGGCTTCGACTCCAGAGGAATACCACCTTACCACAAGCACCTCAAGAGGAGGCTTCTCTCAGCTCTAGATATGTGAGAGGAACCCTGAGTTTGCGGCCTCAAGTGGAATGGACACCGCGATGCCCTGACTCAAAATAAGGCCGGATTTCCCTGCAGTGACTTGAATGCAGGCTCGTCTTGCATCTCCCAAGACGAAAGGATGTCTGAATCCCCTGTGGAGACCACAGAGAAAGACCTAGTTCCCCACCTCATCGCGACCGGAGGCTTCACATCCTTTGAAAACTCGAGAGGTATGCGGAGATCAGTGCCTCCAAAGGAGACGATGCCTGACTCCTCGTGAAACGTGATAGGAGTCCCAGGATTCCTGTGGCACGTGGAAAGGGACCCTTGGACTCCCGCCTCAGCTGGAGAGGCATCCCAATTGCCCTGCCAAGCCTCGAGGAGAATCCCGAGTTGTCCCTCGCAACTAGGCAGGAGTCCTGACGTCGCTGAACAAACACGTGGGTGGAAGGGCCATCCCCGTCGTAACTCGAGAATATACCCCAGGTTCCCGCCGCAACTCCAGAAAAACCATGAGACATCCCCCTCGCCGCAAAATGAGGCCCGATACCCTGCACTGAGTGCAGAGCAATTCCCTGTTGCACATCACACATGAAAGGAGCCTTGATTTCCTTGATGGCACTCCAGAGAAACCCCAAGAACACTGTTTCAAGACTAGAGGGATCCGGAGGTCACTGTAGCAACACGAAAGAGCTCCGTGGACCAAGAATCAACTCGAGATGAGAGGTTAGTCCCTGGCTTCGACTCCAGAGGAATACCACCTTACCACAAGCACCTCAAGAGGAGGCTTCTCTCAGCTCTAGGTATGTGAGAGGGACCCTGAGTTTGCGTCCTCAAGTTGAATGGACACTGCGATGCCCTGACTCGATATAAGGCCGGATATCCCTGCAGTGACTTGAATGCAGGCTCGTCTTGCATCTCCCATGATGAAAGGATGTCTGAATCCCCTGTGGAGACCACAGAGAAAGACCTAGTTCCCCACCTCATCACGACCGGAGGCCTCACATCTTTTGAAAACTCCAGAGGTACACGGAGATCAGTGCCTCCAAAGGAGACGATGCCTGACTCCTCGTGAAACTTGATAGGAGTCCTAGGATTCCTGTGGCACGTGGAAAGGGACACTTGGTCTCCCGCCTCAGCTGGAGAGGCGACCCAATTGCCCTGCGAATCCTCGAGGAGAATCCCGAGTTGTCCCTCGCAATTAGGCAGGAGTCCCGCCGTCGCTGAACAAACACGTGTGTGGAAGGGCCATCCCCGTCGTAACTCGAGAATATACCCCAGGTTCCCGCCGCAACTCGAGAAAAACCATGAGACTTCCCCCTCGCCGCGAGATGAGGCCCGATTCCGCTGCACTGCGTGCAGAGCACTTCCGTGTTGCACATCACACATGAAAGGAGCCTTGATTTCCTTGATGGCACTCCAGAGAAACCCCAAGAACACTCTTTCAAGGCTAGAGGGATCCTGAGGTCACTGTAGCAACACAAAAGAGCTCCGTGGACCAAAAATCAACTCGAGATGAGAGGTTAGTTCCTGGCTTCGACTCCAGAGGAATACCACCTTACCACAAGTACCTCAAGAGGAGGCTTCTCTCAGCTCTAGCTATGTGAGAGGGACCCTGAGTTTGCGGCCTCAAGTGGAATGGACACCGCGATGCCCTGACTCGAAATAAGGCCGGATTTCCCTGCAGTGACTTGAATGCAGGCTCGTTTTGCATCTCCCAAGACGAAAGGATGTCTGAATCCCCTGTGGAGACCACAGAGAAAGACATAGTTCCCCACTTCATCGCGACTGGAGGGCTCACATGCTTTGAAAACTCCAGAGGTACACGGAGATCAGTGCCTCCAAAGGAGACGATGCCTGACTCCTCGTGAAACTTGATAGGAGTCCCAGGGTTACTGTGGCACGTGTAAAGGGACACTTGGCCTACCGCCTCAGGTGGAGAGGCGTCCCAATTGCCCTGCCAAGCCCCCAGGAGAATCCCGAGTTGTCCCTCGCAACTAGGCAGGAGTCCTGACGTCGCTGAACAAACACGTGGGTGGAAGGGCCATCCCCGTCGTAACTCGAGAATATACCCCAGGTTCCCGCCGCAACTCGAGAAAAACCATGAGACTTCCCCCTCACCGCGAGATGAGGCCCGATTCCCCTGCACTGCGTGCAGAGCAATTCCGTGTTGCACATCACACATGAAAGGAGCCTTGATTTCCTTGATGGCACTCCAGAGAAACCCCAAGAACACTGTTTCAAGGCTAGAGGGATCCTGAGGTCACTGTAGCAACAAGAAAGAGCTCCGTGGACCAAAAATCAACTCGAGATGAGAGGTTAGTCCCTGGCTTCGACTCCAGAGGAATACCACCTTACCACAAGCACCTCAAGAGGAGGCTTCTCTCAGCTCTATGTATGTGAGAGGAACCCTGAGTTTGCGGCCTCAAGTGGAATGGACACCGCGTTGCCCTGACTCAAAATAAGGCCGGATAACCCTGCAGTGACTTGAATGCAGGCTCGTCTTGCATCTCCCAAGACGAAAGGATGGCTGAATCCCCTGTGGAGACCACAGAGAAAGACCTAGTTCCTCACCTCATCACGACCGGAGGCTTCACATCCTTTGAAAACTCGAGAGGTACGCGGAGATCAGTGCCTCCAAAGGAGAAGATGCCTGACTCCTCGTGAAACTTGATAGGAGTCCCAGGATTCCTGTGGCACGTGGAAAGGGACCCTTGGTCTCCCGCCTCAGCTGGAGAGGCATCCCAATTGCCCTGCCAAGCCTCGAGGAGAATCCCGAGTTGTCCCTCGCAACTAGGCAGGAGTCCCGCCGTCGCTGAACAAACACGTGGGTGGAAGGGCCATCCCCGTCGTAACTCGAGAATATACCCCAGGTTCCCGCCGCAACACGAGAAAAACCATGAGATTTCCCCCTCGCCGCGAGATGAGGCCCGATTCCCCTGCACTGCGTGCAGAGCAATTCCGTGTTGCACATCACACATGAAAGGAGCCTTGATTTCCTTGATGGCACTCCAGAGAAACCCCAAGAACACTGTTTCAAGGCTAGAGGGTTCCGGAGGTCACTGTAGCAACACAAAAGAGCTCCGTGGACCAAAAATCAACTCGAGATGAGAGGTTAGTCCCTGGCTTCGACTCCAGAGGAATACCACCTTACCACAAGCACCTCAAGAGGAGGCTTCTCTCAGCTCTAGGTATGTGAGAGGGACCCTGAGTTTGCGGCTTCAAGTGGAATGGACACCGCGATGCCCTGACTCGAAATAAGGCCGGATATCCCTGCAGTGACTTGAATGCAGGCTCGTCTTGCATCTCCCAAGACGAAAGGAAGTCTGAATCCCCTGTGGAGACCACAGAGAAAGACCTAGTTCCCCACCTCATCGCGACCGGAGTCCTCACATCCTTTGAAAACTCCAGAGGTACGTGGAGATCAGTGCCTCCAAAGGAGACGATGCCTGACTCCTCGTGAAACTTGATAGGAGTCCCAGGGTTCCTGTGGCACGTGGAAAGGGACCCTTGGTCTACCGCCTCAGGTGGAGAGGCGTCCCAATTGCCCTGCCAAGCCTCGAGGAGAATCCCCAGTTGTCCCTCGCAACTAGGCAGGAGTCCTGACGTCGCTGAACAAACACGTGGGTGGAAGGGCCATCCCCGTCGTAACTCGAGAATATACCACAGGTTCCCGCCGCAACTCGAGAAAAACCATGAGACTTCCCCCTCGCCGCGAGATGAGGACCGTTTCCCCTGCACTGCGTGCAGAGCAATTCCATGTTGCACATCACACATGAAAGGAGCCTTGATTTCCTTGATGGCACTCCAGAGAAACCCCAAGAACACTGTTTCAAGGCTAGAGGAATCCTGAGGTTACTGTAGCAACAAGAAAGAGCTCTGTGGACCAAAAATCAACTCGAGATGAGAGGTTAGTCCCTGGCTTCGACTCCAGAGGAATACCACCTTACCACAAGCACCTCAAGAGGAGGCTTCTCTCAGCTCTAGATATGTGAGAGGAACCCTGAGTTTGCGGCCTCAAGTGGAATGGACACCGCGATGCCCTGACTCGAAATAAGGCCGGATATCCCGGCAGTGACTTGAATGCAGGCTCGTCTTGCATCTCCCAAGACGAAAGGATGTCTGAATCCCCTGTGGAGACCTCAGAGAAAGACCTAGTTCCCCACCACATCGCGACTGGAGGCCTCACATCCTTTGAAAACTCCAGAGGTACGCGGAGGTCAGTGCCTCCAAAGGAGACGATGCCTGACTCCTCGTGAAACTTGATAGGAGACCCAAGATTCCTGTGGCACGTGGAAAGGGACACTTGGTCTCCCGCCTCAGCTGGAGAGGCGTCCCAATTGCCCTGCCAAGCCTCGAGGAGAATCCCGAGTTGTCCCTCGCAACTAGGCAGGAGTCCTGCCGTCGCTGAACAAGCACGTGGGTGGAAGGGCCATCCCCGTCGTAACTCGAGAATATACCCCAGGTTCCCGCCGCAACTCGAGAAAAACCATGAGACTTCCCTCTCGCCGCGAGATGAGGCCCGATTCCCCTGCACTGCGGGCAGAGTAATTCCGTGTTGCACATCACTAATGAAAGGAGCCTTGATTTCCTTGATGGCACTCCAGAGAAACCCCAAGAACACTGTTTCAAGGCTAGAGGGATCCTGAGGTCACTGTAGCAACTCGAAAGAGCTCCGTGGACCAAAAATCAACTCGAGATGAGAGGTTCGTCCATGGCTTCGACTCCAGAGAAATACCACCTTACCACAAGCACCTCAAGAGCAGGCATATCTCAGCTCTAGGTATGTGAGAGGGACCCTGAGTTTGCGGCCTCAAGTGGAATGGAGACCGCGATGCCCTGACTCGATATCAGGCCGGATATCCCTGCAGTGACTTGAATGCAGGCTCGTCTTGCATCTCCCAAGATGAAAGGATGTCTGAATACCCTGTGGAGACCACAGAGAAAACCTACTTCCCCACCTCATCGCGACCGGAGGCCTCACATCCTTTGAAAACTCCAGAGGTACACGGAGATCAGTGCCTATAAAGGAGACGATGCCTGACTCCTCGTGAAACTTGATAGGAGACCCAGGATTCCTGTGGCACGTGGAAAGGGACACTTGGTCTACCGCCTCAGATGGAGAGGCGTCCCAATTGCCCTGCCAAGCCCCCAGGAGAATCCCGAGTTGTCCCTCGCAACTAGGCAGGAGTCGTGACGTCGCTGAACAAACACGTGGGTGGAAGGACCATCCCCGACGTAATTCGAGAATATTTCCCACGTTCCCGCCGCAACTCGAGAAAAACCATGAGACTTCCCCCTCGCCGCGAGATGAGGCCCGATTCCACTGCACTGCGTGCAGAGCAATTCCGTCATGCACATCAAACATCAAAGGAGCCTTGATTTCCTTGATGGCATTCCAGAGAAACCCCAAGAACACTGTTTCAAGGCTAGAGGGATCCTGAGGTCACTGTAGCAACACGAAAGAGCTCCGTGGACCAAAAATCAACTGGAGTTGAGAGGTTAGTCCCTGGCTTCGACTCCAGAGGAATACCACCTTACCACAAGCACCTCAAGATGAGGCTTCTCTCAGCTCTAGATATGTGAGAGGAACCCTGAGTTTGCGGCCTCAAGTGGAATGGACACCGCGATGCCCTGACTCGAAATAAGGCCGGATATCCCGGCAGTGACTTGAATGCAGGCTCGTCTTGCATCTCCCAAGACGAAAGGAAGTCTGAATCCCCTGTGGAGACCACAGAGAAAGACCTAGTTTCCCACCTCATCGTGACCGGAGGCCTCACATCCTTTGAAAACTCCAGAGGTACGTGGAGATCAGTCCCTCCAAAGGAGACGATGCCTGACTCCTCGTGAAACTTGATAGGAGTCCCAGGGTTCCTGTGGCACGTGGAAAGGGACCCTTGTTCTACTGCCTCAGGTGGAGAGGCGTCCCAATTGCCCTGCCAAGCCCCCAGGAGAATCCCGAGTTGTCCCTCGCAACTAGGCAGGAGTCCTGACGTCGCTGAACAAACACGTGGGTGGAAGGGCCATCCCCGTCGTAACTCGAGAATATACCCCAGGTTCCCGCCGCAACTCGAGAAAAACCATGAGACTTCCCCCTCGCCCCGAGATGAGGACCGATTCCCCTGCACTGCGTGCAGAGCAATTCCGTGTTGCACATCACACATGAAAGGAGCCTTGATTTCCTTGACGGCACTCCAGAGAAACCCCAAGAACACTGTTTCAAGGCTAGAGGCATCCTGAGGTCACTGTAGCAACAAGAAAGAGCTCCGTGGACCAAAAATCAACTCGAGATGAGAGGTTAGTCCCTGGCTTCGACTCCAGAGGAATACCACCTTACCACAAGCACCTCAAGAGGAGGCTTCTCTCAGCTCTAGATATGTGAGAGGAACCCTGAGTTTGCGGCCTCAAGTGGAATGGACACCGCGATGCCCTGACTCAAAATAAGGCCGGATATCCCTGCAGTGACTTGAATGCAGGCTCGTCTTGCATCTCCCAAGACGAAAGGATGTCTGAATCCCCTGTGGAGACCTCAGAGAAAGACCTAGTTACCCACCTCATCGCGACCGGAGGCCTCACATCCTTTGAAAACTCCAGAGGTACGCGGAGATCAGTGCCTCCAAAGGAGACGATGCCTGACTCCTCGTGAAACTTGATAGGAGTCCCAGGATTCCTGTGGCACGTGGAAAGGGACCCTTGGTCTCCCGCCTCAGCTGGAGAGGCGTCCCAATTGCCCTGCCAATCCTCGAGGAGAATCCCGAGTTGTCCCTCGCAACTAGGCAGGAGTCCTGACGTCGCTGAACAAACACGTGGGTGGAAGGGCCATCCCCGTCGTAACTCGAGAATATACCCCAGGTTCCCGCCGCAACTCGAGAAAAACCATGACACTTCCCCCTCGCCGCAAAATGAGGCCCGATACCCTGCACTGAGTGCAGAGCAATTCCCTGTTGCACATCACACATGAAAGGAGACTTGATTTCCTTGAAGGCACTCCAGAGAAACCCCAAGAACACTGTTTCAAGGCTAGAGGGATCCTGAGGTCACTGTAGCAACACAAAAGAGCTCCGTGGACCAAAAATCAACTCGAGATGAGAGGTTAGTCCCTGGTTTCGACTCCAGAGGAATACCACCTTACCACAAGCACCTCAAGAGGAGGCTTCTCTCAGCTCTAGGTATGTGAGAGGGACCCTGAGTTTGCGGCCTCAAGTGGAATGGACACCGCGATGCAGTGGCTCGAAATAAGGCCAGATATCCCTGCAGTGACTTGAATGCAGGCTCGTCTTGCATCTCCCAAGACGAAAGGAAGTCTGAATCCCCTGTGGAGACCACAGAGAAAGACCTAGTTCCCCACCTCATCGCGACCGGAGGCCTCACATCCTTTGAAAACTCCAGAGGTACGTGGAGATCAGTGCCTCCAAAGGAGACGATGCCTGACTCCTCGTGAAACTTGATAGGAGTCCCAGGGTTCCTGTGGCACGTGTAAAGGGACACTTGGCCTACCGCCTCAGGTGGAGAGGCGTCCTAATTGCCCTGCCAAGCCCCCAGGAGAATTCCGAGTTGTCCCTCGCAACTAGGCAGGAGTCCTGACGTCGCTGAAAAAACACGTGGGTGGAAGGGCCATCCCCGTCGTAACTCGAGAATATAACCCAGGTTCCCGCCGCAACTCGAGAAAAACCATGAGACTTCCCCCTCACCGCGAGATGAGGCCCGATTCCCCTGCACTGCGTGCAGAGCAATTCCGTGTTGCACATCACACATGAAAGGAGCCTTGATTTCCTTGATGGCACTCCAGAGAAACCCCAAGAACACTGTTTCAAGGCTAGAGGGATCCTGAGGTCACTGTAGCAACAAGAAAGAGCTCCGTGGACCAAAAATCAACTCGAGATGAGAGGTTAGTCCCTGGCTTCGACTCCAGAGGAATACCACCTTACCACAAGCACCTCAAGAGGAGGCTTCTCTCAGCTCTAGATATGTGAGAGGAACCCTGAGTTTGCGGCCTCAAGTGGAATGGACACCGCGATGCCCTGACTCAAAATAAGGCCGGATTTCCCTGCAGTGACTTGAATGCAGGCTCGTCTTGCATCTCCCAAGACGAAAGGATGCCTGAATCCCCTGTGGAGACCACAGAGAAAGACCTAGTTCCCCACCTCATCGCGACCGGAGGCTTCACATCCTTTGAAAACTCGAGAGGTATGCGGAGATCAGTGCCTCCAAAGGAGACGATGCCTGACTCCTCGTGAAACGTGATAGGAGTCCCAGGATTCCTGTGGCACGTGGAAAGGGACCCTTGGTCTCCCGCCTCAGCTGGAGAGGCATCCCAATTGCCCTGCCAAGCCTCGAGGAGAATCCCGAGTTGTCCCTCGCAACTAGGCAGGAGTCCTGACGTCGCTGAACAAACACGTGGGTGGAAGGGCCATCCCCGTCGTAACTCGAGAATATACCCCAGGTTCCCGCCGCAACGCCAGAAAAACCATGAGACATCCCCCTCGCCGCAAAATGAGGCCCGATACCCTGCACTGAGTGCAGAGCAATTCCCTGTTGCACATCACACATGAAAGGAGCCTTGATTTCCTTGATGGCACTCCAGAGAAACCCCAAGAACACTGTTTCAAGACTAGAGGGATCCGGAGGTCACTGTAGCAACACGAAAGAGCTCCGTGGACCAAGAATCAACTCGAGATGAGAGGTTAGTCCCTGGCTTCGACTCCAGAGGAATACCACCTTACCACAAGCACCTCAAGAGGAGGCTTCTCTCAGCTCTAGGTATGTGAGAGGGACCCTGAGTTTGCGTCCTCAAGTGGAATGGACACTGCGATGCCCTGACTCGATATAAGGCCGGATATCCCTGCAGTGACTTGAATGCAGGCTCGTCTTGCATCTCCCATGATGAAAGGATGTCTGAATCCCCTGTGGAGACCACAGAGAAAGACCTAGTTCCCCACCTCATCGCGACCGGAGGCCTCACATCTTTTGAAAACTCCAGAGGTACACGGAGATCAGTGCCTCCAAAGGAGACGATGCCTGACTCCTCGTGAAACTTGATAGGAGTCCTAGGATTCCTGTGGCACGTGGAAAGGGACACTTGGTCTCCCGCCTCAGCTGGAGAGGCGACCCAATTGCCCTGCGAATCCTCGAGGAGAATCCCGAGTTGTCCCTCGCAATTAGGCAGGAGTCCCACCGTCGCTGAACAAACACGTGTGTGGAAGGGCCATCCCCGTCGTAACTCGAGAATATATCGCAGGTTCCCACCGCAACTCGAGGAAAACCATGAGACTTCCCCCTCGCCGCGAGATGAGGCCCGATTCCCCTGCACTGCGTGCAGAGCACTTCCGTGTTGCACATCACACATGAAAGGAGCCTTGATTTCCTTGATGGCACTCCAGAGAAACCCCAAGAACACTCTTTCAAGGCTAGAGGGATCCTGAGGTCACTGTAGCAACACAAAAGAGCTCCGTGGACCAAAAATCAACTCGAGATGAGAGGTTAGTCCCTGGCTTCGACTCCAGAGGAATACCACCTTACCACAAGTACCTCAAGAGGAGGCTTCTCTCAGCTCTAGCTATGTGAGAGGGACCCTGAGTTTGCGGCCTCAAGTGGAATGGACACCGCGATGCCCTGACTCGAAATAAGGCCGGATTTCCCTGCAGTGACTTGAATGCAGGCTCGTTTTGCATCTCCCAAGACGAAAGGATGTCTGAATCCCCTGTGGAGACCACAGAGAAAGACATAGTTCCCCACTTCATCGCGACTGGAGGGCTCACATGCTTTGAAAACTCCAGAGGTACACGGAGATCAGTGCCTCCAAAGGAGACGATGCCTGACTCCTCGTGAAACTTGATAGGAGTCCCAGGGTTCCTGTGGCACGTGTAAAGGGACACTTGGCCTACCGCCTCAGGTGGAGAGGCGTCCCAATTGCCCTGCCAAGCCCCCAGGAGAATCCCGAGTTGTCCCTCGCAACTAGGCAGGAGTCCTGACGTCGCTGAACAAACACGTGGGTGGAAGGGCCATCCCCGTCGTAACTCGAGAATATACCCCAGGGTCCCGCTGCAACTCGAGAAAAACCATGAGACTTCCCCCTCACCGCGAGATGAGGCCCGATTCCCCTGCACTGCGTGCAGAGCAATTCCGTGTTGCACATCACACATGAAAGGAGCCTTGATTTCCTTGACGGCACTCCAGAGAAACCCCAAGAACACTGTTTCAAGGCTAGAGGCATCCTGAGGTCACTGTAGCAACAAGAAAGAGCTCCGTGGACCAAAAATCAACTCGAGATGAGAGGTTAGTCCCTGGCTTCGACTCCAGAGGAATACCACCTTACCACAAGCACCTCAAGAGGAGGCTTCTCTCAGCTCTAGATATGTGAGAGGAACCCTGAGTTTGCGGCCTCAAGTGGAATGGACACCGCGATGCCCTGACTCGAAATCAGGCCGGATATCCCTGCAGTGACTTGAATGCAGGCTCGTCTTGCATCTCCCAAGACGAAAGGATGTCTGAATCCCCTGTGGAGACCACAGAGAAAGACCTAGTTCCCCACCTCATCGCGACCGGCGGCCTCACATCCTTTGAAAACTCCAGAGGTACGCGGAGATCAGTGCCTCCAAAGGAGACGATGCCTGACACCTCGTGAAACTTGATAGGAGTCCTAGGATTCCTGTGGCACGTGGAAAGGGATACTTGGTCTCCCGCCTCAGCTGGAGAGGCGTCCCAATTGCCCTGCCAAGCCCCCAGGAGAATCCCGAGTTGTCCCTCGCAACCAGGTAGGAGTCCTGACGTCGCTGAACAAACACGTGGGTGGAAGGGCCATCCCCGTCGTAACTCGAGAATATACCCCAGGTTCCCGCCGCAACTGCAGAAAAACCATGAGACTTCCCCCTCGCCGCAAAATGAGGCCCGATACCCTGCACTGAGTGCAGAGCAATTCCCTGTTGCACATCACACATGAAAGGAGCCTTGATTTCCTTGATGGCACTCCAGAGAAACCCCAAGAACACTGTTTCAAGGCTAGAGGGATCCGGAGGTCACTGTACCAACACGAAAGAGCTCCGTGGACCAAGAATCAACTCGAGATGAGAGGTTAGTCCCTGGCTTCGACTCCAGAGGAATACCACCTTACCACAAGCACCTCAAGAGGAGGCTTCTCTCAGCTCTAGGTATGTGAGAGGGACCCTGAGTTTGCGGCCTCAAGTGGAATGGACACTGCGATGCCCTGACTCGATATAAGGCCGGATATCCCTGCAGTGACTTGAATGCAGGCTCGTCTTGCATCTCCCATGATGAAAGGATGTCTGAATCCCCTGTGGAGACCACAGAGAAAGACCTAGTTCCCCACCTCATCGCGACCGGAGGCCTCACATCTTTTGAAAACTCCAGAGGTACACGGAGATCAGTGCCTCCAAAGGAGACGATGCCTGACTCCTCGTGAAACTTGATAGGAGTCCTAGGATTCCTGTGGCACGTGGAAAGGGACACTTGGTCTTCCGCCTCAGCTGGAGAGGCGACCCAATTGCCCTACGAATCCTCGAGGAGAATCCCGAGTTGTCCCTCGCAACTAGGCAGGAGTCCCGCCGTCGCTGAACAAACACGTGTGTGGAAGGGCCATCCCCGTCGTAACTCGAGAATATACCCCAGGTTCCCGCCGCAACTCGAGAAAAACCATGAGACTTCCCCCTCGCCGCGAGATGAGGCCCGATTCCCCTGCACTGCGTGCAGAGCAATTCCGTGTTGCACATCACACATGAAAGGAGCCTTGATTTCCTTGATGGCACTCCAGAGAAACCCCAAGAACACTGTTTCAAGGCTAGAGGGATCCTGACGTCACTGTAGCAACACAAAAGAGCTCCATGGACCAAAAATGAACTCGAGATGAGAGGTTAGTCCCTGGCTTCGACTCCAGAGGAATACCACCTTACCACAAGCACCTCAAGAGGAGGCTTCTCTCAGCTCTAGGTATGTGAGAGCGACCCTGAGTTTGCGGCCTCAAGTGGAATGGACACCGCGATGCCCTGACTCGAAATAAGGCCGGATATCCCTGCAGTGACTTGAATGCAGGCTCGTCTTGCATCTCCCAAGACGAAAGAAAGTCTGAATCCCCTGTGGAGACCACAGAGAAAGACCTAGTTCCCCACCTCATCGCGACCGGAGGCCTCACATCCTTTGAAAACTCTAGAGGTACGTGGAGATCAGTGCCTCCAAAGGAGACGATGCCTGACTCCTCGTGAAACTTGATAGGAGTCCCAGGGTTACTGTGGCACGTGTAAAGGGACACTTGGCCTACCGCCTCAGGTGGAGAGGCGTCCCAATTGCCCTGCCAAGCCCCCAGGAGAATCCCGAGTTGTCCCTCGCAACTAGGCAGGAGTCCTGACGTCGCTGAACAAACACGTGGGTGGAAGGGCCATCCCCGTCGTAACTCGAGAATATACCCCAGGTTCCCGCCGCAACTCGAGAAAAACCATGAGACTTCCCCCTCACCGCGAGATGAGGCCCGATTCCCCTGCACTGTGTGCAGAGCAATTCCGTGTTGCACATCACACATGAAAGGAGCCTTGATTTCCTTGATGGCACTCCAGAGAAACCCCAAGAACACTGTTTCAAGGCTAGAGGGATCCTGAGGTCACTGTAGCAACAAGAAAGAGCTCCGTGGACCAAAAATCAACTCGAGATGAGAGGTTAGTCCCTGGCTTCGACTCCAGAGGAATACCACCTTACCACAAGCACCTCAAGAGGAGGCTTCTCTCAGCTCTAGATATGTGAGAGGAACCCTGAGTTTGCGGCCTCAAGTGGAATGGACACCGCGTTGCCCTGACTCAAAATAAGGCCGGATATCCCTGCAGTGACTTGAATGCAGGCTCGTCTTGCATCTCCCAAGACGAAAGGATGGCTGAATCCCCTGTGGAGACCACAGAGAAAGACCTAGTTCCTCACCTCATCACGACCGGAGGCTTCACATCCTTTGAAAACTCGAGAGGTACGCGGAGATCAGTGCCTCCAAAGGAGACGATGCCTGACTCCTCGTGAAACTTGATAGGAGTCCCAGGATTCCTGTGGCACGTGGAAAGGGACCCTTGGTCTCCCGCCTCAGCTGGAGAGGCATCCCAATTGCCCTGCCAAGCCTCGAGAGGAATCCCGAGTTGTCCCTCGCAACTAGGCAGGAGTCCCGCCGTCGCTGAACAAACACGTGGGTGGAAGGGCCATGCCCGTCGTAACTCGAGAATATACCCCAGGTTCCCGCCGCAACACGAGAAAAACCATGAGATTTCCCCCTCGCCGCGAGATGAGGCCCGATTCCCCTGCACTGCGTGCAGAGCAATTCCGTGTTGCACATCACACATGAAAGGAGCCTTGATTTCCTTGATGGCACTCCAGAGAAACCCCAAGAACACTGTTTCAAGGCTAGAGGGTTCCGGAGGTCACTGTAGCAACACAAAAGAGCTCCGTGGACCAAAAATCAACTCGAGATGAGAGGTTAGTCCCTGGCTTCGACTCCAGAGGAATACCACCTTACCACAAGCACCTCAAGAGGAGGCTTCTCTCAGCTCTAGGTATGTGAGAGGAACCCTGAGTTTGCGGCCTCAAGTGGAATGGACACCGCGATGCCCTGACTCGAAATAAGGCCGGATATCCCTGCAGTGACTTGAATGCAGGCTCGTCTTGCATCTCCCAAGACGAAAGGATGTCTGAATCCCCTGTGGAGACCTCAGAGAAAGACCTAGTTCCCCACCACATCGCGACTGGAGGCCTCACATCCTTTGAAAACTCCAGAGGTCCGGGGAGATCAGTGCCTCCAAAGGAGACGATGCCTGACTCCTCGTGAAACTTGATAGGAGTCCCAGGATTCCTGTGGCACGTGGAAAGGGACCCTTGGTCTCCCGCCTCAGCTGGAGAGGCGTCCCAATTGCCCTGCCAAGCCTCGAGGAGAATCCCGAGTTGTCCCTCGCAACTAGGCAGGAGTCCTGACGTCGCTGAACAAACACGTGTGTGGAAGGGCCATCCCCGTCATAACTCGAGAATATACCCCAGGTTCCCGCCGCAACTCGAGAAAAACCAACAGAATTCCCCCTCGCTGCAAGATGAGGCCCGATTCCCCTGCACTGCGTGCAGAGCAATTCCGTGTTGCACATCACACATGAAAGGAGCCTTGATTTCCTTGATGGCACTCCAGAGAAACCCCAAGAACACTGTTTCAAGGCTAGAGGGATTCTGAGGTCACTGTAGCAACACGAAAGAGCTCCGTGGACTAAAAATCAACTCGAGATGAGAGGTTAGTCCCTGGCTTCGACTCCAGAGGAATACCACCCAACCAGAAGCACCTCAAGAGGAGGCTTCTGGCAGCTTTAGGTATGTGAGAGGTATCCTGAGATTGCAGCCTCAAGTGGAATGGACACCGCAATGCCCTGACTCGAAATAAGGCCGGATAACCCTGCATTGACATAAATGCAGGCTCGTCTTGCATCTCCCAAGACGAAAGTATGTCTGAATCACCTGTGGAAACCACAGAGAAAGACCTAGTTCCCCACCTCATCGCGACCGGAGGCCTCACATCCTTTGAAAACTCCAGAGGTACGCGGAGATTAGTGCCTCCAAAGGAAACGATGCCTGACTCCTCATGAAACTTGATAGGAGTCCCAGGATTCCTGTGGCACATGGAAAGGGACACTTGGTCTCCCACCTCAGCTGGAGAGGCGTCCCAATTGCCCTGTCAAGCCTCGAGGAGAATCCCGAGTTGTCCCTCGCAACTAGGCAGGAGTCCTGACGTCGCTGAACAAACACGTGTGTGGAAGGGCCATCCCGGTCGAAACTCGAGAATATACCCCAGGTTCCCGCCGCAACTCGACAAAAACCATGAGACTTCCCCCTCGCCGTGAGATGAGGCCCGATTCCCCTGCACTGCGTGCAGAGCAATTCCGTGTTGCACATCACACATGAAAGGAGCCTTGATTTCCTTGATGGCACTCCAGAGAAACCCCAAGAACACTGTTTCAAGGCTAGAGGGATCATGAGGTCACTGTAGCAACACAAAAGAGCTCCGTGGACCAAAAATCAACTCGAGATGAGAGGTCAGTCCCTGGCGTCGACTCCAGAGGAATACCACCTTACCACAAGCACCTCAAGAGGAGGCTTCTCTCAGCTCTAGGTATGTGAGAGGGACCCTGAGTTTGCGGCCTCAAGTGGAATGGACACCGCGATGCCCTGACTCGAAATAAGGCCGGATATCCCTGCAGTGACTTGAATGGAGGCTCGTCTTGCATCTCCCAAGATTAAAGGATGTCTGAATCTCCTGTGGAGACCACAGAGAAAGACCTAGTTCCCCACCTCATCGCGACCGGAGGCCTCACATCCTTTGATAACTCCAGAGGTACGCAGAGATCAGTGCCTCCAAAGGAGACGATGCCTGACTCCTCGTGGAACTTGATAGGAGTCCAAGGATTCCTGTGGCACGTGGAAAGGGACCCTTGGTCTCCCGCCTCAGCTGGAGAGGCGTCCCAATTGCCCTGCCAAGCCTCGAGGAGAATCCCGAGTTGTCCCTCGCAACTAGGCAGGAGTCCTGACGTCGCTGCACAAACACGTGGGTGGAAGGGCCATCCCCGTCGTAACTCGAGAATATACCCCAGGTTCCCGCCGCAACTCGAGAAAAACCATGAGACTTCCCCCTCGCTGCGAGATGAGGCCCGATTCCCCTACACTGAGGGCAGAGAAATTCCGTGTTGCACATCACATATGAAAGGAGCCTTGATTTCCTTCATCGCACTCCAGAGAAACCCTAAGAACACAGTTTCAAGGTTAGAGGGATCCTGAGGTCACTGTAGCAACACGAAAGAGCTTCGTGGACCAAAAATCACCTTGAGATGAGAGGTTAGGCCCTGGCTTCGACTCCAGAGGAATACCACCTTACCACAAGCACCTCAAGAGAAGGCTTCTCTCAGCTCTAGGTATGTGAGAGGGACCCTGAGTTTGCAGCCTCAAGTCGAATGGACACCACGATGCCCTGACTCGAAATAAGGCCGGATATCCCTGCAGTGACTTAAATGCAGGCTCGTCTTGCATCTCCCAAGACGAAAGGATGTCTGAATCCCCTGTGGAGACCACAGAGAAAGACCTAGTTCCCCACCTCATCGCGACCGGAGACCTCACATCCATGGAAAACTCCAGAGGTACGCGGAGATCAGTGCCTCCAAAAAAGCCAATGCCTGACTCCTCGTGAAACTTGATAGGAGTCCCAGGTTTCCTGTGGCACGTGGAATGGGACCCTTGGTATCCCGCCTCAGCTGGAGAGGCGTCCCAATTGCCCTGCCAAGCCTCGAGGAGAATCCCGAGTTGTCCCTCGCAACTAGGCAGGAGTCCTGACGTCGCTGAACAAACACGTGGGTGGAAGGGCCATCCCCATCGTAACTCGATAATATAGCCCAGGTTCCCGCCGCAACTCGAGAAAAACCATGAGACTTCCCCCTTGCCGTGAGATGAGGCCCGATTCCCCTGCACTGCGTGCAGAGCAATTCCGTCTTGCACATCACACATGAAAGGAGCCTTGATTTCCTTGATGGCACTCCAGAGAAACCCCAAGAACACTGTTTCAAGGCTAGAGGGATCCTGAGGTCACTGTAGCAACACAAAAGAGCTCCGTGGACCAAAAATCAACTCGAGATGAGAGGTCAGTCCCTGGCTTCGACTCCAGAGGAATACCACCTTACCACAAGCACCTCAAGAGGAGGCTTCTCTCAGCTCTAGCTATGTGAGAGGGACCCTGAGTTTGCGGCCTCAAGTGGAATGGACACCGCGATGCCCTGACTCGAAATAAGGCCGGATATCCCTGCAGTGACTTGAATGGAGGCTCGTCTTGCATCTCCCAAGATTAAAGGATGTCTGAATCCCCTGTGGAGACCACAGAGAAAGACCTAGTTCCCCACCTCATCGCCACCGGAGGCCTCACATCCTTTGATAACTCCAGAGGTACGCAGAGATCAGTGCCTCCAAAGGAGACGATGTCTGACTCCTCGTGGAACTTGATAGGAGTCACAGGATTCCTGTGGCACGTGGAAAGGGACCCTTGGTCTCCCGCCTCAGCTGGAGAGGCGTCCCAATTGCCCTGCAAAGCCTCGAGGAGAATCCCGAGTTGTCCCTCGCAACTAGGCAGGAGTCCTGACGTCGCTGAACAAACACGTGTGTGGAAGGGCCATCCCCGGCGTAACTCGAGAATATACCCCAGCTTCCCGCCGCAACTCGAGAAAAACCATGAGACTTCCCCCCTCGCCGCGAGATGAGGCCCGATTCCCCTGCACTGCGTGCAGAGCAATTCCGTCTTGCACATCACACATGAAAGGAGCCTTGATTTCCTTGATAGCACTCCAGAGAAACCCCAAGAACACTGTTTCAAGGCTAGAGGGATCCTGACGTCACTGGAGCAACACGAAAGAGCTCCGTGGACCACAAATCAACTCGAGATGAGAGGTTAGTCCCTGGCTTCGACTCCAGAGGAATACCACCTTACCACAAGCACCTCAAGAGGAGGTTTCTCTCAGCTCTAGCTATGTGAGAGGGACCCTGAGTTTGCGGCCTCAATTGGAATGGACACCGCGATGCCCTGACTCGAGATAAGGCCGGATATCCCTGCAGTGACTTGAATGCAGGCTCGTCTTGCATCTCCCAAGACGAAAGGATGTCTGAATCCCCTGTGAAGACCACAGAGAAAGACCTAGTTCCCCACCTCATCGCGACCGGCGGCCTCACATCCTTTGAAAACTCCAGAGGTACGCAGAGATCAGTGCCTCCAAAGGAGACGATGCCTGACTCCTCGTGAAACTTGATAGGAGTCCCAGGATTCCTGTGGCACGTGGAAAGGGACCCTTGGTCTCCCGCCTCAGCTGGAGAGGCGTCCCAATTGCCCTGCCAAGCCTCGAGGAGAATCCCGAGTTGTCCCTCGCAACTAGGCAGGAGTCCTGACGTCGCTGAACAAACACGTGTGTGGAAGAGCTATCCCAGTCGTAACTCGAGAATATACCCCAGGTTCCCGCCGCAACTCGAGAAAAACCATGAGACTTCCCCCCTCGCCGCGAGATGAGGCCCGATTCCCCTGCACTGCGTGCAGAGCAATTCCGTCTTGCACATCACACATGAAAGGAGCCTTGATTTCCTTGATGGCACTCCAGAGAAACCCCAAGAACACTGTTTCAAGGCTAGAGGGATCCTGACGTCCCTGGAGCAACACGAAAGATCTCCGTGGACCACAAATCAACTCGAGATGAGAGGTTAGTCCCTGGCTTCGACTCCAGAGGAATACCACCTTACCACAAGCACCTCAAGAGGAGGTTTCTCTCAGCTCTAGCTATGTGAGAGGGACCCTGAGTTTGCGGCCTCAAGTGGAATGGACACCGCAATGCCCTGACTCGAAATAAGGCCGGATAACCCTGCATTGACATAAATGCAGGCTCGTCTTGCATCTCCCAAGACGAAAGGATGTCTGAATCTCCTGTGGAGACCACAGAGAAATACCTAGTTCCCCACCTCATCGCGACCGGAGGCCTCACATCCTTTGAAAACTCCAGAGGTACGCGGAGATCAGTGCCTCCAAAGGAGAGGATGCCTGACTCCTCGTGAAACTTGATAGGAGTCCCAGGATTCCTGTGGCACATGGAAAGTTACACTTGGTCTCCCGCCTGAGCTGGAGAGGCGTCCCAATTTCCCTGCCAAGCCTCGAGGAGAATCCCGAATTGTCCCTTGCAACCAGGCAGGGGTCCTGCCGTCGCTGAACAAACATGTGTTTGGAAGGGCCATCCCCGTCGTAACTCAAGAATATACCCCAGGTTCCCGCCGCAACTCGAGAAAAACCATGAGACTTCCCCCTCGCCGCGAGATGAGGCCCGATTCTTCTGCACTGCGTGCAGAGCAATTCCGTGTTGCACATCACACATGAAAGGAGCCTTGATTTCCTTGATGGCACTCCAGAGAAACCCCAAGAACACTGTTTCAAGGCTAGAGCGATTCTGACGTCACTGTAGCAAAACGAAAGAGCTCCGTGGACCAAAAATCAACTCGAGATGAGAGGTTAGTCCCTGGCTTCGACTCCAGAGGAATACCACCTTACCACAAGCACCTCAAGAGGAGGCTTCTCTCAGCTCTAGGTATGTGAGAGGGACCCTGAGTTTGCGGCCTCAAGTGGAATGGACACCGCGATGCCCTGACTCGAGATAAGGCCGGATATCCCTGCAGTGACTTGAATGCAGGCTCGTCTTGCATCTCCCAAGACGAAAGAAAGTCTGAATCCCCTGTGGAGACCACAGAGAAAGACCTAGTTCCCCACCTCATCGCGACCGGAGGCCTCACATCCTTTGAAAACTCTAGAGGTACGTGGAGATCAGTGCCTCCAAAGGAGACGATGCCTGACTCCTCGTGAAACTTGATAGGAGTCCCAGGGTTACTGTGGCACGTGTAAAGGGACACTTGGCCTACCGCCTCAGGTGGAGAGGCGTCCCAATTGCCCTGCCAAGCCCCCAGGAGAATCCCGAGTTGTCCCTCGCAACTAGGCAGGAGTCCTGACGTCGCTGAACAAACACGTGGGTGGAAGGGCCATCCCCGTCGTAACTCGATAATATAGCCCAGGTTCCCGCCGCAACTCGAGAAAAACCATGAGACTTCCCCCTCACCGCGAGATGAGGCCCGATTCCCCTGCACTGCGTGCAGAGCAATTCCGTGTTGCACATCACACATGAAAGGAGCCTTGATTTCCTTGATGGCACTCCAGAGAAACCCCAAGAACACTGTTTCAAGGCTAGAGGGATCCTGAGGTCACTGTAGCAACAAGAAAGAGCTCCGTGGACCAAAAATCAACTCGAGATGAGAGGTTAGTCCCTGGCTTCGACTCCAGAGGAATACCACCTTACCACAAGCACCTCAAGAGGAGGCTTCTCTCAGCTCTAGATATGTGAGAGGAACCCTGAGTTTGCGGCCTCAAGTGGAATGGACACCGCGTTGCCCTGACTCAAAATAAGGCCGGATATCCCTGCAGTGACTTGAATGCAGGCTCGTCTTGCATCTCCCAAGACGAAAGGATGGCTGAATCCCCTGTGGAGACCACAGAGAAAGACCTAGTTCCTCACCTCATCACGACCGGAGGCTTCACATCCTTTGAAAACTCGAGAGGTACGCGGAGATCAGTGCCTCCAAAGGAGACGATGCCTGACTCCTCGTGAAACTTGATAGGAGTCCCAGGATTCCTGTGGCACGTGGAAAGGGACCCTTGGTCTCCCGCCTCAGCTGGAGAGGCATCCCAATTGCCCTGCCAAGCCTCGAGGAGAATCCCGAGTTGTCCCTCGCAACTAGGCAGGAGTCCCCCCGTCGCTGAACAAACACGTGGGTGGAAGGGCCATCCCCGTCGTAACTCGAGAATATACCCCAGGTTCCCGCCGCAACACGAGAAAAACCATGAGATTTCCCCCTCGCCGCGAGATGAGGCCCGATTCCCCTGCACTGCGTGCAGAGCAATTCCGTGTTGCACATCACACATGAAAGGAGCCTTGATTTCCTTGATGGCACTCCAGAGAAACCCCAAGAACACTGTTTCAAGGCTAGAGGGTTCCGGAGGTCACTGTAGCAACACAAAAGAGCTCCGTGGACCAAAAATCAACTCGAGATGTGAGGTTAGTCCCTGGCTTCGACTCCAGAGGAATACCACCTTACCACAAGCACCTCAAGAGGAGGCTTCTCTCAGCTCTAGGTATGTGAGAGGAACCCTGAGTTTGCGGCCTCAAGTGGAATGGACACCGCGATGCCCTGACTCGAAATAAGGCCGGATATCCCTGCAGTGACTTGAATGCAGGCTCGTCTTGCATCTCCCAAGACGAAAGGATGTCTGAATCCCCTGTGGAGACCTCAGAGAAAGACCTAGTTCCCCACCACATCGCGACTGGAGGCCTCACATCCTTTGAAAACTCCAGAGGTACGTGGAGATCAGTGCCTCCAAAGGAGACGATGCCTGACTCCTCGTGAAACTTGATAGGAGTCCCAGGATTCCTGTGGCACGTGGAAAGGGACCCTTGGTCTCCCGCCTCAGCTGGAGAGGCGTCCCAATTGCCCTGCCAAGCCTCGAGGAGAATCCCGAGTTGTCCCTCGCAACTAGGCAGGAGTCCTGACGTCGCTGAACAAACACGTGTGTGGAAGGGCCATCCCCGTCATAACTCGAGAATATACCCCAGGTTCCCGCCGCAACTCGAGAAAAACCAACAGAATTCCCCCTCGCTACAAGATGAGGCCCGATTCCCCTGCACTGCGTGCAGAGCAATTCCGTGTTGCACATCACACATGAAAGGAGCCTTGATTTCCTTGATGGCACTCCAGAGAAACCCCAAGAACACTGTTTCAAGGCTAGAGGGATTCTGAGGTCACTGTAGCAACATGAAAGAGCTCCGTGGACTAAAAATCAACTCGAGATGAGAGGTTAGTCCCTGGCTTCGACTCCAGAGGAATACCACCCAACCAGAAGCACCTCAAGAGGAGGCTTCTGGCAGCTTTAGGTATGTGAGAGGTATCCTGAGATTGCAGCCTCAAGTGGAATGGACACCGCAATGCCCTGACTCGAAATAAGGCCGGATAACCCTGCATTGACATAAATGCAGGCTCGTCTTGCATCTCCCAAGACGAAAGTATGTCTGAATCACCTGTGGAAACCACAGAGAAAGACCTAGTTCCCCACCTCATCGCGACCGGAGGCCTCACATCCTTTGAAAACTCCAGAGGTACGCGGAGATTAGTGCCTCCAAAGGAAACGATGCCTGACTCCTCATGAAACTTGATAGGAGTCCCAGGATTCCTGTGGCACATGGAAAGGGACACTTGCTCTCCCACCTCAGCTGGAGAGCCGTCCCAATTGCCCTGTCAAGCCTCGAGGAGAATCCCGAGTTGTCCCTCGCAACTAGGCAGGAGTCCTGACGTCGCTGAACAAACACGTGTGTGGAAGGGCCATTCCGGTCGAAACTCGAGAATATACCCCAGGTTCCCGCCGCAACTCGACAAAAACCATGAGACTTCCCCCTCGCCGTGAGATGAGGCCCGATTCCCCTGCACTGCGTGCAGAGCAATTCCGTGTTGCACATCACACATGAAAGGAGCCTTGATTTCCTTGATGGCACTCCAGAGAAACCCCAAGAACACTGTTTCAAGGCTAGAGGGATCATGAGGTCACTGTAGCAACACAAAAGAGCTCCGTGGACCAAAAATCAACTCGAGATGAGAGGTCAGTCCCTGGCGTCGACTCCAGAGGAATACCACCTTACCACAAGCACCTCAAGAGGAGGCTTCTCTCAGCTCTAGGTATGTGAGAGGGACCCTGAGTTTGCGGCCTCAAGTGGAATGGACACCGCGATGCCCTGACTCGAAATAAGGCCGGATATCCCTGCAGTGACTTGAATGGAGGCTCGTCTTGCATCTCCCAAGATTAAAGGATGTCTGAATCTCCTGTGGAGACCACAGAGAAAGACCTAGTTCCCCACCTCATCGCGACCGGAGGCCTCACATCCTTTGATAACTCCAGAGGTACGCAGAGATCAGTGCCTCCAAAGGAGACGATGCCTGACTCCTCGTGGAACTTGATAGGAGTCCAAGGATTCCTGTGGCACGTGGAAAGGGACCCTTGGTCTCCCGCCTCAGCTGGAGAGGCGTCCCAATTGCCCTGCCAAGCCTCGAGGAGAATCCCGAGTTGTCCCTCGCAACTAGGCAGGAGTCCTGACGTCGCTGCACAAACACGTGGGTGGAAGGGCTATCCCCGTCGTAACTCGAGAATATACCCCAGGTTCCCGCCGCAACTCGAGAAAAACCATGAGACTTCCCCCTCGCTGCGAGATGAGGCCCGATTCCCCTACACTGAGGGCAGAGAAATTCCGTGTTGCACATCACATATGAAAGGAGCCTTGATTTCCTTCATCGCACTCCAGAGAAACCCTAAGAACACTGTTTCAAGGTTAGAGGGATCCTGAGGTCACTGTAGCAACACGAAAGAGCTTCGTGGACCAAAAATCACCTTGAGATGAGAGGTTAGGCCCTGGCTTCGACTCCAGAGGAATACCACCTTACCACAAGCACCTCAAGAGAAGGCTTCTCTCAGCTCTAGGTATGTGAGAGGGACCCTGAGTTTGCAGCCTCAAGTCGAATGGACACCACGATGCCCTGACTCGAAATAAGGCCGGATATCCCTGCAGTGACTTAAATGCAGGCTCGTCTTGCATCTCCCAAGATGAAAGGATGTCTGAATCCCCTGTGGAGACCACAGAGAAAGACCTAGTTCCCCACCTCATCGCGACCGGAGACCTCACATCCATGGAAAACTCCAGAGGTACGCGGAGATCAGTGCCTCCAAAAAAGCCAATGCCTGACTCCTCGTGAAACTTGATAGGAGTCCCAGGTTTCCTGTGGCACGTGGAATGGGACCCTTGGTATCCCGCCTCAGCTGGAGAGGCGTCCCAATTGCCCTGCCAAGCCTCGAGGAGAATCCCGAGTTGTCCCTCGCAACTAGGCAGGAGTCCTGACGTCGCTGAACAAACACGTGGGTGGAAGGGCCATCCCCATCGTAACTCGATAATATAGCCCAGGTTCCCGCCGCAACTCGAGAAAAACCATGAGACTTCCCCCTTGCCGTGAGATGAGGCCCGATTCCCCTGCACTGCGTGCAGAGCAATTCCGTCTTGCACATCACACATGAAAGGAGCCTTGATTTCCTTGATGGCACTCCAGAGAAACCCCAAGAACACTGTTTCAAGGCTAGAGGGATCCTGAGGTCACTGTAGCAACACAAAAGAGCTCCGTGGACCAAAAATCAACTCGAGATGAGAGGTCAGTCCCTGGCTTCGACTCCAGAGGAATACCACCTTACCACAAGCACCTCAAGAGGAGGCTTCTCTCAGCTCTAGGTATGTGAGAGGGACCCTGAGTTTGCGGCCTCAAGTGGAATGGACACCGCGATGCCCTGACTCGAAATAAGGCCGGATATCCCTGCAGTGACTTGAATGGAGGCTCGTCTTGCATCTCCCAAGATTAAAGGATGTCTGAATCCCCTGTGGAGACCACAGAGAAAGACCTAGTTCCCCACCTCATCGCCACCGGAGGCCTCACATCCTTTGATAACTCCAGAGGTACGCAGAGATCAGTGCCTCCAAAGGAGACGATGTCTGACTCCTCGTGGAACTTGATAGGAGTCACAGGATTCCTGTGGCACGTGGAAAGGGACCCTTGGTCTCCCGCCTCAGCTGGAGAGGCGTCCCAATTGCCCTGCAAAGCCTCGAGGAGAATCCCGAATTGTCCCTCGCAACTAGGCAGGAGTCCTGACGTCGCTGAACAAACACGTGTGTGGAAGGGCCATCCCCGGCGTAACTCGAGAATATACCCCAGCTTCCCGCCGCAACTCGAGAAAAACCATGAGACTTCCCCCCTCGCCGCGAGATGAGGCCCGATTCCCCTGCACTGCGTGCAGAGCAATTCCGTCTTGCACATCACACATGAAAGGAGCCTTGATTTCCTTGATAGCACTCCAGAGAAACCCCAAGAACACTGTTTCAAGGCTAGAGGGATCCTGACGTCACTGGAGCAACACGAAAGAGCTCCGTGGACCACAAATCAACTCGAGATGAGAGGTTAGTCCCTGGCTTCGACTCCAGAGGAATACCACCTTACCACAAGCACCTCAAGAGGAGGTTTCTCTCAGCTCTAGCTATGTGAGAGGGACCCTGAGTTTGCGGCCTCAATTGGAATGGACACCGCGATGCCCTGACTCGAGATAAGGCCGGATATCCCTGCAGTGACTTGAATGCAGGCTCGTCTTGCATCTCCCAAGACGAAAGGATGTCTGAATCCCCTGTGAAGACCACAGAGAAAGACCTAGTTCCCCACCTCATCGCGACCGGCGGCCTCACATCCTTTGAAAACTCCAGAGGTACGCAGAGATCAGTGCCTCCAAAGGAGACGATGCCTGACTCCTCGTGAAACTTGATAGGAGTCCCAGGATTCCTGTGGCACGTGGAAAGGGACCCTTGGTCTCCCGCCTCAGCTGGAGAGGCGTCCCAATTGCCCTGCCAAGCCTCGAGGAGAATCCCGAGTTGTCCCTCGCAACTAGGCAGGAGTCCTGACGTCGCTGAACAAACACGTGTGTGGAAGAGCTATCCCAGTCGTAACTCGAGAATATACCCCAGGTTCCTGCCGCAACTCGAGAAAAACCATGAGACTTCCCCCCTCGCCGCGAGATGAGGCCCGATTCCCCTGCACTGCGTGCAGAGCAATTCCGTCTTGCACATCACACATGAAAGGAGCCTTGATTTCCTTGATGGCACTCCAGAGAAACCCCAAGAACACTGTTTCAAGGCTAGAGGGATCCTGACGTCACTGGAGCAACACGAAAGATCTCCGTGGACCACAAATCAACTCGAGATGAGAGGTTAGTCCCTGGCTTCGACTCCAGAGGAATACCACCTTACCACAAGCACCTCAAGAGGAGGTTTCTCTCAGCTCTAGCTATGTGAGAGGGACCCTGAGTTTGCGGCCTCAAGTGGAATGGACACCGCAATGCCCTGACTCGAAATAAGGCCGGATAACCCTGCATTGACATAAATGCAGGCTCGTCTTGCATCTCCCAAGACGAAAGGATGTCTGAATCTCCTGTGGAGACCACAGAGAAATACCTAGTTCCCCACCTCATCGCGACCGGAGGCCTCACATCCTTTGAAAACTCCAGAGGTACGCGGAGATCAGTGCCTCCAAAGGAGAGGATGCCTGACTCCTCGTGAAACTTGATAGGAGTCCCAGGATTCCTGTGGCACATGGAAAGTTACACTTGGTCTCCCGCCTGAGCTGGAGAGGCGTCCCAATTTCCCTGCCAAGCCTCGAGGAGAATCCCGAATTGTCCCTTGCAACCAGGCAGGGGTCCTGCCGTCGCTGAACAAACATGTGTTTGGAAGGGCCATCCCCGTCGTAACTCAAGAATATACCCCAGGTTCCCGCCGCAACTCGAGAAAAACCATGAGACTTCCCCCTCGCCGCGAGATGAGGCCCGATTCTTCTGCACTGCGTGCAGAGCAATTCCGTGTTGCACATCACACATGAAAGGAGCCTTGATTTCCTTGATGGCACTCCAGAGAAACCCCAAGAACACTGTTTCAAGGCTAGAGCGATTCTGACGTCACTGTAGCAAAACGAAAGAGCTCCGTGGACCAAAAATCAACTCGAGATGAGAGGTTAGTCCCTGGCTTCGACTCCAGAGGAATACCACCTTACCACAAGCACCTCAAGAGGAGGCTTCTCTCAGCTCTAGGTATGTGAGAGGGACCCTGATTTTGCGGCCTCAAGTGGAATGGACACTGCGATGCCCTGACGCGAAATAAGGCCGGATATCCCTGCAGTGACTTGAATGCAGGCTCGTCTTGCATCTCCCAAGACGAAAAGATGTCTGAATCCCCTGTGCAGACCACAGAGAAAGACCTAGTTCCCCACCTCATCGCGACCGGAGGCCTCACATCCTTTGAAAACTCCAGAGGCACGCGGAGATCAGTGCCTCCAAAGGAGACGATGCCTGACTCCTCGTGAAACTTGATAGAGTCCCAGGATTACTGTGGCACGTGGAAAGGGACCCTTGGTCTCCCGCCTCAGCTGGAGAGGCGTCCCAATTGCCCTGCCAAGCCTCGAGGAGAATCCCGAGTTGTCCCTCGCAACTAGGCAGGAGTCCTGACATCGCTGAAGAAACACGTGTGTCGAAGGGCTATCCCAGTCGTAACTCGAGAATATACCCCAGGTTCCCGCCGCAACTCGAGAAAAACCATGAGACTTCCCCCTCGCCGCGAGATGAGGCCCGATTCCCCTGCACTCCGTGCAGAGCAATTCCGTGTTGCACATCACACATGAAAGGAGCCTTGATTTCCTTGATGGCACTCCTGAGAAACCCCAAGAACACTGTTTCAAGGCTAGAGGGATCCTGAGGTCACTGTAGCAACAAGAAAGAGTTCTGAGGACCAAGAATCAACTCGAGATGAGAGGTTAGTCCCTGGCTTCGACTCCAGAGGTATACCACCTTACCACAAGCACCTCAAGAGGAGGCTTCTCTCAGCTCTAAGTATGTGGGAGGGACCCTGAGTTTGCGGCCTCAAGTGGAATGGACACCGCGATGCCCTGACTTAAATAAGGCCGGATATCCCTGCAGTGACTTGAATGCAGGCTCGTCTTGCATCTCCCAAGACGAAAGGATGTCTGAATCCCCTGTGGAGACCACAGAGAAAGACCTAGTTCCCCACCTCATCGCGACCGGAGGCCTCACATCCTTTGAAAACTCCAGAGGTACGCGGAGATCAGTGCCTCCAAAGGAGAGGATGCCTGACTCCTCGGGAAACTTGATAGGAGTCCCAGGATTCCTGTGGCACGTGGAAAGGGACACTTGGTCTCCCGCCTCAGCTGGAGAGGCGTCCCAATTGCCCTGCCAAGCCTCGAGGAGAATCCCGAGTTGTCCCTCGCAACTAGGCAGGAGTCCTGACGTCGCTGCACAAACACGTGGGTGGATGGGCCATTTCCATCGTAACTCGATAATATAGCCCAGGTTCCCGCCGCAACTCGAAATAAACCATGAGACTTCCCCCTCGCCGCGAGATGAGGCCCGATTCCCCTACACTGCGGGCAGAGCAATTCCGTCTTGCACAACACACATGAAAGGAGACTTGATTTCCTTCATGGCACTCCAGAGAAACCCCAAGAGCACTGTTTCAAGGCTAGAGGGATCCTGAGGTCACTGTAGCAACAAGAAAGAACTCTGTGGACCAAAAATCGACTCGAGATGAGAGGTTAGTCCCTAACTTCGACTCCAGAGGAATACCACCTAACCACAAGCACCTCAAGAGGAGGCTTCTCGCAGCTTTAGGTATGTGAGAGGTATCCTGAGATTGCAGCCTCAAGTGGAATGGACACCGCAATGCCCTGACTCGAAATAAGGCCGGATAACCCTGCATTGACATAAATGCAGGCTAGTCTTGCATCTCCCAAGACGACAGGATGTCTGAATCACCTGTGGAGACCACAGAGAAAGACCTAGTTCCCCACCTCATCGCGACCGGAGGCCTCACATCCTTTGAAAACTCCAGAGGTACGCGGAGATCAGTGACTCCAAAGGAAACGATGCCTGACTCCTCATGAAACTTGATAGGAGTCCCAGGATCCTGTGGCAAATGGAAAGGAACACTTGGTCTCCCACCTCAGCTGGAGAGGCTTCCCAATTGCCCTGTCAAGCCTCGAGGAGAATCCCGAGTTGTCCCTCGCAACTAGGCAGGAGTCCTGACGTCGCTGAACAAACACGTGTGTGGAAGGGCCATACCCGTCGTAACTCGAGAATATACCCCAGGTTCCCGCCGCAACTCGAGAAAAACCATGAGACTTCCCCCTCGCCGTGAGATGAGGCCCGATTCCCCTGCACTGCGTGCAGAGCAATTCCGTGTTGCACATCACACATGAAAGGAGCCTTGATTTCCTTGATGGCACTCCAGAGAAACCCCAAGAACACTGTTTCAAGGCTAGAGGGATCATGAGGTCACTGTAGCAACACAAAAGAGCTTTGTGGACCAAAAATCAACTCGAGATGAGAGGTCAGTCCCTGGCTTCGACTCCAGAGGAATACCACCTTACCACAAGCACCTCAAGAGGAGGCTTCTCTCAGCTCTAGGTATGTGAGAGGGACCCTGAGTTTGCGGCCTCAAGTGGAATGGACACCGCGATGCCCTGACTCGAAATAAGGCCAGATATCCCTGCAGTGACTTGAATGAAGGCTCGTCTTGCATCTCCCAAGATTAAAGGATGTCTGAATCCCCTGTGGTGACCACAGAGAAAGACCTTGTTTCCCACATCATCGCGACCGGAGGCCTCACATCCTTTGATAACTCCAGAGGTACGCAGAGATCAGTGCCTCCAAAGGAGACGATGCCTGACTCCTCGTGGAACTTGATAGGAGTCCAAGGATTCCTGTGGCACGTGGAAAGGGACCCTTGGTCTCCCGCCTCAGCTGGAGAGGCATCCCAATTGCCCTGCCAAGCCTCGAGGAGAATCCCAAGTTGTCCCTCGCAACTAGGCAGAAGTCTTTACGTCGCTGAACAAACACGTGGGTGTAAGGGCCATCCCCGTCGTAACTCGAGAGTATACCCCAGGTTCCCGCCGCAATCCGAGAAAAACCATGAGACTTCCCCCTCGCCGCGAGATGAGGCCGGATCCCCTACACTGCGTGCAGAGCAATTCCGTGTGGCACATCACACAAGAAAGGAGCCTTGATTTCCTTGATGGCACTCCAGAGAAACCCCAAGAACACTGTTTCAAGGCTAGAGGGATCCTGAGGTCACTGTAGCAACAAGAAAGAGCTCCGTGGACCAAAAATCAACTCGAGATGAGGGGTTAGTCCCTGGCTTCGACTCCAGAGGAATACCACCTTACCACAAGCACCTCAAGAGGAGGCTTCTCTCAGCTCTAGGTATGTGAGAGGGACCCTGATTTTGCGGCCTCAAGTGGAATGGACACTGCGATGCCCTGACGCGAAATAAGGCCGGATATCCCTGCAGTGACTTGAATGCAGGCTCGTCTTGCATCTCCCAAGACGAAAAGATGTCTGAATCCCCTGTGCAGACCACAGAGAAAGACCTAGTTCCCCACCTCATCGCGACCGGAGGCCTCACATCCTTTGAAAACTCCAGAGGCACGCGGAGATCAGTGCCTCCAAAGGAGACGATGCCTGACTCCTCGTGAAACTTGATAGGAGTCCCAGGATTCCTGTGGCACGTGGAAAGGGACCCTTGGTCTCCCGTCTCAGCTGGAGAGGCGTCCCAATTGCCCTGCCAAGCCTCGAGGAGAATCCCGAGTTGTCCCTCGAAACTAGGCAGGAGTCCTGACGTCGCTGAACAAACACGTGTGTGGAAGGGCCATCCCCGTCGTAACTCGAGAATATACCCCAGGTTCCCGCCGTAACTCGAGAAAAACCATGAGACTTCCCCCTCGCCGCGAGATGAGGCCCGATTCCCCTGCACTGCGTGCAGAGCAATTCCGTGTTGCACATCACACATGAAAGGAGCCTTGATTTCCTTGATGGCACTCCAGAGAAACCCCAAGAACACTGTTTCAAGGTTGAGGGATCCTGAGGTCACTGTAGCAACACGAAAGAGTTCTGAGGACCAAGAATCAACTCGAGATGAGAGGTTAGTCCCTGGCTTCGACTCCAGAGGAATACCACCTTACCACAAGCACCTCAAGAGGAGGTTTCTCTCAGCTCTATGTATGTGAGAGGGACCCTGAGTTTGCGGCCTCAAGTGGAATGGAGACCGCGATGCCCTGACTCGAAATAAGGCCGGATATCCCTGCAGTGACTTGAATGCAGGCTCGTCTTGCATCTCCCAAGACGAAAGGATGTCTGAATCCCCTGTGGAGACCACAGAGAAAGACCTAGTTCCCCACCTCATCGCGACCGGAGGCCTCACATCCTTTGAAAACTCCAGAGGTACGCGGAGATCAGTGCCTCCAAAGGAGACGATGCCTGACTCCTCGTGAAACTTGATAGGAGTCCCAGGATTCCTGTGGCACGTGGAAAGGGACCCTTGGTCTCCCGCCTCAGCTGGAGAGGCGTCCCAATTGCCCTGCCAAGCCTCGAGGAGAATCCCGAGTTGTCCCTCGCAACTAGGCAGGAGTCCTGACGTCGCTGAACAAACACGTGGGTGGAAGGGCCATCCCCGTTGTAACTCGAGAATATAACCCAGGTTCCCGCCGCAACTCGAGAAAAACCATGAGACTTCCCCCTCGCCGCGATATGAGGCCCGATTCCCCTGCACTGCGTGCAGAGCAATTCCGTGTTGCACATCACACATGAAAGGAGACTTGATTTCCTTGATGGCACTCCAGAGAAACCCCAAGAACACTGTTTCAAGGATAGCGGGATCCTGAGGTCACTGTAGCAACAGGAAAGAGCTCCGTGGACCAACAATCAACTCGAGATGAGAGGTTAGTCCCTGGCTTCGACTCCAGAGGAATACCACCTTACCACAAGCACCTCAAGAGGAGGCTTCTCTCAGCTCTAGCTATGTGCTGAGTTTGCGGCCTCAAGTGGAATGGACACCGCGATGCCCTGACGCGAAATAAGGCCGGATATCCCTGCAGTGATTTGAATGCAGGCTCGTCTTCCAACTCCCAAGACGAAAGGATGTCTGAATCCCCTGTGGAGACCACAGAGAAAGACCTAGTTCCCCACCTCATCGCGACCGGAGGCCTCACATCCTTTGAAAACTCCAGAGGTACGTGGAGATCAGTGCCTCCAAAGGAAACGATGCCTGACTCCTCGTGAAACTTGATAGGAGTCCCAGGATTCCTGTGGTACGTGGAAAGGGACCCTTGGTCTCCCGCCTCAGCTGGAGAGGCGTCCCAATTGCCCTGCCAAGCCTCGAGGAGAATCCCGAGTTGTCCCTCGCAACTAGGCAGGAGTCCTGCCATCGCTGAACTAACACGTGTGTGGAAGGGCCATCCCCGTGGTAACTCGAGAATATACCCCAGGTTCCCGCCGCAACTCGTGAAAAACCATGAGACTTCCCCCTCGGCGCGAGATGAGGCCCGAATCCCCTGCACTGCGTGCAGATCAATTCCGTGTTGCACATCACACATGAAAAGAGCCTTGATTTCCTTGATGGCACTCCAGAGAATCCCCTAGAACACTGTTTCAAGGTTGAGGGATCCTGAGGTCACTGTAGCAACACGAAAGAGCTCCGTGGACCAAAAATCAACTCAAGATGAGAGGTTAGTCCCTGGCTTCGACTCCAGAGGAATACCACCTTACCACAAGCACCTCAAGAGGAGGCTTCTCTCAGCTCTATGTATGTGAGACGGACCCTGAGTTTGCGGCCTCAAGTGGAATGGAGACCGCGATGCCCTGACTCGAAATAAGGCCGGATATCCCTGCAGTGACTTGAATGCAGGCTCGTCTTGCATCTGCCAAGACGAAATGATGTCTGAATCCCCTGTGGAGACCACAGAGAAAGACCTAGTTCCCCACCTCATCGCGACCGGAGGCCTCACATCCTTTGAAAACTCCAGAGGTACGCGGAGATCAGTGCCTCCAAAGGAGACGATGCCTGACTCCTCGTGAAACTTGATAGGAGTCCCAGGATTCCTGTGGCACGTGGAAAGGGACCCTTGGTCTCCGCCTCAGCTGGAGAGGCGTCCCAATTGCCCTGCCAATCCTCGAGGAGAATCCCGAGTTGTCCCTCGCAACTAGGCAGGAGTCCTGACGTCGCTGAACAAACACGTGTGTGGAAGGGCCATCCCCGTCGTAACTCGAGAATATACCCCAGGTTCCCGCCGCAACTCGAGAACAACCATGAGACTTCCCCCTCGCCGCGAGATGAGGCCCGATTCCCCTGCACTGCGTGCAGAGCAATTCCGTGTTGCACATCACACATGAAAGGAGACTTGATTTCCTTGATGGCACTCCAGAGAAACCCCAAGAACACTGTATCAAGGTTGAGGGATCCTGAGGTCACTGTAGCAACACGAAAGAGCTCCGTGGATCAAAAATCAACTCGAGATGAGAGGTTAGTCCCTGGCTTCGACTCCAGAGGAATACCACCTTACCACAAGCACCTCAAGAGGAGGCTTCTCTCAGCTCTATGTATGTGAGAGGGACCCTGAGTTTGCGGCCTCAAGTGGAATGGAGACCGCGATGCCCTGACTCGAAATAAGGCCGGATATCCCTGCAGTGACTTGAATGCAGGCTCGTCTTGCATCTCCCAAGACGAAAGGATGTCTGAATCCCCTGTGGAGACCACAGAGAAAGACCTAGTTCCCCACCTCATCGCGACCGGAGGCCTCACATCCTTTGAAAACTCCAGAGGTACGCGGAGATCAGTGCCTCCAAAGGAGACGATGCCTGACTCCTCGTGAAACTTGATAGGAGTCCCAGGATTCCTGTGGCACATGGAAAGGGACCCTTGGTCTCCCGCCTGAGCTGGAGAGGCGTCCCAATTGCCCTGCCAAGCCTCGAGGAGAATCCCGAGTTGTCCGTCGCAACTAGGCAGGAGTCCTGCCGTCGCTAAACAAACACGTGGTTGGAAGGGCCATCCCCGTCGTAACTCGAGAGTATACCCCAGGTTCCCGCCGCAACTCGAGAAAAACCATGAGACTTCCCCCTCGCCGCGATATGAGGCCCGATTCCCCTGCACTGCGTGCAGAGCAATTCCGTGTTGCACATCACACATGAAAGGAGACTTGATTTCCTTGATGGCACTCCAGAGAAACCCCAAGAACACTGTTTCAAGGCTAGCGGGATCCTGAGGTCACTGTAGCAACAGGAAAGAGCTCCGTGGACCAACAATCAACTCGAGATGAGAGGTTAGTCCCTGGCTTCGACTCCAGAGGAATACCACCTTACCACAAGCACCTCAAGAGGAGGCTTCTCTCAGCTCTAGCTATGTGCTGAGTTTGCGGCCTCAAGTGGAATGGACACCGCGAAGCCCTGACGCGAAATAAGGCCGGATATCCCTGCAGTGACTTGAAT
The DNA here is from genome assembly GCF_910594005.1 of Cervus elaphus. Classification (NCBI taxonomy): domain Eukaryota; kingdom Metazoa; phylum Chordata; class Mammalia; order Artiodactyla; family Cervidae; genus Cervus; species Cervus elaphus. The sequence continues at coordinate 10,400,247 of NC_057824.1, read as the reverse complement.
GCAGGCTCGTCTTCCATCTCCCAAGACGAAAGGATGTCTGAATCCCCTGTGGAGACCACAGAGAAAGACCTAGTTCCCCACCTCATCGCAACCGGAGGCCTCACATCCTTTGAAAACTCCAGAGGTACGCGGAGATCAGTGCCTCCAAATGAAACGATGCCTGACTCCTCGTGAAACTTGATAGGAGTCCCAGGATTCCTGTGGTACGTGGAAAGGGACCCTTGGTCTCCCGCCTCAGCTGGAGAGGCGTCCCAATTGCCCTGCCAAGCCTCGAGGAGAATCCCGAGTTGTCCCTCGCAACTAGGCAGGAGTCCTGACGTCGCTGAAGAAACACGTGGGTGGAAGGGCCATCCCCGTCGAAACTCGAGAATATACCCCAGGTTCCCGCCGCAACTCGAGAAAAACCATGAGACATCCCCCTCGCCGCGAGATGAGGCCCGATTCCCCTGCACTGCGTGCAGAGCAATTCCGTGTTGCACATCACACATGAAAGGAGCCTTGATTTCCTTGATGGCACTCCAGAGAAACCCCAAGAACACTGTTTCAAGGTTGAGGGATCCTCAGGTCACTGTAGCAACACGAAAGAGCTCCGTGGACCAAAAATCAACTCGAGATGAGAGGTTAGTCCCTGGCTTCGACTCCAGAGGAATACCACCTTACCACAAGCACCTCAAGAGGAGGCTTCTCTCAGCTCTAGGTATGTGAGAGGGACCCTGAGTTTGCGGCCTCAAGTGGAATGGAGACCGCGATGCCCTGACTCGAAATAAGGCCGGATATCCCTGCAGTGACTTGAATGCAGGCTCGTCTTGCATCTCCCAAGACGAAAGGATGTCTGAATCCCCTGTGGAGACCACAGAGAAAGACCTAGTTCACCACCTCATCGCGACCGGAGGCCTCACATCCTTTGAAAACTCCAGAGGTACGCGGAGATCAGTGCCTCCAAAGGAGACGATGCCTGACTCCTCGTGAAACTTGATAGGAGTCCCAGGATTCCTGTGGCACGTGGAAAGGGACCCTTGGTCTCCCGCCTCAGCTGGAGAGGCGTCCCAATTGCCCTGCAAAGCCTCGAGGAGATTCCCGAGTTGTCCCTCGCAACTAGACAGGAGTCCTGACGTCGCTGAACAAACACGTGGGTGGAAGGACCATCCCCGTCGTAACTCGAGAATATACCCCAGGTTACCGCCGCAACTCGAGAAAAACCATGAGACTTCCCCCTCGCCGCGAGATGAGGCCCGATTCCCCTGCACTGCGTGCAGAGAAATTCCGTGTTGCACATCACACATGAAAGGAGCCTTAATTTCCTTGATGGCACTCCAGAGAAACCCCAAGAACACTGTTTCAAGGTTGAGGGATCCTGAGGTCACAGTAACAGCACGAAAGAGCTCCGTGGACCAAAAATCAACTCGAGATGAGAGGTTAGTCCCTGGCTTCGACTCCAGAGGAATACCACCTTACCACAAGCACCTCAAGAGGAGGCTTCTCTCAGCTCTAGGTATGTGAGAGGGACCCTGAGTTTGCGGCCTCAATTGGAATGGAGACCGCGATGCCCTGACTCGAAATAAGGCCGGATATCCCTGCAGTGACTTGAATGCAGGCTCGTCTTGCATCTCCCAAGACGAAAGGATGTCTGAATCCCCTGTGGAGACCACAGAGAAAGACCTAGTTCCCCACCTCATCGCGACCGGAGGCCTCACATCCTTTGAAAACTCCAGAGGTACACGGAGATCAGTGCCTCCAAAGGAGATGATGCCTGACTCCTCGTGAAACTTGATAGGAGTCCCAGGATTCCTGTGGCACGGGGAAAGGGCCCCTTGGTCTCCCGCGTCAGCTGGAGAGGTGTCCCAATTGCCCTGCCAACCCTCGAGGAGAATCCCGAGTTGTCCCTCGCAACTAGGCAGGAGTCCTGACGTCGCTGAAGAAACTCTTGGGTGGAAGGGCCATCCCCGTTGTAACTCGAGAATATACCCCAGGTTCCCGCCGCAACTTGAGAAAAAACATGAGACTTCCCTCTCGCCGCGAGATGAGGCCCGTTTCCCCTGCACTGCGTGCAGAGCAATTCCGTGTTTCACATCACACATGAAAGGAGCCTTGATTTCCTTGATGGCACTCCAGAGAAACCCCAAGAACACTGTTTCAAGGTTGAGGGATCCTGAGGTCACTGTAGCAACACGAAAGACCTCGGTGGACCAAAAATCAACTCGAGATGAGAGGTTAGTCCCTGGCTTCGACTCTAGAGGAATACCACCTTACCACAAGCACCTCAAGAGGAGGCTTCTCTCAGCTCTATGTATGTGAGAGGGACCCTGAGTTTGCGGCCTCAAGTGGAATGGACACCGCGATGCCCTGACTCGAAATAAGGCCGGATATCCCTGCAGTGACTTGAATGCAGGCTCGTCTTGCATCTCCCAAGACGAAAGGATGTCTGAATCCCCTGTGGAGACCACAGAGAAAGACCTAGTTCCCCACCTCATCGCGACCGGAGGCCTCACATCCTTTGAAAACTCCAGAGGTACGCGGAGATCAGTGCCTCCAAAGGAGACGATGCCTGACTCCTCGTGAAACTTGATAGGAGTCCCAGGATTCCTGTGGCACGTGGAAAGGGACCCTTGGTCTCCCGCCTCAGCTGGAGAGGCGTCCCAATTGCCCTGCCAAGCCTCGAGGAGAATCCCGAGTTGTCCCTCGCAACTAGGCAGGAGTCCTGACGTCGCTGAACAAACACGTGTGTGGAAGGGCCATCCCCGTCGTAACTCGAGAATATACCCCAGGTTCCCGCCGCAACTCGAGAAAAACAATGAGACTTCCCCCTCGCCGAGAGATGAGGCCCGATTCCCCTGCACTGCATGCAGAGCAATTCCGTGTTGCACATCAAACATGAAAGGAGCCTTAATTTCCTTGATGGCACTCCAGAGAAACCCCAAGAACACTATTTCAGGCTGGAGGAATCCTGAGGTCACTGTAGCAACACGAAAGAGCTCCGTGGAACAAAAATCAACTCGAGATGAGAGGTTAGTCCCTGGCTTCGACTCCAGAGGAATACCACCTTACCACAAGCACCTCAAGAGGAGGCTTCTCTCAGCTCTAGGTATGTGAGAGGGACCCTGAGCTTGCGGCCTAAAGTGGAATGGACACCGCGATGCCCTGACTCGAAATAAGGCCGGATATCCCTGCAGTGACTTGAATGCAGGCTCGTCTTGCATCTCCCAAGACGAAAGGATGTCTGAATCCCCTGTGGAGACCACAGAGAAAGACCTAGTTCCCCACCTCATCGCGACCGGAGGCCTCACATCCTTTGAAAACTTCAGAGGTAGGCGGAGATCAGTGCCTACAAAGGAGACGATGCCTGACTCCTCGTGAAACTTGATAGGAGTCCCAGGATTCCTGTGGCACATGGAAAGGGACCCTTGGTCTCCCGCCTGAGCTGGAGAGGCGTCCCAATTGCCCTGCCAAGCCTCGAGGAGAATCCCGAGTTGTCCGTCGCAACTAGGCAGGAGTCCTGCCGTCGCTAAACAAACACGTGTGTGGAAGGGCCATCCCCGTCGTAACTCGAGAATATACCCCAGGTTCCCGCCGCAACTCGAGAAAAACCATGAGACTTCCCCCTCGCCGCGAGATGAGGCCCGATTCCCCTGCACTGCGTGCAGAGCAATTCCGTGTTGCACATCACACATGAAAGGAGCCTTGATTTCCTTGATGGCACTCCAGAGAAACCCGAAGAACACTGTTTCAAGGTTGAGGGATCCTGAGGTCACTGTAGCAACACGAAAGAGCTCCGTGGACCAAAAATCAACTCGAGATGAGAGGTTAGTCCCTGGCTTCGACTCCAGAGGAATACCACCTTACCACAAGCACCTCAAGAGGAGGTTTCTCTCAGCTCTATGTATGTGAGAGGGACCCTGAGTTTGCGGCCTCAAGTGGAATGGAGACCGCGATGCCCTGACTCGAAATAAGGCCGGATATCCCTGCAGTGACTTGAATGCAGGCTCGTCTTGCATCTCCCAAGACGAAAGGATGTCTGAATCCCCTGTGGAGACCACAGAGAAAGACCTAGTTCCCCACCTCATCGCGACCGGAGGCCTCACATCCTTTGAAAACTCCAGAGGTACGCGGAGATCAGTGCCTCCAAAGGAGACGATGCCTGACTCCTCGTGAAACTTGATAGGAGTCCCAGGATTCCTGTGGCACGTGGAAAGGGACCCTTGGTCTCCCGCCTCAGCTGGAGAGGCGTCCCAATTGCCCTGCCAAGCCTCGAGGAGAATCCCGAGTTGTCCCTCGCAACTAGGCAGGAGTCCTGACGTCGCTGAAGAAACACGTGGGTGGAAGGGCCATCCCCGTTGTAACTCGAGAATATACCCCAGGTTCCCGCCGCAACTCGAGAAAAACCATGAGACTTCCCCTCGCCGCGAGATGAGGCCCGATTCCCCTGCACTGCGTGCAGAGCAATTCCGTGTTTCACATCACACATGAAAGGAGCCTTGATTTCCTTGATGGCACTCCAGAGAAACCCCAAGAACACTGTTTCAAGGTTGAGTGATCGTGAGGTCACTGTAGCAACACGAAAGAGCTCCGTGGACCAAAAATCAACTCGCGATGAGAGGTTAGTCCCTGGCTTCGACTCCAGAGGAATACCACCTTACCACAAGCACCTCAAGAGGAGGCTTCTCTCAGCTCTATGTATGTGAGAGGGACCCTGAGTTTGCGGCCTCAAGTGGAATGGACACCGCGATGCCCTGACGCGAAATAAGGCCGGATATCCCTGCAGTGACTTGAATGCAGGCTCGTCTTGCATCTGCCAAGACGAAATGATATCTGAATCCCCTGTGGAGACCACAGAGAAAGACCTAGTTCCCCACCTCATCGCGACCGGAGGCCTCACATCCTTTGAAAACTCCAGAGGTACGCGGAGATCAGTGCCTCCAAAGGAGACGATGCCTGACTCCTCGTGAAACTTGATAGGAGTCCCAGGATTCCTGTGGCACGTGGAAAGGGACCCTTGGTCTCCCGCCTCAGCTGGAGAGGCGTCCCAAATGCCCTGCCAAGCCTCGAGGAGAATCCCGAGTTGTCCCTCGCAACTAGGCAGGAGTCCTGACGTTGCTCAACAAACACGTGTGTGGAAGGGCCATCCCCGTCGTAACTCGAGACTATACCCCAGGTTCCCGCCGCAACTCGAGAAAAACCATGAGACTTCCCCCTCGCCGCGAGATGAGGCCCGATTCCCCTGCACTGCGTGCAGAACAATTCCGTGTTGCACATCACACATGAAAGGAGCCTTGATTTCCTTGATGGCACTCCAGAGAAACCCCAAGAACACTGTATCAAGGTTGAGGGATCCTGAGGTCACTGTAGCAACACGAAAGAGCTCCGTGGACCAAAAATCAACTCGAGATGAGAGGTTAGTCCCTGGCTTCGACTCCAGAGGAATACCACCTTACCACAAGCAACTCAAGAGGAGGCTTCTCTCAGCTCTAGGTATGTGAGAGGGACCCTGAGTTTGCGGCCTCAAGTGGAATGGACACCGCGATGCCCTGACTGGAAATAAGGCCGGATATCCCTGCAGTGACTTGAATGCAGGCTCGTCTTGCATCTCCCAAGACGAAAGGATGTCTGAATCCCCTGTGGAGACCACAGAGAAAGACCTAGTTCCCCACCTCATCGCGACCGGAGGCCTCACATCCTTTGAAAACTCCAGAGGTACGCGGAGATCAGTGCCTCCAAAGGAGACGATGCCTGACTCCTCGTGAAACTTGATAGGAGTCCCAGGATTCCTGTGGCACGTGGAAAGGGACGCTTGGTCTCCCGCCTCAGCTGGAGAGGCGTCCCAATTGCCCTGCCAAGCCTCGAGGAGAATCCCGAGTTGTCCCTCGCAACTAGGCAGGAGTCCTGATGTCGCTGAACAAACACGTGTGTGGAAGGGCCATCCCCGTCGTAACTCGAGACTATACCCCAGGTTCCCGCCGCAACTCGAGAAAAACCATGAGACTTCCCCCTCGCCGCGAGATGAGGCCCGATTCCCCTGCACTGCGTGCAGAGCAATTCTGTGTTGCACATCACACATGAAAGGAGCCTTGATTTCCTTGATGGCACTCCGGAGAAACCCCAAGAACACTGTATCAAGGTTGAGGGATCCTGAGGTCACTGTAGCACCACGAAAGAGCTCCGTGGACCAAAAATCAACTCGAGATGAGAGGTTAGTCCCTGGCTTCGACTCCAGAGGAATACCACCTTACCACAAGCACCTCAAGAGGAGGCTTCTCTCAGCTCTAGCTATTTGAGAGGGACCCTGAATTTGCGGCCTCAAGTGGAATGGACACCGCGATGCCCTGACTCGAAATAAGGCCGGATATCCCTGCAGTGACTTGAATGCAGGCTCGTCTTGCATCTCCCAAGACGAAAGGATGTCTGAATCCCCTGTGGAGACCACAGAGAAAGACCTAGTTCCCCACCTCATCGCGAACGGAGGCCTCACATCCTTTGAAAACTCCAGAGGTACGCGGAGATCAGTGCCTCCAAAGGAGACGATGCCTGACTCCTCGTGAAACTTGATAGGAGTCCCAGGATTCCTGTGGCACGTGGAAAGGGACCCTTGGTCTCCCGCCTCAGCTGGAGAGGCGTCCCAATTGCCCTGCCAAGCCTCGAGGAGAATCCCGAGTTGTCCCTCGCAACTAGGCAGGAGTCCTGACGTCGCTGAACAAACACGTGTGTGGAACGGCCATCCCCGTCGTAACTCGAGAATATACCCCAGGTTCCCGCCGCAACTCGAGAAAAACCATGAGACTTCCCCCTCGCCGCGAGATGAGGCCCGGTTCCCCTGCACTGCGTGCAGAGCAATTCCGTGTTGCACATCACACATGAAAGGAGCCTTGATTTCCTTGATGGCACTCCGGAGAAACCCCAAGAACACTGTATCAAGGTTGAGGGATCCTGAGGTCACTGTAGCAACACGAAAGAGCTCCGTGGACCAAAAATCAACTCGAGATGAGAGGTTAGTCCCTGGCTTCGACTCCAGAGGAATACCACCTTACCACAAGCACCTCAAGAGGAGGTTTCTCTCAGCTCTATGTATGTGAGAGGGACCCTGAGTTTGCGGCCTCAAGTGGAATGGAGACCGCGATGCCCTGACTCGAAATAAGGCCGGACATCCCTGCAGTGACTTGAATGCAGGCTCGTCTTGCATCTCCCAAGACGAAAGGATGTCTGAATCCCCTGTGGAGACCACAGAGAAAGACCTAGTTCCCCAACTCATCGCGACCGGAGGCCTCACATCCTTAGAAAACTCCAGAGGTACGCGGAGATCAGTGCCTCCAAAGGAGACGATGCCTGACTCCTCGTGAAACTTGATAGGAGTCCCAGGATTCCTGTGGCACGTGGAAAGGGACCCTTGGTCTCCCGCGTCAGCTGGAGAGGCGTCCCAATTGCCCTGCCAAGCCTCGAGGAGAATCCCGAGCTGTCCCTCGCAACTAGGCAGGAGTCCTGACGTCGCTGAAGAAACACGTGGGTGGAAGGGCCATCCCCGTTGTAACTCGAGAATATACCCCAGGTTCCCGCCGCAACTCGAGAAAAACCATGAGACTTCCCCCTCGCCGCGAGATGAGGCCCGATTCCCCTGCACTGCGTGTAGAGCAATTCCGTGTTTCACATCACACATGAAAGGAGCCTTGATTTCCTTGATGGCACTCCAGAGAAACCCCAAGAACACTGTTTCAAGGTTGAGGGATCCTGAGGGCACTGTAGCAACACGAAAGAGCTCGGTGGACGAAAAATCAACTCGAGATGAGAGGTTAGTCCCTGGCTTCGACTCCAGAGGAATACCACCTTACCACAAGCACCTCAAGAGGAGGCTTCTCTCAGCTCTAGCTATGTGAGAGGGACCCTGAGTTTTCGGCCTCAAGTGAAATGGACACCGCGATGCCCTGACACGAAATAAGGCCGGATATCCCTGCAGTGACTTGAATGCAGGCTCGTCTTGCATCTCCCAAGACGAAAGGATGTCTGAATCCCCTGTGGAGACCACAGAGAAAGACCTAGTTCCTCACCTCATCGCGACCGGAGGCCTCACATCCTTTGAAAACTCCAGAGGTACGCGGAGATCCGTGCCTCCAAAGGAGACGATGCCTGACTCCTCGTGAAACTTGATAGGAGTCCCAGGATTCCTGTGGCACGGGGAAAGGGCCCCTTGGTCTCCCACCTCAGCTGGAGAGGCGTCCCAATTGCCCTGCCAAGCCTCAAGGAGAATCCCGAGTTGTCCCTCGCAACTAGGCAGGAGTCCTGACGTCGCTGAACAAACACGTGGGTGGAAGGGACATCCCCGTCGTAACTCGAGAATATACCCCAGGTTCCCGCCGCAACTCGAGAAAAACCATGAGACTTCCCCCTCGCCGCGAGATGAGGCCCGATACCCCTGCACTGCGTGCAGAGCAATTCCGTGTTACACATCACACATGAAAGCAGCCTTGATTTCCTTGATGGCACTCCAGAGAAACCCCAAGAACACTGTTTCAAGTTTGAGGGATCCTGAGGTCACTGTAGCAACACGAAAGAGCTCCGTGGACCAAAAATCAACTCGAGATGAGAGGTTAGTCCCTGGCTTCGACTCCAGAGGAATACCACCTTACCACAAGCACCTCAATAGGAGCCTTCTCTCAGCTCTAGGTATGTGAGAGGAACCCTGAGTTTGCGGCCTCAAGTGGAATGGAGACCTAGATGCCCTGACTCGAAATAAGGCCGGATATCCCTGCAGTGACTTGAATGCAGGCTCGTCTTGCATCTCCCAAGACGAAAGGATGTCTGAATCCCCTGTGGAGACCACAGAGAAAGACCTAGTTCCCCACCTCATCGCGACCGGAGGCCTCACATCCTTTGAAAACTCCAGAGGGACGCGGAGATCAGTGCCTCCAAAGGAGACGATGCCTGACTCCTCGTGAAACTTGATAGGAGTCCCAGGATTCCTGTGGCACGTGGAAAGGGACCCTTGGTCTCCCACCTCAGCTGGAGAGGCGTCCCAATTGCCCTGCCAAGCCTCGAGGAGAATCCCGAGTTGTCCCTCGCAACTAGGCAGGAGTCCTGACGTCGCTGAACAAACACGTGGTTGGAAGGGCCATCCCAGTCGTAACTCGAGAATATAACCCAGGTTCCCGCCGCAACTCGAGAAAAACCATGAGACTTCCCCCTCGCCGCGAGATGAGGCCCGATTCCCCTGCCCTGCGTGCAGAGCAATTCCGTGTTTCACATCACACATGAAAGGAGCCTTGATTTGCTTGATGGCACTCCAGTGAAACCCCAAGAACACTGTTTCAAGGCTAGAGGGATCCTGAGGTCACTCTAGCAAAACGAAAGAGCTCCGTGGACCACGAATCAACTCGAGATGAGAGGTTAGTCCCTGGCTTCGACTCCAGAGGAATACCACCTTACCACAAGCACCTCAAGAGGAGGCTTCTCTCAGCTCTAGGTATGTGAGAGGGACCCTGAGTTTGCGGCCTCAAGTGGAATGGACACCGCGATTCCCTGACGCGAAATAAGGCCGGATATCCCTGCAGTGACTTGAATGCAGGCTCGTCTTGCATCTCCCAAGACGAAAGGATGTCTGAATCCCCTGTGGAGACCACAGAGAATGACCTAGTTCCCCACCTCATCGCGACCGGAGGCCTCACATCCTTTGAAAACTCCAGAGGTACGCGGAGATCAGTGCCTCCAAAGGAGACGATGCCTGACTCCTCGTGAAACTTAATAGGAGTCCCAGGATTCCTGTGGCACGTGGAAAGGGACCCTTGGTCTCCCGCCTCAGCTGGAGAGGCGTCCCAATTGCCCTGCCAAGCCTCGAGGAGAATCCCGAGTTGTCCCTCGCAACTAGGCAGGAGTCCTGACGTCGCTGAACAAACACTTGGGTGGAAGGGCCATCCCCGTCTTAACTCGAGAATATACCCCAGGTTCCCGCCGCAACTCGAGAAAAACCATGAGATTTCCCCCTCGCCGCGAGATGAGGCCCGATTCACCTGCACTGCGGGCAGAGCAATTCCGTGTTGCACATCACACATGAAAGGAGCCTTGATTTCCTTGATGGCACTCCAGAGAAACCCCAAGAACACTGTTTCAAGGCTGGAGGGATCCTGAGGTCCCTGTAGCAGCACGAAAGAGCTCCGTGGAGAAAAAATCAACTCGACATGAGAGGTTAGTCCCTGGCTTCAACTCCAGAGGAATACCACCTTACCACAAGCACCTCAAGAGGAGGCTTCTCTCAGCTCTATGTATGAGAGAGGGACCCTGAGTTTGCGGCCTCAAGTGGAATGGAGACCGCGATGCCCTGATGCTAAATAAGGCCGGATATAACTACAGTGACTTGAATGCAGGCTCGTCTTGCATCTCCCAAGACGAAAGGATGTCTGAATCCCCTGTGGAGAAAACAGAGAAAGACCTAGTTCCCCACCTCATCGCGACCGGAGGCCTCACATCCTTTGAAAACTCCAGAGGTACGCGGAGATCAGTGCCTCCAAAGGAGATGATGCCTGACTCCTCGTGAAACTTGATAGGAGTCCCAGGATTCCTGTGGCACGTGGAAAGGGACCCTTGGTCTCCCGCGTCACCTGGAGAGGCGTCCCAATTGCCCTGCCAAGCCTCGAGGAGAATCCCGAGTTGTCCCTCGCAACTAGGCAGGAGTCCTGACGTCGCTGAAGAAACTCTTGGGTGGAAGGGCCATCCCCGTTGTAACTCGAGAATATACCCCAGGTTCCCGCCGCAACTCGAGAAAAACCATGAGACTTCCCCCTCGCCGCGAGATGAGGCCCGTTTCCCCTGCACTGCGTGCAGAGCAATTCCGTGTTGCACATCACACATGAAAGGAGCCTTGATTTCCTTGATGGCACTCCAGAGAAACCCCAAGAACACTGTTTCAAGGTTGAGGGATCCTGAGGTCACTGTAGCAACACGAAAGACCTCGGTGGACCAAAAATCAACTCGAGATGAGACGTTAGTCCCTGGCTTCGACTCCAGAGGAATATCACCTTACCACAAGCACCTCAAGAGGAGGCTTCTCTCAGCTCTATGTATGTGAGAGGGACCCTGAGTTTGCGGCCTCAAGTGGAATGGACACCGCGATGCCCTAACTCGAAATAAGGCCGGATATCCCTGCAGTGACTTGAATGCAGGTTCGTCTTGCATCTCCCAAGACGAAAGGATGTCTGAATCCCCTGTGGAGACCACAGAGAAAGACCTAGTTCCCCACCTCATCGCGACCGGAGGCCTCACATCCTTTGAAAACTCCAGAGGTACGCGGAGATCAGTGCCTCCAAAGGAGACGATGCCTGACTCCTCGTGAAACTTGATAGGAGTCCCAGGATTCCTGTGGCACGTGGAAAGGGACATTTGGTCTCCCGCCTCAGCTGGAGAGGCGTCGCAATTGCCCTGCCAAGCCTCGAGGAGAATCCCGAGTTGTCCCTCGCAACTAGGCAGGAGTCCTGACGTCGCTGAACAATCACGTGGGTGGACGGGCCATCCCCGTCGTAACTCGAGAATATACCCCAGGTTCCCGCCGCAACTCGAGAAAAACCATGAGACTTCCCCCTCGCCGCGAGATGAGGCCCGATTCCCCTGCACTGCGTGCAGAGCAATTCCGTGTTGCACATCACACATGAAAGGAGCCTTGATTTCCTTGATGGCACTCCAGAGAAACCCCAAGAACACTGTTTCAAGGCTAGAGGGATCCTGAGGTCACTGTAGCAACACGAAAGAGCTCCGTGGACCAAAAATCAACTTGAGATGAGAGGTTAGTCCCTGGCTTCGACTCCAGAGGAATACCACCTTACCACAAGCACCTCAAGAGGAGGCTTCTCTCAGCTCTAGCTATGTGAGAGGGACCCTGAATTTGCGGCCTCAAGTGGAATGGACACCGCGATGCCCTGACTCGAAATAAGGCCGGATATCCCTGCAGTGACTTGAATGCAGGCTCGTTTTGCATCTCCCAAGATGAAAGGATGTCTGAATCCCCTGTGGAGACCACAGAGAAAGACCTAGTTCCCCACCTCATCGCGACCGGAGGCCTCACATCCTTTGAAAACTCCAGAGGTACGCGGAGATCAGTGCCTCCAAAGGAGACGATGCCTGACTCCTCGTGAAACTTGATAGGAGTCCCAGGATTCCTGTGGCACGTGGAAAGGGACCCTTGGTCTCCCGCCTCAGCTGGAGAGGCGTCCCAATTGCCCTGCCAAGCCTCGAGGAGAATCCCGAGTTGTCCCTCGCAACTAGGCAGGAGTCCTGACGTCCCTGAACAAACACGTGTGTGGAAGGGCCATCCCCGTCGTAACTCGAGAATATACCCCAGGTTCCCGCCGCAACTCGAGAAAAACAATGAGACTTCCCCCTCGCCGCGAGATGATGCCCGATTCCCCTGCACTGCATGCAGAGCACTTCCGTGTTGCACATCACACATGAAAGGAGCCTTAATTTCCTTGATGGCACTCCAGAGAAACCAAAAGAACACTATTTCAGGCTAGAGGGATCCTGAGGTCACTGTAGCAACACGAAAGAGCTCCGTGGAACAAAAATCAACTCGAGATGAGAGGTTAGTCCCTGGCTTCGACTCCAGAGGAATACCACCTTACCACAAGCACCTCAAGAGGAGGCTTCTCTCAGCTCTAGGTATGTGAGAGGGACCCTGAGCTTGCGGCCTAAAGTGGAATGGACACCGCGATGCCCTGACTCGAAATAAGGCCGGATATCCCTGCAGTGACTTGAATGCAGGCTCGTCTTGCATCTCCCAAGACGAAAGGATGTCTGAATCCCCTGTGGAGACCACAGAGAAAGACCTAGTTCCCCACCTCATCGCGACCGGAGGCCTCACATCCTTTGAAAACTTCAGAGGTAGGCGGAGATCAGTGCCTACAAAGGAGACGATGCCTGACTCCTCGTGAAACTTGATAGGAGTCCCAGGATTCCTGTGGCACATGGAAAGGGACCCTTGGTCTCCCGCCTGAGCTGGAGAGGCGTCCCAATTGCCCTGCCAAGCCTCGAGGAGAATCCCGAGTTGTCCGTCGCAACTAGGCAGGAGTCCTGCCGTCGCTAAACAAACACGTGGTTGGAAGGGCCATCCCCGTCGTAACTCGAGAGTATACCCCAGGTTCCCGCCGCAACTCGAGAAAAACCATGAGACTTCCCCCTCGCCGCGATATGAGGCCCGATTCCCCTGCACTGCGTGCAGAGCAATTCCGTGTTGCACATCACACATGAAAGGAGACTTGATTTCCTTGATGGCACTCCAGAGAAACCCCAAGAACACTGTTTCAAGGCTAGCGGGATCCTGAGGTCACTGTAGCAACAGGAAAGAGCTCCGTGGACCAACAATCAACTCGAGATGAGAGGTTAGTCCCTGGCTTCGACTCCAGAGGAATACCACCTTACCACAAGCACCTCAAGAGGAGCCTTCTCTCAGCTCTAGCTATGTGCTGAGTTTGCGGCCTCAAGTGGAATGGACACCGCGAAGCCCTGACGCGAAATAAGGCCGGATATCCCTGCAGTGACTTGAATGCAGGCTCGTCTTCCATCTCCCAAGACGAAAGGATGTCTGAATCCCCTGTGGAGCCCACAGAGAAAGACCTAGTTCCCCAACTCATCGCGACCGGAGGCCTCACATCCTTAGAAAACTCCAGAGGTACGCGGAGATCAGTGCCTCCAAAGGAGACGATGCCTGACTCCTCGTGAAACTTGATAGGAGTCCCAGGATTCCTGTGGCACGTGGAAAGGGACCCTTGGTCTCCCGCGTCAGCTGGAGAGGCGTCCCAATTGCCCTGCCAACCCTCGAGGAGAATCCCGAGTTGTCCCTCGCAACTAGGCAGGAGTCCTGACGTCGCTGAAGAAACTCTTGGGTGGAAGGGCCATCCCCGTTGTAACTCGAGAATATACCCCAGGTTCCCGCCGCAACTCGAGAAAAACCATGAGACTTCCCCCTCGCCGCGAGATGAGGCCCGTTTCCCCTGCACTGCGTGCAGAGCAATTCCGTGTTTCACATCACACATGAAAGGAGCCTTGATTTCCTTGATGGCACTCCAGAGAAACTCCAAGAACACTGTTTCAAGGTTGAGGGATCCTGAGGTCACTGTAGCAACATGAAAGAGCTCGGTGGACCAAAAATCAACTCGAGATGAGAGGTTAGTCCCTGGCTTCGACTCCAGAGGAATACCACCTTACCACAAGCACCTCAAGAGGAGGCTTCTCTCAGCTCTATGTATGTGAGAGGGACCCTGAGTTTGCGGCCTCAAGTGGAATGGACACCGCGATGCCCTAACTCGAAATAAGGCCGGATATCCCTGCAGTGACTTGAATGCAGGCTCGTCTTGCATCTCCCAAGACGAAAGGATGTCTGAATCCCCTGTGGAGACCACAGAGAAAGACCTAGTTCCCCACCTCATCGCGACCGGAGGCCTCACATCCTTTGAAAACTCCAGAGGTACGCGGAGATCAGTGCCTCCAAAGGAGATGATGCCTGACTCGTGAAACTTGATAGGAGTCCCAGGATTCCTGTGGCACGTGGAAAGGGACCCTTGGTCTCCCGCCTCAGCTGGAGAGGCGTCGCAATTGCCCTGCCAAGCCTCGAGGAGAATCCCGAGTTGTCCCTCACAACTAGGCAGGAGTCCTGACGTCGCTGAACAATCACGTGGGTGGACGGGCCATCCCCGTTGTAACTCGAGAATATACCCCAGGTTCCCGCCGCAACTCGAGAAAAACCATGAGACTTCCCCCTCGCCGCGAGATGAGGCCCGATTCCCCTGCACTGCGTGCAGAGCAATTCCGTGTTGCACATCACACATGAAAGGAGCCTTGATTTCCTTGATGGCACTCCAGAGAAACCCCAAGAACACTGTTTCAAGGCTAGAGGGATCCTGAGGTCACTGTAGCAACACGAAAGAGCTCCGTGGACCAAAAATCAACTTGAGATGAGAGGTTAGTCCCTGGCTTCGACTCCAGAGGAATACCACCTTACCACAAGCACCTCAAGAGGAGGCTTCTCTCAGCTCTAGCTATGTGAGAGGGACCCAGAATTTGCGGCCTCAAGTGGAATGGACACCGCGATGCCCTGACTCGAAATAAGGCCGGATATCCCTGCAGTGACTTGAATGCAGGCTCGTCTTGCATCTCCCAAGATGAAAGGATGTCTGAATCCCCTGTGGAGACCACAGAGAAAGACCTAGTTCCCCACCTCATCGCGACCGGAGGCCTCACATCCTTTGAAAACTCCAGAGGTACGCGGAGATCAGTGCCTCCAAAGGAGACGATGCCTGACTCCTCGTGAAACTTGATAGGAGTCCCAGGATTCCTGTGGCACGTGGAAAGGGACCCTTGGTCTCCCGCCTCAGCTGGAGAGGCGTCCCAATTGCCCTGCCAAGCCTCGAGGAGAATCCCGAGTTGTCCCTCGCAACTAGGCAGGAGTCCTGATGTCGCTGAACAAACACGTGTGTGGAAGGGCCATCCCCGTCGTAACTCGAGAATATACCCCAGGTTCCCGCCGCAACTCGAGAAAAACAATGAGACTTCCCCCTCGCCGCGAGATGATGCCCGATTCCCCTGCACTGCATGCAGAGCAATTCCGTGTTGCACATCACACATGAAAGGAGCCTTAATTTCCTTGATGGCACTCCAGAGAAACCACAAGAACACTATTTCAGGATAGAGGGATCCTGAGGTCACTGTAGCAACACGAAAGAGCTCCGTGGAACAAAAATCAACTCGAGATGAGAGGTTAGTCCCTGGCTTCGACTCCAGAGGAATACCACCTTACCACAAGCACCTCAAGAGGAGGCTTCTCTCAGCTCTAGGTATGTGAGAGGGACCCTGAGCTTGCGGCCTAAAGTGGAATGGACACCGCGATGCCCTGACTCGAAATAAGGCCGGATATCCCTGCAGTGACTTGAATGCAGGCTCGTCTTGCATCTCCCAAGACGAAAGGATGTCTGAATCCCCTGTGGAGACCACAGAGAAAGACCTAGTTCCCCACCTCATCGCGACCGGAGGCCTCACATCCTTTGAAAACTTCAGAGGTAGGCGGAGATCAGTGCCTACAAAGGAGACGATGCCTGACTCCTCGTGAAACTTGATAGGAGTCCCAGGATTCCTGTGGCACATGGAAAGGGACCCTTGGTCTCCCGCCTGAGCTGGAGAGGCGTCCCAATTGCCCTGCCAAGCCTCGAGGAGAATCCCGAGTTGTCCGTCGCAACTAGGCAGGAGTCCTGCCGTCGCTAAACAAACACGTGGTTGGAAGGGCCATCCCCGTCGTAACTCGAGAGTATACCCCAGGTTCCCGCCGCAACTCGAGAAAAACCATGAGACTTCCCCCTCGCCGCGATATGAGGCCCGATTCCCCTGCACTGCGTGCAGAGCAATTCCGTGTTGCACATCACACATGAAAGGAGACTTGATTTCCTTGATGGCACTCCAGAGAAACCCCAAGAACACTGTTTCAAGGCTAGCGGGATCCTGAGGTCACTGTAGCAACAGGAAAGAGCTCCATGGACCATGAATCAACTCGAGATGAGAGGTTAGTCCCTGGCTTCGACTCCAGAGGAATACCACCTTACCACAAGCACCTCAAGAGGAGGCTTCTCTCAGCTCTAGCTATGTGCTGAGTTTGCGGCCTCAAGTGGAATGGACACCGCGAAGCCCTGACGCGAAATAAGGCCGGATATCCCTGCAGTGACTTGAATGCAGGCTCGTCTTCCATCTCCCAAGACGAAAGGATGTCTGAATCCCCTGTGGAGACCACAGAGAAAGACCTAGTTCCCCACCTCATCGCGACCGGAGGCCTCACATCCTTTGAAAACTCCAGAGGTACGCGGAGATCAGTGCCTCCAAAGGAAACGATGCCTGACTCCTCGTGAAACTTGATAGGAGTCCCAGGATTCCTATGGTACGTGGAAAGGGACCCTTGGTCTCCCGCCTCAGCTGGAGAGGCGTCTCAATTGCCCTGCCAACACTCGAGGAGAATCCCGAGTTGTCCCTCGCAACTAGGCAGGAGTCCTGACGTCGCTGAAGAAACACGTGGGTGGAAGGGCCATCCCCGTCGAAACTCGAGAATATACCCCAGGTTCCCGCCGCAAATCGAGAAAAACCATGAGACATCCCCCTCGCCGCGAGATGAGGCCCGATTCCCCTGCACTGCGTGCAGAGCAATTCCGTGTTGCACATCACACATGAAAGGAGCCTTGATTTCCTTGATGGCACTCCAGAGAAACCCCAAGAACACTGTTTCAAGGTTGAGGGATCCTGAGGTCACTGTAGCAACACGAAAGAGCTCCGTGGACCAAAAATCAACTCGAGATGAGAGGTTAGTCCCTGGCTTCGACTCCAGAGGAATACCACCTTACCACAAGCACCTCAAGAGGAGGCTTCTCTCAGCTCTAGGTATGTGAGAGGGACCCTGAGTTTGCGGCCTCAAGTGGAATGGAGACCGCGATGCCCTGACTCGAAATAAGGCCGGATATCCCTGCAGTGACTTGAATGCAGGCTCGTCTTGCATCTCCCAAGACGAAAGGATGTCTGAATCCCCTGTGGAGACCACAGAGAAAGACCTAGTTCACCACCTCATCGCGACCGGAGGCCTCACATCCTTTGAAAACTCCAGAGGTACGCGGAGATCAGTGCCTCCAAAGGAGACGATGCCTGACTCCTCGTGAAACTTGATAGGAGTCCCAGGATTCCTGTGGCACGTGGAAAGGGACCCTTGGTCTCCCGCCTCAGCTGGAGAGGCGTCCCAATTGCCCTGCCAAGCCTCGAGGAGAATCCCGAGTTGTCCCTCGCAACTAGGCAGGAGTCCTGACGTCGCTGAACAAACACGTGGGTGGAAGGGCCATCCCCGTCGTAACTCGAGAATATACCCCAGGTTCTCGCCGCAACTCGAGAAAAACCATGAGACTTCCCCCTCGCCGCGAGATGAGGCCCGGTTCCCCTGCACTGCGTGCAGAGCAATTCCGTGTTGCACATCACACATGAAAGGAGCCTTGATTTCCTTGATGGCACTCCAGAGAAACCCCAAGAACACTGTTTCAAGGTTGAGGCATCCTGAGGTCACTGTAGCAACACGAAAGAGCTCTGTGGACCAAAAATCAACTCGAGATGAGAGGTTAGTCCCTGGCTTCGACTCCAGAGGAATACCACCTTACCACAAGCACCTCAAGAGGAGGTTTCTCTCAGCTCTATGTATGTGAGAGGGACCCTGAGTTTGCGGCCTCAAGTGGAATGGAGACCGCGATGCCCTGACTCGAAATAAGGCCGGATATCCCTGCAGTGACTTGAATGCAGGCTCGTCTTGCATCTCCCAAGACGAAAGGATGTCTGAATCCCCTGTGGAGACCACAGAGAAAGACCTAGTTCCCCAACTCATCGCGACCGGAGGCCTCACATCCTTAGAAAACTCCAGAGGTACGCGGAGATCAGTGCCTCCAAAGGAGACGATGCCTGACTCCTCGTGAAACTTGATAGGAGTCCCAGGATTCCTGTGGCACGTGGAAAGGGACCCTTGGTCTCCCGCGTCAGCTGGAGAGGCGTCCCAATTGCCCTGCCAAGCCTCGAGGAGAATCCCGAGCTGTCCCTCGCAACTAGGCTGGAGTCCTGACGTCGCTGAAGAAACACGTGGGTGGAAGGGCCATCCCCGTTGTAACTCGAGAATATACCCCAGGTTCCCGCGGCAACTCGAGAAAAACCATGAGACTTCCCCCTCGCCGCGAGATGAGGCCCGATTCCCCTGCACTGCGTGTAGAGCAATTCCGTGTTTCACATCACACATGAAAGGAGCCTTGATTTCCTTGATGGCACTCCAGAGAAACCCCAAGAACACTGTTTCAAGGTTGAGGGATCCTGAGGGCACTGTAGCAACATGAAAGAGCTCGGTGGACGAAAAATCAACTCGAGATGAGAGGTTAGTCACTGGCTTCGACTCCAGAGGAATACCACCTTACCACAAGCACCTCAAGAGGAGGCTTCTCTCAGCTCTAGCTATGTGAGAGGGACCCTGAGTTTGCGGCCTCAAGTGAAATGGACACCGCGATGCCCTGACACGAAATAAGGCCGGATATCCCTGCAGTGACTTGAATGCAGGCTCGTCTTGCATCTCCCAAGACGAAAGGATGTCTGAATCCCCTGTGGAGACCACAGAGAAAGACCTAGTTCCCCACCTCATCGCGACCGGAGGCCTCACATCCTTTGAAAACTCCAGAGGTACGCGGAGATCAGTGCCTCCAAAGGAGACGATGCCTGACTCCTCGTGAAACTTGATAGGAGTCCCAGGATTCCTGTGGCACGTGGAAAGGGACCCTTGGTCTCCCGCGTCAGCTGGAGAGGCGTCCCAATTGCCCTGCCAAGCCTCGAGGAGAATCCCGAGCTGTCCCTCGCAACTAGGCTGGAGTCCTGACGTCGCTGAAGAAACACGTGGGTGGAAGGGCCATCCCCGTTGTAACTCGAGAATATACCCCAGGTTCCCGCCGCAACTCGAGAAAAACCATGAGACTTCCCCCTTGCCGCGAGATGAGGCCCGATTCCCCTGCACTGCGTGTAGAGCAATTCCGTGTTTCACATCACACATGAAAGGAGCCTTGATTTCCTTGATGGCACTCCAGAGAAACCCCAAGAACACTGTTTCAAGGTTGAGGGATCCTGAGGTCACTGTAGCAACATGAAAGAGCTCGGTGGACGAAAAATCAACTCGAGATGAGAGGTTAGTCCCTGGCTTCGACTCCAGAGGAATACCACCTTACCACAAGCACCTCAAGAGGAGGCTTCTCTCAGCTCTAGCTATGTGAGAGGGACCCTGAGTTGCGGCCTCAAGTGAAATGGACACCGCGATGCCCTGACACGAAATAAGGCCGGATATCCCTGCAGTGACTTGAATGCAGGCTCGTCTTGCATCTCCCAAGACGAAAGGATGTCTGAATCCCCTGTGGAGACCACAGAGAAAGACCTAGTTCCCCACCTCATCGCGACCGGAGGCCTCACATCCTTTGAAAACTCCAGAGGTACGCGGAGATCAGTGCCTCCAAAGGAGACGATGCCTGACTCCTCGTGAAACTTGATAGGAGTCCCAGGATTCCTGTGGCATGTGGAAAAGAACCCTTGGTTTCCCGCCTCAGCTGGAGAGGCGTCCCAATTGCCCTGCCAAGCCTCGAGGAGAATCCCGAGTTGTCCCTCGCAACTAGGCAGGAGTCCTGATGTCGCTGAACAAACACTTGGGTGGAAGGGCCATCCCCGTCGTAACTCGAGAATATACCCCAGGTTCCCGCCGCAACTCGAGAAAAACCATGAGACTTCCCCCTCGCCGCGAGATGAGGCCCGATTCCCCTGCACTGCGTGCAGAGCAATTCCGTGTTACACATCACACATGAAAGCAGCCTTGATTTCCTTGATGGCACTCCAGAGAAACCCCAAGAACACTGTTTCAAGTTTGAGGGATCCTGAGGTCACTGTAGCAAAACGAAAGAGCTCCGTGGACCAAAAATCAACTCGAGATGAGAGGTTAGTCCCTGGCTTCGACTCCAGAGGAATACCACCTTACCACAAGCACCTCAAGAGGAGGCTTCTCTCAGCTCTAGGTATGTGAGAGGAACCCTGAGTTTGCGGCCTCAAGTGGAATGGAGACCACGATGCCCTGACTCGAAATAAGGCCGGATATCCCTGCAGTGACTTGAATGCAGGCTCGTCTTGCATCTCCCAAGACGAAAGGATGTCTGAATCCCCTGTGGAGACCACAGAGAAAGACCTAGTTCCCCACCTCATCGCGACCGGAGGCCTCACATCCTTTGAAAACTCCAGAGGGACGCGGAGATCAGTGCCTCCAAAGGAGACGATGCCTGACTCCTCGTGAAACTTGATAGGAGTCCCAGGATTCCTGTGGCACGTGGAAAGGGACACTTGGTCTCCCACCTCAGCTGGAGAGGCGTCCCAATTGCCCTGCCAAGCCTCGAGGAGAATCCCGAGTTGTCCCTCGCAACTAGGCAGGAGTCCTGACGTCGCTGAACAAACACGTGGTTGGAAGGGCCATCCCAGTCGTAACTCGAGAATATAACCCAGGTTCCCGCCGCAACTCGAGAAAAACCATGAGACTTCCCCCTCGCCGCGAGATGAGGCCCGATTCCCCTGCACTGCGTGCAGAACAATTGCGTGTTTCACATCACACATGAAAGGAGCCTTGATTTCCTTGATGGAACTCCAGTGAAACCCCAAGAACACTGTTTCAAGGCTAGAGGGATCCTGAGGTCACTCTAGCAACACGAAAGAGCTCCGTGGACCACGAATCAACTCGAGATGAGAGGTTAGTCCCTGGCTTCGACTCCAGAGGAATACCACCTTACCACAAGCACCTCAAGAGGAGGCTTCTCTCAGCTCTAGGTACGTGAGAGGGACCCTGAGTTTGCGGCCTCAAGTGGAATGGACACCGCGATGCCCTGACGCGAAATAAGGCCGGATATCCCTGCAGTGACTTGAATGCAGGCTCGTCTTGCATCTCCCAAGACGAAAGGATGTCTGAATCCCCTGTGGAGACCACAGAGAATGACCTAGTTCCCCACCTCATCGCGACCGGAGGCCTCACATCCTTTGAAAACTCCAGAGGTACGCGGAGATCAGTGCCTCCAAAGGAGACGATGCCTGACTCCTCGTGAAACTTGATAGGAGTCCCAGGATTCCTGTGGCACGTGGAAAGGGACCCTTGGTCTCCCGCCTCAGCTGGAGAGGCGTCCCAATTGCCCTGCCAAGCCTCGAGGAGAATCCCGAGTTGTCCCTCGCAACCAGGCAGGAGTCCTGACGTCGCTGAACAAACACGTGGGTGGAAGGGCCATCCCCGTCTTAACTCGAGAATATACCCCAGGTTCCCGCCGCAACTCGAGAAAAACCATGAGATTTCCCCCTCGCCGCGAGATGAGGCCCGATTCACCTGCACTGCGTGCAGAGCAATTCCGTGTTGCACATCACACATGAAAGGAGCCTTGATTTCCTTGATGGCACTCCAGAGAAACCCCAAGAACACTGTTTCAAGGCTGGAGGGATCCTGAGGTCCCTGTAGCAGCACGAAAGAGCTCCGTGGAGAAAAAATCAACTCGACATGAGAGGTTAGTCCCTGGCTTCAACTCCAGAGGAATACCACCTTACCACAAGCACCTCAAGAGGAGGCTTCTCTCAGCTCTATGTATGAGAGAGGGACCCTGAGTTTGCGGCCTCAAGTGGAATGGAGACCGCGATGCCCTGATGCTAAATAAGGCCGGATATAACTGCAGTGACTTGAATGCAGGCTCGTCTTGCATCTCCCAAGACGAAAGGATGTCTGAATCCCCTGTGGAGACCACAGAGAATGACCTAGTTCCCCACCTCATCGCGACCGGAGGCCTCACATCCTTTGAAAACTCCAAAGGTACGCGGAGATCAGTGCCTCCAAAGGAGACGATGCCTGACTCCTCGTGAAACTTGATAGGAGTCCCAGGATTCCTGTGGCACGTGGAAAGGGACCCTTGGTCTTCAGCCTCAGCTGGAGAGGCGTCCCAATTGCCCTGCCAAGCCTCGAGGAGAATCCCGAGTTGTCCCTCTTAACTAGGCAGGAGTCCTGCCGTCGCTGATCTAACACGTGTGTGGAAGGGCCATCCCCGTCGTAACTCGAGAATATACCGCAGGTTCCCGCCGCAACTCGAGAAAAACCATGAGACTTCCCCCTCGCCGCGAGATGAGGCCCGATTCCCCTGCACTGCGTGCAGAGCAATTCTGTGTTGCACATCACACATGAAAGGAGCCTTGATTTCCTTGATGGCAATCCAGAGAAACCCCAAGAACACTGTTTCAAGGTTGAGGGATCCTGAGGTCACTGTAGCAACACGAAAGAGCTCCGTGGACCAAAAATCAACTCGAGATGAGAGGTTAGTCCCTGGCTTCGACTCCCGAGGAATACCACCTTACCACAAGCACCTCAAGAGGAGGCTTCTCTCAGCTCTATGTATGTGAGAGGGACCCTGAGTTTGCGGCCTCAAGTGGAATGGAGTCCGCGATGCCCTGACTCGAAATAAGGCCGGATATCGCTGCAGTGACTTGAATGCAGGCTCGTCTTGCATCTCCCAAGACGAAAGGATGTCTGAATCCCCTGTGGAGACCACAGAGAAAGACCTAGTTCCCCACCTCATCGCGACCGGAGGCCTCACATCCTTTGAAAACTCCAGAGGTACGCGGCGATCAGTGCCTCCAAAGGAGACGATGCCTGACTCCTCGTGAAACTTGATAGGAGTCCCAGGATTCCTGTGGCACGTGGAAAGGGACCCTTGGTCTCCCGCCTCAGCTGGAGAGGCGTCCCAATTGCCCTGCCAAGCCTCGAGGAGAATCCCGAGTTGTCCCTCTTAACTAGGCAGGAGTCCTGCCGTCGCTGAACTAACACGTGTGTGGAAGGGCCATCCCAGTCGTAACTCGAGAATATACCGCAGGTTCCCGCCGCAACTCGAGAAAAACCATGAGACTTCCCCCTCGCCGCGAGATGAGGCCCGATTCCCCTGCACTGCGTGCAGAGCAATTCGGTGTTGCACATCACACATGAAAGGAGCCTTGATTTCCTTGATGGCACTCCAGAGAAACCCCAAGAACACTGTTTCAAGATTGAGGGATCCTGAGGTCACTGTAGCAACACGAAAGAGCTCCGTGGACCAAAAATCAACTCGAGATGAGAGGTTAGTCCCTGGCTTCAACTCCAGAGGAATACCACCTTACCACAAGCACCTCAAGAGGAGGCTTCTCTCAGCTGTATGTATGTGAGAGGAACCCTGAGTTTGCGGCCTCAAGTGGAATGGAGACCGCGATGCCCTGACTCGAAATAAGGCCGGATATCCCTGCAGTGACTTGAATGCAGGCTCGTCTTGCATCTCCCAAGACGAAAGGATGTCTGAATCCCCTGTGGAGACCACAGAGAAAAACCTAATTTCCCATCTCATCGCGACCGGAGGCCTCACATCCTTTGAAAATTCCAGAGGTACGCGGAGATCAGTGCCTCCAAAGGAGACGATGCCTAACTCTTCGTGAAACATGATAAGAGTTCCAGGATTCCTGTGGCACGTGGAAAGGGACCCTTGGTCTCCCGCCTCAGCTGGAGAGGCGTCCCAATTGCCCTGCCAAGCCTCGAGGAGAATCCCGAGTTGTCCCTCGCAACTAGGCAGGAGTCCTGACGTCGCTGAACTAACACGTGTGTGGAAGGGCCATCCCCGTCGTAACTCGAGAATATACCCCAGGTTCCCGCCGCAACTCGAGAAAAACCATGAGACTTCCCCCTCGCCGCGAGATGAGGCCCGATTCCCCTGCACTGCGTGCAGAGCAATTCCGTGTTGCACATCACACATGAAAGGAGCCTTGATTTCCTTGATGGCACTCCAGAGAAACCCCAAGAACACTGTTTCAAGGTTGAGGGATCCTGAGGTCACTGTAGCAACACGAAAGAGCTCCGTGGACCAAAAATCAACTCGAGATGAGAGGTTAGTCCCTGGCTTCGACTCCAGAGGAATACCACCTTACCACAAGCACCTCAAGAGGAGGCTTCTCTCAGCTCTATGTATGTGAGAGGGACCCTGAGTTTGCGGCCTCAAGTGGAATGGAGACCGCGATGCCCTGACTCGAAATAAGGCCGGATATCCCTGCAGTGACTTGAATGCAGGCTCGTCTTGCATCTCCCAAGACGAAAGGATGTCTGAATCCCCTGTGGAGACCACAGAGAAAGACCTAGTTCCCCACCTCATCGCGACCGGAGGCCTCACATCCTTTGAAAACTCCAGAGGTACGCGGAGATCAGTGCCTCCAAAGGAGACGATGCCTGACTCCTCGTGAAACTTGATTGGAGTCCGAGGATTCCTGTGGCACGTGGAAAGGGACCCTTGGTCTCCCGCCTCAGCTGGAGAGGCGTCCCAATTGCCCTGCCAAGCCTCGAGGAGAATCCCGAGTTGTCCCTCGCAACTAGGCAGGAGTCCTGACATGGCTGAACAAACACGAGGGTGGAAGGGCCATCCCCGTCGTAACTCGAGAATATACCCCAGGTTCCCATCGCAACTCGAGAAAAACCATGAGACTTCCCCCTCGATGCAAAATAAGGCCCGATACCCTGCACTGCGTGCAGAGGAATTCCTTGTTGCACATCACACATGAAAGGAGCCTTGATTTCCTTGATGGCACTCCAGAGAAACCCCAAGAACACTGTTTTAAGGCTGGAGGGATCCTGATGTCCTTGTAGCAGCACGAAAGAGCTCCTTGGACCATGAATCAGCTCGAGATGAGAGGTTAGTCCCTGGCTTCGACTCCAGAGGAATACCACCTTACCACAAGCACCTCAAGAGGAGGCTTCTCTCAGCTCTAGGTATGTGAGACGGACCCTGAGTTTGCGGCCTCAAGTGGAATGGACACCTCGATGCCCTGACGCGAAATAAGGCCGGATATCCCTGCAGTGACTTTAATGCAGGCTCGTCTTGCATCTCCCAAGATGAAAGGATGTCTGAATCCCCTGTGGAGACCACAGAGAAAGACCTAGTTCCCCACCTCATCGGAACCGGAGGCCTCACATCCTTTGAAAACTCCAGAGGTACCCGGAGATCAGTGCCTCCAAAGGAGACGATGCCTGACTCCTCGTGAAACTTGATAGGAGTCCCAGGATTCCTGTGGCACGTGGAAAGGGACCCTTGGTCTCCCGCCTGAGCTGGAGAGGT
This sequence comes from Cervus elaphus, assembly GCF_910594005.1. NCBI lineage: Eukaryota > Metazoa > Chordata > Mammalia > Artiodactyla > Cervidae > Cervus > Cervus elaphus. Next base: position 10,374,574 of record NC_057824.1, on the reverse strand, counting down.
GTCCCAATTGCCCTGCCAAGCCTCGAGGAGAATCCCGAGTTGTCCCTCGCAACTAGGCAGGAGTCCTGACGTCGCTGAACAAACACGTGGGTGGAAGGGCCATCCCCGTCGTAACTCGAGAATATACCCCAGGTTCCCGCCGCAACTCGAGAAAAACCATGAGACTTCCCCCTCGCCGCGAGATGAGGCCCGATTCCCCTGCACTGCGTGCAGAGCAATTCCGTGTTGCACATTACACATGAAAGGAGCCTTGATTTCCTTGATGGCACTCCAGAGAAACCCCAAGAACACTGTTTCAAGTCTAGAGGGATCCTGAGGTCCCTGTAGCAGCACAAAAGAGCTCCGTGGACCATGAATCAACTCGAGATGAGAGGTTAGTCCCTGGCTTCGACTCCAGAGGAATACCACCTTACCACAAACACCTCAAGAGGAGGCTTCTCTCAGCTCTAGGTATGTGAGAGGGACCCTGAGTTTGCGGCCTCAAGTGGAATGGACACTGCGATGCCCTGACGCGAAATAAAGCCAGATATCCCTGCAGTGACTTGAATGCAGGCTCGTCTTGCATCTCCCAAGACGAAAGGATGTCTGAATCCCCTGTGGAGACCACAGAGAAAGACCTAGTTCCCCACCTCATCGCGACCGGAGGCCTCACATCCTTTGAAAACTCCAGAGGTACGCGGAGATCAGGGCCTCCAAAGGAGACGATGCCTGACTCCTCGTGAAACTTGATAGGAGTCCCAGGATTCCTGTGGCACGTGGAAAGGGACACTTGGTCTCCCGCCTCAGCTGGAGAGGCGTCCCAATTGCCCTGCCAAGCCTCGAGGAGAATCCCGAGTTGTCCCTCGCAACTAGGCTGGAGTCCTGACGTCGCTGAACAAACACGTGGTTGGAAGGGCCATCCCCGTCGTAACTCGAGAATATACCCCAGGTTCCCGCCGCAACTCGAGAAAAACCATGAGACTTCCCCCTCGCCGCGAGATGAGGCCCGATTCCCCGGCACTGCGTGCAGAGCAATTCCGTGTTGCACATCACACATGAAAGGAGCCTTGATTTCCTTGATGGCACTCCAGAGAAACCCCAAGAACACTGTTTCAAGGTTGAGGGATCCTGTGGTCACTGTAGCAACACGAAAGAGCTCCGTGGACCAAAAATCAACTCGCGATGAGAGTTTAGTCCCTGGCTTCGACTCCAGAGGAATACCACCTTACCACAGGCACCTCTAGAGGAGGCTTCTCTCAGCTCTAGGTATGTGAGAGGGACCCTGATTTTGCGGACACAAGTTTAATGAACACTGCGATGCCCTGGCTCGAAATAAGGCCGGATATCCCTGCAGTGACTTGGGTGCAGGCTCGTCTTGCATCTCCCAAGATGAAAGGATGTCTGAATCCCCAGTGGAGACCACAGAGAAAGACCTAGTTCCCCACCTCATCGCGACCGGAGGCCTCACATCCTTTGAAAACTCCAGAGGTATGCGGAGATCAGTGCCTCCGAAGGAGACGATGCCTGACTCCTCGTGAAACTTGATAGGAGTCCCAGGATTCCTGTGGTACGCGGAAAGGGACCCTTGGTCTCCCGCCTCAGCTGGAGAGGCGTCCCAATTGCCCTGCCAAGCCTCGAGGAGAATCCCGATTTGTCCGTCGCAACTAGGCAGGAGTCCTGACGTCGCTGAACAAACACGTGTGTGGAAGGGCCATCCCCGTTGTAACTCGAGAATATACCCCAGGTTCCCGCCGCAACTCGAGAAAAACCAATAGACTTCCCCCTCGCCGCGAGATGAGGCCCGATTCCCCTGCACTGCGTGCAGAGGAATTCCGTGTTGCACATCACACATGAAAGGAGCCTTGATTTCCTTGATGGCACTCCAGAGAAACCCCAAGAACACTGTTTCAAGGCTAGAGGGATCCTGAGGTCACTGTAGCAACACGAAAGAGCTCCATGGACCAAAAATCAACTCGAGATGAGAGGTTAGTCCCTGGCTTCGACTCCAGAGGAATACCACCTTACCACAAGCACCTCAAGAGGAGGCTTCTCTCAGCTCTAGGTATTTGAGAGGGACCCTGAGTTTGCGGCCTCAATTTGAATGGACACTGCGATGCCCTGACGCGAAATAAGGCCGGATATCCCTGCAGTGACTTGAATGCAGGCTCGTCTTGCATCTCCCAAGACGAAAGGTTGTCTGAATCCCCTGTGAAGACCACAGAGAATGACCTAGTTCCCCACCTCATTGCGACCGGAGGCCGCACATCCTTTGAAAACTCCAGAGGTATGCGGAGATCAGTGCCTCCAAAGGAGACGATGCCTGACTCCTCGTGAAACTTGATAGGAGTCGCAGGATTCCTGTGGCACGTGGAAAGGGACACTTGGTCTCCCGCCTCACCTGGAGAGGCGTCCCAATTGCCCTGCCAAGCCTCGAGGAGAATCCCGAGTTGTCCCTCGCAACTAGGCAGGAGTCCTGACGTCGCTGAACAAACACGTGGGTGGAAGGGCCATCCCCGTCTTAACTCGAGAATATACCCCAGGTTCCCGCCGCAACTCGAGAAAAACCATGAGATTTCCGCCTCGCCGCGAGATGAGGCCCGATTCACCCGCACTGCGTGCAGAGCAATTCCGTGTTGCACATCACACATGAAAGGAGCCTTGATTTCCTTGATGGCACTCCAGAGAAACCCCAAGAACACTGTTTCAAGGCTGGAGGGATCCTGAGGTCCCTGTAGCAGCACGAAAGAGCTCCGTGGAGAAAAAATCAACTCGACATGAGAGGTTAGTCCCTGGCTTCAACTCCAGAGGAATACCACCTTACCACAAGCACCTCAAGAGGAGGCTTCTCTCAGCTCTATGTATGAGAGAGGGACCCTGAGTTTGCGGCCTCAAGTGGAATGGAGACCGCGATGCCCTGATGCTAAATAAGGCCGGATATAACTGCAGTGACTTGAATGCAGGCTCGTCTTGCATCTCCCAAGACGAAAGGATGTCTGAATCCCCTGTGGAGACCACAGAGAATGACCTAGTTCCCCACCTCATCGCGACCGGAGGCCTCACATCCTTTGAAAACTCCAAAGGTACGCGGAGATCAGTGCCTCCAAAGGAGACGATGCCTGACTCCTCGTGAAACTTGATAGGAGTCCCAGGATTCCTGTGGCACGTGGAAAGGGACCCTTGGTCTCCAGCCTCAGCTGGAGAGGCGTCCCAATTGCCCTGCCAAGCCTCGAGGAGAATCCCGAGTTGTCCCTCGCAACTAGGCAGGAGTCCTGCCGTCGCTGATCTAACACGTGTGTGGAAGGGCCATCCCCGTCGTAACTCGAGAATATACCGCAGGTTCCCGCCGCAACTCGAGAAAAACCATGAGACTTCCCCCTCGCCGCGAGATGAGGCCCGATTCCCCTGCACTGCGTGCAGAGCAATTCTGTGTTGCACATCACACATGAAAGGAGCCTTGATTTCCTTGATGGCAATCCAGAGAAACCCCAAGAACACTGTTTCAAGGTTGAGGGATCCTGAGGTCACTGTAGCAACACGAAAGAGCTCCGTGGACCAAAAATCAACTCGAGATGAGAGGTTAGTCCCTGGCTTCGACTCCAGAGGAATACCACCTTACCACAAGCACCTCAAGAGGAGGCTTCTCTCAGCTCTATGTATGTGAGAGGGACCCTGAGTTTGCGGCCTCAAGTGGAATGGAGTCCGCGATGCCCTGACTCGAAATAAGGCCGGATATCGCTGCAGTGACTTGAATGCAGGCTCGTCTTGCATCTCCCAAGACGAAAGGATGTCTGAATCCCCTGTGGAGACCACAGAGAAAGACCTAGTTCCCCACCTCATCGCGACCGGAGGCCTCACATCCTTTGAAAACTCCAGAGGTACGCGGCGATCAGTGCCTCCAAAGGAGACGATGCCTGACTCCTCGTGAAACTTGATAGGAGTCCCAGGATTCCTGTGGCACGTGGAAAGGGACCCTTGGTCTCCCGCCTCAGCTGGAGAGGCGTCCCAATTGCCCTGCCAAGCCTCGAGGAGAATCCCGAGTTGTCCCTCTTAACTAGGCAGGAGTCCTGCCGTCGCTGAACTAACACGTGTGTGGAAGGGCCATCCCAGTCGTAACTCGAGAATATACCGCAGGTTCCCGCCGCAACTCGAGAAAAACCATGAGACTTCCCCCTCGCCGCGAGATGAGGCCCGATTCCCCTGCACTGCGTGCAGAGCAATTCGGTGTTGCACATCACACATGAAAGGAGCCTTGATTTCCTTGATGGCACTCCAGAGAAACCCCAAGAACACTGTTTTAAGGTTGAGGGATCCTGAGGTCACTGTAGCAACACGAAAGAGCTCCGTGGACCAAAAATCAACTCGAGATGAGAGGTTAGTCCCTGGCTTCAACTCCAGAGGAATACCACCTTACCACAAGCACCTCAAGAGGAGGCTTCTCTCAGCTGTATGTATGTGAGAGGAACCCTGAGTTTGCGGCCTCAAGTGGAATGGAGACCGCGATGCCCTGACTCGAAATAAGGCCGGATATCCCTGCAGTGACTTGAATGCAGGCTCGTCTTGCATCTCCCAAGACGAAAGGATGTCTGAATCCCCTGTGGAGACCACAGAGAAAGACCTAATTCCCCATCTCATCGCGACCGGAGGCCTCACATCCTTTGAAAATTCCAGAGGTACGCGGAGATCAGTGCCTCCAAAGGAGACGATGCCTGACTCTTCGTGAAACAGGATAAGAGTTCCAGGATTCCTGTGGCACGTGGAAAGGGACCCTTGGTCTCCCGCCTCAGCTGGAGAGGCGTCCCAATTGCCCTGCCAAGCCTCGAGGAGAATCCCGAGTTGTCCCTCGCAACTAGGCAGGAGTCCTGACGTCGCTGAACTAACACGTGTGTGGAAGGGCCATCCCCGTCGTAACTCGAGAATATACCCCAGGTTCCCGCCGCAACTCGAGAAAAACCAATAGACTTCCCCCTCGCCGCGAGATGAGGCCCGATTCCCCTGCACTGCGTGCAGAGCAATTCCGTGTTGCACATCACACATGAAAGGAGCCTTGATTTCCTTGATGGCACTCCAGAGAAACCCCAAGAACACTGTTTCAAGGTTGAGGGATCCTGAGGTCACTGTAGCAACACGAAAGAGCTCCGTGGACCAAAAATCAACTCGAGATGAGAGGTTAGTCCCTGGCTTCGACTCCAGAGGAATACCACCTTACCACAAGCACCTCAAGAGGAGGCTTCTCTCAGCTCTATGTATGTGAGAGGGACCCTGAGTTTGCGGCCTCAAGTGGAATGGAGACCGCGATGCCCTGACTCGAAATAAGGCCGGATATCCCTGCAGTGACTTGAATGCAGGCTCGTCTTGCATCTCCCAAGACGAAAGGATGTCTGAATCCCCTGTGGAGACCACAGAGAAAGACCTAGTTCCCCACCTCATCGCGACCGGAGGCCTCACATCCTTTGAAAACTCCAGAGGTACGCGGAGATCAGTGCCTCCAAAGGAGACGATGCCTGACTCCTCGTGAAACTTGATAGGAGTCCCAGGATTCCTATGGCACGTGGAAAGGGACCCTTGGTCTCCCGCCTCAGCTGGAGAGGCGTCCCAATTGCCCTGCCAAGCCTCGAGGAGAATCCCGAGTTGTCCCTCGCAACTAGGCAGGAGTCCTGACATGGCTGAACAAACACGAGGGTGGAAGGGCCATCCCCGTCGTAACTCGAGAATATACCCCAGGTTCCCATCGCAACTCGAGAAAAACCATGAGACTTCCCCCTCGACGCAAAATAAGGCCCGATACCCTGCACTGCGTGCAGAGGAATTCCGTGTTGCACATCACACATGAAAGGAGCCTTGATTTCCTTGATGGCACTCCAGAGAAACCCCAAGAACACTGTTTCAAGGCTGGAGGGATCCTGATGTCCTTGTAGCAGCACGAAAGAGCTCCTTGGACCATGAATCAGCTCGAGATGAGAGGTTAGTCCCTGGCTTCGACTCCAGAGGAATACTACCTTACCACAAGCACCTCAAGAGGAGGCTTCTCTCAGCTCTAGGTATGTGAGACGGACCCTGAGTTTGTGGCCTCAAGTGGAATGGACACCTCGATGCCCTGACGCGAAATAAGGCCGGATATCCCTGCAGTGACTTTAATGCAGGCTCGTCTTGCATCTCCCAAGATGAAAGGATGTCTGAATCCCCTGTGGAGACCACAGAGAAAGACCTAGTTCCCCACCTCATCGGAACCGGAGGCCTCACATCCTTTGAAAACTCCAGAGGTACCCGGAGATCAGTGCCTCCAAAGGAGACGATGCCTGACTCCTCGTGAAACTTGATAGGAGTCCCAGGATTCCTGTGGCACGTGGAAAGGGACCCTTGGTCTCCCGCCTGAGCTGGAGAGGTGTCCCAATTGCCCTGCCAAGCCTCGAGGAGAATCCCGAGTTGTCCCTCGCAACTAGGCAGGAGTCCTGACGTCGCTGAACAAACACGTGGGTGGAAGGGCCATCCCCGTCGTAACTCGAGAATATACCCCAGGTTCCCGCCGCAACTCGAGAAAAACCATGAGACTTCCCCCTCGCCGCGAGATGAGGCCCGATTCCCCTGCACTGCGTGCAGAGCAATTCCGTGTTGCACATCACACATGAAAGGAGCCTTGATTTCCTTGATGGCACTCCAGAGAAACCCCAAGAACACTGTTTCAAGTCTAGAGGGATCCTGAGGTCCCTGTAGCAGCACAAAAGAGCTCCGTGGACCATGAATCAACTCGAGATGAGAGGTTAGTCCCTGGCTTCGACTCCAGAGGAATACCACCTTACCACAAACACCTCAAGAGGAGGCTTCTCTCAGCTCTAGGTATGTGAGAGGGACCCTGAGTTTGCGGCCTCAAGTGGAATGGACACTGCGATGCCCTGACGCGAAATAAGGCCAGATATCCCTGCAGTGACTTGAATGCAGGCTCGTCTTGCATCTCCCAAGACGAAAGGATGTCTGAATCCCCTGTGGAGACCACAGAGAAAGACCTAGTTCCCCACCTCATCGCGACCGGAGGCCTCACATCCTTTGAAAACTCCAGAGGTACGCGGAGATCAGGGCCTCCAAAGGAGACGATGCCTGACTCCTCGTGAAACTTGATAGGAGTCCCAGGATTCCTGTGGCACGTGGAAAGGGACACTTGGTCTCCCGCCTCAGCTGGAGAGGCGTCCCAATTGCCCTGCCAAGCCTCGAGGAGAATCCCGAGTTGTCCCTCGCAACTAGGCTGGAGTCCTGACGTCGCTGAACAAACACGTGGTTGGAAGGGACATCCCCGTCGTAACTCGAGAATATACCCCAGGTTCCCGCCGCAACTCGAGAAAAACCATGAGACTTCCCCCTCGCCGCGAGATGAGGCCCGATTCCCCGGCACTGCGTGCAGAGCAATTCCGTGTTGCACATCACACATGAAAGGAGCCTTGATTTCCTTGATGGCACTCCAGAGAAACCCCAAGAACACTGTATCAAGGTTGAGGGATCCTGAGGTCACTGTAGCAACACGAAAGAGCTCCGTGGACCAAAAATCAACTCGAGATGAGAGGTTAGTCCCTGGCTTCAACTCCAGAGGAATACCACCTTACCACAAGCACCTCAAGAGGAGGCTTCTCTCAGCTGTATGTATGTGAGAGGAACCCTGAGTTTGCGGCCTCAAGTGGAATGGAGACCGCGATGCCCTGACTCGAAATAAGGCCGGATATCCCTGCAGTGACTTGAATGCAGGCTCGTCTTGCATCTCCCAAGACGAAAGGATGTCTGAATCCCCTGTGGAGACCACAGAGAAAGACCTAATTCCCCATCTCATCGCGACCGGAGGCCTCACATCCTTTGAAAATTCCAGAGGTACGCGGAGATCAGTGCCTCCAAAGGAGACGATGCCTGACTCTTCGTGAAACAGGATAAGAGTTCCAGGATTCCTGTGGCACGTGGAAAGGGACCCTTGGTCTCCCGCCTCAGCTGGAGAGGCGTCCCAATTGCCCTGCCAAGCCTCGAGGAGAATCCCGAGTTGTCCCTCGCAACTAGGCAGGAGTCCTGACGTCGCTGAACTAACACGTGTGTGGAAGGGCCATCCCCGTCGTAACTCGAGAATATACCCCAGGTTCCCGCCGCAACTCGAGAAAAACCATGAGACTTCCCCCTCGCCGCGAGATGAGGCCCGATTCCCCTGCACTGCGTGCAGAGCAATTCCGTGTTGCACATCACACATGAAAGGAGCCTTGATTTCCTTGATGGCACTCCAGAGAAACCCCAAGAACACTGTTTCAAGGTTGAGGGATCCTGAGGTCACTGTAGCAACACGAAAGAGCTCCGTGGACCAAAAATCAACTCGAGATGAGAGGTTAGTCCCTGGCTTCGACTCCAGAGGAATACCACCTTACCACAAGCACCTCAAGAGGAGGCTTCTCTCAGCTCTATGTATGTGAGAGGGACCCTGAGTTTGCGGCCTCAAGTGGAATGGAGACCGCGATGCCCTGACTCGAAATAAGGCCGGATATCCCTGCAGTGACTTGAATGCAGGCTCGTCTTGCATCTCCCAAGACGAAAGGATGTCTGAATCCCCTGTGGAGACCACAGAGAAAGACCTAGTTCCCCACCTCATCGCGACCGGAGGCCTCACATCCTTTGAAAACTCCAGAGGTACGCGGAGATCAGTGCCTCCAAAGGAGACGATGCCTGACTCCTCGTGAAACTTGATAGGAGTCCCAGGATTCCTGTGGCACGTGGAAAGGGACCCTTGGTCTCCTGCCTCAGCTGGAGAGGCGTCCCAATTGCCCTGCCAAGCCTCGAGGAGAATCCCGAGTTGTCCCTCGCAACTAGGCAGGAGTCCTGACATGGCTGAACAAACACGAGGGTGGAAGGGCCATCCCCGTCGTAACTCGAGAATATACCCCAGGTTCCCATCGCAACTCGAGAAAAACCATGAGACTTCCCCCTCGACGCAAAATAAGGCCCGATACCCTGCACTGCGTGCAGAGGAATTCCGTGTTGCACATCACACATGAAAGGAGCCTTGATTTCCTTGATGGCACTCCAGAGAAACCCCAAGAACACTGTTTCAAGGCTGGAGGGATCCTGATGTCCTTGTAGCAGCACGAAAGAGCTCCTTGGACCATGAATCAGCTCGAGATGAGAGGTTAGTCCCTGGCTTCGACTCCAGAGGAATACCACCTTACCACAAGCACCTCAAGAGGAGGCTTCTCTCAGCTCTAGGTATGTGAGACGGACCCTGAGTTTGTGGCCTCAAGTGGAATGGACACCTCGATGCCCTGACGCGAAATAAGGCCGGATATCCCTGCAGTGACTTTAATGCAGGCTCGTCTTGCATCTCCCAAGATGAAAGGATGTCTGAATCCCCTGTGGAGACCACAGAGAAAGACCTAGTTCCCCACCTCATCGGAACCGGAGGCCTCACATCCTTTGAAAACTCCAGAGGTACCCGGAGATCAGTGCCTCCAAAGGAGACGATGCCTGACTCCTCGTGAAACTTGATAGGAGTCCCAGGATTCCTGTGGCACGTGGAAAGGGACCCTTGGTCTCCCGCCTGAGCTGGAGAGGTGTCCCAATTGCCCTGCCAAGCCTCGAGGAGAATCCCGAGTTGTCCCTCGCAACTAGGCAGGAGTCCTGACGTCGCTGAACAAACACGTGGGTGGAAGGGCCATCCCCGTCGTAACTCGAGAATATACCCCAGGTTCCCGCCGCAACTCGAGAAAAACCATGAGACTTCCCCCTCGCCGCGAGATGAGGCCCGATTCCCCTGCACTGCGTGCAGAGCAATTCCGTGTTGCACATCACACATGAAAGGAGCCTTGATTTCCTTGATGGCACTCCAGAGAAACCCCAAGAACACTGTTTCAAGTCTAGAGGGATCCTGAGGTCCCTGTAGCAGCACAAAAGAGCTCCGTGGACCATGAATCAACTCGAGATGAGAGGTTAGTCCCTGGCTTCGACTCCAGAGGAATACCACCTTACCACAAACACCTCAAGAGGAGGCTTCTCTCAGCTCTAGGTATGTGAGAGGGACCCTGAGTTTGCGGCCTCAAGTGGAATGGACACTGCGATGCCCTGACGCGAAATAAGGCCAGATATCCCTGCAGTGACTTGAATGCAGGCTCGTCTTACATCTCCCAAGACGAAAGGATGTCTGAATCCCCTGTGGAGACCACAGAGAAAGACCTAGTTCCCCACCTCATCGCGACCGGAGGCCTCACATCCTTTGAAAACTCCAGAGGTACGCGGAGATCAGGGCCTCCAAAGGAGACGATGCCTGACTCCTCGTGAAACTTGATAGGAGTCCCAGGATTCCTGTGGCACGTGGAAAGGGACACTTGGTCTCCCGCCTCAGCTGGAGAGGCGTCCCAATTGCCCTGCCAAGCCTCGAGGAGAATCCCGAGTTGTCCCTCGCAACTAGGCTGGAGTCCTGACGTCGCTGAACAAACACGTGGTTGGAAGGGCCATCCCCGTCGTAACTCGAGAATATACCCCAGGTTCCCGCCGCAACTCGAGAAAAACCATGAGACTTCCCCCTCGCCGCGAGATGAGGCCCGATTCCCCGGCACTGCGTGCAGAGCAATTCCGTGTTGCACATCACACATGAAAGGAGCCTTGATTTCCTTGATGGCACTCCAGAGAAACCCCAAGAACACTGTTTCAAGGTTGAGGGATCCTGTGGTCACTGTAGCAACATGAAAGAGCTCCGTGGACCAAAAATCAACTCGCGATGAGAGTTTAGTCCCTGGCTTCGACTCCAGAGGAATACCACCTTACCACAGGCACCTCAAGAGGAGGCTTCTCTCAGCTCTAGGTATGTGAGAGGGACCCTGATTTTGCGGACACAAGTTTAATGAACACTGCGATGCCCTGGCTCGAAATAAGGCCGGATATCCCTGCAGTGACTTGAATGCAGGCTCGTCTTGCATCTCCCAAGAAGAAAGGATGTCTGAATCCCCAGTGGAGACCACAGAGAAAGACCTAGTTCCCCACCTCATCGCGACCGGAGGCCTCACATCCTTTGAAAACTCCAGAGGTATGCGGAGATCAGTGCCTCCGAAGGAGACGATGCCTGACTCCTCGTGAAACTTGATAGGAGTCCCAGGATTCCTGTGGCACGCGGAAAGGGACCCTTGGTCTCCCGCCTCAGCTGGAGAAGCGTCCAAATTGACCTGCCAAGCCTCGAGGAGAATCCCGAGTTGTCCCTCGCAACTAGGCAGGAGTCCTGACGTCGCTGAAGAAACACGTGGGTGGAAGGGCCATCCCAGTCGTAACTCGAGAATATACCCCAGGTTCCCGCCGCAACTCGAGAAAAACCATGAGACTTCCCCCTCGCCGCGAGATGAGGCCCGATTCCCCTGCACTGCATGCAGAGCAATTCCGTGTTGCACATCACACATGAAAGGAGCCTTGATTTCCTTGATGGCACTCCAGAGAAACCCCAAGAACACTGTTTCAAGGCTAGAGGGATCTTGAGGTCACTGTAGCAACACGAAAGAGCTCCGTGGACCAAAAATCAACTCGAGATGAGAGGTTAGTCCCTTGCTTCGACTCCAGAGGATACCACCTTACCACAAGCACCTCAAGAGGAGGCTTCTCTCAGCTCTATGTATGTGAGAGGGACCCTGAGTTTGCGGCCTCAAGTGGAATGGACACCGCCATTCCCTGACTCGAAATAAGGCCGGATATCCCTGCAGTGACTTGAATGCAGGCTCGTCTTGCATCTCCCAAGACGAAAGGATGTCTGAATCACCTGTGTAGACCACAGAGAAAGACCTAGTTCCCCACCTCATCGCGACCGGAGGCCTCACATCCTTTGAAAACTCCAGAGGTATGCGGAGATCAGTGCCTCCAAAGGAGACGATGCCTGACTCCTCGTGAAACTTGATAGGAGTCCCAGGATTCCTGTGGCACGTGGAAAGGGACCCTTGGTCTCCCGCCTCAGCTGGAGAGGCGTCCCAATTGCCCTGCCAAGCCTCGAGGAGAATCCCGATTTGTCCGTCGCAACTAGGCAGGAGTCCTGACGTCGCTGAACAAACACGTGTGTGGAAGGGCCATCCCCGTTGTAACTCGAGAATATACCCCAGGTTCCCGCCGCAACTCGAGAAAAACCATGAGACTTCCCCCTCGCCGCGAGATGAGGCCCGATTCCCCTGCACTGCGTGCAGAGCAATTCCGTGTTGCACATCACACATGAAAGGAGCCTTGATTTCCTTGATGGCACTCCAGAGAAACCCCAAGAACACTGTTTCAAGGCTAGAGGGATCCTGAGGTCACTGTAGCAACACGAAAGAGCTCCGTGGACCAAAAATCAACTCGAGATGAGAGGTTTGTCCCTGGCTTCGACTCCAGAGGAATACCACCTTACCACAAGCACCTCAAGAGGAGGCTTCTCTCAGCTCTAGGTATTTGAGAGGGACCCTGAGTTTGCGGCCTCAATTTGAATGGACACTGCGATGCCCTGACGCGAAATAAGGCCGGATATCCCTGCAGTGACTTGAATGCAGGCTCGTCTTGCATCTCCCAAGACGAAAGGATGTCTGAATCCCCTGTGGAGACCACAGAGAATGACCTAGTTCCCCACCTCATCGCGACCGGAGGCCGCACATCCTTTGAAAACTCCAGAGGTACGCGGAGATCAGTGCCTCCAAAGGAGACGATGCCTGACTCCTCGTGAAACTTGATAGGAGTCGCAGGATTCCTGTGGCACGTGGAAAGGGACACTTGGTCTCCCGCCTCAGCTGGAGAGGCGTCCCAATTGCCCTGCCAAGCCTCGAGGAGAATCCCGAGTTGTCCCTCGCAACTAGGCAGGAGTCCTGACGTCGCTGAACAAGCACGTGGGTGGAAGGGCCATCCCAGTCGTAACTCGGGAATATACCCCAGGTTCCCGCTGCAACTCGAGAAAAACCATGAGACTTCCCCCTCGCCGCGAGATGAGGCCCGATTCCCCTGCACTGCGTGCAGAGCAATTCCGTGTTGCACATCACACGTGAAAGGACCCTTGATTTCCTTGATGGCACTCCAGAGAAACCCCAAGAACACTCTTTCAAGGCTGGAGGGATCCTGAGGTCCCTGTAGCAGCACGAAAGAGCTCCGTGGACCAAGAATCAACTCGAGATGAGAGGTTAGTCCCTGGCTTCGACTCCAGAGGAATACCACCTTACCACAAGCACCTCAAGAGGAGGCTTCTCTCAGCTCTAGGTATGTGAGAGGGACCCTGAGTTTGCGGCCTCAAGTGGAATGGACACCGCGATGCCCTGGCTCGAAATAAGGCTGGATATCCCTGCAGTGACTTGAATGCAGGCTCGTCTTGCATCTCCCAAGACGAAAGGATGTCTGAATCCCCTGTGGAGACCACAGAGAAAGACCTAGTTCCCACCTCATCGCGACCAGAGGCCTCACATCCTTTGAAAACTCCAGAGGTACGCGGAGATCAGTGCCTCCAAAGGAGACGATACCTGACTCCTCGTGAAACTTGATAGGAGTCCCAGGATTCCTGTGGCACGTGGAAAGGGACCCTTGGTCTCCCGCCTCAGCTGGAGAGGCGTCCCAATTGCCCTGCCAAGCCTCGAGGAGAATCCCTAGTTGTCCCTCGCAACTAGGCAGGAGTCCTGACGTCGCTGAACAAACACGTGGGTGGAAGGGCCATCCCCGTCGTAACTCGAGAATATACCCCAGGTTCCCGCCGCAACTCGAGAAAAACCATGAGACTTCCCCCTCGCCGCGAGATGAGGCCCGATTCCCCTGCACTGCGTGCAGAGCAATTCCGTGTTGCACATCACACATGAAAGGCCCCTTGATTACCTTGATGGCACTCCAGAGAAACCCCAAGAACACTGTTTCAAGGTTGAGGGATCCTGAGGTCACTCTAGCAACACGAAAGAGCTGCGTGGACCAAAAATCAACTCGAGATGAGAGGTTAGTCCCTGGCTTCGACTCCAGAGGAATACCACCTTACCACAAGCACCTCAAGAGGAGGCTTCTCTCAGCTCTAGCTATGTGAGAGGGACCCTGAGTTTGCGGCCTCAAGTGGAATGGGCACCCGGATTCCCTGACGCGAAATAAGGCCGGATATCCCTGCAGTGACTTGAATGCAGGCTCGTCTTGCATCTCCCAAGACGAAAGGATGTCTGAATTCCCTGTGGAGACCACAGAGAATGACCTAGTTCCACACCTCATCGCGACCGGAGGCCGCACATCCTTTGAAAACTCCAGAGGTACGCGGAGATCAGTGCCTCCAAAGGAGACGATGCCTGACTCCTCGTGAAACTTGATAGGAGTCACAGGATTCCTGTGGCAAGTGGAAAGGGACACTTGGTTTCCCGCCTCACCTGGAGAGGCGTCCCAATTGCCCTGCCAAGCCTCGAGGAGAATCCCGAGTTGTCCCTCGCAACTAGGCAGGAGTCCTGACGTCGCTGAACAAACACGTGGGTGGAAGGGCCATCCCCGTCGTAACTCGAGAATATACCCCAGGTTCCCGCCGCAACTCGAGAAAAACCATGAGACTTCCCCCTCGCCGCGAGATGAGGCCCGATTCCCCTGCACTGCGTGCAGAGCAATTCCGTGTTGCACATCACACATGAAAGGAGCCTTGATTTCCTTGATGGCACTCCAGAGAAACCCCAAGAACACTGTTTCAAGTCTAGAGGGATCCTGAGGTCCCTGTAGCAGCACAAAAGAGCTCCGTTGACCATGAATCAACTCGAGATGAGAGGTTAGTCCCTGGCTTCGACTCCAGAGGAATACCACCTTACCACAAACACCTCAAGAGGAGGCTTCTCTCAGCTCTAGGTATGTGAGAGGGACCCTGAGTTTGCGGCCTCAAGTGGAATGGACACCGCGATGCCCTGACGCGAAATAAGGCCAGATATCCCTGCAGTGACTTGAATGCAGGCTCGTCTTGCATCTCCCAAGACGAAAGGATGTCTGAATCCCCTGTGGAGACCACAGAGAAAGACCTAGTTCCCCACCTCATCGCGACCAGAGGCCTCACATCCTTTGAAAACTCCAGAGGTACGCGGAGATCAGGGCCTCCAAAGGAGACGATGCCTGACTCCTCGTGAAACTTGATAGGAGTCCCAGGATTCCTGTGGCACGTGGAAAGGGACACTTGGTCTCCCGCCTCAGCTGGAGAGGCGTCCCAATTGCCCTGCCAAGCCTCGAGGAGAATCCCGAGTTGTCCCTCGCAACTAGGCTGGAGTCCTGACGTCGCTGAACAAACACTTGGTTGGAAGGGCCATCCCCGTCGTAACTCGAGAATATACCCCAGGTTCCCGCCGCAACTCGAGAAAAACCATGAGACTTCCCCCTCGCCGCGAGATGAGGCCCGATTCCCCGGCACTGCGTGCAGAGCAATTCCGTGTTGCACATCACACATGAAAGGAGCCTTGATTTCCTTGATGGCACTCCAGAGAAACCCCAAGAACACTGTTTCAAGGTTGAGGGATCCTGAGGTCACTGTAGCAACACGAAAGAGCTCCGTGGACCAAAAATCAACTCGCGATGAGAGTTTAGTCCCTGGCTTCGACTCCAGAGGAATACCACCTTACCACAAGCACCTCAAGAGGAGGCTTCTCTCAGCTCTAGGTATGTGAGAGGGACCCTGAGTTTGCGGCCTCAAGCGGAATGGACACCGCGATGCCCTGACTCGAAATAAGGCCGGATATCCCTGCAGTGACTTGAATGCAGGCTCGTCTTGCATCTCCCAAGACGAAAGGATGTCTGAATCCCCTGTGGAGACCACAGAGAAAGACCTAGTTCCCCACCTCATCGCGACCGGAGGCCTCACATCCTTTGAAAACTCCAGAGGTACGCGGAGATCAGTGCCTCCAAAGGAGACGATGCCTGACTCCTCGTGAAACTTGATAGGAGTCCCAGGATTCCTGTGACACGTGGAAAGGGACCCTTGGTCTCCCTCCTCAGCTGGAGAGGCGTCCCAATTGCCCTGCCAAGCCTCGAGGAGAATCCCGAGTTGTCCCTCGCAACTAGGCAGGAGTCCTGCCGTCCTGAACTAACACGTGTGTGGAAGGGCCATCCCCGTCGTAACTCGAGAATATACCCGAGGATCCCGCTGCAACTCGAGAAAAACCATGAGACTTCCCCCTCGCCGCGAGATGAGGCCCTATCCCCTGCCCTGCATGCAAAGCAATTCCGTGTTGCACATCAAACATGAAAGGAGCCTTGATTTCCTTGATAGCACTCCAGAGAAACCCCAAGAATACTGTTTCAAGGATAGAGGGATCCTGAGGTCACTGTAGCAACACGAAAGAGGTCCGTGGACCAAAATTAAAGTCGAGATGAGAGGTTAGTCCCTGGCTTCGACTCCAGAGGAATACCACCTTACCACAAGCACCTCAAGAGGAGGCTTCTCTCAGCTCTAGGTATGTGAGAGGGACCCTGAGTTTGCGGCCTCAAGTGGAATGGACACCGCGATGCCCTGACGCGAAATTAGGCCGGATATCCCTGCAGTGACTTGAATGCAGGCTCGTCTTGCATCTCCCAAGATGAAAGGATGTCTGAATCCCATGTGAAGACCACAGAGAAAGACCTAGTTCCCCACCTCTTCGCTACCGGAGGCCTCACATCCTTTGAAAACTCCAGAGGTACGCGGAGATCAGTACCTTCAAAGGAGACGATGCCTGACTCCTCGAGAAACTTCATAGGAGTCCCAGGATTCCTGTGGCACGTGGAAAGGGACCCTTGGTCTCCCGCCTGAGCTGGAGAGGCGTCCCAATTGCCCTGCCAAGCCTCGAGGAGAATCCCGAGTTGTTCCAGGCAACTAGGCAGGAGTCCTGCCGTCGCTGAACAAACACGTGGGTGGAAGGGCCATCCTCGTCGTAACTCGAGAATATACCCCAGGTTCCCGCCGCAACTCGAGAAAAACCATGAGACTTCCCCCTCACCGCGAGATGAGGCCCGATTCCCCTGCACTGCGTGCAGAGCAATTCCGTGTTGCACATCACACATGAAAGGAGCCTTGATTTCCTTGATGGCACTCCAGAGAAACCCCAAGAACACTGTTTCAAGGCTAGAGGGATCCCGAGGTCACTGTAGCAACATGAAAGAGCTCCGTGGACCAAAAATCAACTCGAGATGAGAGGTTAGTCCCTGGCTTCAACTCCAGAGGAATACCACCTTAACACAAGCACCTCAAGAGGAGGCTTCTCTCAGCTCTAGGTATGTGAGAGGGACCCTGAGTTTGCGGCCTCAAGTGGAATGGACACCGCGATGCCCTGACGCGAATTAAGGCTGGATATCCCTGCAGTGACTTGAATGCAGGCTCGTCTTGCATCTCCCAAGACGAAAGGATGTCTGAATCCCCTGTGGAGACCACAGAGAAAGACCTAGTTCCCCACATCATCGCGACTGGAGGCCTCACATCCTTTGAAAACTCCAGAGGTACGCGGAGATCAGTGCCTCCAAAGGAGACGATGCCTGACTCCTCGTGAAACTTGATAGGAGTCCCAGGATTTCTGTGGCACGTGGAAAGGGACCCTTGGTCTCCCGCCTCAGCTGGAGAGGCGTCCCAATTGCCCTACCAAGCCTCGAGGAGAATCCCAAGTTGTCCCTCGCAACTAGGCAGGAGTCCTGCCGTCCTGAACTAACACGTGTGTGGAAGGGCCATCCCCGTCGTAACTCGAGAATATACCCCAGGTTCCCGCCGCAACTCGAGAAAAACCATGAGACTTCCCCCTCGCCGCGAGATGAGGCCCGATTCCCATGCACTGCGTGCAGATCAATTCCGTGTTGCACATCACACATGAAAGGAGCCTTGATTTCCTTGATGGCACTCCAGAGAAACCCCAAGAACACTGTTTCAAGGTTGAGGGATCCTGAGGTCACTGTAGCAACACGAAAGGGCTTCGTGGACCAAAAATCAACTCGAGATGAGAGGTTAGTCCCTGGCTTCGACTCCAGAGGAATACCACCTTACCACAATCACCTCAAGAGGGGGCTTCTCTCAGCTCCAGGTATGTGAGAGGGACCCTGAGTTTGCGGCCTCAAGTGGAATGGAGACCGCGATGCCCTGACTCGAAATAAGGCCGGATATCCCTGCAGTGTCTTGAATGCAGGCTCGTGTTGCATCTCCCAAGACGAAAGGATGTCTGAATCCCCTGTGGAGACCACAGAGAAAGACCTATTTCCCCACCTTATCGCGACCGGAGGCCTCACATCCTTTGAAAACTCCAGAGGTACGCGGAGATCCGTGCCTCCAAAGGAGACGATGCCTGACTCCTCGTGAAACTTGATAGGAGTCCCAGGATTCCTGTGGCACGTGGAAAGGGACACTTGGTCTCCCGCCTCAGCTGGAGAGGCGTCCCAATTGCCCTGCCAAGCCTCGAGGAGAATCCCGAGTTGTCCCTCGCAACTAGGCAGGAGTCCTGAAGTCGTTGAAGAAACACGTGGGTGGAAGGGCCATCCCCGTCGTAACTCGACAATATACCCCAGGTTCCCGCCGCAACTCGAGAAAAACCATGAGACTTCCCCCTCGCCGCGAGATGAGGCCCGATTCCCCTGCACTGCGTGCAGAGCAATTGCGTGTTGCACATCACACATGAAAGGAGCCTTGATTTCCTTGATGGCACTCCAGAGAAACCCCAAGAACACTGTTTCAAGGCTGGAGGGATCCTGAGGTCCCTGTAGCAGCACGAAACAGCTCCGTGGACCATGAATCAACTCGAGATGAGAGGTTAGTCCCTGGCTTCGACTCCAGAGGAATACCACCTTACCACAAGCACCTCAAGAGGAGGCTTCTCTCAGCTCTAGGTATGTGAGAGGGACCCTGATTTTGCGGCCTCAAGTGGAATGGACACCGCGATGCCCTGACGCGACATAAGGCCGGATATCCCTGCAGTGACTTGAATGCAGGCTCGTCTTGCATCTCCCAAGACGAAAGGATGTCTGAATCCCCTGTGGAGACCACAGAGAAAGACCTAGTTCACCACCTCATCGCGACCGGAGGCCTCACATCCTTTGAAAACTCCAGAGGTACGCGGAGATCAGTGCCTCCAAAGGAGACGATGCCTGACTCCTCGTGAAACTTGATAGGAGTCCCAGGATTCCTGTGGCACGTGGAAAGGGACCCTTGGTCTCCAGCCTCAGCTGGAGAGGCCTCCAAATTGCCCTGCCAAGCCTCGAGGAGAATCCCGAGTTGTCCCTCGCAACTAGGCAGGAGTCCTGACGTCGCTGAACAAACACGTGGGTGGAAGGGCCATCCCAGTCCTAACTCGAGAATATACCCCAGGTTCCCGCCGCAACTCGAGAAAAACCATGAGACTTCCCCCTCGCCGCGAGATGAGGCCCGATTCCCCTGCACTGCGTGCAGAGCAATTCCGTGTTGCACATCACACATGAAAGGAGCCTTGATTTCCTTGATGGCACTCCAGAGAAACCCCAAGAACACTGTTTCAAGGCTGGAGGGATCCTGAGGTCCCTGTAGCAGCACGAAAGAGCTCCGTGGACCATGAATCAACTCGAGATGAGAGGTTAGTCCCTGGCTTCGACTCTAGAGGAATACCACCTTATCACAAGCACCTCAAGAGGAGGCTTCTCACAGCTCTAGGTATGTGAGAGGGACCCTGAGTTTGCGGCCTCAAGTGGAATGGACACCGCGATGCCCTGACGCGAAATATGGCCGGATATCCCTGCAGTGACTTGAATGCAGGCTCGTCTTGCATCTCCCAAGACGAAAGGATGTCTGAATCCCCTGTGGAGACCACAGAGAAAGACCTAGTTCCCCACCTCATCGCGACCGGAGGCCTCACATCCTTTGAAAACTCCAGAGGTACGCGGAGATCAGTGCCTCCAAAGGAGACGATGCATGACTCCTCGTGAAACTTGATAGGAGTCCCAGGATTCCTGTGGCACGTGGAAAGGGACCCTTGGTCTCCCGCCTCAGCTGGAGAGGCGTCGCAATTGCCCTGCCAAGCCTCGAGGAGAATCCCGAGTTGTCCCTCGCAACTAGGCAGGAGTCCTGACGTCGCTGAACAAACACGTGGGTGGAAGGGCCATCCCCGTCGTAACTCGAGAATATACCCCAGGTTCCCGCCGCAACTCGAGAAAAACCATGAGACTTCCCCCTCGCCGCGAGATGAGGCCCGATTCCCCTGCACTGCGTGCAGAGCAATTCCGTGTTGCACATCACACATGAAAGGAGCCTTGATTTCCTTGATGGCACTCCAGAGAAACCCCAAGAACACTGTTTCAAGGCTAGAGGGATCCTGAGGTCACTGTAGCAACACGAAAGAGCTCCGTGGACCACAAATCAACTCGAGATGAAAGGTTAGTCCCTGGCTTCGACTCCAGGGGAATACCACCTTACCACAAGCACCTCAAGAGGAGGCTTCTCTCAGCTCTAGGTATGTGAGAGGGACCCTGATTTTGCGGCCTCAAGTGGAATGGACACTGCAATGCCCTGACGCAAAATAAGGCCGGATATCCCTGCAGTGACTTGAATGCAGGCTCGTCTTGCATCTCCCAAGATAAACGGATGTCTGAATCCCCTGTGGAGACCGCAGAGAAAGACCTAGTTCCCCACCTCATCGCGACCGGAGGCCTCACATCCTTTGAAAACTCCAGAGGTACGCGGAGATCAGTGCCTCCAAAGGAGACGATGCCTGACTCCTCGTGAAACTTGATAGGAGTCCCAGGATTCCTGTGGCACGTGGACAGGGACCCTTGGTCTCCCGCCTCAGCTGGAGAGGCGTCCCAATTGCCCTGCCAAGCCTCGAGGAGAATCCCGAGTTGTCCCTCGCAACTAGGCAGGAGTCCTGACGTCGCTGAACAAACACGTGGGTGGAAGGGCCATCCCCGTCGTAACTCGAGAATATACCCCAGGTTCCCGCCGCAACTCGAGAAAAACCATGAGACTTCCCCCTCGCCGCGAGATGAGGCCCGATTCCCCTGCACTGCGGGCAGAGCAATTCCGTGTTGCACATCACACATGAAAGGAGCCTTGATTTCCTTGATGGCACTCCAGAGAAACCCCAAGAACACTGTTTCAAGGCTAGAGGGATCCTGAGGTCACTGTAGCAACACGAAAGAGCTGCGTGGACCAAAAATCAACTCGAGATGAGAGGTTAGTCCCTGGCTTCGACTCCAGAGGAATACCACCTTACCACAAGCACCTCAAGAGGAGGCTTCTCTCAGCTCTAGGTATGTGAGAGGGACCCTGAGTTTGCGGCCTCAAGTGGAATGGACACCGCGATTCCCTGACGCGAAATAAGGCCGGATATCCCTGCAGTGACTTGAATGCAGGCTCGTCTTGCATCTCCAAAGACGAAAGGATGTCTGAATCCCCTGTGGAGACCACAGAGAATGGCCTAGTTCCCCACCTCATCGCGACCGGAGGCCTCACATCCTTTGAAAAATCCAGAGGTACGCGGAGATCAGTGCCTCCAAAGGAGACGATGCCTGACTCCTCGTGAAACTTGATAGGAGTCCCAGGATTCCTGTGGCAAGTGGAAAGGGACCCTTGGTCTCCCGCCTCAGCTGGAGAGGCGTCGCAATTGCCCTGCCAAGCCTCGAGGAGAATCCCGAGTTGTCCCTCGCAACTAGGCAGGAGTCCTGACGTCGCTGAACAAACACGTGGGTGGAAGGGCCATCCCCGTCGTAACTCGAGAATATACCCCAGGTTCCCGCCGCAACTCGAGAAAAACCATGAGACTTCTCCCTCGCCGTGAGATGAGGCCCGATTCCCCTGCACTGCGGGCAGCGCAATTCCGTGTTGCACATCACACATGAAAGGAGCCTTGATTTCCTTGATGGCACTCCAGAGAAACCCCAAGAACACTGTTTCAAGGCTAGAGGGATCCTGAGGTCACTGTAGCAACACGAAAGAGCTCCGTGGACCAAAAATCAACTCGAGATGAAAGGTTAGTCCCTGGCTTCGACTCCAGGGGAATACCACCTTACCACAAGCACCTCAAGAGGAGGCTTCTCTCAGCTCTAGCTATGTGAGAGGGACCCTGAGTTTGCGGCCTCAAGTGGAATGGACACCGCGATTCCCTGACACGAAATAAGGCCGGATATCCCTGCAGTGACTTGAATGCAGGCTCGTCTTGCATCTCCCAAGACGAAAGGATGTCTGAATCCCCTGTGGAGACCACAGAGAATGACCTAGTTCCCCACCTCATCGCGACCGGAGGCCTCACATCCTTTGAAAACTCCAGAGGTACGCGGAGATCAGTGCCTCCAAAGGAGACGATGCCTGACTCCTCGTGAAACTTGATAGGAGTCCCAGGATTCCTGTGGCACGTGGAAAGGGACCCTTGGTCTCCCGCCTCAGCTGGAGAGGCGTCCCAATTGCCCTGCCAAGCCTCGAGGAGAATCCCGAGTTGTCCCTCGCAACTAGGCCGGAGTCCTGACGTCGCTGAACAAACACGTGGGTGGAAGGGCCATCCCCGTCGTAACTCGAGAATATACCCCAGGTTCCCGCCGCAACTCGAGAAAAACCATGAGACTTCCCCCTCGCCGCGAGATGAGGCCCGATTCCCCTGCACTGCGTGCAGAGCAATTCCGTGTTGCACATCACACATGAAAGGAGCCTTGATTTCCTTGATGGCACTCCAGAGAAACCCCAAGAACACTGTTTCAAGGCTAGAGGGATCCTGAGGTCACTGTAGCAACACGAAAGAGCTCCGTGGACCAAAAATCAACTCGAGATGAGAGGTTAGTCCCTGGCTTCGACTCCAGAGGAATACCACCTTACCACAAGCACCTCAAGAGGAGGCTTCTCTCAGCTCTAGGTATGTGAGAGGGACCCTGAGTTTGTGGCCTCAAGTGGAATGGAGACCGCGATGCCCTGACTCGAAATAAGGCCGGATATCCCTGCAGTGACTTGAATGCAGGCTCGTCTCGCATCTCCCAAGACGAAAGGATGTTTGAATCACCTGTGGAGACCACAGAGAAAGACCTAGTTCCCCACCTCATCGCGACCGGAGGCCTCACATCCTTTGAAAACTCCAGAGGTACGCGGAGATCAGTACCTTCAAAGGAGACGATGCCTGACTCCTCGTGAAACTTGATAGGAGTCCCAGGATTCCTATGGCACGTGGAAAGGGACCCTTGGTCTCCCGCCTCAGCTGGAGAGAGGTCCCAATTGCCCTGCCAAGCCTCGAGGAGAATCCCGAGTTGTCCCTCGCAACTAGGCAGGAGTCCTGACGTCGCTGAACAAACACGTGTGTGGAAGGGCCATCCCCGTCGTAACTCGAGAATATACCCCAGGTTCCCGCCGCAACTCGAGAAAAACCATGAGACTTCTCCCTCGCCGCGAGATGAGGCCCGATTCCCCTGCACTGCGTGCAGCGCAATTCCGTGTTGCACATCACACATGAAAGGAGCCTTGATTTCCTTGATGGCACTCCAGAGAAACCCCAAGAACACTGTTTCAAGGCTAGAGGGATCCTGAGGTCACTGTAGCAACACGAAAGAGCTCCGTGGACCAAAAATCAACTCGAGATGAAAGGTTAGTCCCTGGCTTCGACTCCAGGGGAATACCACCTTACCACAAGCACCTCAAGAGGAGGCTTCTCTCAGCTCTAGCTATGTGAGAGGGACCCTGAGTTTGCGGCCTCAAGTGGAATGGACACCGCGATTCCCTGACACGAAATAAGGCCGGATATCCCTGCAGTGACTTGAATGCAGGCTCGTCTTGCATCTCCCAAGACGAAAGGATGTCTGAATCCCCTGTGGAGACCACAGAGAATGACCTAGTTCCCCACCTCATCGCGACCGGAGGCCTCACATCCTTTGAAAACTCCAGAGGTACGCGGAGATCAGTGCCTCCAAAGGAGACGATGCCTGACTCCTCGTGAAACTTGATAGGAGTCCCAGGATTCCTGTGGCACGTGGAAAGGGACCCTTGGTCTCCCGCCTCAGCTGGAGAGGCGTCCCAATTGCCCTGCCAAGCCTCGAGGAGAATCCCGAGTTGTCCCTCGCAACTAGGCAGGAGTCCTGACGTCGCTGAACAAACACGTGGGTGGAAGGGCCATCCCCGTCGTAACTCGAGAATATACCCCAGGATCCCGCCGCAACTCGAGAAAAACCATGAGACTTCTCCCTCGCCGTGAGATGAGGCCCGATTCCCCTGCACTGCGGGCAGCGCAATTCCGTGTTGCACATCACACATGAAAGGAGCCTTGATTTCCTTGATGGCACTCCAGAGAAACCCCAAGAACACTGTTTCAAGGCTAGAGGGATCCTGAGGTCACTGTAGCAACACGAAAGAGCTCCGTGGACCAAAAATCAACTCGAGATGAAAGGTTAGTCCCTGGCTTCGACTCCAGGGGAATACCACCTTACCACAAGCACCTCAAGAGGAGGCTTCTCTCAGCTCTAGCTATGTGAGAGGGACCCTGAGTTTGCGGCCTCAAGTGGAATGGACACCGCGATTCCCTGACACGAAATAAGGCCGGATATCCCTGCAGTGACTTGAATGCAGGCTCGTCTTGCATCTCCCAAGACGAAAGGATGTCTGAATCCCCTGTGGAGACCACAGAGAATGACCTAGTTCCCCACCTCATCGCGACCGGAGGCCTCACATCCTTTGAAAACTCCAGAGGTACGCGGAGATCAGTGCCTCCAAAGGAGACGATGCCTGACTCCTCGTGAAACTTGATAGGAGTCCCAGGATTCCTGTGGCACGTGGAAAGGGACCCTTGGTCTCCCGCCTCAGCTGGAGAGGCGTCCCAATTGCCCTGCCAAGCCTCGAGGAGAATCCCGAGTTGTCCCTCGCAACTAGGCCGGAGTCCTGACGTCGCTGAACAAACACGTGGGTGGAAGGGCCATCCCCGTCGTAACTCGAGAATATACCCCAGGTTCCCGCCGCAACTCGAGAAAAACCATGAGACTTCCCCCTCGCCGCGAGATGAGGCCCGATTCCCCTGCACTGCGTGCAGAGCAATTCCGTGTTGCA
This sequence comes from Cervus elaphus, assembly GCF_910594005.1. Classification (NCBI taxonomy): domain Eukaryota; kingdom Metazoa; phylum Chordata; class Mammalia; order Artiodactyla; family Cervidae; genus Cervus; species Cervus elaphus. The sequence goes on along the minus strand of NC_057824.1, from coordinate 10,349,685 downwards.
CATCACACATGAAAGGAGCCTTGATTTCCTTGATGGCACTCCAGAGAAACCCCAAGAACACTGTTTCAAGGCTGGAGGGATCCTGAGGTCCCTGTAGCAGCACGAAAGAGCTCCGTGGACCATGAATCAACTCGAGATGAGAGGATAGTCCCTGGCTTCGACTCCAGAGGAATACCACCTTACCACAAGCACCTCAAGAGGAGGCTTCTCTCAGCTCTAGGTATGTGAGAGGGACCCTGAGTTTGCGGCCTCAAGTGGAATGGACACCGCGATGCCCTGACGCGAAATAAGGCCGGATATCCCTGCAGTGACTTGAATGGAGGCTCGTCTTGCATCTCCCAAGACGAAAGGATGTCTGAATCCCCTGTGGAGACCACAGAGAATGACCTAGTTCCCCACCTCATCGCGACCGGAGGCCTCACATCCTTTGAAAACTCCAGAGGTACGCGGAGATCAGTGCCTCCAAAGGAGACGATGCCTGACTCCTCGTGAAACTTGATAGGAGTCCCAGGATTCCTGTGGCACGTGGAAAGGGACCCTTGGTCTCCCGCCTCAGCTGGAGAGGCGTCCCAATTGCCCTGCCAAGCCTCGAGGAGAATCCCGAGTTGTCCCTCGCAACAAGGCAGGAGTCCTGCCGTCGCTGAACTAACACGTGTGTGGAAGGGCCATCCCCGTCGTAACTCGAGAATATACCCCAGGTTCCCGCCGCAACTCGAGAAAAACCATGAGACTTCCCCCTCGCCGCGAGATGAGGCCCGATTCCCCTGCACTGCGTGCAGAGCAATTCTGTGTTGCACATCACACATGAAAGGAGCCTTGATTTCCTTGAGGGCACTCCAGAGAAACCCCAAGAACACTGTTTCAAGGTTGAGCAATCCTGAGGTCACTGTAGCAACACGAAAGAGCTCAGTGGACCAAAAATCAACTCGAGATGAGAGGTTAGTCCCTGGCTTCGACTCCAGAGGAATACCACCTTACCACAAGCACCTCAAGAGGAGGCTTCTCTCAGCTCTATGTATGTGAGAGGGACCCTGAGTTTGCGGCCTCAAGTGGAATGGAGACCGCGATACCCTGACTCGAAATAAGGCCGGATATCCCTGCAGTGACTTGAATGCAGGCTCGTCTTGCATCTCCCAAGACGAAAGGATGTCTGAATCCCCTGTGGAGACCACAGAGAAAGACCTAGTTCCCCACCTCATCGCGACCAGAGGCCTCACATCCTTTGAAAACTCCAGAGGTACGCGGAGATCAGTGCCTCCAAAGGAGACGATGCCTGACTCCTCGTGAAACTTGATAGGAGTCCCAGGATTCCTGTGGCACGTGGAAAGGGACACTTGGTCTCCCGCCTCAGCTGGACAGGGGTCCCAATTGCCCTGCCAAGCCTCGAGGAGAATCCCGAGTTGTCCCTCGCAACTAGGCAGGAGTCCTGACGTCGCTGAACAAACACGTGTGTGGAAGGGCCATCCCCGTCGTAACTCGAGAATATACCCCCGGTTCCCGCGTCAACTCGAGAAAAACCATGAGACTTCCCCCTCGCCGCGAGATGAGGCCCGATTCCCCTGCACTGCGTGCAGAGCAATTCCGTGTTGCACATCACACATGAAAGGAGCCTTGATTTCCTTGATGGCACTCCAGAGAAACCCCAAGAACACTGTTTCAAGGCTGGAGGGATCCTGAGGTCCCTGTAGCAGCACGAAAGAGCTCCGTGGACCATGAATCAACTCGAGATGAGAGGTTAGTCCCTGGCTTCGACTCCAGAGGAATACCACCTTACCACAAGCACCTCAAGAGGAGGCTTCTCTCAGCTCTATGTATGTGAGAGGGACCCTGAGTTTGCGGCCTCAAGTGGAATGGAGACCGCGATGCCCTGACTCGAAATAAGGCCGGATATCCCTGCAGTGACTTGAATGCAGGCTCGGCTTGCATCTCCCAATACGAAAGGATGTCTGAATCCCCTGTGGAGACCACAGAGAAAGACCTAGTTCCCCACCTCATCGCGACCAGAGGCCTCACATCCTTTGAAAACTCCAGAGGTACGCGGAGATCAGTGCCTCCAAAGGAGACGATGCCTGACTCCTCGTGAAACTTCATAGGAGTCCCAGGATTCCTATGGCACGTGGAAAGGGACCCTTGGTCTCCCGCCTCAGCTGGACAGGGGTCCCGATTGCCCTTCCAAGCCTCGAGGAGAATCCCGAGTTGTCCCTCGCAACTAGGCAGGAGTCCTGACGTCGCTGAACAAACACGTGTGTGGAAGGGCCATCCCCGTCAACTCGAGAATATACCGCAGGTTCCCGCCGCAACTCGAGAAAAACCATGAGACTTCCCCCTCGCCGCGAGATCAGGCCCGATTTCCCTGCACTGCGTGCAGAGCAATTCCGTGTTGCACATCACACATGAAAGGAGCCTTGATTTCCTTGATGGCACTCCAGAGAAACCCCAAGAACACTGTTTCAAGGTTGAGCGATCCTGAGGTCACTGTAGCAACACGAAAGAGCTCCGTGGACCAAAAATCAACTCGAGATGAGAGGTTAGTCCCTGGCTTCGACTCCAGAGGAATACCACCTTACCACAAGCACCTCAAGAGGAGGCTTCTCTCAGCTCTAGCTATGTGAGAGGGACCCTGAGTTTGCGGCCTCAAGTGGAATGGACACCGCGATTCCCTGACGCGAAATAAGGCCGGATATCCCTGCAGTGACTTGAATGCAGGCTCGTCTTGCATCTCCCAAGACGAAAGGATGTCTGAATCCCCTGTGGAGACCACAGAGAATGACCTAGTTCCCCACCTCATCGCGACCGGAGGCCTCACATCCTTTGAAAACTCCAGAGGTACGCGGAGATCAGTGCCTCCAAAGGAGACGATGCCTGACTCCTCGTGAAACTTGATAGGAGTCCCAGGATTCCTGTGGCACGTGGAAAGGGACACTTGGTCTCCCGCCTCAGCTGGAGAGGCGTCCCAATTGCCCTGCCAAGCCTCGAGGAGAATCCCGAGTTGTCCCTCGCAACTAGGCAGGAGTCCTGACGTCGCTGAACAAACACGTGTGTGGAAGGGCCATCCCCGTCGTAACTCGAGAATATACCCCAGGTTCCCGCCGCAACTCGAGAAAAACCATGAGACTTCCCCCTCGCCGCGAGATGAGGCCCGATTCCCCTGCACTGCGTGCAGAGCAATTCCGTGTTGCACATCACACATGAAAGGAGCCTTGATTTCCTTGAGGGCACTCCAGAGAAACCCCAAGAAGAATGTTTCAAGGTTGAGGGATCCTGAGGTCACTGTAGCAACACGAAAGAGCTCAGTGGACCAAAAATCAACTCGAGATGAGAGGTTAGTCCCTGGCTTCGACTCCAGAGGAATACCACCTTACCACAAGCACCTCAAGAGGAGGTTTCTCTCAGCTCTATGTATGTGAGAGGGACCCTGAGTTTGCGGCCTCAAGTGGAATGGAGACCGCGATGCCCTGACTCGAAATAAGGCCGGATATCCCTGCAGTGACTTGAATGCAGGCTCGTCTTGCATCTCCCAATACGAAAGGATGTCTGAATCCCCTGTGGAGACCACAGAGAAAGACCTAGTTCCCCACCTCATCGCGACCGGAGGCCTCACATCCTTTGAAAACTCCAGAGGTACGCGGAGATCAGTGCCTCCAAAGGAGACGATGCCTGACTCCTCGTGAAACTTGATAGGAGTCCCAGGATTCCTATGGCACGTGGAAAGGGACCCTTGGTCTCCCGCCTCAGCTGGATAGGGGTCCCGATTGCCCTTCCAAGCCTCGAGGAGAATCCCGAGTTGTCCCTCGCAACTAGGCAGGAGTCCTGACGTCGCTGAACAAACACGTGTGTGGAAGGGCCATCCCCGTCGTAACTCGAGAATATACCCCCGGTTCCCGCGGCAACTCGCGAAAAACCATGAGACTTCCCCCTCGCCGCGAGATGAGGCCCGATTCCCCTGCACTGCGTGCAGAGCAATTCCGTGTTGCACATCACACATGAAAGGAGCCTTGATTTCCTTGATGGCACTCCAGAGAAACCCCAAGAACACTGTTTCAAGGCTGGAGGAATCCTGAGGTCCCTGTAGCAGCACGAAAGAGCTCCGTGGACCATGAATCAACTCGAGATGAGAGGTTAGTCCCTGGCTTCGACTCCAGAGGAATACCACCTTACCACAAGCACTTCAAGAGGAGGCTTCTCTCATCTCTAGGTATGTGAGAGGGACCCTGAGTTTGCGGCCTCAAGTGGAATGGAGACCGCGATGCCCTGACTCGAAATAAGGCCGGATATCCCTGCAGTGACTTGAATGCAGGCTCGTCTTGCATCTCCCAAGACGAAAGGATGTCTGAATCCCCTGTGGAGACCACAGAGAAAGACCTAGTTCCCCACCTCATCGCGACCGGAGGCCTCACATCCTTTGAAAACTCCAGAGGTACGCGGAGATCAGTCCCTCCAAAGGAGACGATGCCTGACTCCTCGTGAAACTTGATAGGAGTCCCAGGATTCCTGTGGCACGTGGAAAGGGACCCTTGGTCTCCCGCCTCAGATGGAGAGGCGTCCCAATTGCCCTGCCAAGCCTCGAGAAGAATCCCGAGTTGTCCCTCGAAACTAGGCAGGAGTCCTGTCGTCGCTGAACTAACACGTGGTTGGAAGGGCCATCCCCGTCTAACTCGAGAATATACCGCAGGTTCCCGCCGCAACTCGAGAAAAACCATGAGACTTCCCCCTCGCCGCGAGATGAGGCCCGATTCCCCTGCACTGCGTGCAGAGCAATTCTGTGTTGCACATCACACATGAAAGGAGCCTTGATTTCCTTGATGGCACTCCAGAGAAACCCCAAGAACACTGTTTCAAGGTTGAGGGATCCTGAGGTCACTGTAGCAACACGAAAGAGCTCCGTGGACCAAAAATCAACTCGAGATGAGAGGTTAGTCCCTGGCTTCGACTCCAGAGGAATATCACCTTACCACAAGCACCTCAAGAGGAGGCTTCTCTCAGCTCTGTGTATGTGAGAGGGACCCTGAATTTGCGGGCTCAAGTGGAATGGAGACCGCGATGCCCTGACTCGAAATAAGGCTGGATATCCCTGCAGTGACTTGAATTCAGGCTCGTCTTGCATCTCCCAAGACGAAAGGATGTCTGAATCCCCTGTGGAGACCACAGAGAAAGACCTAGTTCCCACCTCATCGCGACCGGAGGCCTCACATCCTTTGAAAACTCCAGAGGTACGCGGAGATCAGTGCCTCCAAAGGAGACGATGCCTGACTCCTCGTGAAACTTGATAGGAGTCCCAGGATTCCTGTGGCACGTGGAAAGGGACACTTGGTCTCCCGCCTCAGCTGGAGAGACGTCCCAATTGCCCTGCCAAGCCTCGAGGAGAATCCCGAGTTGTCCCTCGCAACAAGGCAGGAGTCCTGCCGTCGCTGAACTAACACGTGTGTGGAAGGGCCATCCCCGTCGTAACTCGAGAATATACCCCAGGTTCCCGCCGCAACTCGAGAAAAACCATGAGACTTCCCCCTCGCCGCGAGATGAGGCCCGATTCCCCTGCACTGCGTGCAGAGCAATTCCGTGTTGCACATCACACATGAAAGGAGCCTTGATTTCCTTGAGGGCACTCCAGAGAAACCCCAAGAACACTGTTTCAAGGTTGAGGGATCCTGAGGTCACTGTAGCAACACGAAAGAGCTCAGTGGACCAAAAATCAACTCGAGATGAGAGGTTAGTCCCTGGCTTCGACTCCAGAGGAATACCACCTTACCACAAGCACCTCAAGAGGAGGCTTCTCTCAGCTCTATGTATGTGAGAGGGACCCTGAGTTTGCGGCCTCAAGTGGAATGGAGACCGCGATGCCCTGACTCGAAATAAGGCCGGATATCCCTGCAGTGACTTGAATGCAGGCTCGTCTTGCATCTGCCAATACGAAAGGATGTCTGAATCCCCTGTGGAGACCACAGAGAAAGACCTAGTTCCCCACCTCATCGCGACCAGAGGCCTCACATCCTTTGAAAACTCCAGAGGTACGCGGAGATCAGTGCCTCCAAAGGAGACGATGCCTGACTCCTCGTGAAACTTGATAGGAGTCCCAGGATTCCTATGGCACGTGGAAAGGGACCCTTGGTCTCCCGCCTCAGCTGGACAGGGGTCCCGATTGCCCTGCCAAGCCTCGAGGAGAATCCCGAGTTGTCCCTCGCAACTAGGCAGGAGTCCTGACGTCGCTGAACAAACACGTGGGTGGAAGGGCCATCCCCGTCGTAACTCGAGAATATACCCCCGGTTCCCGCGGCAACTCGAGAAAAACCATGAGACTTCCCCCTCGCCGCGAGATGAGGCCCGATTCCCTTGCACTGCGTGCAGAGCAATTCCGTGTTGCACATCACACATGAAAGGAGCCTTGATTTCCTTGATGGCACTCCAGAGAAACCCCAAGAACACTGTTTCAAGGCTGGAGGAATCCTGAGTTCCCTGTAGCAGCACGAAAGAGCTCCGTGGACCATGAATCAACTCGAGATGAGAGGTTAGTCCCTGGCTTCGACTCCAGAGGAATACCACCTTACCACAAGCACTTCAAGAGGAGGCTTCTCTCATCTCTAGGTATGTGAGAGGGACCCTGAGTTTGCGGCCTCAAGTGGAATGGAGACCGCGATGCCCTGACTCGAAATAAGGCCGGATATCCCTGCAGTGACTTGAATGCAGGCTCGTCTTGCATCTCCCAAGACGAAAGGATGTCTGAATCCCCTGTGGAGACCACAGAGAAAGACCTAGTTCCCCACCTCATCGCGACCGGAGGCCTCACATCCTTTGAAAACTCCAGAGGTACGCGGAGATCAGTCCCTCCAAAGGAGACGATGCCTGACTCCTCGTGAAACTTGATAGGAGTCCCAGGATTCCTGTGGCACGTGGAAAGGGACCCTTGGTCTCCCGCCTCAGATGGAGAGGCGTCCCAATTGCCCTGCCAAGCCTCGAGAAGAATCCCGAGTTGTCCCTCGAAACTAGGCAGGAGTCCTGACGTCGCTGAACTAACACGTGGTTGGAAGGGCCATCCCCGTCTAACTCGAGAATATACCGCAGGTTCCCGCCGCAACTCGAGAAAAACCATGAGACTTTCCCCTCGCCGCGAGATGAGGCCCGATTCCCCTGCACTGCGTGCAGAGCAATTCTGTGTTGCACATCACACATGAAAGGAGCCTTGATTTCCTTGATGGCACTCCAGAGAAACCCCAAGAACACTGTTTCAAGGTTGAGGGATCCTGAGGTCACTGTAGCAACACGAAAGAGCTCCGTGGACCAAAAATCAACTCGAGATGAGAGGTTAGTCCCTGGCTTCGACTCCAGAGGAATATCACCTTACCACAAGCACCTCAAGAGGAGGCTTCTCTCAGCTCTGTGTATGTGAGAGGGACCCTGAATTTGCGGGCTCAAGTGGAATGGAGACCGCGATGCCCTGACTCGAAATAAGGCTGGATATCCCTGCAGTGACTTAAATGCAGGCTCGTCTTGCATCTCCCAAGATGAAAGGATGTCTGAATCCCCTGTGGAGACCACAGAGAAAGACCTAGTTCCCACCTCATCGCGACCGGAGGCCTCACATCCTTTGAAAACTCCAGAGGTACGCGGAGATCAGTGCCTCCAAAGGAGACGATGCCTGACTCCTCGTGAAACTTGATAGGAGTCCCAGGATTCCTGTGGCACGTGGAAAGGGACACTTGGTCTCCCGCCTCAGCTGGAGAGGCGTCCCAATTGCCCTGCCAAGCCTCGAGGAGAATCCCGAGTTGTCCCTCGCAACAAGGCAGGAGTCCTGCCGTCGCTGAACTAACACGTGTGTGGAAGGGCCATCCCCGTCGTAACTCGAGAATATACCCCAGGTTCCCGCCGCAACTCGAGAAAAACCATGAGACTTCCCCCTCGCCGCGAGATGAGGCCCGATTCCCCTGCACTGCGTGCAGAGCAATTCCGTGTTGCACATCACACATGAAAGGAGCCTTGATTTCCTTGAGGGCACTCCAGAGAAACCCCAAGAACACTGTTTCAAGGTTGAGGGATCCTGAGGTCACTGTAGCAACACGAAAGAGCTCAGTGGACCAAAAATCAACTCGAGATGAGAGGTTAGTCCCTGGCTTCGACTCCAGAGGAATACCACCTTACCACAAGCACCTCAAGAGGAGGCTTCTCTCAGCTCTATGTATGTGAGAGGGACCCTGAGTTTGCGGCCTCAAGTGGAATGGAGACCGCGATGCCCTGACTCGAAATAAGGCCGGATATCCCTGCAGTGACTTGAATGCAGGCTCGTCTTGCATCTCCCAATACGAAAGGATGTCTGAATCCCCTGTGGAGACCACAGAGAAAGACCTAGTTCCCCACCTCATCGCGACCAGAGGCCTCACATCCTTTGAAAACTCCAGAGGTACGCGGAGATCAGTGCCTCCAAAGGAGACGATGCCTGACTCCTCGTGAAACTTGATAGGAGTCCCAGGATTCCTATGGCACGTGGAAAGGGACCCTTGGTCTCCCGCCTCAGCTGGACAGGGGTCCCGATTGCCCTTCCAAGCCTCGAGGAGAATCCCGAGTTGTCCCTCGCAACTAGGCAGGAGTCCTGACGTCGCTGAACAAACACGTGGGTGGAAGGGCCATCCCCGTCGTAACTCGAGAATATACCCCCGGTTCCCGCGGCAACTCGAGAAAAACCATGAGACTTCCCCCTCGCCGCGAGATGAGGCCCGATTCCCCTGCACTGCGTGCAGAGCAATTCCGTGTTGCACATCACACATGAAAGGAGCCTTGATTTCCTTGATGGCACTCCAGAGAAACCCCAAGAACACTGTTTCAAGGCTGGAGGAATCCTGAGGTCCCTGTAGCAGCACGAAAGAGCTCCGTGGACCATGAATCAACTCGAGATGAGAGGTTAGTCCCTGGCTTCGACTCCAGAGGAATACCACCTTACCACAAGCACTTCAAGAGGAGGCTTCTCTCATCTCTAGGTATGTGAGAGGGACCCTGAGTTTGCGGCCTCAAGTGGAATGGAGACCGCGATGCCCTGACTCGAAATAAGGCCGGATATCCCTGCAGTGACTTGAATGCAGGCTCGTCTTGCATCTCCCAAGACGAAAGGATGTCTGAATCCCCTGTGGAGACCACAGAGAAAGACCTAGTTCCCCACCTCATCGCGACCGGAGGCCTCACATCCTTTGAAAACCCCAGAGGTACGCGGAGATCAGTCCCTCCAAAGGAGACGATGCCTGACTCCTCGTGAAACTTGATAGGAGTCCCAGGATTCCTGTGGCACGTGGAAAGGGACCCTTGGTCTCCCGCCTCAGATGGAGAGGCGTCCCAATTGCCCTGCCAAGCCTCGAGAAGAATCCCGAGTTGTCCCTCGAAACTAGGCAGGAGTCCTGACGTCGCTGAACTAAAACGTGGTTGGAAGGGCCATCCCCGTCTAACTCGAGAATATACCGCAGGTTCCCGCCGCAACTCGAGAAAAACCATGAGACTTTCCCCTCGCTGCGAGATGAGGCCCGATTCCCCTGCACTGCGTGCAGAGCAATTCTGTGTTGCACATCACACATGAAAGGAGCCTTGATTTCCTTGATGGCACTCCAGAGAAACCCCAAGAACACTGTTTCAAGGTTGAGGGATCCTGAGGTCACTGTAGCAACACGAAAGAGCTCAGTGGACCAAAAATCAACTCGAGATGAGAGGTTAGTCCCTGGCTTCGACTCCAGAGGAATACCACCTTACCACAAGCACCTCAAGAGGAGGCTTCTCTCAGCTCTAGCTATGTGAGAGGGACCCTGAGTTTGTGGCCTCAAGTGGAATGGACACCGCGATTTCCTGACTCGAAATAAGACCGGATATCCCTGCAGTGACTTGAATGCAGGCTCGTCTTGCATCTCCCAATACGAAAGGATGTCTGAATCCCCTGTGGAGACCACAGAGAATGACCTAGTTCCCCACCTCATCGCGACCGGAGGCCTCACATCCTTTGAAAACTCCAGAGGTACGCGGAGATCAGTGCCTCCAAAGGAGACGATGCCTGACTCCTCGTGAAACTTGATAGGAGTCCCAGGATTCCTGTGGCACGTGGAAAGGGACACTTGGTCTCCCGCCTCAGCTGGAGAGGCGTCGCAATTGCCCTGCCAAGCCTCGAGGAGAATCCCGAGTTGTCCCTCGCAACTAGGCAGGAGTCCTGACGTCCCTGAACAAACACGTGGGTGGAAGGGCCATCCCCGTCGTAACTCGAGAATATACCCCAGGTTCCCGCCGCAACTCGAGAAAAACCATGAGACTTCCCCCTCGCCGCGAGATGAGGCCCGATTCCCCTGCACTGCGTGCAGAGCAATTCCGTGTTGCACATCACACATGAAAGGAGCCTTGATTTCCTTGATGGCAATCCAGAGAAACCCCAAGAACACTGTTTCAAGGCTAGAGGGATCCTGAGGTCACTGTAGCAACAGGAAAGAGCTGCGTGGACCAAAAATCAACTCGAGATGAGAGGTTAGTCCCTGGCTTTGACTCCAGAGGAATACCACCTTACCACAAGCACCTCAAGAGGAGGCTTCTCTCAGCTCTAGGTATGTGAGAGGGACCCTGAGTTTGTGGCCTCAAGTGGAATGGAGACCGCGATGCCCTGACTAGAAATAAGGCCGGATATCCCTGCAGTGACTTGAATGCAGGCTCATCTTGCATCTCCCAAGACGAAAGGATGTCTGAATCACCTGTGGAGACCACAGAGAAAGACCTAGTTCCCCACCTCATCGCGACCGGAGGCCTCACATCCTTTGAAAACTCCAGAGGTACGCGGAGATCAGTGCCTCCAAAGGAGACGATGCCTGACTCCTCGTGAAACTTGATAGGAGTCCCAGGATTCCTGTGGCACGTGGAAAGGGACACTTGGTCTCCCGCCTCAGCTGGAGAGAGGTCCCAATTGCCCTGCCAAGCCTCGAGGAGAATCCCGAGTTGTCCCTCGCAACTAGGCAGAAGTCCTGACGTCGCTGAACAAACACGTGTGTGGAAGGGCCATCCCCGTCGTAACTCGAGAATATACCCCAGGTTCCCGCCGCAACTCGAGAAAAACCATGAGACTTCCCCCTCGCCGCGAGATGAGGCCCGATTCCCCTGCACTGCGTGCAGCGCAATTCCGTGTTGCACATCACACATGAAAGGAGCCTTGATTTCCTTGATGGCACTCCAGAGAAACCCCAAGAACACTGTTTCAAGGCTAGAGGGATCCTGAGGTCACTGTAGCAACACGAAAGAGCTCCGTGGACCAAAAATCAACTCGAGATGAGAGGTTAGTCCCTGGCTTCGACTCCAGGGGAATACCACCTTACCACAAGCACCTCAAGAGGAGGCGTCTCTCAGCTCTAGGTATGTGAGAGGGACCCTGAGTTTGCGGCCTCAAGTGGAATGGACACCGCGATGCCCTGACGCGAAATAAGGCCGGATATCCCTGCAGTGACTTGAATGGAGGCTCGTCTTGCATCTCCCAAGACGAAAGGATGTCTGAATCCCCTGTGGAGACCACAGAGAATGACCTAGTTCCCCACCTCATCGCGACCGGAGGCCTCGCATCCTTTGAAAACTCCAGAGGTACGCGGAGATCAGTGACTCCAAAGGAGACGATGCCTGACTCCTCGTGAAACTTGATAGGAGTCCCAGGATTCCTGTGGCACGTGGAAAGGGACCCTTGGTCTCCCGCCTCAGCTGGAGAGGCGTCGCAATTGCCCTGCCAAGCCTCGAGGAGAATCCCGAGTTGTCCCTCGCAACTAGGCAGGAGTCCTGACGTCGCTGAACAAACACGTGGGTGGAAGGGCCATCCCCGTCGTAACTCGAGAATATACCCCAGGTTCCCGCCGCAACTCGAGAAAAACCATGAGACTTCCCCCTCGCCGCGAGATGAGGCCCGATTCCCCTGCACTGCGTGCAGAGCAATTCCGTGTTGCACATCACACATGAAAGGAGCCTTGATTTCCTTGATGGCACTCCAGAGAAACCCCAAGAACACTGTTTCAAGGCTAGAGGGATCCTGAGGTCCCTGTAGCAGCACGAAAGATCTCCGTGGACCATGAATCAACTCGAGATGAGAGAATAGTCCCAGGCTTCGACTCCAGAGGAATACCACCTTACCACAAGCACCTCAAGAGGAGGCTTCTCTCAGCTCTAGGTATGTGAGAGGGACCCTGAGTTTGCGGCCTCAAGTGGAATGGACACCGCGATTCCCTGACGCGAAATAAGGCCGGATATCCCTGCAGTGACTTGAATGCAGGCTCGTCTTGCATCTCCCAAGATGATAGGATGTCTGAATCCCCTGTGGAGACCACAGAGAAAGACCTAGTTCCCCACCTCATCGCGACCGGAGGCCTCACATCCTTTGAAAACTCCAGAGGTACGCGGAGATCAGTGCCTCCAAAGGAGACGATGCCTGACTCCTCGTGAAACTTGATAGGAGTCCCAGGATTCCTGTGGCAAGTGGAAAGGGACCCTTGGTCTCCCGCCTCAGCTGGAGAGGCGTCGCAATTGCCCTGCCAAGCCTCGAGGAGAATCCCGAGTTGTCCCTCGCAACTAGGCAGGAGTCCTGACGTCGCTGAACAAACACGTGGGTGGAAGGGCCATCCCCGTCGTAACTCGAGAATATACCCCAGGTTCCCGCCGCAACTCGAGAAAAACCATGAGACTTCCCCCTCGCCGCGAGATGAGGCCCGATTCCCCTGCACTGCGTGCAGAGCAATTCCGTGTTGCACATCACACATGAAAGGAGCCTTGATTTCCTTGATGGCACTCCAGAGAATCCCCAAGAACACTGTTTCAAGGTTGAGGGATCCTGAGGTCACTGTAGCAACACGAAAGAGCTTCATGGACCAAGAATCAACTCGAGATGAGAGGTTAGTCCCTGGCTTCGACTCCAGAGGAATACCACCTTACCACAAGCACCTCAAGAGGAGGCTTCTCTCAGCTCTGTGTATGTGAGAGGGACCCTGAGTTTGTGGCCTCAAGTGGAATGGACACCGCGATTTCCTGACGCGAAATAAGGCCAGATATCCCTGCAGTGACTTGAATGCAGGCTCATCTTGCATCTCCCAAGACGAAAGGATGTCTGAATCCCCTGTGGAGACCACAGAGAATGACCTAGTTCCCCACCTCATCGCGACCGGAGGCCTCACATCCTTTGAAAACTCCAGAGGTACGCGGAGATCAGTGCCTCCAAAGGAGACGATGCCTGACTCCTCGAGAAACTTGATAGGAGTCCCAGGATTCCTGTGGCACGTGGAAAGGGACCCTTGGTCTCCCGCCTCAGCTGGAGAGAGGTCCCAATTGCCCTGCCAAGCCTCGAGGAGAATCCCGAGTTGTCCCTCGCAACTAGGCAGGAGTCCTGACGTCGCTGAACAAACACGTGTGTGGAAGGGCCATCCCCGTCGTAACTCGAGAATATACCCCAGGTTCCCGCCGCAACTCGAGAAAAACCATGAGACTTCCCCCTCGCCGCGAGATGAGGCCCGATTCCCCTGCACTGCGTGCAGCGCAATTCCGTGTTGCACATCACACATGAAAGGAGCCTTGATTTCCTTGATGGCACTCCAGAGAAACCCCAAGAACACTGTTTCGAGGCTAGAGGGATCCTGAGGTCACTGTAGCAACACGAAAGAGCTCCGTGGACCAAAAATCAACTCGAGATGAAAGGTTAGTCCCTGGCTTCGACTCCAGGGGAATACCACCTTACCACAAGCACCTCAAGAGGAGGCTTCTCTCAGCTCTAGCTATGTGAGAGGGACCCTGAGTTTGCGGCCTCAATTGGAATGGACACCGCGATTCCCTGACACGAAATAAGGCCGGATATCCCTGCAGTGACTTGAATGCAGGCTCGTCTTGCATCTCCCAAGACGAAAGGATGTCTGAATCCCCTGTGGAGACCACAGAGAATGACCTAGTTCCCCACCTCATCGCGACCGGAGGCCTCACATCCTTTGAAAACTCCAGAGGTACGCGGAGATCAGTGCCTCCAAAGGAGACGATGCCTGACTCCTCGTGAAACTTGATAGGAGTCCCAGGATTCCTGTGGCACGTGGAAAGGGACCCTTGGTCTCCCGCCTCAGCTGGAGAGGCGTCCCAATTGCCCTGCCAAGCCTCGAGGAGAATCCCGAGTTGTCCCTCGCAACTAGGCAGGAGTCCTGACGTCGCTGAACAAACACGTGGGTGGAAGGGCCATCCCCGTCGTAACTCGAGAATATACCCCAGGTTCCCGCCGCAACTCGAGAAAAACCATGAGACTTCCCCCTCGCCGCGAGATAAGGCCCGATTCCCCTGCACTGCGTGCAGAGCAATTCCGTGTTGCACATCACACATGAAAGGAGCCTTGATTTCCTTGATGGCACTCCAGAAAAACCCCAAGAACACTGTTTCAAGGCTGGAGGGATCCTGAGGTCCCTGTAGCAGCACGAAAGAGCTCCGTGGACCATGAATCAACTCGAGATGAGAGAATAGTCCCTGGCTTCGACTCCAGAGGAATACCACCTTACCACAAGCACCTCAAGAGGAGGCGTCTCTCAGCTCTAGGTATGTGAGAGGGACCCTGAGTTTGCGGCCTCAAGTGGAATGGACACCGCGATTTCCTGACGCGAAATAAGGCCAGATATCCCTGCAGTGACTTGAATGCAGGCTCATCTTGCATCTCCCAAGACGAAAGGATGTCTGAATCCCCTGTGGAGACCACAGAGAATGACCTAGTTCCCCACCTCATCGCGACCGGAGGCCTCACATCCTTTGAAAACTCCAGAGGTACGCGGAGATCAGTGCCTCCAAAGGAGACGATGCCTGACTCCTCGAGAAACTTGATAGGAGTCCCAGGATTCCTGTGGCACGTGGAAAGGGACACTTGGTCTCCCGCCTCAGCTGGAGAGGCGTCGCAATTGCCCTGCCAAGCCTCGAGGAGAATCCTGAGTTGTCCCTCGCAACTAGGCAGGAGTCCTGACGTCCCTGAACAAACACGTGGGTGGAAGGGCCATCCCCGTCGTAACTCGAGAATATACCCCAGGTTCCCGCCGCAACTCGAGAAAAACCATGAGACTTCCCCCTCGCCGCGAGATGAGGCCCGATTCCCCTGCACTGCGTGCAGAGCAATTCCGTGTTGCACATCACACATGAAAGGAGCCTTGATTTCCTTGATGGCACTCCAGAGAAACCCCAAGAACACTGTTTCAAGGCTAGAGGGATCCTGAGGTCACTGTAGCAACACGAAAGAGCTGCGTGGACCAAAAATCAACTCGAGATGAGAGGTTAGTCCCTGGCTTCGACTCCAGAGGAATACCACCTTACCACAAGCACCTCAAGAGGAGGCTTCTCTCAGCTCTAGGTATGTGAGAGGGACCCTGAGTTTGTGGCCTCAAGTGGAATGGAGACCGCGATGCCCTGACTAGAAATAAGGCCGGATATCCCTGCAGTGACTTGAATGCAGGCTCGTCTTGCATCTCCCAAGACGAAAGGATGTCTGAATCACCTGTGGAGACCACAGAGAAAGACCTAGTTCCCCACCTCATCGCGACCGGAGGCCTCACATCCTTTGAAAACTCCAGAGGTACGCGGAGATCAGTGCCTCCAAAGGAGACGATGCCTGACTCCTCGTGAAACTTGATAGGAGTCCCAGGATTCCTGTGGCACGTGGAAAGGGACCCTTGGTCTCCCGCCTCAGCTGGAGAGAGGTCCCAATTGCCCTGCCAAGCCTCGAGGAGAATCCCGAGTTGTCCCTCGCAACTAGGCAGGAGTCCTGACGTCGCTGAACAAACACGTGTGTGGAAGGGCCATCCCCGTCGTAACTCGAGAATATACCCCAGGTTCCCGCCGCAACTCGAGAAAAACCATGAGACTTCCCCCTCGCCGCGAGATGAGGCCCGATTCCCCTGCACTGCGTGCAGCGCAATTCCGTGTTGCACATCACACATGAAAGGAGCCTTGATTTCCTTGATGGCACTCCAGAGAAACCCCAAGAACACTGTTTCAAGGCTAGAGGGATCCTGAGGTCACTGTAGCAACACAAAAGAGCTCCGTGGACCAAAAATCAACTCGAGATGAAAGGTTAGTCCCTGGCTTCGACTCCAGGGGAATACCACCTTACCACAAGCACCTCAAGAGGAGGCTTCTCTCAGCTCTAGCTATGTGAGAGGGACCCTGAGTTTGCGGCCTCAATTGGAATGGACACCGCGATTCCCTGACACGAAATAAGGCCGGATATCCCTGCAGTGACTTGAATGCAGGCTCGTCTTGCATCTCCCAAGACGAAAGGATGTCTGAATCCCCTGTGGAGACCACAGAGAATGACCTAGTTCCCCACCTCATCGCGACCGGAGGCCTCACATCCTTTGAAAACTCCAGAGGTACGCGGAGATCAGTGCCTCCAAAGGAGACGATGCCTGACTCCTCGTGAAACTTGATAGGAGGCCCAGGATTCCTGTGGCACGTGGAAAGGGACCCTTGGTCTCCCGCCTCAGCTGGAGAGGCGTCCCAATTGCCCTGCCAAGCCTCGAGGAGAATCCCGAGTTGTCCCTCGCAACTAGGCAGGAGTCCTGACGTCGCTGAACAAACACGTGGGTGGAAGGGCCATCCCCGTCGTAACTCGAGAATATACCCCAGGTTCCCGCCGCAACTCGAGAAAAACCATGAGACTTCCCCCTCGCCGCGAGATGAGGCCCGATTCCCCTGCACTGCGTGCAGAGCAATTCCGTGTTGCACATCACACATGAAAGGAGCCTTGATTTCCTTGATGGCACTCCAGAGAAACCCCAAGAACACTGTTTCAAGGCTGGAGGGATCCTGAGGTCCCTGTAGCAGCACGAAAGAGCTCCGTGGACCATGAATCAACTCGAGATGAGAGAATAGTCCCTGGCTTCGACTCCAGAGGAATACCACCTTACCACAAGCACCTCAAGAGGAGGCGTCTCTCAGCTCTAGGTATGTGAGAGGGACCCTGAGTTTGCGGCCTCAAGTGGAATGGACACCGCGATGCCCTGACGCGAAATAAGGCCGGATATCCCTGCAGTGACTTGAATGGAGGCTCGTCTTGCATCTCCCAAGACGAAAGGATGTCTGAATCCCCTGTGGAGACCACAGAGAATGACCTAGTTCCCCACCTCATCGCGACCGGAGGCCTCACATCCTTTGAAAACTCCAGAGGCACGCGGAGATCAGTGACTCCAAAGGAGACGATGCCTGACTCCTCGTGAAACTTGATAGGAGTCCCAGGATTCCTGTGGCACGTGGAAAGGGACCCTTGGTCTCCCGCCTCAGCTGGAGAGGCGTCGCAATTGCCCTGCCAAGCCTCGAGGAGAATCCCGAGTTGTCCCTCGCAACTAGGCAGGAGTCCTGACGTCGCTGAACAAACACGTGTGTGGAAGGGCCATCCCCGTCGTAACTCGAGAATATACCCCAGGTTCCCGCCGCAACTCGAGAAAAACCATGAGACTTCCCCCTCGCCGCGAGATGAGGCCCGATTCCCCTGCACTGCGTGCAGAGCAATTCCGTGTTGCACATCACACATGAAAGGAGCCTTGATTTCCTTGATGGCACTCCAGAGAAACCCCAAGAACACTGTTTCGAGGCTAGAGGGATCCTGAGGTCACTGTAGCAACACGAAAGAGCTCCGTGGACCAAAAATCAACTCGAGATGAAAGGTTAGTCCCTGGCTTCGACTCCAGGGGAATACCACCTTACCACAAGCACCTCAAGAGGAGGCTTCTCTCAGCTCTAGCTATGTGAGAGGGACCCTGAGTTTGCGGCCTCAATTGGAATGGACACCGCGATTCCCTGACACGAAATAAGGCCGGATATCCCTGCAGTGACTTGAATGCAGGCTCGTCTTGCATCTCCCAAGACGAAAGGATGTCTGAATCCCCTGTGGAGACCACAGAGAATGACCTAGTTCCCCACCTCATCGCGACCGGAGGCCTCACATCCTTTGAAAACTCCAGAGGTACGCGGAGATCAGTGCCTCCAAAGGAGACGATGCCTGACTCCTCGTGAAACTTGATAGGAGTCCCAGGATTCCTGTGGCACGTGGAAAGGGACCCTTGGTCTCCCGCCTCAGCTGGAGAGGCGTCCCAATTGCCCTGCCAAGCCTCGAGGAGAATCCCGAGTTGTCCCTCGCAACTAGGCAGGAGTCCAGACGTCGCTGAACAAACACGTGGGTGGAAGGGCCATCCCCGTCGTAACTCGAGAATATACCCCAGGTTCCCGCCGCAACTCGAGAAAAACCATGAGACTTCCCCCTCGCCGCGAGATAAGGCCCGATTCCCCTGCACTGCGTGCAGAGCAATTCCGTGTTGCACATCACACATGAAAGGAGCCTTGATTTCCTTGATGGCACTCCAGAAAAACCCCAAGAACACTGTTTCAAGGCTGGAGGGATCCTGAGGTCCCTGTAGCAGCACGAAAGAGCTCCGTGGACCATGAATCAACTCGAGATGAGAGAATAGTCCCTGGCTTCGACTCCAGAGGAATACCACCTTACCACAAGCACCTCAAGAGGAGGCGTCTCTCAGCTCTAGGTATGTGAGAGGGACCCTGAGTTTGCGGCCTCAAGTGGAATGGACACCGCGATTTCCTGACGCGAAATAAGGCCAGATATCCCTGCAGTGACTTGAATGCAGGCTCATCTTGCATCTCCCAAGACGAAAGGATGTCTGAATCCCCTGTGGAGACCACAGAGAATGACCTAGTTCCCCACCTCATCGCGACCGGAGGCCTCACATCCTTTGAAAACTCCAGAGGTACGCGGAGATCAGTGCCTCCAAAGGAGACGATGCCTGACTCCTCGAGAAACTTGATAGGAGTCCCAGGATTCCTGTGGCACGTGGAAAGGGACACTTGGTCTCCCGCCTCAGCTGGAGAGGCGTCGCAATTGCCCTGCCAAGCCTCGAGGAGAATCCCGAGTTGTCCCTCGCAACTAGGCAGGAGTCCTGACGTCGCTGAACAAACACGTGTGTGGAAGGGCCATCCCCGTCGTAACTCGAGAATATACCCCAGGTTCCCGCCGCAACTCGAGAAAAACCATGAGACTTCCCCCTCGCCGCGAGATGAGGCCCGATTCCCCTGCACTGCGTGCAGCGCAATTCCGTGTTGCACATCACACATGAAAGGAGCCTTGATTTCCTTGATGGCACTCCAGAGAAACCCCAAGAACACTGTTTCAAGGCTAGAGGGATCCTGAGGTCACTGTAGCAACACAAAAGAGCTCCGTGGACCAAAAATCAACTCGAGATGAAAGGTTAGTCCCTGGCTTCGACTCCAGGGGAATACCACCTTACCACAAGCACCTCAAGAGGAGGCTTCTCTCAGCTCTAGCTATGTGAGAGGGACCCTGAGTTTGCGGCCTCAATTGGAATGGACACCGCGATTCCCTGACACGAAATAAGGCCGGATATCCCTGCAGTGACTTGAATGCAGGCTCGTCTTGCATCTCCCAAGACGAAAGGATGTCTGAATCCCCTGTGGAGACCACAGAGAATGACCTAGTTCCCCACCTCATCGCGACCGGAGGCCTCACATCCTTTGAAAACTCCAGAGGTACGCGGAGATCAGTGCCTCCAAAGGAGACGATGCCTGACTCCTCGTGAAACTTGATAGGAGGCCCAGGATTCCTGTGGCACGTGGAAAGGGACCCTTGGTCTCCCGCCTCAGCTGGAGAGGCGTCCCAATTGCCCTGCCAAGCCTCGAGGAGAATCCCGAGTTGTCCCTCGCAACTAGGCAGGAGTCCTGACGTCGCTGAACAAACACGTGGGTGGAAGGGCCATCCCCGTCGTAACTCGAGAATATACCCCAGGTTCCCGCCGCAACTCGAGAAAAACCATGAGACTTCCCCCTCGCCGCGAGATGAGGCCCGATTCCCCTGCACTGCGTGCAGAGCAATTCCGTGTTGCACATCACACATGAAAGGAGCCTTGATTTCCTTGATGGCACTCCAGAGAAACCCCAAGAACACTGTTTCAAGGCTGGAGGGATCCTGAGGTCCCTGTAGCAGCACGAAAGAGCTCCGTGGACCATGAATCAACTCGAGATGAGAGAATAGTCCCTGGCTTCGACTCCAGAGGAATACCACCTTACCACAAGCACCTCAAGAGGAGGCGTCTCTCAGCTCTAGGTATGTGAGAGGGACCCTGAGTTTGCGGCCTCAAGTGGAATGGACACCGCGATGCCCTGACGCGAAATAAGGCCGGATATCCCTGCAGTGACTTGAATGGAGGCTCGTCTTGCATCTCCCAAGACGAAAGGATGTCTGAATCCCCTGTGGAGACCACAGAGAATGACCTAGTTCCCCACCTCATCGCGACCGGAGGCCTCACATCCTTTGAAAACTCCAGAGGCACGCGGAGATCAGTGACTCCAAAGGAGACGATGCCTGACTCCTCGTGAAACTTGATAGGAGTCCCAGGATTCCTGTGGCACGTGGAAAGGGACCCTTGGTCTCCCGCCTCAGCTGGAGAGGCGTCGCAATTGCCCTGCCAAGCCTCGAGGAGAATCCCGAGTTGTCCCTCGCAACTAGGCAGGAGTCCTGACGTCGCTGAACAAACACGTGTGTGGAAGGGCCATCCCCGTCGTAACTCGAGAATATACCCCAGGTTCCCGCCGCAACTCGAGAAAAACCATGAGACTTCCCCCTCGCCGCGAGATGAGGCCCGATTCCCCTGCACTGCGTGCAGAGCAATTCCGTGTTGCACATCACACATGAAAGGAGCCTTGATTTCCTTGATGGCACTCCAGAGAAACCCCAAGAACACTGTTTCGAGGCTAGAGGGATCCTGAGGTCACTGTAGCAACACGAAAGAGCTCCGTGGACCAAAAATCAACTCGAGATGAAAGGTTAGTCCCTGGCTTCGACTCCAGGGGAATACCACCTTACCACAAGCACCTCAAGAGGAGGCTTCTCTCAGCTCTAGCTATGTGAGAGGGACCCTGAGTTTGCGGCCTCAATTGGAATGGACACCGCGATTCCCTGACACGAAATAAGGCCGGATATCCCTGCAGTGACTTGAATGCAGGCTCGTCTTGCATCTCCCAAGACGAAAGGATGTCTGAATCCCCTGTGGAGACCACAGAGAATGACCTAGTTCCCCACCTCATCGCGACCGGAGGCCTCACATCCTTTGAAAACTCCAGAGGTACGCGGAGATCAGTGCCTCCAAAGGAGACGATGCCTGACTCCTCGTGAAACTTGATAGGAGTCCCAGGATTCCTGTGGCACGTGGAAAGGGACCCTTGGTCTCCCGCCTCAGCTGGAGAGGCGTCCCAATTGCCCTGCCAAGCCTCGAGGAGAATCCCGAGTTGTCCCTCGCAACTAGGCAGGAGTCCAGACGTCGCTGAACAAACACGTGGGTGGAAGGGCCATCCCCGTCGTAACTCGAGAATATACCCCAGGTTCCCGCCGCAACTCGAGAAAAACCATGAGACTTCCCCCTCGCCGCGAGATAAGGCCCGATTCCCCTGCACTGCGTGCAGAGCAATTCCGTGTTGCACATCACACATGAAAGGAGCCTTGATTTCCTTGATGGCACTCCAGAAAAACCCCAAGAACACTGTTTCAAGGCTGGAGGGATCCTGAGGTCCCTGTAGCAGCACGAAAGAGCTCCGTGGACCATGAATCAACTCGAGATGAGAGAATAGTCCCTGGCTTCGACTCCAGAGGAATACCACCTTACCACAAGCACCTCAAGAGGAGGCGTCTCTCAGCTCTAGGTATGTGAGAGGGACCCTGAGTTTGCGGCCTCAAGTGGAATGGACACCGCGATTTCCTGACGCGAAATAAGGCCAGATATCCCTGCAGTGACTTGAATGCAGGCTCATCTTGCATCTCCCAAGACGAAAGGATGTCTGAATCCCCTGTGGAGACCACAGAGAATGACCTAGTTCCCCACCTCATCGCGACCGGAGGCCTCACATCCTTTGAAAACTCCAGAGGTACGCGGAGATCAGTGCCTCCAAAGGAGACGATGCCTGACTCCTCGAGAAACTTGATAGGAGTCCCAGGATTCCTGTGGCACGTGGAAAGGGACACTTGGTCTCCCGCCTCAGCTGGA
This sequence comes from Cervus elaphus, assembly GCF_910594005.1. Lineage (NCBI taxonomy): Eukaryota > Metazoa > Chordata > Mammalia > Artiodactyla > Cervidae > Cervus > Cervus elaphus. The sequence continues at coordinate 10,327,648 of NC_057824.1, read as the reverse complement.
GAGGCGTCGCAATTGCCCTGCCAAGCCTCGAGGAGAATCCTGAGTTGTCCCTCGCAACTAGGCAGGAGTCCTGACGTCCCTGAACAAACACGTGGGTGGAAGGGCCATCCCCGTCGTAACTCGAGAATATACCCCAGGTTCCCGCCGCAACTCGAGAAAAACCATGAGACTTCCCCCTCGCCGCGAGATGAGGCCCGATTCCCCTGCACTGCGTGCAGAGCAATTCCGTGTTGCACATCACACATGAAAGGAGCCTTGATTTCCTTGATGGCACTCCAGAGAAACCCCAAGAACACTGTTTCAAGGCTAGAGGGATCCTGAGGTCACTGTAGCAACACGAAAGAGCTGCGTGGACCAAAAATCAACTCGAGATGAGAGGTTAGTCCCTGGCTTCGACTCCAGAGGAATACCACCTTACCACAAGCACCTCAAGAGGAGGCTTCTCTCAGCTCTAGGTATGTGAGAGGGACCCTGAGTTTGTGGCCTCAAGTGGAATGGAGACCGCGATGCCCTGACTAGAAATAAGGCCGGATATCCCTGCAGTGACTTGAATGCAGGCTCGTCTTGCATCTCCCAAGACGAAAGGATGTCTGAATCACCTGTGGAGACCACAGAGAAAGACCTAGTTCCCCACCTCATCGCGACCGGAGGCCTCACATCCTTTGAAAACTCCAGAGGTACGCGGAGATCAGTGCCTCCAAAGGAGACGATGCCTGACTCCTCGTGAAACTTGATAGGAGTCCCAGGATTCCTGTGGCACGTGGAAAGGGACCCTTGGTCTCCCGCCTCAGCTGGAGAGAGGTCCCAATTGCCCTGCCAAGCCTCGAGGAGAATCCCGAGTTGTCCCTCGCAACTAGGCAGGAGTCCTGACGTCGCTGAACAAACACGTGTGTGGAAGGGCCATCCCCGTCGTAACTCGAGAATATACCCCAGGTTCCCGCCGCAACTCGAGAAAAACCATGAGACTTCCCCCTCGCCGCGAGATGAGGCCCGATTCCCCTGCACTGCGTGCAGCGCAATTCCGTGTTGCACATCACACATGAAAGGAGCCTTGATTTCCTTGATGGCACTCCAGAGAAACCCCAAGAACACTGTTTCAAGGCTAGAGGGATCCTGAGGTCACTGTAGCAACACGAAAGAGCTCCGTGGACCAAAAATCAACTCGAGATGAAAGGTTAGTCCCTGGCTTCGACTCCAGGGGAATACCACCTTACCACAAGCACCTCAAGAGGAGGCTTCTCTCAGCTCTAGCTATGTGAGAGGGACCCTGAGTTTGCGGCCTCAATTGGAATGGACACCGCGATTCCCTGACACGAAATAAGGCCGGATATCCCTGCAGTGACTTGAATGCAGGCTCGTCTTGCATCTCCCAAGACGAAAGGATGTCTGAATCCCCTGTGGAGACCACAGAGAATGACCTAGTTCCCCACCTCATCGCGACCGGAGGCCTCACATCCTTTGAAAACTCCAGAGGTACGCGGAGATCAGTGCCTCCAAAGGAGACGATGCCTGACTCCTCGTGAAACTTGATAGGAGGCCCAGGATTCCTGTGGCACGTGGAAAGGGACCCTTGGTCTCCCGCCTCAGCTGGAGAGGCGTCCCAATTGCCCTGCCAAGCCTCGAGGAGAATCCCGAGTTGTCCCTCGCAACTAGGCAGGAGTCCTGACGTCGCTGAACAAACACGTGGGTGGAAGGGCCATCCCCGTCGTAACTCGAGAATATACCCCAGGTTCCCGCCGCAACTCGAGAAAAACCATGAGACTTCCCCCTCGCCGCGAGATGAGGCCCGATTCCCCTGCACTGCGTGCAGAGCAATTCCGTGTTGCACATCACACATGAAAGGAGCCTTGATTTCCTTGATGGCACTCCAGAGAAACCCCAAGAACACTGTTTCAAGGCTGGAGGGATCCTGAGGTCCCTGTAGCAGCACGAAAGAGCTCCGTGGACCATGAATCAACTCGAGATGAGAGAATAGTCCCTGGCTTCGACTCCAGAGGAATACCACCTTACCACAAGCACCTCAAGAGGAGGCGTCTCTCAGCTCTAGGTATGTGAGAGGGACCCTGAGTTTGCGGCCTCAAGTGGAATGGACACCGCGATGCCCTGACGCGAAATAAGGCCGGATATCCCTGCAGTGACTTGAATGGAGGCTCGTCTTGCATCTCCCAAGACGAAAGGATGTCTGAATCCCCTGTGGAGACCACAGAGAATGACCTAGTTCCCCACCTCATCGCGACCGGAGGCCTCACATCCTTTGAAACCTCCAGAGGCACGCGGAGATCAGTGACTCCAAAGGAGACGATGCCTGACTCCTCGTGAAACTTGATAGGAGTCCCAGGATTCCTGTGGCACGTGGAAAGGGACCCTTGGTCTCCCGCCTCAGCTGGAGAGGCGTCGCAATTGCCCTGCCAAGCCTCGAGGAGAATCCCGAGTTGTCCCTCGCAACTAGGCAGGAGTCCTGACGTCGCTGAACAAACACGTGTGTGGAAGGGCCATCCCCGTCGTAACTCGAGAATATACCCCAGGTTCCCGCCGCAACTCGAGAAAAACCATGAGACTTCCCCCTCGCCGCGAGATGAGGCCCGATTCCCCTGCACTGCGTGCAGAGCAATTCCGTGTTGCACATCACACATGAAAGGAGCCTTGATTTCCTTGATGGCACTCCAGAGAATCCCCAAGAACACTGTTTCAAGGTTGAGGGATCCTGAGGTCACTGTAGCAACACGAAAGAGCTTCATGGACCAAGAATCAACTCGAGATGAGAGGTTAGTCCCTGGCTTCGACTCCAGAGGAATACCACCTTACAACAAGCACCTCAAGAGGAGGCTTCTCTCAGCTCTAGCTATGTGAGAGGGACCCTGAGTTTGTGGCCTCAAGTGGAATGGACACCGCGATTTCCTGACGTGAAATAAGGCCAGATATCCCTGCAGTGACTTGAATGGAGGCTCATCTTGCATCTCCCAAGACGAAAGGATGTCTGAATCCCCTGTGGAGACCACAGAGAATGACCTAGTTCCCCACCTCATCGCGACCGGAGGCCTCACATCCTTTGAAAACTCCAGAGGTACGCGGAGATCAGTGCCTCCAAAGGAGACGATGCCTGACTCCTCGTGAAACTTGATAGGAGTCCCAGGATTCCTGTGGCACGTGGAAAGGGACACTTGGTCTCCCGCCTCAGCTGGAGAGGCGTCCCAATTGCCCTGCCAAGCCTCGAGGAGAATCCCGAGTTGTCCCTCGCAACTAGGCAGGAGTCCTGACGTCCCTGAACAAACACGTGGGTGGAAGGGCCATCCCCGTCGTAACTCGAGAATATACCCCAGGTTCCCGCCGCAACTCGAGAAAAACCATGAGACTTCCCCCTCGCCGCGAGATGAGGCCCGATTCCCCTGCACTGCGTGCAGAGCAATTCCGTGTTGCACATCACACATGAAAGGAGCCTTGATTTCCTTGATGGCACTCCAGAGAAACCCCAAGAACACTGTTTCAAGGCTAGAGGGATCCTGAGGTCACTGTAGCAACACGAAAGAGCTCCGTGGACCAAAAATCAACTCGAGATGAGAGGTTAGTCCCTGGCTTCGACTCCAGAGGAATACCACCTTACCACAAGCACCTCAAGAGGAGGCTTCTCTCAGCTCTAGGTATGTGAGAGGGACCCTGAGTTTGTGGCCTCAAGTGGAATGGAGACCGCGATGCCCTGACTCGAAATAAGGCCGGATATCCCTGCAGTGACTTGAATGCAGGCTCGTCTTGCATCTCCCAAGACGAAAGGATGTCTGAATCACCTGTGGAGACCACAGAGAAAGACCTAGTTCCCCACCTCATCGCGACCGGAGGCCTCACATCCTTTGAAAACTCCAGAGGTACGCGGAGATCAGTGCCTCCAAAGGAGACGATGCCTGACTCCTCGTGAAACTTGATAGGAGTCCCAGGATTCCTGTGGCACGTGGAAAGGGACCCTTGGTCTCCCGCCTCAGCTGGAGAGAGGTCCCAATTGCCCTGCCAAGCCTCGAGGAGAATCCCGAGTTGTCCCTCGCAACTAGGCAGGAGTCCTGACGTCGCTGAACAAACACGTGTGTGGAAGGGCCATCCCCGTCGTAACTCGAGAATATACCCCAGGTTCCCGCCGCAACTCAGGAAAAACCATGAGACTTCTCCCTCGCCGCGAGATGAGGCCCGATTCCCCTGCACTGCGTGCAGCGCAATTCCGTGTTGCACATCACACATGAAAGGAGCCTTGATTTCCTTGATGGCACTCCAGAGAAACCCCAAGAACACTGTTTCAAGGCTAGAGGGATCCTGAGGTCACTGTAGCAACACGAAAGAGCTCCGTGGACCAAAAATCAACTCGAGATGAAAGGTTAGTCCCTGGCTTCGACTCCAGGGGAATACCACCTTACCACAAGCACCTCAAGAGGAGGCTTCTCTCAGCTCTAGCTATGTGAGAGGGACCCTGAGTTTGCGGCCTCAATTGGAATGGACACCGCGATTCCCTGACACGAAATAAGGCCGGATATCCCTGCAGTGACTTGAATGCAGGCTCGTCTTGTATCTCCCAAGACGAAAGGATGTCTGAATCCCCTGTGGAGACCACAGAGAATGACCTAGTTCCCCACCTCATCGCGACCGGAGGCCTCACATCCTTTGAAAACTCCAGAGGTACGCGGAGATCAGTGCCTCCAAAGGAGACGATGCCTGACTCCTCGTGAAACTTGATAGGAGTCCCAGGATTCCTGTGGCACGTGGAAAGGGACTCTTGGTCTCCCGCCTCAGCTGGAGAGGCGTCCCAATTGCCCTGCCAAGCCTCGAGGAGAATCCCGAGTTGTCCCTCGCAACTAGGCAGGAGTCCTGACGTCGCTGAACAAACACGTGGGTGGAAGGGCCATCCCCGTCGTAACTCGAGAATATACCCCAGGTTCCCGCCGCAACTCGAGAAAAACCATGAGACTTCCCCCTCGCCGCGAGATGAGGCCCGATTCCCCTGAACTGCGTGCAGAGCAATTCTGTGTTGCACATCACACATGAAAGGAGCCTTGATTTCCTTGAGGGCACTCCAGAGAAACCCCAAGAACACTGTTTCAAGGTTGAGGGATCCTGAGGTCACTGTAGCAACACGAAAGAGCTCAGTGGACCAAAAATCAACTCGAGATGAGAGGTTAGTCCCTGGCTTCGACTCCAGAGGAATACCACCTTACCACAAGCACCTCAAGAGGAGGCTTCTCTCAGCTCTATGTATGTGAGAGGGACCCTGAGTTTGCGGCCTCAAGTGGAATGGAGACCGCGATGCCCTGACTCGAAATAAGGCCGGATATCCCTGCAGTGACTTGAATGCAGGCTCGTCTTGCATCTCCCAAGAAGAAAGGATGTCTGAATCCCTTGTGGAGACCTCAGAGAAAGACCTAGTTCCCCACCTCATCGCGACCAGAGGCCTCACATCCTTTGAAAACTCCAGAGGTACGCGGAGATCAGTGCCTCCAAAGGAGACAATGCCTGACTCCTCGTGAAACTTGATAGGAGTCCCAGGATTCCTGTGGCACGTGGAAAGGGACACTTGGTCTCCCGCCTCAGCTGGAGAGGCGTCCCAATTGCCCTGTCAAGCCTCGAGGAGAATCCCGAGTTTTCCCTCGCAACTAGGCCGGAGTCCTGACGTGGCTGAACAAACACGTGGGTGGAAGGGCCATCCCCGTCGTAACTCGAGAATATACCCCAGGTTCCCGCCGCAACTCGAGAAAAGCCATGAGACTTCCCCCTCGCCACGAGATCAGGCCCGATTCCCCTGCACTGCGTGCAGAGCAATTCCGTGTTGCACATCACACATGAAAGGAGCCTTCATTTCCTTGATGGCACTCCAGAGAAACCCCAAGAACACTGTTTCAAGGCTAGAGGGATCCTGAGGTCACTGTAGCAACACGAAAGAGCTCCGTGGACCAAAAATCAACTCGAGATGAGAGGTTAGTCCCTGGCTTCGAATCCAGAGGAATACCACCTTACCACAAGCACCTCAAGAGGAGGCTTCTCTCAGCTCTAGCTATGGGAGAGGGACCCTGAGTTTGCGGCCTCAAGTGGAATGGACACCGCGATTCCCTGACACGAAATAAGGCCGGATATCCCTGCAGTGACTTGAATGCAGGCTCGTCTTGCATCTCCCAAGACGAAAGGATGTCTGAATCCCCTGTGGAGACCACAGAGAATGACCTAGTTCCCCACCTCATCGCGACCGGAGGCCTCACATCCTTTGAAAACTCCAGAGGTACGCGGAGATCAGTGCCTCCAAAGGAGACGATGCCTGACTGCTCGTGAAACTTGATAGGAGTCCCAGGATTCCTGTGGCACGTGGAAAGGGACCCTTGGTCTCCCGCCTCAGCTGGAGAGGCGTCCCAATTGCCCTGCCAAGCCTCGAGGAGAATCCCGAGTTGTCCCTCTCAACTAGGCAGGAGTCCTGACGTCGCTGAACAAACACGTGTGTGGAAGGGCCATCCCCGTCGTAACTCGAGAATATACCCCAGGTTCCCACCGCAACTCGAGAAAAACCATGAGACTTCCCCCTCGCCGCGAGATGAGGCCCGATTCCCCTGCACTGCGTGCAGAGCAATTCCGTGTTGCACATCACACATGAAAGGAGCCTTGATTTCCTTGATGGCACTCCAGAGAAACCCCAAGAACACTGTTTCAAGGTTGAGGGATCCTGAGGTCACTGTAGCAACAGGAAAGAGCTCCGTGGACCAAAAATCAACTCGAGATGAGAGGTTAGTCCCTGGCTTCGACTCCAGAGGAATACCACCTTACCACAAGCACCTCAAGAGGAGGCTTCTCTCAGCTCTAGCTATGTGAGAGGGACCCTGAGTTTGCGGCCTCAAGTGGAATGGACACCGCGATGCCCTGACTCGAAATAAGGCCGGATATCCCTGCAGTGACTTGAATGCAGGCTCGTCTTGCATCTCCCAATACGAAAGGATGTCTGAATCCCCTGTGGAGACCACAGAGAAAGACCTAGTTCCCCACCTCATCGCGAACAGAGGCCTCACATCCTTTGAAAACTCCAGAGGTACGCGGAGATCAGTGCCTCCAAAGGAGACGATGCCTGACTCCTCGTGAAACTTGATAGGAGTCCCAGGATTCCTGTGGCAAGTGGAAAGGGACCCTTTGTCTCCCGCCTCAGCTGGAGAGGCGTCGCAATTGCCCTGCCAATCCTCGAGGAGAATCCCGAGTTGTCCCTTGCAACTAGGCAGGAGTCCTGACGTCGCTGAACAAACACGTGGGTGGAAGGGCCATCCCCGTCGTAACTCGAGAATATACCCCCGGTTCCCGCGGCAACTCGAGAAAAACCATGAGACTTCCCCCTCGCCGCGAGATGAGGCCCGATTCCCCTGCACTGCGTGCAGAGCAATTCCGTGTTGCACATCACACATGAAAGGAGCCTTGATTTCCTTGATGGCACTCCAGAGAAACCCCAAGAACACTGTTTCAAGACTGGAGGGATCCTGAGGTCCCTGTAGCAGCACGAAAGAGCTCCGTGGACCATGAATCAACTCGAGATGAGAGGTTAGTCCCTGGCTTCGACTCCAGAGGAATACCACCTTACCACAAGCACCTCAAGAGGAGGCTTCTCTCAGCTCTAGGTATGTGAGAGGGACCCTGAGTTTGCGGCCTCAAGTGGAATGGAGACCGCGATGCCCTGACTCGAAATAAGGCCGGATATCCCTGCAGTGACTTGAATGCAGGCTCGTCTTTCATCTCCCAAGACGAAAGGATGTCTGAATCCCCTGTGGAGACCACAGAGAAAGACCTAGTTCCCCACCTCATCGCGACCGGAGGCCTCACATCCTTTGAAAACTCCAGAGGTATGCGGAGATCAGTGCCTCCAAAGGAGACGATGCCTGACTCCTCGTGAAACTTGATAGGAGTCCCAGGATTCCTGTGGCACGTGGAAAGGGACCCTTGGTCTCCCGCCTCAGCTGGAGAGGCGTCCCAATTGCCCTGCCAAGCCTCGAGAAGAATCCCGAGTTGTCCCTCGCAAATAGGCAGGAGTCCTGACGACGCTGAACTAACACGTGGGTGGAAGGGCCATCCCCGTCTAACTCGAGAATATACCGCAGGTTCCCGCCGCAACTCGAGAAAAACCATGAGACTTCCCCCTCGCCGCGAGATGAGGCCCGATTCCCCTGCACTGCGTGCAGAGCAATTCCGTGTTGCACATCACACATGAAAGGAGCCTTGATTTCCTTGATGGCACTCCAGAGAAACCCCAAGAACACTGTTTCAAGGTTGAGGGATCCTGAGGTCACTGTAGCCACACGAAAGAGCTCCGTGGACCAAAAATCAACTCGAGATGAGAGGTTAGTCCCTGGCTTCGACTCCAGAGGAATACCACCTTACCACAAGCACCTCAAGAGGAGGCTTCTCTCAGCTCTAGCTATGTGAGAGGGACCCTGAGTTTGCGGCCTCAAGTGGAATGGACACCGCGATTCCCTGACGAGAAATAAGGCCGGATATCCCTGCAGTGACTTGAATGCAGGCTCGTCTTCCATCTCCCAAGACGAAAGGATGTCTGAATCCCCTGTGGAGACCACAGAGAATGACCTAGTTCCCCACCTCATCGCGACCGGAGGCCTCACATCCTTTGAAAACTCCAGAGGTACGCGGAGATCAGTGCCTCCAAAGGAGACGATGCCTGACTGCTCGTGAAACTTGATAGGAGTCCCAGGATTCCTGTGGCACGTGGAAAGGGACCCTTGGTCTCCCGCCTCAGCTGGAGAGGCGTCCCAATTGCCCTGCCAAGCCTCGAGGAGAATCCCGAGTTGTCCCTCGCAACTAGGCAGGAGTCCTGACGTCGCTGAACAAACACGTGTGTGGAAGGTCCATCCCCGTCGTAACTCGAGAATATACCCCAGGTTCCCACCGCAACTCGAGAAAAACCATGAGACTTCCCCCTCGCCGCGAGATGAGGCCCGATTCCCCTGCACTGCGTGCAGAGCAATTCCGTGTTGCACATCACACATGAAAGGAGCCTTGATTTCCTTGATGGCACTCCAGAGAAACCCCAAGAACACTGTTTCAAGGTTGAGGGATCCTGAGGTCACTGTAGCAACAGGAAAGAGCTCCGTGGACCAAAAATCAACTCGAGATGAGAGGTTAGTCCCTGGCTTCGACTCCAGAGGAATACCACCTTACCACAAGCACGTCAAGAGGAGGCTTCTCTCAGCTCTAGCTATGTGAGAGGGACCCTGAGTTTGCGGCCTCAAGTGGAATGGAGACCGCGATGCCCTGACTCGAAATAAGGCCGGATATCCCTGCAGTGACTTGAATGCAGGCTCGTCTTGCATCTCCCAATACGAAAGGATGTCTGAATCCCCTGTGGAGACCACAGAGAAAGACCTAGTTCCCCACCTCATCGCGACCAGAGGCCTCACATCCTTTGAAAACTCCAGAGGTACGCGGAGATCAGTGCCTCCAAAGGAGACGATGCCTGACTCCTCGTGAAACTTGATAGGAGTCCCAGGATTCCTGTGGCAAGTGGAAAGGGACTCTTTGTCTCCCGCGTCAGCTGGAGAGGCGTCGCAATTGCCCTGCCAAGCCTCGAGGAGAATCCCGAGTTGTCCCTCGCAACTAGGCCGGAGTCCTGACGTGGCTGAACAAACACGTGGGTGGAAGGGCCATCCCCGTCGTAACTCGAGAATATACCCCAGGTTCCCGCCGCAACTCGAGAAAAGCCATGAGACTTCCCCCTCGCCGCGAGATCAGGCCCGATTCCGCTGCACTGCGTGCAGAGCAATTCCGTGTTGCACATCACACATGAAAGGAGCCTTGATTTCCTTGATGGCACTCCAGAGAAACCCCAAGAACACTGTTTCAAGGCTAGAGGGATCCTGAGGTCACTGTAGCAACACGAAAGAGCTCCGTGGACCAAAAATCAACTCGAGATGAGAGGTTAGTCCCTGGCTTCGAATCCAGAGGAATACCACCTTACCACAAGCACCTCAAGAGGAGGCTTCTCTCAGCTCTAGGTATGGGAGAGGGACCCTGATTTTGCGGTCTCAAGTGGAATGGACACCGCGATTCCCTGACACGAAATAAGGCCGGATATCCCTGCAGTGACTTGAATGCAGGCTCGTCTTGCATCTCCCAAGACGAAAGGATGTCTGAATCCCCTGTGGAGACCACAGAGAATGACCTAGTTCCCCACCTCATCGCGACCGGAGGCCTCACATCCTTTGAAAACTCCAGAGGTACGCAGAGATCAGTGCCTCCAAAGGAGACGATGCCTGACTGCTCGTGAAACTTGATAGGAGTCCCAGGATTCCTGTGGCACGTGGAAAGGGACCCTTGGTCTCCCGCCTCAGCTGGAGAGGCGTCCCAATTGCCCTGCCAAGCCTCGAGGAGAATCCCGAGTTGTCCCTCGCAACTAGGCAGGAGTCCTGACGTCGCTGAACAAACACGTGGGTGGAAGGGCCATCCCCGTCGTAACTCGAGAATATACCCCCGGTTCCCGCGGCAACTCGAGAAAAACCATGAGACTTCCCCCTCGCCGCGAGATGAGGCCCGATTCCCCTGCACTGCGTGCAGAGCAATTCCGTGTTTCACATCACACATGAAAGGAGCCTTGATTTCCTTGATGGCACTCCAGAGAAACCCCAAGAACACTGTTTCAAGGTTGAGGGATCCTGAGGTCACTGTAGCAACACGAAAGAGCTCCGTGGACCAAAAATCAACTCGAGATGAGAGGTTAGTCCCTGGCTTCGACTCCAGAGGAATACCACCTTACCACAAGCACCTCAAAAGGAGGCTTCTCTCAGCTCTATGTATGTGAGAGGGACCCTGAGTTTGCGGCCTCAAGTGGAATGGAGACCGCGATGCCCTGACTCGAAATAAGGCCGGATATCCCTGCAGTGACTTCAATGCAGGCTCGTCTTGCATCTCCCAAGACGAAAGGATGTCTGAATCCCCTGTGGAGACCACAGAGAAAGACCTAGTTCCCCACCTCATCGCGACCAGAGGCCTCACATCCTTTGAAAACTCCAGAGGTACGCGGAGATCAGTGCCTCCAAAGGAGACGATGCCTGACTCCTCGTGAAACTTGATAGGAGTCCCAGGATTCCTGTGGCACGCGGAAAGGGACCCTTGGTCTCCCGCCTCAGCTGGAGAGGCGTCGCAATTGCCCTGCCAAGCTTCGAGGAGAATCCCGAGTTGTCCCTCGCAACTAGGCAGGAGTCCTGACGTCGCTGAACAAACACGTGGGTGGAAGGGCCATCCCCGTCGTAACTCGTGAATATACCCCAGGTTCCCGCCGCAACTGGAGAAAAACCATGAGACTTCCCCCTCGCCGCGAGATGAGGCCCGATTCCCCTGCACTGTGTGCAGAGCAATTCCGTGTTTCACATCACACATGAAAGGAGCCTTGATTTCCTTGATGGCACTCCAGAGAAACCCCAAGAACACTGTTTCAAGGTTGAGGGATCCTGAGGTCACTGTAGCAACACGAAAGAGCTCCGTGGACCAAAAATCAACTCGAGATGAGAGGTTAGTCCCTGGCCTCGACTCCAGAGGAATACCACCTTACCACAAGCACCTCAAGAGGAGGCTTCTCTCAGCTCTATGTATGTGAGAGGGACCCTGAGTTTGCGGCCTCAAGTGGAATGGAGACCGCGATGCCCTGACTCGAAATAAGGCCGGATATCCCTGCAGTGACTTGAATGCAGGCTCGTCTTGCATCTCCCAAGACGAAAGGATGTCTGAATCCCCTGTGGAGACCACAGAGAAAGACCTAGTTCCCCACCTCATCGCGACCGGAGGCCTCACATCCTTTGAAAAATCCAGAGGTACGCGGAAATAAGTGCCTCCAAAGGAGACGATGCCTGACTCCTCGTGAAACTTGATAGGAGTCCCAGGATTCCTGTGGCACGTGGAAAGGGACACTTGGTCTCCCGCCTCAGCTGGAGAGGCGTCCCAATTGCCCTGCCAAGCCTCGAGAAGAATCCCGAGTTGTCCCTCGCAACTAGGCAGGAGTCCTGACGTCGCTGAACTAACACGTGGGTGGAAGGGCCATCCCCGTCTAACTCGAAAATATACCGCAGGTTCCCGCCGCAACTCGAGAAAAACCATGAGACTTCCCCCTCGCCGCGAGATGAGGCCCGATTCCCCTGCACTGCGTGCAGAGCAATTCTGTGTTGCACATCACACATGAAAGGAGCCTTGATTTCCTTGATGGCACTCCAGAGAAACCCCAAGAACACTGTTTCAAGGTTGAGGGATCCTGAGGTCACTGTAGCAACACGAAAGAGCTCCGTGGACCAAAATTCAACTCGAGATGAGAGGTTAGTCCCTGGCTTCGACTCCAGAGGGATACCACCTTACCACAAGCACCTCAAGAGGAGGCTTCTCTCAGCTCTGTGTATGTGAGAGGGACACTGAGTTTGCGGCCTCAAGTGGAATGGAGACCGCGATGCCCTGACTCGAAATAAGGCTGGATATCCCTGCAGTGACTTGAATGCAGGCTCGTCTTGCATCTCCCAAGACGAAAGGATGTCTGAATCCCCTGTGGAGACCACAGAGAAATACCTAGTTCCCACCTCATCGCGACGGGAGGCCTCACATCCTTCGAAAACTCCAGAGGTACGCGGAGATCAGTGCCTCCAAAGGAGACGATGACTGACTCCTCGTGAAACTTGATAGGAGTCCCAGGATTCCTGTGGCACGTGGAAAGGGACCCTTGGTCTCCCGCCTCAGCTGGAGAGGCGTCCCAATTGCCCTGTCAAGCCTCGAGGAGAATCCCGAGTTGTCCCTCGCAACTAGGCAGGAGTCCTGACGTCGCTGAACAAACACGTGGGTGGAAGGGCCATCCCCGTCGTAACTCGAGAATATACCCCAGGTTCCCGCCGCAACTCGAGAAAAGCCATGAGACTTCCCCCTCGCCGCGAGATCAGGCCCGATTCCGCTGCACTGCGTGCAGAGCAATTCCGTGTTGCACATCACACATGAAAGGAGCCTTGATTTCCTTGATGGCACTCCAGAGAAACCCCAAGAACACTGTTTCAAGGCTAGAGGGATCCTGAGGTCACTGTAGCAACACGAAAGAGCTCCGTGGACCAAAAATCAACTCGAGATGAGAGGTTAGTCCCTGGCTTCGAATCCAGAGGAATACCACCTTACCACAAGCACCTCAAGAGGAGGCTTCTCTCAGCTCTAGCTATGGGAGAGGGACCCTGAGTTTGCGGTCTCAAGTGGAATGGACACCGCGATTCCCTGACACGAAATAAGGCCGGATATCCCTGCAGTGACTTGAATGCAGGCTCGTCTTGCATCTCCCAAGACGAAAGGATGTCTGAATCCCCTGTGGAGACCACAGAGAATGACCTAGTTCCCCACCTCATCGCGACCGGAGGCCTCACATCCTTTGAAAACTCCAGAGGTACGCAGAGATCAGTGCCCCCAAAGGAGACGATGCCTGACTGCTCGTGAAACTTGATAGGAGTCCCAGGATTCCTGTGGCACGTGGAAAGGGACCCTTGGTCTCCCGCCTCAGCTGGAGAGGCGTCCCAATTGCCCTGCCAAGCCTCGAGGAGAATCCCGAGTTGTCCCTCGCAACTAGGCAGGAGTCCTGACGTCGCTGAACAAACACGTGTGTGGAAGGGCCATCCCCGTCGTAACTCGAGAATATACCCCAGGTTCCCACCGCAACTCGAGAAAAACCATGAGACTTCCCCCTCGCCGCGAGATGAGGCCCGATTCCCCTGCACTGTGTGCAGAGCAATTCCGTGTTGCACATCACACATGAAAGGAGCCTTGATTTCCTTGATGGCACTCCAGAGAAACCCCAAGAACACTGTTTCAAGGTTGAGGGATCCTGAGGTCACTGTAGCAACACGAAAGAGCTCCGTGGACCAAAAATCAACTCGAGATGAGAGGTTAGTCCCTGGCTTCGACTCCAGAGGAATACCACCTTACCACAAGCACCTCAAGAGGAGGCTTCTCTCAGCTCTATGTATGTGAGAGGGACCCTGAGTTTGCGGCCTCAAGTGGAATGGAGACCGCGATGCCCTGACTCGAAATAAGGCCGGATATCCCTGCAGTGACTTGAATGCAGGCTCGTCTTGCATCTCCCAATACGAAAGGATGTCTGAATCCCCTGTGGAGACCACAGAGAAAGACCTAGTTCCCCACCTCATCGCGACCAGAGGCCTCACATCCTTTGAAAACTCCAGAGGTACGCGGAGATCAGTGCCTCCAAAGGAGACGATGCCTGACTCCTCGTGAAACTTGATAGGAGTCCCAGGATTCCTGTGGCAAGTGGAAAGGGACCCTTTGTCTCCCGCCTCAGCTGGAGAGGCTTCGCAATTGCCCTGCCAAGCCTCGAGGAGAATCCCGAGTTGTCCCTCGCAACTAGGCAGGAGTCCTGACGTCGCTGAACAAACACGTGGGTGGAAGGGCCATCCCCGTCGTAACTCGAGAATATACCCCAGGTTCCCGCCGCAACTCGAGAAAAGCCATGAGACTTCCCCCTCGCCACGAGATGAGGCCCGATTCCCCTGCACTGCGTGCAGAGCAATTCCGTGTTGCACATCACACATGAAAGGAGCCTTGATTTCCTTGATGGCACTCCAGAGAAACCCCAAGAACACTGTTTCAAGGCTAGAGGGATCCTGAGGTCACTGTAGCAACACGAAAGAGCTCCGTGGACCAAAAATCAACTCGAGATGAGAGGTTAGTCCCTGGCTTCGAATCCAGAGGAATACCACCTTACCACAAGCACCTCAAGAGGAGGCTTCTCTCAGCTCTAGGTATGGGAGAGGGACCCTGAGTTTGCGGCCTCAAGTGGAATGGACACCGCGATTTCCTGACACGAAATAAGGCCGGATATCCCTGCAGTGACTTGAATGCAGGCTCGTCTTGCATCTCCCAAGACGAAAGGATGTCTGAATCACCTGTGGAGACCACAGAGAATGACCTAGTTCCCCACCTCATCGCGACCGGAGGCCTCACATCCTTTGAAAACTCCAGAGGTACGCGGAGATCAGTGCCTCCAAAGGAGACGATGCCTGACTGCTCGTGAAACTTGATAGGAGTCCCAGGATTCCTGTGGCACGTGGAAAGGGACCCTTGGTCTCCCGCCTCAGCTGGAGAGGCGTCCCAATTGCCCTGCCAAGCCTCGAGGAGAATCCCGAGTTGTCCCTCGCAACTAGGCAGGAGTCCTGACGTCGCTGAACAAACACGTGTGTGGAAGGGCCATCCCCGTCGTAACTCGAGAATATACCCCAGGTTCCCACCGCAACTCGAGAAAAACCATGAGACTTCCCCCTCGCCGCGAGATGAGGCCCGATTCCCCTGCACTGCGTGCAGAGCAATTCCGTGTTGCACATCACACATGAAAGGAGCCTTGATTTCCTTGATGGCACTCCAGAGAAACCCCAAGAACACTGTTTCAAGGTTGAGGGATCCTGAGGTCACTGTAGCAACAGGAAAGAGCTCCGTGGACCAAAAATCAACTCGAGATGAGAGGTTAGTCCCTGGCTTCGACTCCAGAGGAATACCACCTTACCACAAGCACCTCAAGAGGAGGCTTCTCTCAGCTCTAGCTATGTGAGAGGGACCCTGAGTTTGCGGCCTCAAGTGGAATGGAGACCGCGATGCCCTGACTCGAAATAAGGCCGGATATCCCTGCAGTGACTTGAATGCAGGCTCGTCTTGCATCTCCCAATACGAAAGGATGTCTGAATCCCCTGTGGAGACCACAGAGAAAGACCTAGTTCCCCACCTCATCGCGACCAGAGGCCTCACATCCTTTGAAAACTCCAGAGGTACGCGGAGATCAGTGCCTCCAAAGGAGACGATGCCTGACTCCTCGTGAAACTTGATAGGAGTCCCAGGATTCCTGTGGCAAGTGGAAAGGGACCCTTTGTCTCCCGCCTCAGCTGGAGAGGCGTCCCAATTGCCCTGCCAAGCCTCGAGGAGAATCCCGAGTTGTCCCTCGCAACTAGGCCGGAGTCCTGACGTGGCTGAACAAACACGTGGGTGGAAGGGCCATCCCCGTCGTAACTCGAGAATATACCCCAGGTTCCCGCCGCAACTCGAGAAAAGCCATGAGACTTCCCCCTCGCCGCGAGATCAGGCCCGATTCCGCTGCACTGCGTGCAGAGCAATTCCGTGTTGCACATCACACATGAAAGGAGCCTTGATTTCCTTGATGGCACTCCAGAGAAACCCCAAGAACACTGTTTCAAGGCTAGAGGGATCCTGAGGTCACTGTAGCAACACGAAAGAGCTCCGTGGACCAAAAATCAACTCGAGATGAGAGGTTAGTCCCTGGCTTCGAATCCAGAGGAATACCACCTTACCACAAGCACCTCAAGAGGAGGCTTCTCTCAGCTCTAGCTATGGGAGAGGGACCCTGAGTTTGCGGTCTCAAGTGGAATGGACACCGCGATTCCCTGACACGAAATAAGGCCGGATATCCCTGCAGTGACTTGAATGCAGGCTCGTCTTGCATCTCCCAAGACGAAAGGATGTCTGAATCCCCTGTGGAGACCACAGAGAATGACCTAGTTCCCCACCTCATCGCGACCGGAGGCCTCACATCCTTTGAAAACTCCAGAGGTACGCAGAGATCAGTGCCCCCAAAGGAGACGATGCCTGACTGCTCGTGAAACTTGATAGGAGTCCCAGGATTCCTGTGGCACGTGGAAAGGGACCCTTGGTCTCCCGCCTCAACTGGAGAGGCGTCGCAATTGCCCTGCCAAGCCTCGAGGAGAATCCCGAGTTGTCCCTCGCAACTAGGCAGGAGTCCTGACGTCGCTGAACAAACACGTGTGTGGAAGGGCCATCCCCGTCGTAACTCGAGAATATACCCCAGGTTCCCACCGCAACTCGAGAAAAACCATGAGACTTCCCCCTCGCCGCGAGATGAGGCCCGATTCCCCTGCACTGCGTGCAGAGCAATTCCGTGTTGCACATCACACATGAAAGGAGCCTTGATTTCCTTGATGGCACTCCAGAGAAACCCCAAGAACACTGTTTCAAGGTTGAGGGATCCTGAGGTCACTGTAGCCACACGAAAGAGCTCCGTGGACCAAAAATCAACTCGAGATGAGAGGTTAGTCCCTGGCTTCGAATCCAGAGGAATACCACCTTACCACAAGCACCTCAAGAGGAGGCTTCTCTCAGCTCTAGCTATGTGAGAGGGACCCTGAGTTTGCGGCCTCAAGTGGAATGGAGACCGCGATGCCCTGACTCGAAATCAGGCCGGATATCCCTGCAGTGACTTGAATGCAGGCTCGTCTTGCATCTCCCAAGACGAAAGGATGTCTGAATCCCCTGTGGAGACCACAGAGAAAGACCTAGTTCCCCACCTCATCGCGACCAGAGGCCTCACATCCTTTGAAAACTCCAGAGGTACGCGGAGATCAGTGCCTCCAAAGGAGACGATGCCTGACTCGTCGTGAAACTTGATAGGAGTCCCAGGATTCCTGTGGCAAGTGGAAAGGGACACTTTGTCTCCTGCCTCAGCTGGAGAGGCGTCGCAATTGCCCTGCCAAGCCTCGAGGAGAATCCCGAGTTGTCCCTCGCAACTAGGCAGGAGTCCTGACGTCGCTGAACAAACACGTGGGTGGAAGGGCCATCCCCGTCGTAACTCGTGAATATACCCCAGGTTCCCGCCGCAACTGGAGAAAAACCATGAGACTTCCCCCTCGCCGCGAGATGAGGCCCGATTCCCCTGCACTGCGTGCAGAGCAATTCCGTGTTGCACATCACACATGAAAGGAGCCTTGATTTCCTTGATGGCACTCCAGAGAAACCCCAAGAACACTGTTTCAAGGTTGAGGGATCCTGAGGTCACTGTAGCAACACGAAAGAGCTCCGTGGACCAAAAATCAACTCGAGATGAGAGGTTAGTCCCTGGCCTCGACTCCAGAGGAATACCACCTTACCACAAGCACCTCAAGAGGAGGCTTCTCTCAGCTCTATGTATGTGAGAGGGACCCTGAGTTTGCGGCCTCAAGTGGAATGGAGACCGCGATGCCCTGACTCGAAATAAGGCCGGATATCCCTGCAGTGACTTGAATGCAGGCTCGTCTTGCATCTCCCAAGACGAAAGGATGTCTGAATCCCCTGTGGAGACCACAGAGAAAGACCTAGTTCCCCACCTCATCGCGACCGGAGGCCTCACATCCTTTGAAAAATCCAGAGGTACGCGGAAATCAGTGCCTCCAAAGGAGACGATGCCTGACTCCTCGTGAAACTTGATAGGAGTCCCAGGATTCCTGTGGCACGTGGAAAGGGACACTTGGTCTCCCGCCTCAGCTGGAGAGGCGTCCCAATTGCCCTGCCAAGCCTCGAGAAGAATCCCGAGTTGTCCCTCGCAACTAGGCAGGAGTCCTGACGTCGCTGAACTAACACGTGGGTGGAAGGGCCATCCCCGTCTAACTCGAGAATATACCGCAGGTTCCCGCCGCAACTCGAGAAAAACCATGAGACTTCCCCCTCGCCGCGAGATGAGGCCCGATTCCCCTGCACTGCGTGCAGAGCAATTCTGTGTTGCACATCACACATGAAAGGAGCCTTGATTTCCTTGATGGCACTCCAGAGAAACCCCAAGAACACTGTTTCAAGGTTGAGGGATCCTGAGGTCACTGTAGCAACACGAAAGAGCTCCGTGGACCAAAATTCAACTCGAGATGAGAGGTTAGTCCCTGGCTTCGACTCCAGAGGAATACCACCTTACCACAAGCACCTCAAGAGGAGGCTCCTCTCAGCTCTGTGTATGTGAGAGGGACCCTGAGTTTGCGGCCTCAAGTGGAATGGAGACCGCGATGCCCTGACTCGAAATAAGGCTGGATATCCCTGCAGTGACTTGAATGCAGGCTCGTCTTGCATCTCCCAAGACGAAAGGATGTCTGAATCCCCTGTGGAGACCACAGAGAAATACCTAGTTCCCACCTCATCGCGACGGGAGGCCTCACATCCTTCGAAAACTCCAGAGGTACGCGGAGATCAGTGCCTCCAAAGGAGACGATGACTGACTGCTCGTGAAACTTGATAGGAGTCCCAGGATTCCTGTGGCACGTGGAAAGGGACCCTTTGTCTCCCGCCTCAGCTGGAGAGGCTTCCCAATTGCCCTGCCAAGCCTCGAGAAGAATCCCGAATTGTCCCTCGCAACTAGGCAGGAGTCCTGACGTCGCTGAACAAACATGTGGGTGGAAGGGCTATACCCGTCGTAACTCGAGAATATACCCCAGGTTCCCGCCGCAACTCGAGAAAAACCATGAGACTTCCCCCTCGCCGCGAGATGAGGCCCGATTCCCCTGCACTGCGTGCAGAGCAATTCCGTGTTGCACATCACACATGAAAGGAGCCTTGATTTCCTTGATGGCACTGCAGAGAAACCCCAAGAACACTGTTTCAAGGCTGGAGGGATCCTGAGGTCCCTGTAGCAGCACGAAAGAGCTCCGTGGACCATGAATCAACTCGAGATGAGAGGTTAGTCCCCGGCTTCGACTCCAGAGGAATACCACCTTATCACAAGCACCTCAAGAGGAGGCTTCTCTCAGCTCTAGGTATGTGAGAGGGACCCTGAGTTTGCGGGCTCAAGTGGAATGGACACCGCGATGCCCTGACGCGAAATATGGCCGGATATCCCTGCAGTGACTTGAATGCAGGCTCGTCTTGCATCTCCCAAGACGAAAGGATGTCTGAATCCCCTGTGGAGACCACAGAGAAAGACCTAGTTCCCCACCTCATCGCGACCGGAGGCCTCACATCCTTTGAAAACTCCAGAGGTACGCGGAGATCAGTGCCTCCAAAGGAGACGATGCCTGACTCCTCGTGAAACTTGATTGGAGTCCCAGGATTCCTTTGGCACGTGGAAAGGGACCCTTGGTCTCCCGCCTCAGCTGGAGAGGCGTCGCAATTGCCCTGCCAAGCCTCGAGGAGAATCCCGAGTTGTCCCTCGCAACTAGGCAGGAGTCCTGACGTCGCTGAACAAACACGTGTGTGGAAGGGCCATCCCCGTCGTAACTCGAGAATATACCCCAGGTTCCCGCCGCAACTCGAGAAAAACCATGAGACTTCCCCCTCGCCGCGAGATGAGGCCCGATTCCCCTGCACTGCGTGCAGAGCAATTCCGTGTTGCACATCACACATGAAAGGAGCCTTGATTTCCTTGATGGCACTCCAGAGAAACCCCAAGAACACTGTTTCAAGACTGGAGGGATCCTGAGGTCCCTGTAGCAGCACGAAAGAGCTCCGTGGACCATGAATCAACTCGAGATGAGAGGTTAGTCCCTGGCTTCGACTCCAGAGGAATACCACCTTACCACAAGCACCTCAAGAGGAGGCTTCTCTCAGCTCTAGGTATGTGAGAGGGACCCTGAGTTTGCGGCCTCAAGTGGAATGGAGACCGCGATGCCCTGACTCGAAATAAGGCCGGATATCCCTGCAGTGACTTGAATGCAGGCTCGTCTTTCATCTCCCAAGACGAAAGGATGTCTGAATCCCCTGTGGAGACCACAGAGAAAGACCTAGTTCCCCACCTCATCGCGACCGGAGGCCTCACATCCTTTGAAAACTCCAGAGGTACGCGGAGATCAGTGCCTCCAAAGGAGACGATGCCTGACTCCTCGTGAAACTTGATAGGAGTCCCAGGATTCCTGTGGCACGTGGAAAGGGACCCTTGGTCTCCCGCCTCAGCTGGAGAGGCGTCCCAATTGCCCTGCCAAGCCTCGAGAAGAATCCCGAGTTGTCCCTCGCAAATAGGCAGGAGTCCTGACGACGCTGAACTAACACGTGGGTGGAAGGGCCATCCCCGTCTAACTCGAGAATATACCGCAGGTTCCCGCCGCAACTCGAGAAAAACCATGAGACTTCCCCCTCGCCGCGAGATGAGGCCCGATTCCCCTGCACTGCGTGCAGAACAATTCCGTGTTGCACATCACACATGAAAGGAGCCTTGATTTCCTTGATGGCACTCCAGAGAAACCCCAAGAACACTGTTTCAAGGTTGAGGGATCCTGAGGTCACTGTAGCAACACGAAAGAGCTCCGTGGACCAAAAATCAACTCGAGATGAGAGGTTAGTCCCTGGCTTCGACTCCAGAGGAATACCACCTTACCACAAGCACCTCAAGAGGAGGCTTCTCTCAGCTCTAGCTATGTGAGAGGGACCCTGAGTTTGCGGCCTCAAGTGGAATGGACACCGCGGTTCCCTGACGCGAAATAAGGCCGGATATCCCTGCAGTGACTTGAATGCAGGCTCGTCTTCCATCTCCCAAGACGAAAGGATGTCTGAATCCCCTGTGGAGACCACAGAGAATGACCTAGTTCCCCACCTCATCGCGACCGGAGGCCTCACATCCTTTGAAAACTCCAGAGGTTCGCAGAGATCAGTGCCTCCAAAGGAGACGATGCCTGACTCCTCGTGAAACTTGATAGGAGTCCCAGGATTCCTGTGGCACGTGGAAAGGGACCCTTGGTCTCCCGCCTCAGCTGGAGAGGCGTCCCAATTGCCCTGTCAAGCCTCGAGGAGAATCCCGAGTTGTCCCTCGCAACTAGGCCGGAGTCCTGACGTGGCTGAACAAACACGTGGGTGGAAGGGCCATCCCCGTCGTAACTCGAGAATATACCCCAGGTTCCCGCCGCAACTCGAGAAAAGCCATGAGACTTCCCCCTTGCCACGAGATCAGGCCCGATTCCGCTGCACTGCGTGCAGAGCAATTCCGTGTTGCACATCACACATGAAAGGAGCCTTGATTTCCTTGATGGCACTCCAGAGAAACCCCAAGAACACTGTTTCAAGGCTAGAGGGATCCTGAGGTCACTGTAGCAACACGAAAGAGCTCCGTGGACCAAAAATCAACTCGAGATGAGAGGTTAGTCCCTGGCTTCGAATCCAGAGGAATACCACCTTACCACAAGCACCTCAAGAGGAGGCTTCTCTCAGCTCTAGCTATGGGAGAGGGACCCTGAGTTTGCGGTCTCAAGTGGAATGGACACCGCGATTCCCTGACACGAAATAAGGCCGGATATCCCTGCAGTGACTTGAATGCAGGCTCGTCTTGCATCTCCCAAGACGAAAGGATGTCTGAATCCCCTGTGGAGACCACAGAGAATGACCTAGTTCCCCACCTCATCGCGACCGGAGGCCTCACATACTTTGAAAACTCCAGAGGTACGCAGAGATCAGTGCCCCCAAAGGAGACGATGCCTGACTGCTCGTGAAACTTGATAGGAGTCCCAGGATTCCTGTGGCACGTGGAAAGGGACCCTTGGTCTCCCGCCTCAGCTGGAGAGGCGTCGCAATTGCCCTGCCAAGCCTCGAGGAGAATCCCGAGTTGTCCCTCGCAACTAGGCAGGAGTCCTGACGTCGCTGAACAAACACGTGTGTGGAAGGGCCATCCCCGTCGTAACTCGAGAATATACCCCAGGTTCCCACCGCAACTCGAGAAAAACCATGAGACTTCCCCCTCGCCGCGAGATGAGGCCCGATTCCCCTGCACTGCGTGCAGAGCAATTCCGTGTTGCACATCACACATGAAAGGAGCCTTGATTTCCTTGATGGCACTCCAGAGAAACCCCAAGAACACTGTTTCAAGGTTGAGGGATCCTGAGGTCACTGTAGCAACACGAAAGAGCTCCGTGGACCAAAAATCAACTCGAGATGAGAGGTTAGTCCCTGGCTTCGACTCCAGAGGAATACCACCTTACCACAAGCACCTCAAGAGGACGCTTCTCTCAGCTCTATGTATGTGAGAGGGACCCTGAGTTTGCGGCCTCAAGTGGAATGGAGACCGCGATGCCCTGACTCGAAATAAGGCCGGATATCCCTGCAGTGACTTGAATGCAGGCTCGTCTTGCATCTCCCAAGACGAAAGGATGTCTGAATCCCCTGTGGAGACCACAGAGAAAGACCTAGTTCCCCACCTCATCGCGACCAGAGGCCTCACATCCTTTGAAAACTCCAGAGGTAGGCGGAGATCAGTGCCTCCAAAGGAGATGATGCCTGACTCCTCGTGAAACTTGATAGGAGTCCCAGGATTCCTGTGGCAAGTGGAAAGGGACCCTTTGTCTCCCGCCTCAGCTGGAGAGGCTTCGCAATTGCCCTGCCAAGCCTCGAGGAGAATCCCGAGTTGTCCCTCGCAACTAGGCAGGAGTCCTGACGTCGCTGAACAAACACGTGGGTGGAAGGGCCATCCCCGTCGTAACTCGAGAATATACCCCCGGTTCCCGCGGCAACTCGAGAAAAACCATGAGACTTCCCCCTCGCCGCGAGATGAGGCCCGATTCCCCTGCACTGCGTGCAGAGCAATTCCGTGTTGCACATCACACATGAAAGGAGCCTTGATTTCCTTGATGGCACTCCAGAGAAACCCCAAGAACACTGTTTCAAGGTTGAGGGATCCTGAGGTCACTGTAGCAACACGAAAGAGCTCCGTGGACCAAAAATCAACTCGAGATGAGAGGTTAGTCCCTGGCTTCGACTCCAGAGGAATACCACCTTACCACAAGCACCTCAAGAGGAGGCTTCTCTCAGCTCTATGTATGTGAGAGGGACCCTGAGTTTGCGGCCTCAAGTGGAATGGACACCGCGATGCCCTGACGCGAAATAAGGCCGGATATCCCTGCAGTGACTTCAATGCAGGCTCGTCTTGCATCTCCCAAGACGAAAGGATGTCTGAATCTCCTGTGGAGACCACAGAGAAAGACCTAGTTCCCCACCTCATCGCGACCAGAGGCCTCACATCCTTTGAAAACTCCAGAGGTACGCGGAGATCAGTGCCTCCAAAGGAGACGATGCCTGACTCCCCGTGAAACTTGATAGGAGTCCCAGTATTCCTGTGGCAAGTGGAAAGGGACACTTTGTCTCCCGCCTCAGATGGAGAGGCGTCGCAATTGCCCTGCCAAGCCTCGAGGAGAATCCCGAGTTGTCCCTCGCAACTAGGCAGGAGTCCTGACGTCGCTGAACAAACACGTGGGTGGAAGGGCCATCCCCGTCGTAACTCGTGAATATACCCCAGGTTCCCGCCGCAACTGGAGAAAAACCATGAGACTTCCCCCTCGCCGCGAGATGAGGCCCGATTCCCCTGCACTGCGTGCAGAGCAATTCCGTGTTGCACATCACACATGAAAGGAGCCTTGATTTCCTTGATGGCACTCCAGAGAAACCCCAAGAACGCTGTTTCAAGGTTGAGGGATCCTGAGGTCACTGTAGCAACACGAAAGAGCTCCGTGGACCAAAAATCAACTCGAGATGAGAGGTTAGTCCCTGGCCTCGACTCCAGAGGAATACCACCTTACCACAAGCACCTCAAGAGGAGGCTTCTCTCAGCTCTATGTATGTGAGAGGGACCCTGAGTTTGCGGCCTCAAGTGGAATGGAGACCGCGATGCCCTGACTCGAAATAAGGCCGGATATCCCTGCAGTGACTTGAATGCAGGCTCGTCTTGCATCTCCCAAGACGAAAGGATGTCTGAATCCCCTGTGGAGACCACAGAGAAAGACCTAGTTCCCCACCTCATCGCGACCGGAGGCCTCACATCCTTATAAAACTCCAGAGGTACGCGGAGATCAGTGCCTGAAAAGGAGACGATGCCTGACTCCTCATGAAACTTGATAGGAGTCCCAGGATTCCTGTGGCACATGGAAAGGGACCCTTGGTCTCCCGCCTCAGCTGGAGAGGCGTCCCAATTGCCCTGCCAAGCCTCGAGGAGAATCCCGAGTTGTCCCTCGCAACTAGGCAGGAGTCCTGACGTCGCTGAACAAACACGTGGGTGGAAGGGCCATCCCCGTCGTAACTCGAGAATATACCCCAGGTTCCCGCCGCAACTCGAGAAAAACCATGAGACTTCCCCCTCGCCGCGAGATGAGGCCCGATTCCCCTGCACTGCGTGCAGAGCAATTCCGTGTTGCACATCACACATGAAAGGAGCCTTGATTTCCTTGATGGCACTCCAGAGAAACCCCAAGAACACTGTTTCAAGGTTGAGGGATCCTGAGGTCACTGTAGCAACACTAAAGAGCTCCGTGGACCAAAAATCAACTCGAGATGAGAGGTTAGTCCCTGGCTTCGACTCCAGAGGAATACCACCTTACCACAAGCACCTCAAGAGGAGGCTTCTCTCAGCTCTAGGTATGTGAGAGGGACCCTGAGTTTGCGGCCTCAAGTGGAATGGACACCGCGATGCCCTGACTCGAAATAAGGCTGGATATCCCTGCAGTGACTTGAATGCAGGCTCGTCTTGCATCTCCCAAGACGAAAGGATGTCTGAATCCCCTGTGGAGACCACAGAGAAAGACCTAGTTCACCACCTCATCGCGACCGGAGGCCTCACATCCTTTGAAAACTCCAGAGGTACGCGGAGATCAGTGCCTCCAAAGGAGACGATGCCTGACTCCTCGTGAAACTTGATAGGAGTCCCAGGATTCCTGTGGCACGTGGAAAGGGACCCTTGGTCTCCCGCCTCAGCTGGAGAGGCGTCCCAATTGCCCTGCCAAACCTCGAGGAGAATCCCCAGTTGTCCCTCGCAACAAGGCAGGAGTCCTGACGTCGCTGAACAAACACGTGGGTGGAAGGGCCATCCCCGTCGTAACTCGAGAATATACCCCAGGTTCCCGCCGCAATTCGAGAAAAACCATGAGACTTCCCCCTCGCCGCGAGATGAGGCCCGATTCCCCTGCACTGCGTGCAGAGCAATTCCGTGTTGCACATCACACATGAAAGGAGCCTTGATTTCCTTGATGGCACTCCAGAGAAACCCCAAGAACACTGTTTCAAGGCTAGAGGGATCCTGAGGTCACTGTAGCAACACGAAAGAGCTCCGTGGACCAAAAATCAACTCGAGATGAGAGGTTAGTCCCTGGCTTCGACTCCAGAGGAATACCACCTTACCACAAGCACCTCAAGAGGAGGCTTCTCTCAGGTCTAGCTATGTGAGAGGGACCCTGAGTTTGCAGCCTCAAGTGGAATGGACACCGCGATTCCCTGACGCGAAATAAGGCCGGATATCCCTGCAGTGACTTGAATGCAGGCTCGTCTTGCATCTCCCAAGACGAAAGGGTGTCTGAATCCCTTGTGGAGACAACAGAGAATGACCTAGTTCCCCACCTCATCGCGACCGGAGGCCTCACATCATTTGAAAACTCCAGAGGTACGCGGAAATCAGTGCCTCCAAAGGAGACGATGCCTGACTCCTCGTGAAACTTGATAGGAGTCCCAGGATTCCTGTGGCACGTGGAAAGGGACCCTTGGTCTCCCGCCTCAGCTGGAGAATCGTCCCAATTGCCCTGCCAAGCCTCGAGGAGAATCCCGAGTTGTCCCTCGCAACTAGGCAGGAGTCCTGCCGTCGCTGAACAAACACGTGGGTGGAAGGGCCATCCCCGTCATAACTCGAGAATATACCCCAGGTTCCCGCCGCAACTCGAGAAAAACCATGAGACTTCCCCCTCGCCGCGAGATGAGGCCCGATTCCCCTGCACTGCGTGCAGAGCAATTCGGTGTTGCACATCACACATGAAAGGAGCCTTGATTTCCTTGATGGCACTCCAGAGAAACCCCTAGAACACTGTTTCAAGGCTGGAGGGATCCTGAGGTCCCTGTAGCAGCACGAAAGAGCTCCGTGGACCATGAATCAACTCGAGATGAGAGGTTAGTCCCTGGCTTCGACTCCAGAGGAATACCACCTTACCACAAGCACCTCAAGAGGAGGCTTCTCTCAGCTCTAGGTATGTGAGAGGGACCCTGAGTTTGCGGCCTCAAGTGGAATGGACACCACGATGCCCTGACTCGAAATAAGGCCGGATATCCCTGCAGTGACTTGAATGCAGGCGCGTCTTGCATCTCCCAAGACGAAAGGATGTCTGAATCCCCTGTGGAGACCACAGGGAAAGACCTAGTTCCCCACTTCATCGCGACCGGAGGCCTCACATCCTTTGAAAACTCCAGAGGTAGGCGGAGATCAGTGCCTCCAAAGGAGACGATGCCTGACTCCTCGTGAAACTTGATAGGAGTCCCAGGATTCCTGTGGCACGTGGAAAGGGACCCTTGGTCTCCCGCCTCAGCTGGAGAGGCGTCCCAATTGCCCTGCCAAGCCTCGACGATAATCCCGAGTTGTCCCTCGCAACTAGGCAGGAGTCCTGACGTCGCTGAAGAAGCACGTGGGTGGAAGGGCCATCCCCGTTGTAACTCGAGAATATACCCCAGGTTCCCGCCGCAACTCGAGAAAAACCAATAGACTTCCCCCTTGCCGCGAGATGAGGCCCGATTCCCCTGCACTGCGTGCAGAGCAATTCCGTGTTGCACATCACACATGAAAGGAGCCTTGATTTCCTTGATGGCACTCCAGAGAAACCCCAAGAACACTGTTTCAAGGCTAGAGGGATCCTGAGGTCACTGTAGCAACACGAAAGAGCTCCGTGGACCAAAAATCAACTCGACATGAGAGGTTAGTCCCTGGCTTCGACTCCAGAGGAATACCACCTTACCACAAGCACCTCAAGAGGAGGCTTCTCTCAGCTCTAGCTATGTGACAGGGACCCTGAGTTTGCGGCCTCAAGTGGAATGGACACCGCGATTCCCTGACGCGAAATAAGGCCGGATATCCCTGCAGTGACTTGAATGCAGGCTCGTCTTACATCTCTCAAGATGAAAGGATGTCTGAATCCCCTGTGGAGACCACAGAGAATGACCTAGTTCCCCACCTCATCGCGACCGGAGGCCTCACATCCTTTGAAAACTCCAGAGGTACGCGGAGATCAGTGCCTCCAAAGGAGACGATGCCTGACTCCTCGTGAAACTTGATAGGAGTCCCAGGATTCCTGTGGCACGTGGAAAGGGACCCTTGGTCTCCCGCCTCAGCTGGAGAGGGGTCCCAATTGCCCTGCCAAGCCTCGAGGAGAATCCCGAGTTGTCCCTCGCAACTAGGCAGGAGTCCTGACGTCGCTGAACAAACACGTGGGTGGAAGGGCCATCCCCGTCGTAACTCGAGAATATACCCCAGGTTCCCGCCGCAACTCGAGAAAAACCATGAGACTTCCCCCTCGCCGCGAGATGAGGCCCGATTCCCCTGCACTGCGTGCAGAGCAATTCCGTGTTGCACATCACACATGAAAGGAACCTTGATTTCCTTGATGGCACTCCAGAGAAACCCCAAGAACACTGTTTCAAGGCTAGAGGGATCCTGAGGTCATTGTAGCAACACGAAAAAGCTCCGTGGACCAAAAATCAACTCGAGATGAGAGGTTAGTCCCTGGCTTCGACTCCAGAGGAATACCACCTTACCACGAGCACCTCAAGAGGAGGCTTCTCTCAGCTCTAGCTATGTGAGAGGGACCCTGAGTTTGCGGCCTCAAGTGGAATGGACACCGCGATGCCCTGACGCGAAATAAGGCTGGATATCCCTGCAGTGACTTGAATGCAGGCTCGTCTTGCATCTCCCAAGACGAAAGGATGTCTGAATCCCCTATGGAGACCACAGAGAATGACCTAGTTCCCCACCTCATCGCGACCGGAGGCCTCACATCCTTTGAAAACTCCAGAGGTACGCAGAGATCAGTGCCTCCAAAGGAGACGATGCCTGACTCCTCATGAAACTTGATAGGAGTCCCAGGATTCCTGTGGCACGTAGAAAGGGACCCTTGGTCTCCCGCCTCAGCTGGAGAGGCGTCGCAATTGCCCTCCCAAGCCTCGAGGAGAATCCCGAGTTGTCCCTCGCAACTAGGCAGGAGTCCTGACGTCGCTGAACAAACACGTGGGTGGAAGGGCCATCCCCGTCGTAACTCGAGAATATACCCCAGGTTCCCGCCGCAACTCGAGAAAAACCATGAGACTTCCCCCTCGCCGCGAGATGAGGCCCGATTCCCCTGCACTGCGTGCAGAGCAATTCCCTGTTGCACATCACTCATGAAAGGAGCCTTGATTTCCTTGATGGCACTCCAGAGAAACCCCAAGAACACTGTTTCAAGGTTGAGGGATCCTGAGGTCACTGTAGCAACACGAAAGAGCTCCGTGGACCAAAAATCAACTCGAGATGAGAGGTTAGTCCCTGGCTTCGACTCCAGAGGAATACCACCTTACCACAAGCACCTCAAGAGGAGGCTTCTCTCAGCTGTATGTATGTGAGAGGGACCCTGAGTTTGCGGCCTCAAGTGGAAGGGAGACCGTGATGCCCTGACGCGAAATAAGGCCGGATATCCCTGCAGTTACTTGAATGCAGGCTCGTCTTGCATCTCCCAAGACGAAAGGATGTCTGAATCCCCTGTGGAGACCACAGAGAATGACCTAGTTCCCCACCTCATCGCGACCGGAGGCCTCACATCCTTTGAAAACTCCAGAGGTACACGGAGATCAGTGCCTTCAAAGGAGACGATGCCTGACTCCTCGTGAAACTTGATAGGAGTCACAGGATTCCTGTGGCACGTGGAAAGGGACACTTGGTCTCCCGCCTCAGCTGGAGAGGCGTCCCAATTGCCCTGCCAAGCCTCGAGGAGAATCCCGAGTTGTCCCTCGCAACTAGGCAGGAGTCCTGTCGTCGCGGAACAAACACGTGGGTGGAAGGGCCATCCCCGTCGTAACTCGGGAATATACCCCAGGTTCCCGCCGCAACTCGAGAAAAACCATGAGACTTCCCCCTCGCCGCGAGATGAGGCCCGATTCCCCTGCACTGCGTGCAGAGCAATTCCGTGTTGCACATCACACATGAAAGGAGCCTTGATTTCCTTGATGGCACTCCAGAGAAACCCCAAGAACACTGTTTCAAGGCTGGAGGGATCCTGAGGTCCCTGTAGCAGCACGAAAGAGCTCCGTGGACCATGAATCAACTCGAGATGAGAGGTTAGTCCCTGGCTTCGACTCCAGAGGAATACCACCTTACCACAAGCACCTCAAGAGGAGGCTTCTCTCAGCTCTAGGTATGTGAGAGGGACCCTGAGTTTGCGGCCTCAAGTGGAATGGAGACCGCGATGCCCTGACTCGAAATAAGGCCGGATATCCCTGCAGTGACTTGAATGCAGGCTCGTCTTACATCTCTCAAGACGAAAGGATGTCTGAATCCCCTGTGGAGACCACAGAGAATGACCTAGTTCCCCACCTCATCGCGACCGGAGGCCTCACATCCTTTGAAAACTCCAGAGGTACGCGGAGATCAGTGCCTCCAAAGGAGACGATGCCTGACTCCTCGTGAAACTTGATAGGAGTCCCAGGATTGCTGTGGCACGTGGAAAGGGACCCTTGGTCTCCCGCCTCAGCTGGAGAGGCGTCCCAATTGCCCTGCCAAGCCTCGAGGAGAATCCCGAGTTGTCCCTCGCAACTAGGCAGGAGTCCTGACGTCGCTGAACAAACACGTGGGTGGAAGGGCCATCCCCATCGTAACTCGAAAATATACCCCAGGTTCCCGCCGCAACTCGAGAAAAACAATGAGACTTCCCCCTCGCCGCGAGATGAGGCCCGATTCCCCTGCACTGCGTGCAGAGCAATTCCGTGTTGCACATCACACATGAAAGGAGCCTTGATTTCCTTGATGGCACTCCAGAGAAACCCCTAGAACACTGTTTCAAGGCTGGAGGGTTCCTGAGGTCCCTGTAGCAACACGAAAGAGCTCCGTGGACCATGAATCAACTCGAGATGAGAGGTTAGTCCCTGGCTTCGACTCCAGAGGAATACCACCTTACCACAAGCACCTCAAGAGGAGGCTTCTGTCAGCTCTAGGTATGTGAGAGGGACCCTGAGTTTGCGGCCTCAAGTGGAATGGACACCGCGATGCCCTGACTCGAAATAAGGCCGGATATCCCTGCAGTGACTTGAATGCAGGCTCGTCTTGCATCTCCCAAGATGAAAGGATGTCTGAATCCCCTGTGGAGACCACAGAGAAAGACCTAGTTCCCCACCTCATCGCGACCGGAGGCCTCACATCCTTTGAAAACTCCAGAGGTACGCGGAGCTCAGTGCCTCCAAAGGAGACGATGCCTGACTCCTCGTGAAACTTGATAGGAGTCCCAGGATTCCTGTGGCACGTGGAAAGGGACCCTTGGTCTCCCACCTCAGCTGGAGAGGCGTCCCAATTGCCCTGCCAAGCCTCGAGGAGAATCCCGAGTTGTCCCTCGCAACTAGGCAGGAGTCCTGGCGTCGCTAAGCAAACACGTGTGTGGAAGGGCCATCCCCGTCGTAACTCGAGAATATACCCCAGGTTCCCGCCGCAACTCGAGAAAAACCATGAGACTTCCCCCTCGCCGCGAGATGAGGCCCGATTCCCCTGCACTGCGTGCAGAGCAATTCCGTGTTGCACATCACACATGAAAGGAGCCTTGATTTCCTTGATGGCACTCCAGAGAAACCCCTAGAACACTGTTTCAAGGCTAGAGGGATCCTGAGGTCACTGTAGCAACACGAAAGAGCTCCGTGGACCAAAAATCAACTCGAGATGAGAGGTTAGTACCTGGCTTCGACTCCAGAGGAATACCACCTTACCACAAGCACCTCAAGAGGAGGCTTCTCTCAGCTCTATGTATGTGAGAGGTACCCTGAGTTTGCGGCCTCAAGTGGAATGGACACCGTGATGCCCTGACTCGAAATAAGGCCGGATATCCCTGCAGTGACTTGAATGCAGGCTCGGCTTGCATCTCCCAAGACGAAAGGATGTCTGAATCCCCTGTGAAGACCACAGAGAAAGACCTAGTTCCCCACCTCATCGCGACCGGAGGCCTCACATCCTTTGAAAACTCCAGAGGTACGCGGAGATCAGTGCCTCCAAAGGAGACGATGCCTGACTCCTCGTGAAACTTGATAGGAGTCCCAGGATTCCTGTGGCACGTGGAAAGGGACCCTAGGTCTCCCGCCTCAGCTGGAGAGGCGTCCCAATTGCCCTGCCAAGCCTCGAGGAGAATCCCGAGTTGTCCCTCGCAACTAGGCAGGAGTCCTGACGTCGCTGAAGAAGCACGTGTGTGGAAGGGCCATCCCCGTCGTAACTCGAGAATATACCCCAGGTTCCCGCCGCAACTCGAGAAAAACCAGTAGACTTCCCCCTCGCCGCGAGATGAGGCCCGATTCCCCTGCACTGCGTGCAGAGCAATTCCGTGTTGCACATCACACATGAAAGGAGCCTTGATTTCCTTGATGGCACTCCAGAGAAACACCAAGAACACTGTTTCAAGGCTAGAGGGATCCTGAGGTCACTGTAGCAACACGAAAGAGCTCCGTGGACCACAAATCAACTCGAGATGAGAGGTTAGTCCCTGGCTTCGACTCCAGAGGAATACCACCTTACCACAAGCACCTCAAGAGGAGGCTTCTCTCAGCTCTAGCTATGTGAGAGGGACCCTGAGTTTGCGGCCTCAAGTGGAATGGACACCGCGATTCCCTGACGCGAAATAAGGCCGGATATCCCTGCAGTGACTTGAATGCAGGCTCGTCTTGCATCTCCCAAGACGAAAGGATGTCTGAATCCCCTGTGGAGACCACAGAGAAAGACCTAGTTCCCCACCTCATCGCGACCGGAGGCCTCACATCCTTTGAAAACTCCAGAGGTAGGGGGAGATCAGTGCCTCCAAAGGAAACGATGCCTGACTCCTCGTGAAACTTGATAGGAGTCCCAGGATTCCTGTGGCACGTGGAAAGGGACCCTTGGTCTCCCGCCTCAGCTGGAGAGGCGTCCCAATTTCCCTGCCAAGCCTCGAGGATAATCCCGAGTTGTCCCTCGCAACTAGGCAGGAGTCCTGACGTCGCTGAAGAAGCACGTGGGTGGAAGGGCCATCCCCGTCGTAACTCGAGAATATACCCCAGGTTCCCGCCGCAACTCGAGAAAAACCATGAGACTTCCCCCTTGCCGCGAGATGAGGCCCGATTCCCCTGCACTGCGTGCAGAGCAATTCGGTGTTGCACATCACACATGAAAGGAGCCTTGATTTCCTTGATGGCACTCCAGAGAAACCCCTAGAACACTGTTTCAAGGCTGGAGGGATCCTGAGGTCCCTGTAGCAGCACGAAAGAGATCCGTGGACCATGAATCAACTCGAGATGAGAGGTTAGTCCCTGGCTTCGACTCCAGAGGAATACCACCTTACCACAAGCACCTCAAGAGGAGGCTTCTCTCAGCTCTAGGTATGTGAGAGGGACCCTGAGTTTGCGGCCTCAAGTGGAATGGACACCGCGATGCCCTGACTCGAAATAAGGCCGGATATCCCTGCAGTGACTTGAATGCAGGCGCGTCTTGCATCTCCCAAGACGAAAGGATGTCTGAATCCCCTGTGGAGACCACAGAGAAAGACCTAGTTCCCCACTTCATCGCGACCGGAGGCGTCACATCCTTTGAAAACTCCAGAGGTAGGCGGAGATCAGTGCCTCCAAAGGAAACGATGCCTGACTCCTCGTGAAACTTGATAGGAGTCCCAGGATTCCTGTGGCACGTGGAAAGGGACCCTTGGTCTCCCGCCTCAGCTGGAGAGGCGTCCCAATTGCTCTGCCAAGCCTCGACGATAATCCCGAGTTGTCCCTCGCAACTAGGCAGGAGTCCTGACGTCGCTGAAGAAGCAGTTGGGTGGAAGGGCCATCCCCGTTGTAACTCGAGAATATACCCCAGGTTCCCGCCGCAACTCGAGAAAAACCAATAGACTTCCCCCTTGCCGCGAGATGAGGCCCGATTCCCCTGCACTGCGTGCAGAGCAATTCCGTGTTGCACATCACACATGAAAGGAGCCTTGATTTCCTTGATGGCACTCCAGAGAAACCCCAAGAACACTGTTTCAAGGCTAGAGGGATCCTGAGGTCACTGTAGCAACACGAAAGAGCTCCGTGGACCAAAAATCAACTCGAGATGAGAGGTTAGTCCCTGGCTTCGACTCCAGAGGAATACCACCTTACCACAAGCACCTCAAGAGGAGGCTTCTCTCAGCTCTAGCTATGTGACAGGGACCCTGAGTTTGCGGCCTCAAGTGGAATGGACACCGCGATTCCCTGACGCGAAATAAGGCCGGATATCCCTGCAGTGACTTGAATGCAGGCTCGTCTTACATCTCTCAAGATGAAAGGATGTCTGAATCCCCTGTGGAGACCACAGAGAATGACCTAGTTCCCCACCTCATCGCGACCGGAGGCCTCACATCCTTTGAAAACTCCAGAGGTACGCGGAGATCAGTGCCTCCAAAGGAGACGATGCCTGACTCCTCGTGAAACTTGATAGGAGTCCCAGGATTCCTGTGGCACGTGGAAAGGGACCCTTGGTCTCCCGCCTCAGCTGGAGAGGGGTCCCAATTGCCCTGCCAAGCCTCGAGGAGAATCCCGAGTTGTCCCTCGCAACTAGGCAGGAGTCCTGACGTCGCTGAACAAACACGTGGGTGGAAGGGCCATCCCCGTCGTAACTCGAGAATATACCCCAGGTTCCCGCCGCAACTCGAGAAAAACCATGAGACTTCCCCCTCGCCGCGAGATGAGGCCCGATTCCCCTGCACTGCGTGCAGAGCAATTCCGTGTTGCACATCACACATGAAAGGAACCTTGATTTCCTTGATGGCACTCCAGAGAAACCCCAAGAACACTGTTTCAAGGCTAGAGGGATCCTGAGGTCACTGTAGCAAAAGGAAAAAGCTCCGTGGACCAAAAATCAACTCGAGATGAGAGGTTAGTCCCTGGCTTCGACTCCAGAGGAATACCACCTTACCACAAGCACCTCAAGAGGAGGCTTCTCTCAGCTCTAGCTATGTGAGAGGGACCCTGAGTTTGCAGCCTCAAGTGGAATGGACACCGCGATGCCCTGACGCGAAATAAGGCTGGATATCCCTGCAGTGACTTGAATGCAGGCTCGTCTTGCATCTCCCAAGACGAAAGGATGTCTGAATCCCCTATGGAGACCACAGAGAATGACCTAGTTCCCCACCTCATCGCGACCGGAGGCCTCACATCCTTTGAAAACTCCAGAGGTACGCAGAGATCAGTGCCTCCAAAGGAGACGATGCCTGACTCCTCATGAAACTTGATAGGAGTCCCAGGATTCCTGTGGCACGTAGAAAGGGACCCTTGGTCTCCCGCCTCAGCTGGAGAGGCGTCGCAATTGCCCTCCCAAGCCTCGAGGAGAATCCCGAGTTGTCCCTCGCAACTAGGCAGGAGTCCTGACGTCGCTGAACAAACACGTGGGTGGAAGGGCCATCCCCGTCGTAACTCGAGAATATACCCCAGGTTCCCGCCGCAACTCGAGAAAAACCATGAGACTTCCCCCTCGCCGCGAGATGAGGCCCGATTCCCCTGCACTGCGTGCAGAGCAATTCCCTGTTGCACATCACTCATGAAAGGAGCCTTGATTTCCTTGATGGCACTCCAGAGAAACCCCAAGAACACTGTTTCAAGGTTGAGGGATCCTGAGGTCACTGTAGCAACACGAAAGAGCTCCGTGGACCAAAAATCAACTCGAGATGAGAGGTTAGTCCCTGGCTTCGACTCCAGAGGAATACCACCTTACCACAAGCACCTCAAGAGGAGGCTTCTCTCAGCTGTATGTATGTGAGAGGGACCCTGAGTTTGCGGCCTCAAGTGGAATGGAGACCGCGATGCCCTGACTCGAAATAAGGCCGGATATCCCTGCAGTGACTTGAATGCAGGCTCGTCTTACATCTCTCAAGACAAAAGGATGTCTGAATCCCCTGTGGAGACCACAGAGAATGACCTAGTTCCCCACCTCATCGCGACCGGAGGCCTCACATCCTTTGAAAACTCCAGAGGTACGCGGAGATCAGTGCCTCCAAAGGAGACGATGCCTGACTCCTCGTGAAACTTGATAGGAGTCCCAGGATTGCTGTGGCACGTGGAAAGGGACCCTTGGTCTCCCGCCTCAGCTGGAGAGGCGTCCCAATTGCCCTGCCAAGCCTCGAGGAGAATCCCGAGTTGTCCCTCGCAACTAGGCAGGAGTCCTGGCGTCGCTAAGCAAACACGTGGGTGGAAGGGCCATCCCCTTCGTAACTCGAGAATATACCCCAGGTCCCCGCCGCAACTCGAGAAAAACCATGAGACTTCCCCCTCGCCGCGAGATGAGGCCAGATTCCCCTGCACTGCGTGCAGAGCAATTCCGTGTTGCACATCACACATGAAAGGAGCCTTGATTTCCTTGATGGCACTCCAGAGAAACCCCTAGAACACTGTTTCAAGGCTGGAGGGATCCTGAGGTCCATGTAGCAGCACGAAAGAGCTCCGTGGACCATGAATCAACTCGAGATGAGAGGTTAGTCCCTGGCTTCGACTCCAGAGGAATACCACCTTACCACAAGCACCTCAAGAGGAGGCTTCTCTCAGCTCTAGCTATGTGAGAGGGACCCTGAGTTTGCGGCCTCAAGTGGAATGGACACCGCGATTCCCTGACGCGAAATAAGGCCGGATATCCCTGCAGTGACTTGAATGCAGGCTCGTCTTGCATCTCCCAAGACGAAAGGATGTCTGAATCCCCTGTGGAGACCACAGAGAATGACCTAGTTCCCCACCTCATCGCGACCGGAGGCCTCACATCCTTTGAAAACTCCAGAGGTACGCGGAGATCCGTGCCTCCAAAGGAGACGATGCCTGACTCCTCGTGAAACTTGATAGGAGTCCCAGGATTCCTGTGGCACGTGGAAAGGGACACTTGGTCTCCCGCCTCAGCTGGAGAGGCGTCCCAATTGCCCTGCCAAGCCTCGAGGAGAATCCCGAGTTGTTCCTCGCAACTAGGCAGGAGTCCTGACGTCGCTGAACAAACACGTGGGTGGAAGGGCCATCCCCGTCGTAACTCGAGAATATACCCCAGGTTCCCGCCGCAACTCGAGAAAAACCAATAGACTTCCCCCTCGCCGCGAGATGAGGCCCGATTCCTCTGCACTGCGTGCAGAGCAATTCCGTGTTGCACATCACACATGAAAGGAGCCTTGATTTCCTTGATGGCACTCCAGAGAAACCCCAAGAACACTGTTTCAAGGCTGGAGGGATCCTGAGGTCCCTGTAGCAGCACGAAAGAGCTCCGTGGACCATGAATCAACTCGAGATGAGAGGTTAGTCCCTGGCTTCGACTCCAGAGGAATACCACCTTACCACAAGCACCTCAAGAGGAGGCTTCTCTCAGCTCTAGGTATGTGAGAGGTACCCTGAGTTTGCGGCCTCAAGTGGAATGGAGACCGCGATGCCCTGACTCGAAATAAGGCCGGATATCCCTGCAGTGACTTGAATGCAGGCTCGTCTTGCATCTCCCAAGACGAAAGGATGTCTGAATCCCCTGTGGAGACCACAGAGAAAGACCTAGTTCCCCACCTCATGGCGACCGGAGGCCTCACATCCTTTGAAAACTCCAGAGGTACGCGGAGATCAGTGCCTCCAAAGGAGACGACGCCTGACTCCTCGTGAAACTTGATAGGAGTCCCAGGATTCCTGTGGCACGTGGAAAGGGACACTTGGTCTCCCGCCTCAGCTGGAGAGGCGTCCCAATTGCCCTGCCAAGCCTCGAGGAGAATCCCGAGTTGTCCCTCGCAACTAGGCAGGAGTCCTGCCGTCGCTGAACTAACACGTGTGTGGAAGGGCCATCCCCGTCGTAACTCGAGATTATACCGCAGGTTCCCGCCGCAACTCGAGAAAAACCATGAGACTTCCCCCTCGCCGCGAGATGAGGCCCGATTCCCCTGCACTGCGTGCAGAGCAATTCCGTGTTGCACATCACACATGAAAGGAGCCTTGATTTCCTTGATGGCACTCCAGAGAAACCCCAAGAACACTGTTTCAAGGTTGAGGGATCCTGAGGTCACTGTAGCAACACGAAAGAGCTCCGTGGACCAAAAATCAACTCGAGATGAGAGGTTAGTCCCTGGCTTCGACTCCAGAGGAATACCACCTTACCACAAGCACCTCAAGAGGAGGCTTCTCTCAGCTCTAGGTATGTGAGAGGGACCCTGAGTTTGCGGCCTCAAGTGGAATGGAGACCGCGATGCCCTGACTAGAAATAAGGCCGGATATCCCTGCAGTGACTTGAATGCAGGCTCGTCTTGCATCTCCCAAGACGAAAGGATGTCTGAATCCCCTGTGGAGACCACAGAGAAAGACCTAGTTCCCCACCTCATCGCGACCGGAGGCCTCACATCCTTTGAAAACTCCAGAGGTACGCGGAGATCAGTGCCTCCAAAGGAGACGATGCCTGACTCCTCGTGAAACTTGATAGGAGTCACAGGATTCCTGTGGCACGTGGAAAGGGACACTTGGTCACCCGCCTCAGCTGGAGAGGCGTCGCAATTGCCCTGCCAAGCCTCGAAGAGAACCCCGAGTTGTCCCTCGCAACTAGGCAGGAGTCCTGACGTCGCTGAAGAAGCACGTGTGTGGAAGGGCCATCCCCGTCGTAACTCGAGAATATACCCCAGGTTCCCGCCGCAACTCGAGAAAAACCATGAGACTTCCCCCTCGCCGCGAGATGAGGCCCGATTCCCCTGCACTGCGTGCAGAGCAATTCCGTGTTGCACATCACACATGAAAGGAGCCTTGATTTCCTTGATGGCACTCCAGAGAATCCCCAAGAACACTTTTTCAAGGCTGGAGGGATCCTGAGGTCCCTGTAGCAGCACGAAAGAGCTCCGTGGACCATGAATCAACTCGAGATGAGAGGTTAGTCCCTGGCTTCGACTCCAGAGGAATACCACCTTACCACAAGCACCTCAAGAGGAGGCTTCTCTCAGCTCTAGCTATGTGAGAGGTACCCTGAGTTTGCAGCCTCAAGTGGAATGGACACCGTGATGCCCTGACTCGAAATAAGGCCGGATATCCCTGCAGTGACTTGAATGCAGGCTCGGCTTGCATCTCCCAAGACGAAAGGATGTCTGAATCCCCTGTGAAGACCACAGAGAAAGACCTAGTTCCCCACCTCATCGCGACCGGAGGCCTCACATCCTTTGAAAACTCCAGAGGTACGCGGAGATCAGTGCCTCCAAAGGAGACGATGCCTGACTCCTCGTGAAACTTGATAGGAGTCCCAGGATTCCTGTGGCACGTGGAAAGGGACCCTTGGTCTCCCGCCTCAGCAGGAGAGGGGTCCCAATTGCCCTGCCAAGCCTCGAGGAGCATCCCGAGTTGTCCCTCGCAACTAGGCAGGAGTCCTGACGTCGCTGAACAAACACGTGGGTGGAAGGGCCATCCCCGTCGTAACTCGAGAATATACCCCAGGTTCCCGCCGCAACTCGAGAAAAACCATGAGACTTCCCCCTCGCCGCGAGATGAGGCCCGATTCCCCTGCACTGCGTGCAGAGCAATTCCGTGTTGCACATCACACATGAAAGGAGCCTTGATTTCCTTGATGGCACTCCAGAGAAACCCCAAGAACACTGTTTCAAGGCTGGAGGGATCCTGAGGTCCCTGTAGCAGCACGAAAGAGCTCCGTGGACCATGAATCAACTCGAGATGAGAGGTTAGTCCCTGGCTTCGACTCCAGAGGAATACCACCTTACCACAAGCACCTCAAGAGGAGGCTTCTCTCAGCTCTAGCTATGTGAGAGGGACCCTGAGTTTGCGGCCTCAAGTGGAATGGAGACCGCGATGCCCTGACTCGAAATAAGGCCGGATATCCCTGCAGTGACTTGAATGCAGGCTCGTCTTGCATCTCCCAAGACGAAAGGATGTCTGAATCCCCTGTGGAGACCACAGAGAAAGACCTAGTTCCCCACCTCATGGCGACCGGAGGCCTCACATCCTTTGAAAACTCCAGAGGTACGCGGAGATCAGTGCCTCCAAAGGAGACGATGCCTGACTCCTCGTGAAACTTGATAGGAGTCCCAGGATTCCTGTGGCACGTGGAAAGGGACCCTGGGTCTCCCGCCTCAGCTGGAGAGGCGTCGCAATTGCCCTGCCAAGCCTCGAGGAGAATCCCGAGTTGTCCCTCACAACTAGGCAGCAGTCCTGACGTCGCTGAACAAACACGTGTGTGGAAGGGCCATCCCCGTCGTAACTCGAGAATATACCCCAGGTTCCCGCCGCAACTCGAGAAAAACCATGAGACTTCCCCCTCGCCGCGAGATGAGGCCCGATTCCCCTGCACTGCGTGCAGAGCAATTCCGTGTTGCACATCACACATGAAAGGAGCCTTGATTTCCGTGATGGCACTCCAGAGAAACCCTTAGAACACTGTTTCAAGGCTGGAGGGATCCTGAGGTCCATGTAGCAGCACGAAAGAGCTCCGTGGACCATGAATCAACTCGAGATGAGAGGTTAGTCCCTGGCTTCGACTCCAGAGGAATACCACCTTACCACAAGCACCTCAAGAGGAGGCTTCTCTCAGCTCTATGTATGTGAGAGGTACCCTGAGTTTGCGGCCTCAAGTGGAATGGACACCGTGATGCCCTGACTCGAAATAAGGCCGGATATCCCTGCAGTGACTTGAATGCAGGCTCGGCTTGCATCTCCCAAGACGAAAGGATGTCTGAATCCCCTGTGAAGACCACAGAGAAAGACCTAGTTCCCCACCTCATCGCGACCGGAGGCCTCACATCCTTTGAAAACTCCAGAGGTACGCGGAGATCAGTGCCTCCAAAGGAGACGATGCCTGACTCCTCGTGAAACTTGATAGGAGTCCCAGGATTCCTGTGGCACGTGGAAAGGGACCCTAGGTCTCCCGCCTCAGCTGGAGAGGCGTCCCAA
Source organism: Cervus elaphus (assembly GCF_910594005.1). Classification (NCBI taxonomy): domain Eukaryota; kingdom Metazoa; phylum Chordata; class Mammalia; order Artiodactyla; family Cervidae; genus Cervus; species Cervus elaphus. The sequence goes on along the minus strand of NC_057824.1, from coordinate 10,287,067 downwards.
TTGCCCTGCCAAGCCTCGAGGAGAATCCCGAGTTGTCCCTCGCAACTAGGCAGGAGTCCTGACGTCGCTGAAGAAGCACGTGTGTGGAAGGGCCATCCCCGTCGTAACTCGAGAATATACCCCAGGTTCCCGCCGCAACTCGAGAAAAACCAGTAGACTTCACCCTCGCCGCGAGATGAGGCCCGATTCCCCTGCACTGCGTGCAGAGCAATTCCGTGTTGCACATCACACATGAAAGGAGCCTTGATTTCCTTGATGGCACTCCAGAGAAACACCAAGAACACTGCTTCAAGGCTAGAGGGATCCTGAGGTCACTGTAGCAACACGAAAGAGCTCCGTGGACCACAAATCAACTCGAGATGAGAGGTTAGTCCCTGGCTTCGACTCCAGAGGAATACCACCTTACCACAAGCACCTCAAGAGGAGGCTTCTCTCAGCTCTAGCTATGTGAGAGGGACCCTGAGTTTGCGGCCTCAAGTGGAATGGACACCGCGATTCCCTGACGCGAAATAAGGCCGGATATCCCTGCAGTGACTTGAATGCAGGCTCGTCTTGCATCTCCCAAGACGAAAGGATGTCTGAATCCCCTGTGGAGACCACAGAGAATGACCTAGTTCCCCACCTCATCGCGACCGGAGGCCTCACATCCTTTGAAAACTCCAGAGGTACGCGGAGATCCGTGCCTCCAAAGGAGACGATGCCTGACTCCTCGTGAAACTTGATAGGAGTCCCAGGATTCCTGTGGCACGTGGAAAGGGACACTTGGTCTCCCGCCTCAGCTGGAGAGGCGTCCCAATTGCCCTGCCAAGCCTCGAGGAGAATCCCGAGTTGTCCCTCGCAACTAGGCAGGAGTCCTGCCGTCGCTGAACTAACACGTGTGTGGAAGGGCCATCCCCGTCGTAACTCGAGATTATACCGCAGGTTCCCGCCGCAACTCGAGAAAAACCATGAGACTTCCCCCTCGCCGCGAGATGAGGCCCGATTCCCCTGCACTGCGTGCAGAGCAATTCCGTGTTGCACATCACACATGAAAGAAGCCTTGATTTCCTTGATGGCACTCCAGAGAAACCCCAAGAACACTGTTTCAAGGTTGAGGGATCCTGAGGTCACTGTAGCAACACGAAAGAGCTCCGTGGACCAAAAATCAACTCGAGATGAGAGGTTAGTCCCTGGCTTCGACTCCAGAGGAATACCACCTTACCACAAGCACCTCAAGAGGAGGCTTCTCTCAGCTCTAGGTATGTGAGAGGGACCCTGAGTTTGCGGCCTCAAGTGGAATGGAGACCGCGATGCCCTGACTAGAAATAAGGCCGGATATCCCTGCAGTGACTTGAATGCAGGCTCGTCTTGCATCTCCCAAGACGAAAGGATGTCTGAATCCCCTGTGGAGACCACAGAGAAAGACCTAGTTCCCCACCTCATCGCGACCGGAGGCCTCACATCCTTTGAAAACTCCAGAGGTACGCGGAGATCAGTGCCTCCAAAGGAGACGATGCCTGACTCCTCGTGAAACTTGATAGGAGTCACAGGATTCCTGTGGCACGTGGAAAGGGACACTTGGTCTCCCGCCTCAGCTGGAGAGGCGTCGCAATTGCCCTGCCAAGCCTCGAAGAGAATCCCGAGTTGTCCCTCGCAACTAGGCAGGAGTCCTGACGTCGCTGAACAAACACGTGGGTGGAAGGGGCATCCCCGTCGTAACTCGAGAATATACCCCAGGTTCCCGCCGCAACTCGAGAAAAACCATGAGACTTCCCCCTCGCCGCGAGATGAGGCCCGATTCCCCTGCACTGCGTGCAGAGCAATTCCGTGTTGCACATCACACATGAAAGGAGCCTTGATTTCCTTGATGGCACTCCAGAGAATCCCCAAGAACACTGTTTCAAGGCTGGAGGGATCCTGAGGTCCCTGTAGCAGCACGAAAGAGCTCCGTGGACCATGAATCAACTCGAGATGAGAGGTTAGTCCCTGGCTTCGACTCCAGAGGAATACCACCTTACCACAAGCACCTCAAGAGGAGGCTTCTCTCAGCTCTAGGTATGTGAGAGGTACCCTGAGTTTGCGGCCTCAAGTGGAATGGACACCGTGATGCCCTGACTCGAAATAAGGCCGGATATCCCTGCAGTGACTTGAATGCAGGCTCGGCTTGCATCTCCCAAGACGAAAGGATGTCTGAATCCCCTGTGAAGACCACAGAGAAAGACCTAGTTCCCCACCTCATCGCGACCGGAGGCCTCACATCCTTTGAAAACTCCAGAGGTACGCGGAGATCAGTGCCTCCAAAGGAGACGATGCCTGACTCCTCGTGAAACTTGATAGGAGTCCCAGGATTCCTGTGGCACGTGGAAAGGGACCCTAGGTCTCCCGCCTCAGCTGGAGAGGCGTCCCAATTGCCCTGCCAAGCCTCGAGGAGAATCCCGAGTTGTCCCTCGCAACTAGGCAGGAGTCCTGACGTCGCTGAAGAAGCACGTGGGTGGAAGGGCCATCCCCGTCGTAACTCGAGAATATACCCCAGGTTCCCGCCGCAACTCGAGAAAAACCAGTAGACTTCCCCCTCGCCGCGAGATGAGGCCCGATTCCCCTGCACTGCGTGCAGAGCAATTCCGTGTTGCACATCACACATGAAAGGAGCCTTGATTTCCTTGATGGCACTCCAGAGAAAACCAAAGAACACTGTTTCAAGGCTAGAGGGATCCTGAGGTCACTGTAGCAACACGAAAGAGCTCCGTGGACCAAAAATCAACTCGAGATGAGAGGTTAGTCCCTGGCTTCGACTCCAGAGGAATACCACCTTACCACAAGCACCTCAAGAGGAGGCTTCTCTCAGCTCTAGCTATGTGACAGGGACCCTGAGTTTGCGGCCTCAAGTGGAATGGAGACCGCGATGCCCTGACTCGAAATCAGGCCGGATATCCCTGCAGTGACTTGAATGCAGGCTCGTCTTGCATCTCCCAAGACGAAAGGATGTCTGAATCCCCTGTGGAGACCACAGAGAAAGACCTAGTTCCCCACCTCATGGCGACCGGAGGCCTCACATCCTTTGAAAACTCCAGAGGTACGCGGAGATCAGTGCCTCCAAAGGAGACGATGCCTGACTCCTCGTGAAACTTGATAGGAGTCCCAGGATTCCTGTGGCACGTGGAAAGGGACCCTGGGTCTCCCGCCTCAGCTGGAGAGGCGTCGCAATTGCCCTGCCAAGCCTCGAGGAGAATCCCGAGTTGTCCCTCACAACTAGGCAGCAGTCCTGACGTCGCTGAACAAACACGTGTGTGGAAGGGCCATCCCCGTCGTAACTCGAGAATATACCCCAGGTTCCCGCCGCAACTCGAGAAAAACCATGAGACTTCCCCCTCGCCGCGAGATGAGGCCCGATTCCCCTGCACTGCGTGCAGAGCAATTCCGTGTTGCACATCACACATGAAAGGAGCCTTGATTTCCGTGATGGCACTCCAGAGAAACCCTTAGAACACTGTTTCAAGGCTGGAGGGATCCTGAGGTCCATGTAGCAGCACGAAAGAGCTCCGTGGACCATGAATCAACTCGAGATGAGAGGTTAGTCCCTGGCTTCGACTCCAGAGGAATACCACCTTACCACAAGCACCTCAAGAGGAGGCTTCTCTCAGCTCTATGTATGTGAGAGGTACCCTGAGTTTGCGGCCTCAAGTGGAATGGACACCGTGATGCCCTGACTCGAAATAAGGCCGGATATCCCTGCAGTGACTTGAATGCAGGCTCGGCTTGCATCTCCCAAGACGAAAGGATGTCTGAATCCCCTGTGAAGACCACAGAGAAAGACCTAGTTCCCCACCTCATCGCGACCGGAGGCCTCACATCCTTTGAAAACTCCAGAGGTACGCGGAGATCAGTGCCTCCAAAGGAGACGATGCCTGACTCCTCGTGAAACTTGATAGGAGTCCCAGGATTCCTGTGGCACGTGGAAAGGGACCCTAGGTCTCCCGCCTCAGCTGGAGAGGCGTCCCAATTGCCCTGCCAAGCCTCGAGGAGAATCCCGAGTTGTCCCTCGCAACTAGGCAGGAGTCCTGACGTCGCTGAAGAAGCACGTGTGTGGAAGGGCCATCCCCGTCGTAACTCGAGAATATACCCCAGGTTCCCGCCGCAACTCGAGAAAAACCAGTAGACTTCACCCTCGCCGCGAGATGAGGCCCGATTCCCCTGCACTGCGTGCAGAGCAATTCCGTGTTGCACATCACACATGAAAGGAGCCTTGATTTCCTTGATGGCACTCCAGAGAAACACCAAGAACACTGCTTCAAGGCTAGAGGGATCCTGAGGTCACTGTAGCAACACGAAAGAGCTCCGTGGACCACAAATCAACTCGAGATGAGAGGTTAGTCCCTGGCTTCGACTCCAGAGGAATACCACCTTACCACAAGCACCTCAAGAGGAGGCTTCTCTCAGCTCTAGCTATGTGAGAGGGACCCTGAGTTTGCGGCCTCAAGTGGAATGGACACCGCGATTCCCTGACGCGAAATAAGGCCGGATATCCCTGCAGTGACTTGAATGCAGGCTCGTCTTGCATCTCCCAAGACGAAAGGATGTCTGAATCCCCTGTGGAGACCACAGAGAATGACCTAGTTCCCCACCTCATCGCGACCGGAGGCCTCACATCCTTTGAAAACTCCAGAGGTACGCGGAGATCCGTGCCTCCAAAGGAGACGATGCCTGACTCCTCGTGAAACTTGATAGGAGTCCCAGGATTCCTGTGGCACGTGGAAAGGGACACTTGGTCTCCCGCCTCAGCTGGAGAGGCGTCCCAATTGCCCTGCCAAGCCTCGAGGAGAATCCCGAGTTGTCCCTCGCAACTAGGCAGGAGTCCTGCCGTCGCTGAACTAACACGTGTGTGGAAGGGCCATCCCCGTCGTAACTCGAGATTATACCGCAGGTTCCCGCCGCAACTCGAGAAAAACCATGAGACTTCCCCCTCGCCGCGAGATGAGGCCCGATTCCCCTGCACTGCGTGCAGAGCAATTCCGTGTTGCACATCACACATGAAAGAAGCCTTGATTTCCTTGATGGCACTCCAGAGAAACCCCAAGAACACTGTTTCAAGGTTGAGGGATCCTGAGGTCACTGTAGCAACACGAAAGAGCTCCGTGGACCAAAAATCAACTCGAGATGAGAGGTTAGTCCCTGGCTTCGACTCCAGAGGAATACCACCTTACCACAAGCACCTCAAGAGGAGGCTTCTCTCAGCTCTAGGTATGTGAGAGGGACCCTGAGTTTGCGGCCTCAAGTGGAATGGAGACCGCGATGCCCTGACTAGAAATAAGGCCGGATATCCCTGCAGTGACTTGAATGCAGGCTCGTCTTGCATCTCCCAAGACGAAAGGATGTCTGAATCCCCTGTGGAGACCACAGAGAAAGACCTAGTTCCCCACCTCATCGCGACCGGAGGCCTCACATCCTTTGAAAACTCCAGAGGTACGCGGAGATCAGTGCCTCCAAAGGAGACGATGCCTGACTCCTCGTGAAACTTGATAGGAGTCACAGGATTCCTGTGGCACGTGGAAAGGGACACTTGGTCTCCCGCCTCAGCTGGAGAGGCGTCGCAATTGCCCTGCCAAGCCTCGAAGAGAATCCCGAGTTGTCCCTCGCAACTAGGCAGGAGTCCTGACGTCGCTGAACAAACACGTGGGTGGAAGGGGCATCCCCGTCGTAACTCGAGAATATACCCCAGGTTCCCGCCGCAACTCGAGAAAAACCATGAGACTTCCCCCTCGCCGCGAGATGAGGCCCGATTCCCCTGCACTGCGTGCAGAGCAATTCCGTGTTGCACATCACACATGAAAGGAGCCTTGATTTCCTTGATGGCACTCCAGAGAATCCCCAAGAACACTGTTTCAAGGCTGGAGGGATCCTGAGGTCCCTGTAGCAGCACGAAAGAGCTCCGTGGACCATGAATCAACTCGAGATGAGAGGTTAGTCCCTGGCTTCGACTCCAGAGGAATACCACCTTACCACAAGCACCTCAAGAGGAGGCTTCTCTCAGCTCTAGGTATGTGAGAGGTACCCTGAGTTTGCGGCCTCAAGTGGAATGGACACCGTGATGCCCTGACTCGAAATAAGGCCGGATATCCCTGCAGTGACTTGAATGCAGGCTCGGCTTGCATCTCCCAAGACGAAAGGATGTCTGAATCCCCTGTGAAGACCACAGAGAAAGACCTAGTTCCCCACCTCATCGCGACCGGAGGCCTCACATCCTTTGAAAACTCCAGAGGTACGCGGAGATCAGTGCCTCCAAAGGAGACGATGCCTGACTCCTCGTGAAACTTGATAGGAGTCCCAGGATTCCTGTGGCACGTGGAAAGGGACCCTAGGTCTCCCGCCTCAGCTGGAGAGGCGTCCCAATTGCCCTGCCAAGCCTCGAGGAGAATCCCGAGTTGTCCCTCGCAACTAGGCAGGAGTCCTGACGTCGCTGAAGAAGCACGTGGGTGGAAGGGCCATCCCCGTCGTAACTCGAGAATATACCCCAGGTTCCCGCCGCAACTCGAGAAAAACCAGTAGACTTCCCCCTCGCCGCGAGATGAGGCCCGATTCCCCTGCACTGCGTGCAGAGCAATTCCGTGTTGCACATCACACATGAAAGGAGCCTTGATTTCCTTGATGGCACTCCAGAGAAAACCAAAGAACACTGTTTCAAGGCTAGAGGGATCCTGAGGTCACTGTAGCAACACGAAAGAGCTCCGTGGACCAAAAATCAACTCGAGATGAGAGGTTAGTCCCTGGCTTCGACTCCAGAGGAATACCACCTTACCACAAGCACCTCAAGAGGAGGCTTCTCTCAGCTCTAGCTATGTGACAGGGACCCTGAGTTTGCGGCCTCAAGTGGAATGGAGACCGCGATGCCCTGACTCGAAATCAGGCCGGATATCCCTGCAGTGACTTGAATGCAGGCTCGTCTTGCATCTCCCAAGACGAAAGGATGTCTGAATCCCCTGTGGAGACCACAGAGAAAGACCTAGTTCCCCACCTCATGGCGACCGGAGGCCTCACATCCTTTGAAAACTCCAGAGGTACGCGGAGATCAGTGCCTCCAAAGGAGACGATGCCTGACTCCTCGTGAAACTTGATAGGAGTCCCAGGATTCCTGTGGCACGTGGAAAGGGACCCTGGGTCTCCCGCCTCAGCTGGAGAGGCGTCGCAATTGCCCTGCCAAGCCTCGAGGAGAATCCCGAGTTGTCCCTCACAACTAGGCAGCAGTCCTGACGTCGCTGAACAAACACGTGTGTGGAAGGGCCATCCCCGTCGTAACTCGAGAATATACCCCAGGTTCCCGCCGCAACTCGAGAAAAACCATGAGACTTCCCCCTCGCCGCGAGATGAGGCCCGATTCCCCTGCACTGCGTGCAGAGCAATTCCGTGTTGCACATCACACATGAAAGAAGCCTTGATTTCCTTGATGGCACTCCAGAGAAACCCCAAGAACACTGTTTCAAGGTTGAGGGATCCTGAGGTCACTGTAGCAACACGAAAGAGCTCCGTGGACCAAAAATCAACTCGAGATGAGAGGTTAGTCCCTGGCTTCGACTCCAGAGGAATACCACCTTACCACAAGCACCTCAAGAGGAGGCTTCTCTCAGCTCTAGGTATGTGAGAGGGACCCTGAGTTTGCGGCCTCAAGTGGAATGGAGACCGCGATGCCCTGACTAGAAATAAGGCCGGATATCCCTGCAGTGACTTGAATGCAGGCTCGTCTTGCATCTCCCAAGACGAAAGGATGTCTGAATCCCCTGTGGAGACCACAGAGAAAGACCTAGTTCCCCACCTCATCGCGACCGGAGGCCTCACATCCTTTGAAAACTCCAGAGGTACGCGGAGATCAGTGCCTCCAAAGGAGACGATGCCTGACTCCTCGTGAAACTTGATAGGAGTCACAGGATTCCTGTGGCACGTGGAAAGGGACACTTGGTCTCCCGCCTCAGCTGGAGAGGCGTCGCAATTGCCCTGCCAAGCCTCGAAGAGAATCCCGAGTTGTCCCTCGCAACTAGGCAGGAGTCCTGACGTCGCTGAACAAACACGTGGGTGGAAGGGGCATCCCCGTCGTAACTCGAGAATATACCCCAGGTTCCCGCCGCAACTCGAGAAAAACCATGAGACTTCCCCCTCGCCGCGAGATGAGGCCCGATTCCCCTGCACTGCGTGCAGAGCAATTCCGTGTTGCACATCACACATGAAAGGAGCCTTGATTTCCTTGATGGCACTCCAGAGAATCCCCAAGAACACTGTTTCAAGGCTGGAGGGATCCTGAGGTCCCTGTAGCAGCACGAAAGAGCTCCGTGGACTATGAATCAACTCGAGATGAGAGGTTAGTCCCTGGCTTCGACTCCAGAGGAATACCACCTTACCACAAGCACCTCAAGAGGAGGCTTCTCTCAGCTCTAGGTATGTGAGAGGTACCCTGAGTTTGCGGCCTCAAGTGGAATGGACACCGTGATGCCCTGACTCGAAATAAGGCCGGATATCCCTGCAGTGACTTGAATGCAGGCTCGGCTTGCATCTCCCAAGACGAAAGGATGTCTGAATCCCCTGTGAAGACCACAGAGAAAGACCTAGTTCCCCACCTCATCGCGACCGGAGGCCTCACATCCTTTGAAAACTCCAGAGGTACGCGGAGATCAGTGCCTCCAAAGGAGACGATGCCTGACTCCTCGTGAAACTTGATAGGAGTCCCAGGATTCCTGTGGCACGTGGAAAGGGACCCTTGGTCTCCCGCCTCAGCTGGAGAGGGGTCCCAATTGCCCTGCCAAGCCTCGAGGAGCATCCCGAGTTGTCCCTCGCAACTAGGCAGGAGTCCTGACGTCGCTGAACAAACACGTGGGTGGAAGGGCCATCCCCGTCGTAACTCGAGAATATACCCCAGGTTCCCGCCGCAACTCGAGAAAAACCATGAGACTTCCCCCTCGCCGCGAGATGAGGCCCGATTCCCCTGCACTGCGTGCAGAGCAATTCCGTGTTGCACATCACACATGAAAGGAGCCTTGATTTCCTTGATGGCACTCCAGAGAAACCCCAAGAACACTGTTTCAAGGCTGGAGGGATCCTGAGGTCCCTGTAGCAGCACGAAAGAGCTCCGTGGACCATGAATCAACTCGAGATGAGAGGTTAGTCCCTGGCTTCGACTCCAGAGGAATACCACCTTACCACAAGCACCTCAAGAGGAGGCTTCTCTCAGCTCTAGGTATGTGAGAGGGACCCTGAGTTTGCGGCCTCAAGTGGAATGGAGACCGCGATGCCCTGACTCGAAATAAGGCCGGATATCCCTGCAGTGACTTGAATGCAGGCTCGTCTTGCATCTCCCAAGACGAAAGGATGTCTGAATCCCCTGTGGAGACCACAGAGAAAGACCTAGTTCCCCACCTCATGGCGACCGGAGGCCTCACATCCTTTGAAAACTCCAGAGGTACGCGGAGATCAGTGCCTCCAAAGGAGACGATGCCTGACTCCTCGTGAAACTTGATAGGAGTCCCAGGATTCCCGTGGCACGTGGAAAGGGACCCTGGGTCTCCCGCCTCAGCTGGAGAGGCGTCGCAATTGCCCTGCCAAGCCTCGAGGAGAATCCCGAGTTGTCCCTCACAACTAGGCAGCAGTCCTGACGTCGCTGAACAAACACGTGTGTGGAAGGGCCATCCCCGTCGTAACTCGAGAATATACCCCAGGTTCCCGCCGCAACTCGAGAAAAACCATGAGACTTCCCCCTCGCCGCGAGATGAGGCCCGATTCCCCTGCACTGCGTGCAGAGCAATTCCGTGTTGCACATCACACATGAAAGGAGCCTTGATTTCCGTGATGGCACTCCAGAGAAACCCTTAGAACACTGTTTCAAGGCTGGAGGGATCCTGAGGTCCATGTAGCAGCACGAAAGAGCTCCGTGGACCATGAATCAACTCGAGATGAGAGGTTAGTCCCTGGCTTCGACTCCAGAGGAATACCACCTTACCACAAGCACCTCAAGAGGAGGCTTCTCTCAGCTCTATGTATGTGAGAGGTACCCTGAGTTTGCGGCCTCAAGTGGAATGGACACCGTGATGCCCTGACTCGAAATAAGGCCGGATATCCCTGCAGTGACTTGAATGCAGGCTCGGCTTGCATCTCCCAAGACGAAAGGATGTCTGAATCCCCTGTGAAGACCACAGAGAAAGACCTAGTTCCCCACCTCATCGCGACCGGAGGCCTCACATCCTTTGAAAACTCCAGAGGTACGCGGAGATCAGTGCCTCCAAAGGAGACGATGCCTGACTCCTCGTGAAACTTGATAGGAGTCCCAGGATTCCTGTGGCACGTGGAAAGGGACCCTAGGTCTCCCGCCTCAGCTGGAGAGGCGTCCCAATTGCCCTGCCAAGCCTCGAGGAGAATCCCGAGTTGTCCCTCGCAACTAGGCAGGAGTCCTGACGTCGCTGAAGAAGCACGTGTGTGGAAGGGCCATCCCCGTCGTAACTCGAGAATATACCCCAGGTTCCCGCCGCAACTCGAGAAAAACCAGTAGACTTCCCCCTCGCCGCGAGATGAGGCCCGATTCCCCTGCACTGCGTGCAGAGCAATTCCGTGTTGCACATCACACATGAAAGGAGCCTTGATTTCCTTGATGGCACTCCAGAGAAACACCAAGAACACTGTTTCAAGGCTAGAGGGATCCTGAGGTCACTGTAGCAACACGAAAGAGCTCCGTGGACCACAAATCAACTCGAGATGAGAGGTTAGTCCCTGGCTTCGACTCCAGAGGAATACCACCTTACCACAAGCACCTCAAGAGGAGGCTTCTCTCAGCTCTAGCTATGTGAGAGGGACCCTGAGTTTGCGGCCTCAAGTGGAATGGACACCGCGATTCCCTGACGCGAAATAAGGCCGGATATCCCTGCAGTGACTTGAATGCAGGCTCGTCTTGCATCTCCCAAGACGAAAGGATGTCTGAATCCCCTGTGGAGACCACAGAGAATGACCTAGTTCCCCACCTCATCGCGACCGGAGGCCTCACATCCTTTGAAAACTCCAGAGGTACGCGGAGATCCGTGCCTCCAAAGGAGACGATGCCTGACTCCTCGTGAAACTTGATAGGAGTCCCAGGATTCCTGTGGCACGTGGAAAGGGACACTTGGTCTCCCGCCTCAGCTGGAGAGGCGTCGCAATTGCCCTGCCAAGCCTCGAGGAGAATCCCGAGTTGTCCCTCGCAACTAGGCAGGAGTCCTGACGTCGCTGAACAAACACGTGGGTGGAAGGGCCATCCCCGTCGTAACTCGAGAATATACCCCAGGTTCCCGCCTCAACTCGAGAAAAACCAATAAACTTCCCCCTCGCCGCGAGATGAGGCCCGATTCCTCTGCACTGCGTGCAGAGCAATACCGTGTTGCACATCACACATGAAAGGAGCCTTGATTTCCTTGATGGCACTCCAGAGAAACCCCAAGAACACTGTTTCAAGGCTGGAGGGATCCTGAGGTCCCTGTAGCAGCACGAAAGAGCTCCGTGGACCATGAATCAACTCGAGATGAGAGGTTAGTCCCTGGCTTCGACTCCAGAGGAATACCACCTTACCACAAGCACCTCAAGAGGAGGCTTCTCTCAGCTCTAGGTATGTGAGAGGTACCCTGAGTTTGCGGCCTCAAGTGGAATGGAGACCGCGATGCCCTGACTCGAAATAAGGCCGGATATCCCTGCAGTGACTAGAATGCAGGCTCGTCTTGCATCTCCCAAGACGAAAGGATGTCTGAATCCCCTGTGGAGACCACAGAGAAAGACCTAGTTCCCCACCTCATGGCGACCGGAGGCCTCACATCCTTTGAAAACTCCAGAGGTACGCGGAGATCAGTGCCTCCAAAGGAGACGACGCCTGACTCCTCGTGAAACTTGATAGGAGTCCCAGGATTCCTGTGGCACGTGGAAAGGGACACTTGGTCTCCCGCCTCAGCTGGAGAGGCGTCCCAATTGCCCTGCCAAGCCTCGAGGAGAATCCCGAGTTGTCCCTCGCAACTAGGCAGGAGTCCTGCCGTCGCTGAACTAACACGTGTGTGGAAGGGCCATCCCCGTCGTAACTCGAGATTATACCGCAGGTTCCCGCCGCAACTCGAGAAAAACCATGAGACTTCCCCCTCGCCGCGAGATGAGGCCCGATTCCCCTGCACTGCGTGCAGAGCAATTCCGTGTTGCACATCACACATGAAAGAAGCCTTGATTTCCTTGATGGCACTCCAGAGAAACCCCAAGAACACTGTTTCAAGGTTGAGGGATCCTGAGGTCACTGTAGCAACACGAAAGAGCTCCGTGGACCAAAAATCAACTCGAGATGAGAGGTTAGTCCCTGGCTTCGACTCCAGAGGAATACCACCTTACCACAAGCACCTCAAGAGGAGGCTTCTCTCAGCTCTAGGTATGTGAGAGGGACCCTGAGTTTGCGGCCTCAAGTGGAATGGAGACCGCGATGCCCTGACTCGAAATAAGGCCGGATATCCCTGCAGTGACTTGAATGCAGGCTCGTCTTGCATCTCCCAAGACGAAAGGATGTCTGAATCCCCTGTGGAGACCACAGAGAAAGACCTAGTTCCCCACCTCATCGCGACCGGAGGCCTCACATCCTTTGAAAACTCCAGAGGTACGCGGAGATCAGTGCCTCCAAAGGAGACGATGCCTGACTCCTCGTGAAACTTGATAGGAGTCCCAGGATTCCTGTGGCACGTGGAAAGGGACACTTGGTCTCCCGCCTCAGCTGGAGAGGCGTCCCAATTGCCCTGCCAAGCCTCGAAGAGAATCCCGAGTTGTCCCTCGCAACTAGGCAGGAGTCCTGACGTCGCTGAACAAACACGTGGGTGGAAGGGGCATCCCCGTCGTAACTCGAGAATATACCCCAGGTTCCCGCCGCAACTCGAGAAAAACCATGAGACTTCCCCCTCGCCGCGAGATGAGGCCCGATTCCCCTGCACTGCGTGCAGAGCAATTCCGTGTTGCACATCACACATGAAAGGAGCCTTGATTTCCTTGATGGCACTCCAGAGAATCCCCAAGAACACTGTTTCAAGGCTGGAGGGATCCTGAGGTCCCTGTAGCAGCACGAAAGAGCTCCGTGGACCATGAATCAACTCGAGATGAGAGGTTAGTCCCTGGCTTCGACTCCAGAGGAATACCACCTTACCACAAGCACCTCAAGAGGAGGCTTCTCTCAGCTCTAGGTATGTGAGAGGTACCCTGAGTTTGCGGCCTCAAGTGGAATGGACACCGTGATGCCCTGACTCGAAATAAGGCCGGATATCCCTGCAGTGACTTGAATGCAGGCTCGGCTTGCATCTCCCAAGACGAAAGGATGTCTGAATCCCCTGTGGAGACCACAGAGAAAGACCTAGTTCCCCACCTCATCGCGACCGGAGGCCTCACATCCTTTGAAAACTCCAGAGGTACGCGGAGATCAGTGCCTCCAAAGGAGACGATGCCTGACTCCTCGTGAAACTTGATAGGAGTCCCAGGATTCCTGTGGCACGTGGAAAGGGACCCTAGGTCTCCCGCCTCAGCTGGAGAGGCGTCCCAATTGCCCTGCCAAGCCTCGAGGAGAATCCCGAGTTGTCCCTCGCAACTAGGCAGGAGTCCTGACGTCGCTGAACAAACACGTGGGTGGAAGGGCCATCCCCGTCGTAACTCGAGAATATACCCCAGGTTCCCGCCGCAACTCGAGAAAAACCAGTAGACTTCCCCCTCGCCGCGAGATGAGGCCCGATTCCCCTGCACTGCGTGCAGAGCAATTCCGTGTTGCACATCACACATGAAAGGAGCCTTGATTTCCTTGATGGCACTCCAGAGAAAACCAAAGAACACTGTTTCAAGGCTAGAGGGATCCTGAGGTCACTGTAGCAACACGAAAGAGCTCCGTGGACCAAAAATCAACTCGAGATGAGAGGTTAGTCCCTGGCTTCGACTCCAGAGGAATACCACCTTACCACAAGCACCTCAAGAGGAGGCTTCTCTCAGCTCTAGCTATGTGACAGGGACCCTGAGTTTGCGGCCTCAAGTGGAATGGAGACCGCGATGCCCTGACTCGAAATCAGGCCGGATATCCCTGCAGTGACTTGAATGCAGGCTCGTCTTGCATCTCCCAAGACGAAAGGATGTCTGAATCCCCTGTGGAGACCACAGAGAAAGACCTAGTTCCCCACCTCATGGCGACCGGAGGCCTCACATCCTTTGAAAACTCCAGAGGTACGCGGAGATCAGTGCCTCCAAAGGAGACGATGCCTGACTCCTCGTGAAACTTGATAGGAGTCCCAGGATTCCTGTGGCACGTGGAAAGGGACCCTGGGTCTCCCGCCTCAGCTGGAGAGGCGTCGCAATTGCCCTGCCAAGCCTCGAGGAGAATCCCGAGTTGTCCCTCACAACTAGGCAGCAGTCCTGACGTCGCTGAACAAACACGTGTGTGGAAGGGCCATCCCCGTCGTAACTCGAGAATATACCCCAGGTTCCCGCCGCAACTCGAGAAAAACCATGAGACTTCCCCCTCGCCGCGAGATGAGGCCCGATTCCCCTGCACTGCGTGCAGAGCAATTCCGTGTTGCACATCACACATGAAAGGAGCCTTGATTTCCTTGATGGCACTCCAGAGAAAACCCAAGAACACTGTTTCAAGGCTAGAGGGATCCTGAGGTCACTGTAGCAACACGAAAGAGCTCCGTGGACCAAAAATCAACTCGAGATGAGAGGTTAGTCCCTGGCTTCGACTCCAGAGGAATACCACCTTACCACAAGCACCTCAAGAGGAGGCTTCTCTCAGCTCTAGGTATGTGAGAGGGACCCTGAGTTTGCGGCCTCAAGTGGAATGGAGACCGCGATGCCCTGACTCGAAATCAGGCCGGATATCCCTGCAGTGACTTGAATGCAGGCTCGTCTTGCATCTCCCAAGACGAAAGGATGTCTGAATCCCCTGTGGAGACCACAGAGAAAGACCTAGTTCCCCACCTCATCTCGACCGGAGGCCTCACATCCTTTGAAAACTCCAGAGGTACGCGGAGATCAGTGCCTCCAAAGGAGACGATGCCTGACTCCTCGTGAAACTTGATAGGAGTCCCAGGATTCCTGTGGCACGTGGAAAGGGACCCTTGGTCTCCCGCCTCAGCTGGAGAGGCGTCCCAATTCCCCTGCCAAGCCTCGAGGAGAATCCCGAGTTGTCCCTCGCAACTAGGCAGGAGTCCTGACGTCGCTGAAGAAGCACGTGGGTGGAAGGGCCATCCCCGTCGTAACTCGAGAATATACCCCAGGTTCCCGCCGCAACTCGAGAAAAACCATGAGACTTCCCCCTCGCCGCGAGATGAGGCCCGATTCCCCTGCACTGCGTGCAGAGCAATTCCGTGTTGCACATCACACATGAAAGGAGCCTTGATTTCCTTGATGGCACTCCAGAGAAACCCCAAGAACACTGTTTCAAGGCTGGAGGGATCCTGAGGTCCCTGTAGCAGCAAGAAAGAGCTCCGTGGACCATGAATCAACTCGAGATGAGAGGTTAGTCCCTGGCTTCGACTCCAGAGGAATACCACCTTACCACAAGCACCTCAAGAGGAGGCTTCTGTCAGCTCTAGGTATGTGAGAGGGACCCTGAGTTTGCGGCCTCAAGTGGAATGGACACCGCGATGCCCTGACTCGAAATAAGGCCCGATATCCCTGCAGTGACTTGAATGCAGGCTCGTCTTGCATCTCCCAAGAAGATAGGATGTCTGAATCCCCTGTGGAGACCACAGAGAAATATCTAGTTCCCCACCTCATCGCGACCGGAGGCCTCACATCCTTTGAAAACTCCAGAGGTACGCGGAGATCAGTGCCTCCAAAGGAGACGATGCCTGACTCCTCGTGAAAATTGATAGGAGTCCCAGGATTCCTGTGGCACGTGGAAAGGGACCCTTGGTCTCCCACCTCAGCTGGAGAGGCGTCCCAATTGCCCTGCCAAGCCTCGAGGAGAATCCCGAGTTGTCCCTCGCAAGTAGGCAGGAGTCCTGACTTCGCTGTAGAAGCACGTGGGTGGAAGGGCCATCCCCGTCGTAACTCGAGAATATACCACAGGTTCCCGCCGCAACACGAGAAAAACCATGAGACTTCCCCCTCGACGCGAGATGAGGCCCGATTCCCCTGCACTGCGTGCAGAGCAATTCGGTGTTGCACATCACACATGAAAGGAGCCTTGATTTCCTTGATAGCACTCCAGAGAAACCCCTAGAACACTGTTTCAAGGCTGGAGGGATCCAGAGGTCCCTGAAGCAGCACGAAAGAGCTCTGTGGACCATGAATCAACTCGAGATGAGAGGTTAGTCCCTGGCTTCGACTCCAGAGGAATACCACCTTACCACAAGCACCTCACGAGGAGGCTTCTCTCAGCTCTAGGTATGTGAGAGGGACCCTGAGTTTGCGGTCTCAAGTGGAATGGACACCGCGATGCCCTGACTCGAAATAAGGCCGGATATCCCTGCAGTGACTTGAATGCAGGCTCGTCTTGCATCTCCCAAGACGAAAGGATGTCTGAATCCCCTGTGGAGACCACAGAGAAAGACTTAGTTCCCCACCTCATCGCGACCGGAGGCCGCACATCCTTTGAAAACTCCAGAGGTACGCGGAGATCAGTGCCTCCAAAGGAGACGATGCCTGACTCCTCGTGAAACTTGATAGGAGTCCCAGGATTCCTGTGGCACGTGGAAAGGGACCCTTGGTCTCCCGCCTCAGCTGGAGAGGCGTCCCAATAGCCCTGCCAAGCCTCGAGGATAATCCCGAGTTGTCCCTCGCAACTAGGCAGGAGTCCTGACGTCGCTGAAGAAGCACGTGGGTGGAAGGGCCATCCCCGTCGTAACTCGAGAATATACCCCAGGTTCCCGCCGCAACTCGAGAAAAACCAATAGACGTCCCCCTCGCCGCGAGATGAGGCCCGATTCCCCTGCACTGCGTGCAGAACAATTCCGTGTTGCACATCACACATGAAAGGAGCCTTGATTTCCTTGATGGCACTCCAGAGAAACCCCAAGAACACTGTTTCAAGGCTAGAGGGATCCTGAGGTCACTGTAGCAACACGAAAGAGCTCCGTGGACCAAAAATCAACTCGAGATGAGAAGTTTGTCCCTGGCTTCGACTCCAGAGGAATACCACCTTACCACAAGCACCTCAAGAGGAGGCTTCTCTCAGCTCTAGCTATGTGACAGGGACCCTGAGTTTGCGGCCTCAAGTGGAATGGACACCGCGATTCCCTGACGCGAAATAAGGCCGGATATCCCTGCAGTGACTTGAATGCAGGCTCGTCTTACATCTCTCAAGACGAAAGGATGTCTGAATCCCCTGTGGAGACCACAGAGAATGACCTAGTTCCCCACCTCATCGCGACCGGAGGCCTCACATCCTTTGAAAACTCCAGAGGTACGCGGAGATCAGTGCCTCCAAAGGAGAAGATGCCTGACTCCTCGTGAAACTTGATAGGAGTCCCAGGATTGCTGTGGCACGTGGAAAGGGACCCTTGGTCTCCCGCCTCAGCTGGAGAGGCGTCCCAATTGCCCTGCCAAGCCTCGAGGAGAATCCCGAGTTGTCCCTCGCAACTAGGCAGGAGTCCTGACGTCGCTGAACAAACACGTGGTTGGAAGGGCCATCCCAGTCGTAACTCAAGAATATTCCCCAGGTTCCCGCCGCAACTCGAGAAAAACCAATAGACTTCCCCCTCGCCGCGAGATGAGGCCCGATTCCCCTGCACTGCGTGCAGAGCAATTCCGTGTTGCACATCACACATGAAAGGAGCCTTGATTTCCTTGATGGCACTCCAGAGAAACCCCAAGAACACTGTTTCAAGGCTAGAGGGATCCTGAGGTCACTCTAGCAACACGAAAGAGCTCCGTGGACCACAAATCAACTCGAGATGAGAGGTTAGTCCCTGGCTTCGACTCCAGAGGAATACCACCTTACGACAAGCACCTCAAGAGGAGGCTTCTCTCAGCTCTAGCTATGTGAGAGGGACCCTGAGTTTGCGGCCTCAAGTGGAATGGACACCGCGATTCCCTGACGCGAAATAAGGCCGGATATCCCTGCAGTGACTTGAATGCAGGCTCATCTTGCATCTCCCAAGACGAAAGGATGTCTGAATCCCCTGTGGAGACCACAGAGAATGACCTAGATCCCCACCTCATCGCGACCGTAGGCCTCACATCCTTTGAAAACTCCAGAGGTACGCGGAGATCAGTGCCTCCAAAGGAGACGATGCCTGACTCCTCGTGAAACTTGATAGGAGTCCCAGGATTCCTGTGGCACGGGGAAAGGGCCCCTTGGTCTCCCACCTCAGCTGGAGAGGCGTCACAATTGCCCTGCCAAGCCTCGAGGAGAATCCCGAGTTGTCCCTCGCAACTAGGCAGGAGTCCTGGCGTCGCTAAACAAACACGTGGGTGGAAGGGCCATCCCCGTCGTAACTCGAGAATATACCCCAGGTTCCCGCCGCAGCTCGAGAAAAACCATGAGACTTCCCCCTCGCCGCGAGATGAGGCCTGATTCCCCTGCACTGCGTGCAGAGCAATTCCGTCTTGCACATCACACATGAAAGGAGCCTTGATTTCCTTGATGGCACTCCAGAGAAAACCCAAGAACACTGTTTCAAGGCTAGAGGGATCCTGAGGTCACTGTAGCAACACGAAAGAGCTCCGTGGACCAAAAATCAACTCGAGATGAGAGGTTAGTCCCTGGCTTCGACTCCAGAGGAATACCACCTTACCACAAGCACCTCAAGAGGAGGCTTCTCTCAGCTGTATGTATGTGAGAGGGACCCTGAATTTGCGGCCTCAAGTGGAATGGAGACCGCGATGCCCTGACGCGAAATAAGGCCGGATATCCCTGCAGTGACTTGAATGCAGGCTCGTCTTGCATCTCCCAAGACGAAAGGATGTCTGAATCCCCTGTGGAGACCACAGAGAATGACCTAGTTCCCCACCTCATCGCGACCGGAGGCCTCACATCCTTTGAAAACTCCAGAGGTACGCGGAGATCAGTGCCTCCAAAGGAGACGATGCCTGACTCCTCGTGAAACTTGATATGAGTCCCAGGATTACTGTGGCACGTGGAAAGGGACACTTGGTCTCCCGCCTCAGCTGGAGAGGCGTCCCAATTGCCCTGCCAAGCCTCGAGGAGAATCCCGAGTTGTCCCTCGCAACTAGGCAGGAGTCCTGACGTCGCTGAACAAACACGTGGGTGGAAGGGCCATCCCCGTCGTAACTCGAGAATATACCCCAGGTTCCCGCCGCAACTCGAGAGAAACCATGAGACTTCCCCCTCGCCGCGAGATGAGGCCCGATTCCCCTGCACTGCGTGCAGAGCAATTCCGTGTTGCACATCACACATGAAAGGAGCCTTGATTTCCTTGATGGCACTCCAGAGAAACCCCAAGAACAGTGTTTCAAGGCTGGAGGGATCCTGAGGTCCCTGTAGCAGCACGAAAGAGCTCCGTGGACCATGAATCAACTCGAGATGAGAGGTTAGTCCCTGGCTTCGACTCCAGAGGAATACCACCTTACCACAAGCACCTCAAGAGGAGGCTTCTCTCAGCTCTAGGTATGTGAGAGGGACCCTGAGTTTGCGGCCTCAAGTGGAATGGAGACCGCGATGCCCTGACTCGAAATAAGGCCGGATATCCCTGCAGTGACTTGAATGCAGGCTCGTCTTGCATCTCCCAAGACGAAAGGATGTCTGAATGCCCTGTGGAGACCACAGAGAAAGACCTAGTTCCCCACCTCATGGCGACCGGAGGCCTCACATCCTTTGAAAACTCCAGAGGTACACGGAGATCAGTGCTTCCAAAGGAGACGATGCCTGACTCCTCGTGAAACTTGATAGGAGTCCCAGGATTCCTGTGGCACGTGGAAAGGGACCCTGGGTCTCCCGCCTCAGCTGGAGAGGCGTCGCAATTGCCCTGCCAAGCCTCGAGGAGAATCCCGAGTTGTCCCTCACAACTAGGCAGCAGTCCAGACGTCGCTGAACAAACACGTGTGTGGAAGGGCCATCCCCGTCGTAACTCGAGAATATACCCCAGGTTCCCGCCGCAACTCAAGAAAAACCATGAGACTTCCCCCTCGCCGCGAGATGAGGCCCGATTCCCCTGCACTGCGTGCAGAGCAATTCCGTGTTGCACATCACACATGAAAGGAGCCTTGATTTCCTTGATGGCACTCCAGAGAAAACCCAAGAACACTGTTTCAAGGCTAGAGGGATCCTGAGGTCACTGTAGCAACACGAAAGAGCTCCGTGGACCAAAAATCAACTCGAGATGAGAGTTTAGTCCCTGGCTTCGACTCCAGAGGAATACCACCTTACCACAAGCACCTCAAGAGGAGGCTTCTCTCAGCTCTAGCTATGTGAGAGGGACCCTGAGTTTGCGGCCTCAAGTGGAATGGACACCGCGATTCCCTGATCCGAAATAAGGCCGGATATCCCTGCAGTGACTTGAATGCAGGCTCGTCTTGCATCTCCCAAGACGAAAGGATATCTGAATCCCATGTGGAGACCACAGAGAATGACCTAGTTCCCCACCTCATCGTGACCGGAGGCCTCACATCCTTTGAAAACTCCAGAGGTACGCGGAGATCAGTGCCTCCTAAGGAGACGATGCCTGACTCCTCGTGAAACTTGATAGGAGTCCCAGGATTCCTGTGGCACGTGGAAAGGGACACTTGGTCTCCCGCCTCAGCTGGAGAGGCGTCACAATTGCCCTGCCAAGCCTCGAGGAGAATCCCGAGTTGTCCCTCGCAACTAGGCAGGAGTCCTGACGTCGCTGAACAAACACGTGGGTGGAAGGGCCATCCCCGTCGTAACTCGAGAATATACCCCAGGTTCCCGCCGCAACTCGAGAAAAACCATGAGACTTCCCCCTCGCCGCGAGATGAGGCCCGATTCCCCTGCACTGCGTGCAGAGCAATTCCGTGTTGCACATCACACATGAAAGGAGCCTTGATTTCCTTGATGGCACTCCAGAGAAACCCCAAGAACACTGTTTCAAGGCTGGAGGGATCCTGAGGTCCCTGTAGCAGCACGAAAGAGCTCCGTGGACCATGAATCAACTCGAGATGAGAGGTTAGTCCCTGGCTTCGACTCCAGAGGAATACCACCTTACCACAAGCACCTCAAGAGGAGGCTTCTCTCAGCTCTAGGTATGTGAGAGGGACCCTGAGTTTGCGGCCTCAAGTGGAATGGACACCGCGATGCCCTGACTCGAAATAAGGCCCGATATCCCTGCAGTGACTTGAATGCAGGCTCGTCTTGCATCTCCCAAGACGAAAGGATGTCTGAATCCCCTGTGGAGACCACAGAGAAAGACCTAGTTCCCCACCTCATCGCGACCGGAGGCCTCACATCCTTTGAAAACTCCAGAGGTACGCGGAGATCAGTGCCTCCAAAGGAGACGATGCCTGACTCCCCGTGAAACTTGATAGGAGTCCCAGGATTCCTGTGGCACGTGGAAAGGGACCCTTGGTCTCCCACCTCAGCTGGAGAGGCGTCCCAATTGCCCTGCCAAGCCTCGAGGAGAATCCCGAGTTGTCCCTCGCAAGTAGGCAGGAGTCCTGACGTCGCTGAAGAAGCACGTGGGTGGAAGGGCCATCCCCATCGTAACTCGAGAATATACCCCAGGTTCCCGCCGCAACTCGAGAAAAACCATGAGACTTCCCCCTCGCCGCGAGATGAGGCCCGATTCCCCTGCACTGCGTGCAGAGCAATTCGGTGTTGCACATCACACATGAAAGGAGCCTTGATTTCCTTGATAGCACTCCAGAGAAACCCCTAGAACACTGTTTCAAGGCTGGAGGGATCCTGAGGTCCCTGAAGCAGCACGAAAGAGCTCTGTGGACCATGAATCAACTCGAGATGAGAGGTTAGTCCCTGGCTTCGACTCCAGAGGAATACCACCTTACCACAAGCACCTCAAGAGGAGGCTTCTCTCAGCTCTAGGTATGTGAGAGCGACCCTGAGTTTGCGGTCTCAAGTGGAATGGACACTGCGATGCCCTGACTCGAAATAAGGCCGGATATCCCTGCAGTGACTTGAATGCAGGCTCGTCTTGCATCTCCCAAGACGAAAGGATGTCTGAATCCCCTGTGGAGACCACAGAGAAAGACCTAGTTCCCCACCTCATCGCGACCGGAGGCCTCACATCCTTTGAAAACTCCAGAGGTACGCGGAGATCAGTGCCTCCAAAGGAGACGATGCCTGACTCCTCGTGAAACTTGATAGGAGTCCCAGGATTCCTGTGGCACGTGGAAAGGGACACTTGGTCTCCCGCCTCAGCTGGAGAGGCGTCCCAATTGCCCTGCCAAGCCTCGAGGATAATCCCGAGTTGTCCCTCGCAACTAGGCAGGAGTCCTGACGTCGCTGAAGAAGCACGTGTGTGGAAGGGCCATCCCCGTCGTAACTCGAGAATATACCCCAGGTTCCCGCCGCAACTCGAGAAAAACCAATAGACTTCCCCCTCGCCGCGAGATGAGGCCTGATTCCCCTGCACTGCGTGCAGAACAATTCCGTGTTGCACATCACACATGAAAGGAGCCTTGATTTCCTTGATGGCACTCCAGAGAAACCCCAAGAACACTGTTTCAAGGCTAGAGGGATCCTGAGGTCACTGTAGCAACACGAAAGAGCTCCGTGGACCAAAAATCAACTCGAGATGAGAAGTTTGTCCCTGGCTTCGACTCCAGAGGAATACCACCTTACCACAAGCACCTCAAGAGGAGGCTTCTCTCAGCTCTAGCTATGTGACAGGGACCCTGAGTTTGCGGCCTCAAGTGGAATGGACACCGCGATTCCCTGACGCGAAATAAGGCCGGATATCCCTGCAGTGACTTGAATGCAGGCTCGTCTTACATCTCTCAAGACGAAAGGATGTCTGAATCCCCTGTGGAGACCACAGAGAATGACCTAGTTCCCCACCTCATCGCGACCGGAGGCCTCACATCCTTTGAAAACTCCAGAGGTACGCGGAGATCAGTGCCTCCAAAGGAGACGATGCCTGACTCCTCGTGAAACTTGATAGGAGTCCCAGGATTCCTGTGGCACGGGGAAAAGGCCCCTTGGTCTCCCACCTCAGCTGGAGAGGCGTCCCAATTGCCCTGCCAAGCCTCGAGGAGAATCCCGAGTTGTCCCTCGCAACTAGGCAGGAGTCCTGGCGTCGCTAAACAAACACGTGGGTGGAAGGGCCATCCCCGTCGTAACTCGAGAATATACCCCAGGTTCCCGCCGCAGCTCGAGAAAAACCATGAGACTTCCCCCTCGCCGCGAGATGAGGTCTGATTCCCCTGCACTGCGTGCAGAGCAATTCCGTCTTGCACATCACACATGAAAGGAGCCTTGATTTCCTTGATGGCACTCCAGAGAAAACCCAAGAACACTGTTTCAAGGCTAGAGGGATCCTGAGGTCACTGTAGCAACACGAAAGAGCTCCGTGGACCAAAAATCAACTCGAGATGAGAGGTTAGTCCCTGGCTTCGACTCCAGAGGAATACCACCTTACCACAAGCACCTCAAGAGGAGGCTTCTCTCAGCTGTATGTATGTGAGAGGGACCCTGAATTTGCGGCCTCAAGTGGAATGGAGACCGCGATGCCCTGACGCGAAATAAGGCCGGATATCCCTGCAGTGACTTGAATGCAGGCTCGTCTTGCATCTCCCAAGACGAAAGGATGTCTGAATCCCCTGTGGAGACCACAGAGAATGACCTAGTTCCCCACCTCATCGCGACCGGAGGCCTCACATCCTTTGAAAACTCCAGAGGTACGCGGAGATCAGTGCCTCCAAAGGAGACGATGCCTGACTCCTCGTGAAACTTGATAGGAGTCCCAGGATTCCTGTGGCACGTGGAAAGGGACACTTGGTCTCCCGCCTCAGCTGGAGAGGCGTCCCAATTGCCCTGCCAAGCCTCGAGGAGAATCCCGAGTTGTCCCTCGCAACTAGGCAGGAGTCCTGACGTCGCTGAACAAACACGTGGGTGGAAGGGCCATCCCCGTCGTAACTCGAGAATATACCCCAGGCTCCCGTCGCAACTCGAGAAAAACCATGAGACTTCCCCCTCGCCGCGAGATGAGGCCCGATTCCCCTGCACTGCGTGCAGAGCAATTCCGTGTTGCACATCACACATGAAAGGAGCCTTGATTTCCTTGATGGCACTCCAGAGAAACCCCAAGAACAGTGTTTCAAGGCTGGAGGGATCCTGAGGTCCCTGTAGCAGCACGAAAGAGCTCCGTGGACCATGAATCAACTCGAGATGAGAGGTTAGTCCCTGGCTTCGACTCCAGAGGAATACCACCTTACCACAAGCACCTCAAGAGGAGGCTTCTCTCAGCTCTAGGTATGTGAGAGGGACCCTGAGTTTGCGGCCTCAAGTGGAATGGAGACCGCGATGCCCTGACTCGAAATAAGGCCGGATATCCCTGCAGTGACTTGAATGCAGGCTCGTCTTGCATCTCCCAAGACGAAAGGATGTCTGAATGCCCTGTGGAGACCACAGAGAAAGACCTAGTTCCCCACCTCATCGCGACCGGAGGCCTCACATCCTTTGAAAACTCCAGAGGTACGCGGAGATCAGTGCCTCCAAAGGAGACGATGCCTGACTCCTCGTGAAACTTGATAGGAGTCCCAGGATTCCTGTGGCACGTGGAAAGGGACCCTGGGTCTCCCGCCTCAGCTGGAGAGGCGTCCCAATTGCCCTGCCAAGCCTCGAGGAGAATCCCGAGTTGTCCCTCACAACTAGGCAGCAGTCCTGACGTCGCTGAACAAACACGTGTGTGGAAGGGCCATCCCCGTCGTAACTCGAGAATATACCCCAGGTTCCCGCCGCAACTCGAGAAAAACCATGAGACTTCCCCCTCGCCGCGAGATGAGGCCCGATTCCCCTGCACTGCGTGCAGAGCAATTCCGTGTTGCACATCACACATGAAAGGAGCCTTGATTTCCTTGATGGCACTCCAGAGAAAACCCAAGAACACTGTTTCAAGGCTAGAAGGATCCTGAGGTCACTGTAGCAACACGAAAGAGCTCCGTGGACCAAAAATCAACTCGAGATGAGAGGTTAGTCCCTGGCTTCGACTCCAGAGGAATACCACCTTACCACAAGCACCTCAAGAGGAGGCTTCTCTCAGCTCTAGGTATGTGAGAGGGACCCTGAGTTTGCGGCCTCAAGTGGAATGGAGACCGCGATGCCCTGACTCGAAATCAGGCCGGATATCCCTGCAGTGACTTGAATGCAGGCTCGTCTTGCATCTCCCAAGACGAAAGGATGTCTGAATCCCCTGTGGAGACCACAGAGAAAGAACTAGTTCCCCACCTCATCTCGACCGGAGGCCTCACATCCTTTGAAAACTCCAGAGGTACGCGGAGATCAGTGCCTCCAAAGGAGACGATGCCTGACTCCTCGTGAAACTTGATAGGAGTCCCAGGATTCCTGTGGCACGTGGATAGGGACCCTTGGTCTCCCGCCTCAGCTGGAGAGGCGTCCCAATTGCCCTGCCAAGCCTCGAGGAGAATCCCGAGTTGTCCCTCGCAACTAGGCAGGAGTCCTGACGTCGCTGAAGAAGCACGTGTGTGGAAGGGCCATCCCCGTCGTAACTCGAGAATATACCCCAGGTTCCCGCCGCAACTCGAGAAAAACCATGAGACTTCCCCCTCGCCGCGAGATGAGGCCCAATTCCCCTGCACTGCGTGCAGAGCAATTCCGTGTTGCACATCACACATGAAAGGAGCCTTGATTTCCTTGATGGCACTCCAGAGAAAACCCAAGAACACTGTTTCAAGGCTAGAGGGATCCTGAGGTCACTGTAGCAGCACGAAAGAGCTCCGTGGACCATGAATCAACTCGAGATGAGAGGTTAGTCCCTGGCTTCGACTCCAGAGGAATACCACCTTACCACAAGCACCTCAAGAGGAGGCTTCTCTCAGCTCTAGGTATGTGAGAGGGAACCTGAGTTTGCGGTCTCAAGTGGAATGGACACCGCGATGCCCTGACTCGAAATAAGGCCGGATATCCCTGCAGTGACTTGAATGCAGGCTCGTCTTGCATCTCCCAAGACGAAAGGATGTCTGAATCCCCTGTGGAGACCACAGAGAAAGACCTAGTTCCCCACCTCATCGCGACCGGAGGCCTCACATCCTTTGAAAACTCCAGAGGTACGCGGAGATCAGTGCCTCCAAAGGAGACGATGCCTGAATCCTCGTGAAACTTGATAGGAGTCCCAGGATTGCTGTGGCACGTGGAAAGGGACCCTTGGTCTCCCCCCTCAGCTGGAGAGGCGTCCCAATTGCCCTGCCAAGCCTCGAGGAGAATCCCGAGTTGTCCCTCGCAACTAGGCAGGAGTCCTGACGTCGCTGAACAAACACGTGGTTGGAAGGGCCATCCCAGTCGTAACTCAAGAATATTACCCAGGTTCCCGCCGCAACTCGAGAAAAACCATGAGACTTCCCCCTCGCCGCGAGATGAGGCCCGATTCCCCTGCACTGCGTGCAGAGCAATTCCGTGTTGCACATCACACATGAAAGGAGCCTTGATTTCCTTGATGGCACTCCAGAGAAACCCCAAGAACACTGTTTCAAGGCTAGAGGGATCCTGAGGTCACTCTAGCAACACGAAAGAGCTCCGTGGACGACAAATCAACTCGAGATGAGAGGTTAGTCCCTGGCTTCGACTCCAGAGGAATACCACCTTACCACAAGCACCTCAAGAGGAGGCTTCTCTCAGCTCTAGCTATGTGAGAGGGACCCTGAGTTTGCGGCCTCAAGTGGAATGGACACCGCGATTCCCTGACGCGAAATAAGGCCGGATATCCCTGCAGTTACTTGAATGCAGGCTCGTCTTGCATCTCCCAAGACGAAAGGATGTCTGAATCCCCTGTGGAGACCACAGAGAATGACCTAGTTCCCCACCTCATCGCGACCGTAGGCCTCACATCCTTTGAAAACTCCAGAGGTACGCGGAGATCAGTGCCTCCAAAGGAGACGATGCCTGACTCCTCGTGAAACTTGATAGGAGTCCCAGGATTCCTGTGGCACGGGGAAAGGGCCCCTTGGTCTCCCACCTCAGCTGGAGAGGCGTCCCAATTGCCCTGCCAAGCCTCGAGGAGAATCCCGAGTTGTCCCTCGCAACTAGGCAGGAGTCCTGGCGTCGCTAAACAAACACGTGGGTGGAAGGGCCATCCCCGTCGTAACTCGAGAATATACCCCAGGTTCCCGCCGCAGCTCGAGAAAAACCATGAGACTTCCCCCTCGCCGCGAGATGAGGCCCGATTCCCCTGCACTGCGTGCAGAGCAATTCCGTGTTGCACATCACTCATGAAAGGAGCCTTGATTTCCTTGATGGCACTCCAGAGAAACCCCAAGAACACTGTTTCAAGGCTGGAGGGATCCTGAGGTCCCTGTAGCAGCACGAAAGAGCTCCGTGGACCATGAATCAACTCGAGATGAGAGGTTAGTCCCTGGCTTCGACTCCAGAGGAATACCACCTTACCACAAGCACCTCAAGAGGAGGCTTCTCTCAGCTCTAGGTATGTGAGAGGGACCCTGAGTTTGCGGCCTCAAGTGGAATGGAGACCGCGATGCCCTGACTCGAAATAAGGCCGGATATCCCTGCAGTGACTTGAATGCAGGCTCGTCTTGCATCTCCCAAGACGAAAGGATGTCTGAATCCCCTGTGGAGACCACAGAGAAAGACCTAGTTCCCCACCTCATCGCGACCGGAGGCCTCACATCTTTGAAAACTCCAGAGGTACGCGGAGATCAGTGCCTCCAAAGGAGACGATGCCTGACTCCTCGTGAAACTTGATAGGAGTCCCAGGATTCCTGTGGCACATGGAAAGGGACCCTTGGTCTCCCGCCTCAGCTGGAGAGGCGTCCCAATTGCCCTGCCAAGCCTCGAGGAGAATCCCGAGTTGTCCCTCGCAACTAGGCAGGAGTCCTGACGTCGCTGAACAAACACGTGGTTGGAAGGGCCATCCCAGTCGTAACTCGAGAATATTCCCCAGGTTCC
Source organism: Cervus elaphus (assembly GCF_910594005.1). NCBI lineage: Eukaryota > Metazoa > Chordata > Mammalia > Artiodactyla > Cervidae > Cervus > Cervus elaphus. Next base: position 10,259,082 of record NC_057824.1, on the reverse strand, counting down.
CGCCGCAACTCGAGAAAAACCATGAGACTTCCCCCTCGCCGCGAGATGAGGCCCGATTCCCCTGCACTTCGTGCAGAGCAATTCCGTGTTGCACATCACACATGAAAGGAGCCTTGATTTCCTTGATGGCACTCCAGAGAAACACCAAGAACACTGTTTCAAGGCTAGAGGGATCCTGAGGTCACTGTAGCAACACGAAAGAGCTCCGTGGACCACAAATCAACTCGAGATGAGAGGTTAGTTCCTGGCTTCGACTCCAGAGGAATACCACCTTACCACAAGCACCTCAAGAGGAGGCTTCTCTCAGCTCTAGCTATGTGAGAGGGACCCTGAGTTTGCGGCCTCAAGTGGAATGGACACCGCGATTCCCTGACGCGAAATAAGGCCGGATATCCCTGCAGTGACTTGAATGCAGGCTCGTCTTGCATCTCCCAAGACGAAAGGATGTCTGAATCCCCTGTGGAGACCACAGAGAATGACCTAGTTCCCCACCTCATCGCGACCGGAGGCCTCACATCCTTTGAAAACTCCAGAGGTACGCGGAGATCAGTGCCTCCAAAGGAGACGATGCCTGACTCCTCGTGAAACTTGATAGGAGTCCCAGGATTCCTGTGGCACGTGGAAAGGGACACTTGGTCTCCCGCCTCAGCTGGAGAGGCGTCGCAATTGCCCTGCCAAGCCTCGAGGAGAATCCCGAGTTGTCCCTCGCAACTAGGCAGGAGTCCTGACGTCGCTGAACAAACACGTGGGTGGAAGGGCCATCCCCGTCGTAACTCGAGAATATACCCCAGGTTCCCGCCGCAACTCGAGAAAAACCAATAGACTTCCCCCTCGCCGCGAGATGAGGCCCGATTCCCCTGCACTGCGTGCAGAGCAATTCCGTGTTGCACATCACACATGAAAGGAGCCTTGATTTCCTTGATGGCACTCCAGAGAAACCCCAAGAACACTGTTTCAAGGCTGGAGGGATCCTGAGGTCCCTGTAGCAGCACGAAAGAGCTCCGTGGACCATGAATCAACTCGAGATGAGAGGTTAGTCCCTGGCTTCGACTCCAGAGGAATACCACCTTACCACAAGCACCTCAAGAGGAGGCTTCTCTCAGCTCTAGGTATGTGAGAGGTACCCTGAGTTTGCGGCCTCAAGTGGAATGGACACCGCGATGCCCTGACTCGAAATAAGGCCGGATATCCCTGCATTGACTTGAATGCAGGCTCGTCTTGCATCTCCCAAGACGAAAGGATGTCTGAATCCCCTGTGGAGACCACAGAGAAAGACATAGTTCCCCACCTCATGGCGACCGGACGCCTCACATCCTTTGAAAACTCCAGAGGTACGCGGAGATCAGTGCCTCCAAAGGAGACGATGCCTGACTCCTCGTGAAACTTGATAGGAGTCCCAGGATTCCTGTGGCACGTGGAAAGGGACACTTGGTCTCCCGCCTCAGCTGGAGAGGCGTCCCAATTGCCCTGCCAAGCCTCGAGGAGAATCCCGAGTTGTCCCTCGCAACTAGGCCGGAGTCCTGCCATCGCTGAACTAACACGTGTGTGGAAGGGCCATCCCCGTCGTAACTCGAGATTATACCGCAGGTTCCCGCCGCAACTCGAGAAAAACCATGAGACTTCCCCATCGCCGCGAGATGAGGCCCGATTCCCCTGCACTGCGTGCAGAGCAATTCCGTGTTGCACATCACACATGAAAGAAGCCTTGATTTCCTTGATGGCACTCCAGAGAAACCCCAAGAACACTGTTTCAAGGTTGAGGGATCCTGAGGTCACTGTAGCAACACGAAAGAGCTCCGTGGACCAAAAATCAACTCGAGATGAGAGGTTAGTCCCTGGCTTCGACTCCAGAGGAATACCACCTTACCACAAGCACCTCAAGAGGAGGCTTCTCTCAGCTCTAGCTATGTGAGAGGGACCCTGAGTTTGCGGCTTCAAGTGGAATGGACACCGGGATTCCCTGATCCGAAATAAGGCCGGATATCCCTGCAGTGACTTGAATGCAGGCTCGTCTTGCATCTCCCAAGACGAAAGGATATCTGAATCCCCTGTGGAGACCACAGAGAATGACCTAGTTCCCCACCTCATCGCGACCGGAGGCCTCACATCCTTTGAAAACTCCAGAGGTACGCGGAGATCAGTGCCTCCAAAGGAGACGATGTCTGACTCCTCGTGAAACTTGATAGGAGTCTCAGGATTCCTGTGGCACGTGGAAAGGGACACTTGGTCTCCCGCCTCAGCTGGAGAGGCGTCGCAATTGCCCTGCCAAGCCTCGAGGAGAATCCCGAGTTGTCCCTCGCAACTACGCAGGAGTCCTGACGTCGCTGAAGAAGCACGTGGGTGGAAGGGCCATCCCCGTCGTAACTCGAGAATATACCCCAGGTTCCCGCCGCAACTCGAGAAAAACCAATAGACTTCCCCCTCGCCGCGAGATGAGGCCCGATTCCCCTGCACTGCGTGCAGAGCAATTCCGTGTTGCACATCACTCATGAAAGGAGCCTTGATTTCCTTGATGGCACTCCAGAGAAACCCCAAGAACACTGTTTTAAGGCTGGAGGGATCCTGAGGTCCCTGTAGCAGCACGAAAGAGCTCCGTGGACCATGAATCAACTCGAGATGAGAGGTTAGTCCCTGGCTTCGACTCCAGAGGAATACCACCTTACCACAAGCACCTCAAGAGGAGGCTTCTCTCAGCTCTAGGTATGTGAGAGGGACCCTGAGTTTGCGGCCTCAAGTGGAATGGAGACCGCGATGCCCTGACTCGAAATAAGGCCAGATATCCCTGCAGTGACTTGAATGCAGGCTCGTCTTGCATCTCCCAAGACGAAAGGATGTCTGAATCCCCTGTGGAGACCACAGAGAAAGACCTAGTTCCCCACCTCATCGCGACCGGAGGCCTCACATCTTTGAAAACTCCAGAGGTACGCGGAGATCAGTGCTTCCAAAGGAGACGATGCCTGACTCCTCGTGAAACTTGATAGGAGTCCCAGGATTCCTGTGGCACATGGAAAGGGACACTTGGTCTCCCGCCTCAGCTGGAGAGGCGTCCCAATTGCCCTGCCAAGCCTCGAGGAGAATCCCGAGTTGTCCCTCGCAACTAGGCAGGAGTCCTGACGTCGCTGAACAAACACGTGGTTGGAAGGGCCATCCCAGCCGTAACTCGAGAATATTCCCCAGGTTCCCGCCGCAACTCGAGAAAAACCATGAGACTTCCCCCTCGCCGCGAGATGAGGCCCGATTCCCCTGCACTGCGTGCAGAGCAATTCCGTGTTGCACATCACACATGAAAGGAGCCTTGATTTCCTTGATGGCACTCCAGAGAAACACCAAGAACACTGTTTCAAGGCTAGAGGGATCCTGAGGTCACTGTAGCAACACGAAAGAGCTCCGTGGACCACAAATCAACTCGAGATGAGAGGTTAGTTCCTGGCTTCGACTCCAGAGGAATACCACCTTACCACAAGCAGCTCAAGAGGAGGCTTCTCTCAGCTCTAGGTATGTGAGAGGGACCCTGAGTTTGCGGTCTCAAGTGGAATGGACACCACGATGCCCTGACTCGAAATAAGGCCGGATATCCCTGCAGTGACTTGAATGCAGGCTCGTCTTGCATCTCCCAAGACGAAAGGATGTCTGAATCCCCTGTGGAGACCACAGAGAAAGACCTAGTTCCCCACCTCATCGCGACCGGAGGCCTCACATCCTTTGAAAACTCCAGAGGTAGGCGGAGATCAGTGCCTCCAAAGGAGACGATGCCTGACTCCTCGTGAAACTTGATAGGAGTCCCAGGATTCCTGTGGCACGTGGAAAGGGACCCTTGGTCTCCCGCCTCAGCTGGAGAGGCGTCCCAATTGCCCTGCCAAGCCTCGAGGAGAATCCCGAGTTGTCCCTCGCAACTAGGCAGGAGTCCTGACGTCGCTGAAGAAGCACGTGTGTGGAAGGGCCATCCCCGTCGTAACTCGAGAATATACCCCAGGTTCCCGCCGCAACTCGAGAAAAACCAATAGACTTCCCCCTCGCCGCGAGATGAGGCCCGATTCCCCTGCACTGCGTGCAGAACAATTCCGTGTTGCACATCACACATGAAAGGAGCCTTGATTTCCTTGATGGCACTCCAGAGAAACCCCAAGAACACTGTTTCAAGGCTAGAGGGATCCTGAGGTCACTGTAGCAACACGAAAGAGCTCCGTGGACCAAAAATCAACTCGAGATGAGAAGTTTGTCCCTGGTTTCGACTCCAGAGGAATACCACCTTACCACAAGCACCTCAAGAGGAGGCTTCTCTCAGCTCTAGCTATGTGACAGGGACCCTGAGTTTGCGGTCTCAAGTGGAATGGAAACCGCGATTCCCTGACGCGAAATAAGGCCGGATATCCCTGCAGTGACTTGAATGCAGGCTCGTCTTACATCTCTCAAGACGAAAGGATGTCTGAATCCCCTGTGGAGACCACAGAGAATGACCTAGTTCCCCACCTCATCGCGACCGGAGGCCTCACATCCTTTGAAAACTCCAGAGGTACGCGGAGATCAGTGCCTCCAAAGGAGACGATGCCTGACTCCTCGTGAAACTTGATAGGAGTCCCAGGATTGCTGTGGCACGTGGAAAGGGACCCTTGGTCTCCCGCCTCAGCTGGAGAGGCGTCCCAATTGCCCTGCCAAGCCTCGAGGAGAATCCCGAGTTGTCCCTCGCAACTAGGCAGGAGTCCTGACGTCGCTGAACAAACACGTGTGTGGAAGGGCCATCCCCGTCGTAACTCGAGAATATACCCCAGGTTCCCGCCGCAACTCGAGAAAAACCATGAGACTTCCCCCTCGCCGCGAGATGAGGCCCGATTCCCCTGCACTGCGTGCAGAGCAATTCCGTGTTGCACATCACACATGAAAGGAGCCTTGATTTCCTTGATGGCACTCCAGAGAAAACCCAAGAACACTGTTTCAAGGCTAGAAGGATCCTGAGGTCACTGTAGCAACACGAAAGAGCTCCGTGGACCAAAAATCAACTCGAGATGAGAGGTTAGTCCCTGGCTTCGACTCCAGAGGAATACCACCTTACCACAAGCACCTCAAGAGGAGGCTTCTCTCAGCTCTAGGTATGTGAGAGGGACCCTGAGTTTGCGGCCTCAAGTGGAATGGAGACCGCGATGCCCTGACTCGAAATCAGGCCGGATATCCCTGCAGTGACTTGAATGCAGGCTCGTCTTGCATCTCCCAAGACGAAAGGATGTCTGAATCCCCTGTGGAGACCACAGAGAAAGAACTAGTTCCCCACCTCATCTCGACCGGAGGCCTCACATCCTTTGAAAACTCCAGAGGTACGCGGAGATCAGTGCCTCCAAAGGAGACGATGCCTGACTCCTCGTGAAACTTGATAGGAGTCCCAGGATTCCTGTGGCACGTGGATAGGGACCCTTGGTCTCCCGCCTCAGCTGGAGAGGCGTCCCAATTGCCCTGCCAAGCCTCGAGGAGAATCCCGAGTTGTCCCTCGCAACTAGGCAGGAGTCCTGACGTCGCTGAAGAAGCACGTGTGTGGAAGGGCCATCCCCGTCGTAACTCGAGAATATACCCCAGGTTCCCGCCGCAACTCGAGAAAAACCATGAGACTTCCCCCTCGCCGCGAGATGAGGCCCAATTCCCCTGCACTGCGTGCAGAGCAATTCCGTGTTGCACATCACACATGAAAGGAGCCTTGATTTCCTTGATGGCACTCCAGAGAAAACCCAAGAACACTGTTTCAAGGCTAGAGGGATCCTGAGGTCACTGTAGCAGCACGAAAGAGCTCCGTGGACCATGAATCAACTCGAGATGAGAGGTTAGTCCCTGGCTTCGACTCCAGAGGAATACCACCTTACCACAAGCACCTCAAGAGGAGGCTTCTCTCAGCTCTAGGTATGTGAGAGGGAACCTGAGTTTGCGGTCTCAAGTGGAATGGACACCGCGATGCCCTGACTCGAAATAAGGCCGGATATCCCTGCAGTGACTTGAATGCAGGCTCGTCTTGCATCTCCCAAGACGAAAGGATGTCTGAATCCCCTGTGGAGACCACAGAGAAAGACCTAGTTCCCCACCTCATCGCGACCGGAGGCCTCACATCCTTTGAAAACTCCAGAGGTACGCGGAGATCAGTGCCTCCAAAGGAGACGATGCCTGAATCCTCGTGAAACTTGATAGGAGTCCCAGGATTGCTGTGGCACGTGGAAAGGGACCCTTGGTCTCCCCCCTCAGCTGGAGAGGCGTCCCAATTGCCCTGCCAAGCCTCGAGGAGAATCCCGAGTTGTCCCTCGCAACTAGGCAGGAGTCCTGACGTCGCTGAACAAACACGTGGTTGGAAGGGCCATCCCAGTCGTAACTCAAGAATATTACCCAGGTTCCCGCCGCAACTCGAGAAAAACCATGAGACTTCCCCCTCGCCGCGAGATGAGGCCCGATTCCCCTGCACTGCGTGCAGAGCAATTCCGTGTTGCACATCACACATGAAAGGAGCCTTGATTTCCTTGATGGCACTCCAGAGAAACCCCAAGAACACTGTTTCAAGGCTAGAGGGATCCTGAGGTCACTCTAGCAACACGAAAGAGCTCCGTGGACGACAAATCAACTCGAGATGAGAGGTTAGTCCCTGGCTTCGACTCCAGAGGAATACCACCTTACCACAAGCACCTCAAGAGGAGGCTTCTCTCAGCTCTAGCTATGTGAGAGGGACCCTGAGTTTGCGGCCTCAAGTGGAATGGACACCGCGATTCCCTGACGCGAAATAAGGCCGGATATCCCTGCAGTTACTTGAATGCAGGCTCGTCTTGCATCTCCCAAGACGAAAGGATGTCTGAATCCCCTGTGGAGACCACAGAGAATGACCTAGTTCCCCACCTCATCGCGACCGTAGGCCTCACATCCTTTGAAAACTCCAGAGGTACGCGGAGATCAGTGCCTCCAAAGGAGACGATGCCTGACTCCTCGTGAAACTTGATAGGAGTCCCAGGATTCCTGTGGCACGGGGAAAGGGCCCCTTGGTCTCCCACCTCAGCTGGAGAGGCGTCCCAATTGCCCTGCCAAGCCTCGAGGAGAATCCCGAGTTGTCCCTCGCAACTAGGCAGGAGTCCTGGCGTCGCTAAACAAACACGTGGGTGGAAGGGCCATCCCCGTCGTAACTCGAGAATATACCCCAGGTTCCCGCCGCAGCTCGAGAAAAACCATGAGACTTCCCCCTCGCCGCGAGATGAGGCCCGATTCCCCTGCACTGCGTGCAGAGCAATTCCGTGTTGCACATCACTCATGAAAGGAGCCTTGATTTCCTTGATGGCATTCCAGAGAAACCCCAAGAACACTGTTTCAAGGCTGGAGGGATCCTGAGGTCCCTGTAGCAGCACGAAAGAGCTCCGTGGACCATGAATCAACTCGAGATGAGAGGTTAGTCCCTGGCTTCGACTCCAGAGGAATACCACCTTACCACAAGCACCTCAAGAGGAGGCTTCTCTCAGCTCTAGGTATGTGAGAGGTACCCTGAGTTTGCGGCCTCAAGTGGAATGGACACCGCGATGCCCTGACTCGAAATAAGGCCGGATATCCCTGCATTGACTTGAATGCAGGCTCGTCTTGCATCTCCCAAGACGAAAGGATGTCTGAATCCCCTGTGGAGACCACAGAGAAAGACATAGTTCCCCACCTCATGGCGACCGGACGCCTCACATCCTTTGAAAACTCCAGAGGTACGCGGAGATCAGTGCCTCCAAAGGAGACGATGCCTGACTCCTCGTGAAACTTGATAGGAGTCCCAGGATTCCTGTGGCACGTGGAAAGGGACACTTGGTCTCCCGCCTCAGCTGGAGAGGCGTCCCAATTGCCCTGCCAAGCCTCGAGGAGAATCCCGAGTTGTCCCTCGCAACTAGGCCGGAGTCCTGCCATCGCTGAACTAACACGTGTGTGGAAGGGCCATCCCCGTCGTAACTCGAGATTATACCGCAGGTTCCCGCCGCAACTCGAGAAAAACCATGAGACTTCCCCATCGCCGCGAGATGAGGCCCGATTCCCCTGCACTGCGTGCAGAGCAATTCCGTGTTGCACATCACACATGAAAGAAGCCTTGATTTCCTTGATGGCACTCCAGAGAAACCCCAAGAACACTGTTTCAAGGTTGAGGGATCCTGAGGTCACTGTAGCAACACGAAAGAGCTCCGTGGACCAAAAATCAACTCGAGATGAGAGGTTAGTCCCTGGCTTCGACTCCAGAGGAATACCACCTTACCACAAGCACCTCAAGAGGAGGCTTCTCTCAGCTCTAGCTATGTGAGAGGGACCCTGAGTTTGCGGCTTCAAGTGGAATGGACACCGGGATTCCCTGATCCGAAATAAGGCCGGATATCCCTGCAGTGACTTGAATGCAGGCTCGTCTTGCATCTCCCAAGACGAAAGGATATCTGAATCCCCTGTGGAGACCACAGAGAATGACCTAGTTCCCCACCTCATCGCGACCGGAGGCCTCACATCCTTTGAAAACTCCAGAGGTACGCGGAGATCAGTGCCTCCAAAGGAGACGATGTCTGACTCCTCGTGAAACTTGATAGGAGTCTCAGGATTCCTGTGGCACGTGGAAAGGGACACTTGGTCTCCCGCCTCAGCTGGAGAGGCGTCGCAATTGCCCTGCCAAGCCTCGAGGAGAATCCCGAGTTGTCCCTCGCAACTACGCAGGAGTCCTGACGTCGCTGAAGAAGCACGTGGGTGGAAGGGCCATCCCCGTCGTAACTCGAGAATATACCCCAGGTTCCCGCCGCAACTCGAGAAAAACCAATAGACTTCCCCCTCGCCGCGAGATGAGGCCCGATTCCCCTGCACTGCGTGCAGAGCAATTCCGTGTTGCACATCACTCATGAAAGGAGCCTTGATTTCCTTGATGGCACTCCAGAGAAACCCCAAGAACACTGTTTTAAGGCTGGAGGGATCCTGAGGTCCCTGTAGCAGCACGAAAGAGCTCCGTGGACCATGAATCAACTCGAGATGAGAGGTTAGTCCCTGGCTTCGACTCCAGAGGAATACCACCTTACCACAAGCACCTCAAGAGGAGGCTTCTCTCAGCTCTAGGTATGTGAGAGGGACCCTGAGTTTGCGGCCTCAAGTGGAATGGAGACCGCGATGCCCTGACTCGAAATAAGGCCAGATATCCCTGCAGTGACTTGAATGCAGGCTCGTCTTGCATCTCCCAAGACGAAAGGATGTCTGAATCCCCTGTGGAGACCACAGAGAAAGACCTAGTTCCCCACCTCATCGCGACCGGAGGCCTCACATCTTTGAAAACTCCAGAGGTACGCGGAGATCAGTGCTTCCAAAGGAGACGATGCCTGACTCCTCGTGAAACTTGATAGGAGTCCCAGGATTCCTGTGGCACATGGAAAGGGACACTTGGTCTCCCGCCTCAGCTGGAGAGGCGTCCCAATTGCCCTGCCAAGCCTCGAGGAGAATCCCGAGTTGTCCCTCGCAACTAGGCAGGAGTCCTGACGTCGCTGAACAAACACGTGGTTGGAAGGGCCATCCCAGCCGTAACTCGAGAATATTCCCCAGGTTCCCGCCGCAACTCGAGAAAAACCATGAGACTTCCCCCTCGCCGCGAGATGAGGCCCGATTCCCCTGCACTGCGTGCAGAGCAATTCCGTGTTGCACATCACACATGAAAGGAGCCTTGATTTCCTTGATGGCACTCCAGAGAAACACCAAGAACACTGTTTCAAGGCTAGAGGGATCCTGAGGTCACTGTAGCAACACGAAAGAGCTCCGTGGACCACAAATCAACTCGAGATGAGAGGTTAGTTCCTGGCTTCGACTCCAGAGGAATACCACCTTACCACAAGCAGCTCAAGAGGAGGCTTCTCTCAGCTCTAGGTATGTGAGAGGGACCCTGAGTTTGCGGTCTCAAGTGGAATGGACACCACGATGCCCTGACTCGAAATAAGGCCGGATATCCCTGCAGTGACTTGAATGCAGGCTCGTCTTGCATCTCCCAAGACGAAAGGATGTCTGAATCCCCTGTGGAGACCACAGAGAAAGACCTAGTTCCCCACCTCATCGCGACCGGAGGCCTCACATCCTTTGAAAACTCCAGAGGTAGGCGGAGATCAGTGCCTCCAAAGGAGACGATGCCTGACTCCTCGTGAAACTTGATAGGAGTCCCAGGATTCCTGTGGCACGTGGAAAGGGACCCTTGGTCTCCCGCCTCAGCTGGAGAGGCGTCCCAATTGCCCTGCCAAGCCTCGAGGAGAATCCCGAGTTGTCCCTCGCAACTAGGCAGGAGTCCTGACGTCGCTGAAGAAGCACGTGTGTGGAAGGGCCATCCCCGTCGTAACTCGAGAATATACCCCAGGTTCCCGCCGCAACTCGAGAAAAACCAATAGACTTCCCCCTCGCCGCGAGATGAGGCCCGATTCCCCTGCACTGCGTGCAGAACAATTCCGTGTTGCACATCACACATGAAAGGAGCCTTGATTTCCTTGATGGCACTCCAGAGAAACCCCAAGAACACTGTTTCAAGGCTAGAGGGATCCTGAGGTCACTGTAGCAACACGAAAGAGCTCCGTGGACCAAAAATCAACTCGAGATGAGAAGTTTGTCCCTGGTTTCGACTCCAGAGGAATACCACCTTACCACAAGCACCTCAAGAGGAGGCTTCTCTCAGCTCTAGCTATGTGACAGGGACCCTGAGTTTGCGGTCTCAAGTGGAATGGACACCGCGATTCCCTGACGCGAAATAAGGCCGGATATCCCTGCAGTGACTTGAATGCAGGCTCGTCTTACATCTCTCAAGACGAAAGGATGTCTGAATCCCCTGTGGAGACCACAGAGAATGACCTAGTTCCCCACCTCATCGCGACCGGAGGCCTCACATCCTTTGAAAACTCCAGAGGTACGCGGAGATCAGTGCCTCCAAAGGAGACGATGCCTGACTCCTCGTGAAACTTGATAGGAGTCCCAGGATTGCTGTGGCACGTGGAAAGGGACCCTTGGTCTCCCGCCTCAGCTGGAGAGGCGTCCCAATTGCCCTGCCAAGCCTCGAGGAGAATCCCGAGTTGTCCCTCGCAACTAGGCAGGAGTCCTGACGTCGCTGAACAAACACGTGGTTGGAAGGGCCATCCCAGTCGTAACTCAAGAATATTCCCCAGGTTCCCGCCGCAACTCGAGAAAAACCATGAGACTTCCCCCTCGCCGCGAGATGAGGCCCGATTCCCCTGCACTGCGTGCAGAGCAATTCCGTGTTGCACATCACACATGAAAGGAGCCTTGATTTCCTTGATGGCACTCCAGAGAAACCCCAAGAACACTGTTTCAAGGCTAGAGGGATCCTGAGGTCACTCTAGCAACACGAAAGAGCTCCGTGGACGACAAATCAACTCGAGATGAGAGGTTAGTCCCTGGCTTCGACTCCAGAGGAATACCACCTTACCACAAGCACCTCAAGAGGAGGCTTCTCTCAGCTCTAGCTATGTGAGAGGGACCCTGAGTTTGCGGCCTCAAGTGGAATGGACACCGCGATTCCCTGACGCGAAATAAGGCCGGATATCCCTGCAGTTACTTGAATGCAGGCTCGTCTTGCATCTCCCAAGACGAAAGGATGTCTGAATCCCCTGTGGAGACCACAGAGAATGACGTAGTTCCCCACCTCATCGCGACCGTAGGCCTCACATCCTTTGAAAACTCCAGAGGTACGCGGAGATCAGTGCCTCCAAAGGAGACGATGCCTGACTCCTCGTGAAACTTGATAGGAGTCCCAGGATTCCTGTGGCACGGGGAAAGGGCCCCTTGGTCTCCCACCTCAGCTGGAGAGGCGTCCCAATTGCCCTGCCAAGCCTAGAGGAGAATCCCGAGTTGTCCCTCGCAACTAGGCAGGAGTCCTGGCGTCGCTAAACAAACACGTGGGTGGAAGGGCCATCCCCGTCGTAACTCGAGAATATACCCCAGGTTCCCGCCGCAGCTCGAGAAAAACCATGAGACTTCCCCCTCGCCGCGAGATGAGGCCTGATTCCCCTGCACTGCGTGCAGAGCAATTCCGTCTTGCACATCACACATGAAAGGAGCCTTGATTTCCTTGATGGCACTCCAGAGAAAACCCAAGAACACTGTTTCAAGGCTAGAGGGATCCTGAGGTCACTGTAGCAACACGAAAGAGCTCCGTGGACCAAAAATCAACTCGAGATGAGAGGTTAGTCCCTGGCTTCGACTCCAGAGGAATACCACCTTACCACAAGCACCTCAAGAGGAGGCTTCTCTCAGCTGTATGTATGTGAGAGGGACCCTGAATTTGCGGCCTCAAGTGGAATGGAGACCGCGATGCCCTGACGCGAAATAAGGCCGGATATCCCTGCAGTGACTTGAATGCAGGCTCGTCTTGCATCTCCCAAGACGAAAGGATGTCTGAATCCCCTGTGGAGACCACAGAGAATGACCTAGTTCCCCACCTCATCGCGACCGGAGGCCTCACATCCTTTGAAAACTCCAGAGGTACGCGGAGATCAGTGCCTCCAAAGGAGACGATGCCTGACTCCTCGTGAAACTTGATAGGAGTCCCAGGATTCCTGTGGCACGTGGAAAGGGACACTTGGTCTCCCGCCTCAGCTGGAGAGGCGTCACAATTGCCCTGCCAAGCCTCGAGGAGAATCCCGAGTTGTCCCTTGCAACTAGGCAGGAGTCCTGACGTCGCTGAACAAACACGTGGGTGGAAGGGCCATCCCCGTCGTAACTCGAGAATATACCCCAGGTTCCCGCCGCAACTCAAGAAAAACCATGAGACTTCCCCCTTGCCGCGAGATGAGGCCCGATTCCCCTGCACTGCGTGCAGAGCAATTCCGTGTTGCACATCACACATGAAAAGAGCCTTGATTTCCTTGATGGCACTCCAGAGAAACCCCAAGAACACTGTTTCAAGGCTGGAGGGATCCTGAGGTCCCTGTAGCAGCACGAAAGAGCTCCGTGGACCATGAATCAACTCGAGATGAGAGGTTAGTCCCTGGCTTCGACTCCAGAGGAATACCACCTTACCACAAGCACCTCAAGAGGAGGCTTCTCTCAGCTCTAGGTATGTGAGAGGGACCCTGAGTTTGCGGCCTCAAGTGGAATGGAGACCGCGATGCCCTGACTCGAAATAAGGCCGGATATCCCTGCAGTGACTTGAATGCAGGCTCGTCTTGCATCTCCCAAGACGAAAGGATGTCTGAATCCCCTGTGGAGACCACAGAGAAAGAACTAGTTCCCCACCTCATCGCGACCGGAGGCCTCACATCCTTTGAAAACTCCAGAGGTACGCGGAGATCAGTGCCTCCAAAGGAGACGATGCCTGACTCCTCGTGAGACTTGATAGGAGTCCCAGGATTCCTGTGGCACGTGGAAAGGGACCCTTGGTCTCCCACCTCAGCTGGAGAGGCGTCCCAATTGCCCTGCCAAGCCTCGAGGAGAATCCCGAGTTGTCCCTCGCAACTAGGCAGGAGTCCTGACGTCGCTGAAGAAGCACGTGGGTGGAAGGGCCATCCCCGTCGTAACTGGAGAATATACCCCAGGTTCCCGCCGCAACTCGAGAAAAACCATGAGACTTCCCCCTCGCCGCGAGATGAGGCCCGATTCCCCTGCACTGCGTGCAGAGCAATTCCGTGTTGCACATCACTCATGAAAGGAGCCTTGATTTCCTTGATGGCACTCCAGAGAAACCCCAAGCACACTGTTTCAAGGCTGGAGGGATCCTGAGGTCCCTGTAGCAGCACGAAAGAGCTCCGTGGACCATGAATCAACTCGAGATGAGAGGTTAGTCCCTGGCTTCGACTCCAGAGGAATACCACCTTACCACAAGCACCTCAAGAGGAGGCTTCTCTCAGCTCTAGGTATGTGAGAGGGACCCTGAGTTTGCGGCCTCAAGTGGAATGGAGACCGCGATGCCCTGACTCGAAATAAGGCCGGATATCCCTGCAGTGACTTGAATGCAGGCTCGTCTTGCATCTCCCAAGACGAAAGGATGTCTGAATCCCCTGTGGAGACCACAGAGAAAGACCTAGTTCCCCACCTCATCGCGACCGGAGGCCTCACATCTTTGAAAACTCCAGAGGTACGCGGAGATCAGTGCCTCCAAAGGAGACGATGCCTGACTCCTCGTGAAACTTGATAGGAGTCCCAGGATTCCTGTGGCACATGGAAAGGGACCCTTGGTCTCCCGCCTCAGCTGGAGAGGCGTCCCAATTGCCCTGCCAAGCCTCGAGGAGAATCCCGAGTTGTCCCTCGCAACTAGGCAGGAGTCCTGACGTCGCTGAACAAACACGTGGTTGGAAGGGCCATCCCAGTCGTAACTCGAGAATATTCCCCAGGTTCCCGCCGCAACTCGAGAAAAACCATGAGACTTCCCCCTCGCCGCAAGATGAGGCCCGAGTCCCCTGCACTTCGTGCAGAGCAATTCCATGTTGCACATCACACATGAAAGGAGCCTTGATTTCCTTGATGGCACTCCAGAGAAACACCAAGAACACTGTTTCAAGGCTAGAGGGATCCTGAGGTCACTGTAGCAACACGAAAGAGCTCCGTGGACCACAAATCAACTCGAGATGAGAGGTTAGTTCCTGGCTTCGACTCCAGAGGAATACCACCTTACCACAAGCACCTCAAGAGGAGGCTTCTCTCAGCTCTAGCTATGTGAGAGGGACCCTGAGTTTGCGGCCTCAAGTGGAATGGACACCGCGATTCCCTGACGCGAAATAAGGCCGGATATCCCTGCAGTGACTTGAATGCAGGCTCGTCTTGCATCTCCCAAGACGAAAGGATGTCTGAATCCCCTGTGGAGACCACAGAGAATGACCTAGTTCCCCACCTCATCGCGACCGGAGGCCTCACATCCTTTGAAAACTCCAGAGGTACGCGGAGATCAGTGCCTCCAAAGGAGACGATGCCTGACTCCTCGTGAAACTTGATAGGAGTCCCAGGATTCCTGTGGCACGTGGAAAGGGACACTTGGTCTCCCGCCTCAGCTGGAGAGGCGTCGCAATTGCCCTGCCAAGCCTCGAGGAGAATCCCGAGTTGTCCCTCGCAACTAGGCAGGAGTCCTGACGTCGCTGAACAAACACGTGGGTGGAAGGGCCATCCCCGTCGTAACTCGAGAATATACCCCAGGTTCCCGCCGCAACTCGAGAAAAACCAATAGACTTCCCCCTCGCCGCGAGATGAGGCCCGATTCCCCTGCACTGCGTGCAGAGCAATTCCGTGTTGCACATCACACATGAAAGGAGCCTTGATTTCCTTGATGGCACTCCAGAGAAACCCCAAGAATACTGTTTCAAGGCTGGAGGGATCCTGAGGTCCCTGTAGCAGCACGAAAGAGCTCCGTGGACCATGAATCAACTCGAGATGAGAGGTTAGTCCCTGGCTTCGACTCCAGAGGAATACCACCTTACCACAAGCACCTCAAGAGGAGGCTTCTCTCAGCTCTAGGTATGTGAGAGGTACCCTGAGTTTGCGGCCTCAAGTGGAATGGACACCGCGATGCCCTGACTCGAAATAAGGCCGGATATCCCTGCATTGACTTGAATGCAGGCTCGTCTTGCATCTCCCAAGACGAAAGGATGTCTGAATCCCCTGTGGAGACCACAGAGAAAGACATAGTTCCCCACCTCATGGCGACCGGACGCCTCACATCCTTTGAAAACTCCAGAGGTACGCGGAGATCAGTGCCTCCAAAGGAGACGATGCCTGACTCCTCGTGAAACTTGATAGGAGTCCCAGGATTTCTGTGGCACGTGGAAAGGGACCCTTGGTCTCCCGCCTCAGCTGGAGAGGCTTCCCAATTGCCCTGCCAAGCCTCGAGGAGAATCCCGAGTTGTCCCTCGCAACTAGGCAGGAGTCCTGACGTCGCTGAACAAACACGTGGGTGGAAGGGCCATCCCCGTCGTAACTCGAGAATATTCCCCAGGTTCCCGCCGCAACTCGAGAAAAACCATGAGACTTCCCCCTCGCCGCGAGATGAGGCCCGATTCCCCTGCACTGCGTGCAGAGCAATTCCGTGTTGCACATCACACATGAAAGGAGCCTTGATTTCCTTGATGGCACTCCAGAGAAACCCCAAGAACACTGTTTCAAGGCTGGAGGGATCCTGAGGTCCCTGTAGCAGCACGAAAGAGCTCCGTGGACCATGAATCAACTCGAGATGAGAGGTTAGTCCCTGGCTTCGACTCCAGAGGAATACCACCTTACCACAAGCACCTCAAGAAGAGGCTTCTCTCAGCTCTAGGTATGTGAGAGGGACCCTGAGTTTGCGGCCTCAAGTGGAATGGAGACCGCGATGCCCTGACTCGAAATAAGGCCGGATATCCCTGCAGTGACTTGAATGCAGGCTCGTCTTGCATCTCCCAAGACGAAAGGATGTCTGAATCCCCTGTGGAGACCACAGAGAAAGACCTAGTTCCCCACCTCATCGCGACCGGAGGCCTCACATCTTTGAAAACTCCAGAGGTACGCGGAGATCAGTGCCTCCAAAGGAGACGATGCCTGACTCCTCGTGAAACTTGATAGGAGTCCCAGGATTCCTGTGGCACATGGAAAGGGACCCTTGGTCTCCCGCCTCAGCTGGAGAGGCGTCCCAATTGCCCTGCCAAGCCTCGAGGAGAATCCCGAGTTGTCCCTCGCAACTAGGCAGGAGTCCTGACGTCGCTGAACAAACACGTGGTTGGAAGGGCCATCCCAGTCGTAACTCGAGAATATTCCCCAGGTTCCCGCCGCAACTCGAGAAAAACCATGAGACTTCCCCCTCGCCGCAAGATGAGGCCCGATTCCCCTGCACTTCGTGCAGAGCAATTCCATGTTGCACATCACACATGAAAGGAGCCTTGATTTCCTTGATGGCACTCCAGAGAAACACCAAGAACACTGTTTCAAGGCTAGAGGGATCCTGAGGTCACTGTAGCAACACGAAAGAGCTCCGTGGACCACAAATCAACTCGAGATGAGAGGTTAGTCCCTGGCTTCGACTCCAGAGGAATACCACCTTACCACAAGCACCTCAAGAGGAGGCTTCTCTCAGCTCTAGCTATGTGAGAGGGACCCTGAGTTTGCGGCCTCAAGTGGAATGGACACCGCGATTCCCTGACGCGAAATAAGGCCGGATATCCCTGCAGTGACTTGAATGCAGGCTCGTCTTGCATCTCCCAAGACGAAAGGATGTCTGAATCCCCTGTGGAGACCACAGAGAATGACCTAGTTCCCCACCTCATCGCGACCGGAGGCCTCACATCCTTTGAAAACTCCAGAGGTACGCGGAGATCAGTGCCTCCAAAGGAGACGATGCCTGACTCCTCGTGAAACTTGATAGGAGTCCCAGGATTCCTGTGGCACGTGGAAAGGGACACTTGGTCTCCCGCCTCAGCTGGAGAGGCGTCGCAATTGCCCTGCCAAGCCTCGAGGAGAATCCCGAGTTGTCCCTCGCAACTAGGCAGGAGTCCTGACGTCGCTGAACAAACACGTGGGTGGAAGGGCCATCCCCGTCGTAACTCGAGAATATACCCCAGGTTCCCGCCGCAACTCGAGAAAAACCAATAGACTTCCCCCTCGCCGCGAGATGAGGCCCGATTCCCCTGCACTGCGTGCAGAGCAATTCCGTGTTGCACATCACACATGAAAGGAGCCTTGATTTCCTTGATGGCACTCCAGAGAAACCCCAAGAATACTGTTTCAAGGCTGGAGGGATCCTGAGGTCCCTGTAGCAGCACGAAAGAGCTCCGTGGACCATGAATCAACTCGAGATGAGAGGTTAGTCCCTGGCTTCGACTCCAGAGGAATACCACCTTACCACAAGCACCTCAAGAGGAGGCTTCTCTCAGCTCTAGGTATGTGAGAGGTACCCTGAGTTTGCGGCCTCAAGTGGAATGGACACCGCGATGCCCTGACTCGAAATAAGGCCGGATATCCCTGCATTGACTTGAATGCAGGCTCGTCTTGCATCTCCCAAGACGAAAGGATGTCTGAATCCCCTGTGGAGACCACAGAGAAAGACATAGTTCCCCACCTCATGGCGACCGGACGCCTCACATCCTTTGAAAACTCCAGAGGTACGCGGAGATCAGTGCCTCCAAAGGAGACGATGCCTGACTCCTCGTGAAACTTGATAGGAGTCCCAGGATTTCTGTGGCACGTGGAAAGGGACCCTTGGTCTCCCGCCTCAGCTGGAGAGGCTTCCCAATTGCCCTGCCAAGCCTCGAGGAGAATCCCGAGTTGTCCCTCGCAACTAGGCAGGAGTCCTGACGTCGCTGAACAAACACGTGGGTGGAAGGGCCATCCCCGTCGTAACTCGAGAATATTCCCCAGGTTCCCGCCGCAACTCGAGAAAAACCATGAGACTTCCCCCTCGCCGCGAGATGAGGCCCGATTCCCCTGCACTGCGTGCAGAGCAATTCCGTGTTGCACATCACACATGAAAGGAGCCTTGATTTCCTTGATGGCACTCCAGAGAAACCCCAAGAACACTGTTTCAAGGCTGGAGGGATCCTGAGGTCCCTGTAGCAGCACGAAAGAGCTCCGTGGACCATGAATCAACTCGAGATGAGAGGTTAGTCCCTGGCTTCGACTCCAGAGGAATACCACCTTACCACAAGCACCTCAAGAAGAGGCTTCTCTCAGCTCTAGGTATGTGAGAGGGACCCTGAGTTTGCGGCCTCAAGTGGAATGGAGACCGCGATGCCCTGACTCGAAATAAGGCCGGATATCCCTGCAGTGACTTGAATGCAGGCTCGTCTTGCATCTCCCAAGACGAAAGGATGTCTGAATCCCCTGTGGAGACCACAGAGAAAGACCTAGTTCCCCACCTCATCGCGACCGGAGGCCTCACATCTTTGAAAACTCCAGAGGTACGCGGAGATCAGTGCCTCCAAAGGAGACGATGCCTGACTCCTCGTGAAACTTGATAGGAGTCCCAGGATTCCTGTGGCACATGGAAAGCGACCCTTGGTCTCCCGCCTCAGCTGGAGAGGCGTCCCAATTGCCCTGCCAAGCCTCGAGGAGAATCCCAAGTTGTCCCTCGCAACTAGGCAGGAGTCCTGACGTCGCTGAACAAACACGTGGTTGGAAGGGCCATCCCAGTCGTAACTCGAGAATATTCCCCAGGTTCCCGCCGCAACTCGAGAAAAACCATGAGACTTCCCCCTCGCCGCGAGATGAGGCCCGATTCCCCTGCACTGCGTGCAGAGCAATTCCGTGTTGCACATCACACATGAAAGGAGCCTTGATTTCCTTGATGGCACTCCAGAGAAACACCAAGAACACTGTTTCAAGGCTAGAGGGATCCTGAGGTCACTGTAGCAACACGAAAGAGCTCCGTGGACCACAAATCAACTCGAGATGAGAGGTTAGTTCCTGGCTTCGACTCCAGAGGAATACCACCTTACCACAAGCACCTCAAGAGGAGGCTTCTCTCAGCTCTAGCTATGTGAGAGGGACCCTGAGTTTGCGGCCTCAAGTGGAATGGACACCGCGATTCCCTGACGCGAAATAAGGCCGGATATCCCTGCAGTGACTTGAATGCAGGCTCGTCTTGCATCTCCCAAGACGAAAGGATGTCTGAATCCCCTGTGGAGACCACAGAGAATGACCTAGTTCCCCACCTCATCGCGACCGGAGGCCTCACATCCTTTGAAAACTCCAGAGGTACGCGGAGATCAGTGCCTCCAAATTAGACGATGCCTGACTCCTCGTGAAACTTGATAGGAGTCCCAGGATTCCTGTGGCACGTGGAAAGGGACACTTGGTCTCCCGCCTCAGCTGGAGAGGCGTCGCAATTGCCCTGCCAAGCCTCGAGGAGAATCCCGAGTTGTCCCTCGCAACTAGGCAGGAGTCCTGACGTTGCTGAACAAACACGTGGGTGGAAGGGCCATCCCCGTCGTAACTCGAGAATATACCCCAGGTTCCCGCCGCAACTCGAGAAAAACCAATAGAATTCCCCCTCTCCGCGAGATGAGGCCCGATTCCCCTGCACTGCGTGCAGAGCAATTCCGTGTTGCACATCACACATGAAAGGAGACTTGATTTCCTTGATGGCACTCCAGAGAAACCCCAAGAACACTGTTTCAAGGCTGTAGGGATCCTGAGGTCCCTGTAGCAGCACGAAAGAGCTCCGTGGACCATGAATCAACTCGAGATGAGAGGTTAGTCCCTGGCTTCGACTCCAGAGGAATACCACCTTACCACAAGCACCTCAAGAGGAGGCTTCTCTCAGCTCTAGGTATATGAGAGGTACCCTGAGTTTGCGGCCTCAAGTGGAATGGACACCGCGATGCCCTGACTCGAAATAAGGCCGGATATCCCTGCATTGACTTGAATGCAGGCTCGTCTTGCATCTCCCAAGACGAAAGGATGTCTGAATCCCCTGTGGAGACCACAGAGAAAGACATAGTTCCCCACCTCATGGCGACCGGACGCCTCACATCCTTTGAAAACTCCAGAGGTACGCGGAGATCAGTGCCTCCAAAGGAGACGATGTCTGACTCCTCGTGAAACTTGATAGGAGTCCCAGGATTCCTGTGGCACGTGGAAAGGGACACTTGGTCTCCCGCCTCAGCTGGAGAGGCGTCCCAATTGCCCTGCCAAGCCTCGAGGAGAATCCCGAGTTGTCCCTCGCAACTAGGCAGGAGTCCTGCCATCGCTGAACTAACACGTGTGTGGAAGGGCCATCCCCGTCGTAACTCGAGATTATACCGCAGGTTCCCGCCGCAACTCGAGAAAAACCATGAGACTTCCCCCTCGCCGCGAGATGAGGCCCGATTCCCCTGCACTGCGTGCAGAGCAATTCCGTGTTGCACATCACACATGAAAGAAGCCTTGATTTCCTTGATGGCACTCCAGAGAAACCCCAAGAACACTGTTTCAAGGTTGAGGGATCCTGAGGTCACTGTAGCAACACGAAAGAGCTCCGTGGACCAAAAATCAACTCGAGATGAGAGGTTAGTCCCTGGCTTCGACTCCAGAGGAATACCACCTTACCACAAGCACCTCAAGAGGAGGCTTCTCTCAGCTCTAGGTATGTGAGAGGGACCCTGAGTTTGCGGCCTCAAGTGGAATGGAGACCGCGATGCCCTGACTAGAAATAAGGCCGGATATCCCTGCAGTGACTTGAATGCAGGCTCGTCTTGCATCTCCCAAGACGAAAGGATGTCTGAATCCCCTGTGGAGACCACAGAGAAAGACCTAGTTCCCCACCTCATCGCGACCGGAGGCCTCACATCCTTTGAAAACTCCAGAGGTACGCGGAGATCAGTGCCTCCAAAGGAGACGATGACTGACTCCTCGTGAAACTTGATAGGAGTCCCAGGATTCCTGTGGCACATGGAAAGGGACCCTTGGTCTCCCGCCTCAGCTGGAGAGGCTTCCCAATTGCCCTGCCAAGCCTCGAGGAGAATCCCGAGTTGTCCCTCGCAACTAGGCAGGAGTCCTGACGTCGCTGAACAAACACGTTGTTGGAAGGGCCATCCCACTCGTAACTCGAGAATATTCCCCAGGTTCCCGCCGCAACTCGAGAAAAACCATGAGACTTCCCCCTCGCCGCGAGATGAGGCCCGATTCCCCTGCACTGCGTGCAGAGCAATTCCGTGTTGCACATCACACATGAAAGGAGCCTTGATTTCCTTGATGGCACTCCAGAGAAACCCCAAGAACACTGTTTCAAGGCTAGAGGGATCCTGAGGTCACTGTAGCAACACGAAAGAGCTCCGTGGACCACAAATCAACTCGAGATGAGAGGTTAGTCCCTGGCTTCGACTCCAGAGGAATACCACCTTACCACAAGCACCTCAAGAGGAGGCTTCTCTCAGCTCTAGCTATGTGAGAGGGACCCTGAGTTTGCGGCCTCAAGTGGAATGGACACCGCGATTCCCTGACGCGAAATAAGGCCGGATATCCCTGCAGTGACTTGAATGCAGTCTCGTCTTGCATCTCCCAAGACGAAAGGATGTCTGAATCCCCTGTGGAGACCACAGAGAAAGACCTAGTTCCCCACCTAATCGCGACCGGAGGCCTCACATACTTTGAAAACTCCAGAGGTACACGGAGATCAGTGCCTCCAAAGGAGACGATGCCTGACTGCTCGCGAAACTTGATAGGAGTCACAGGATTCCTGTGGCACGTGGAAAGGGACCCTTGGTCTCCCGCCTCAGCTGGAGAGGCGTCCCAATTACCCTGCCAAGCCTCGAGGATAATCCCGAGTTGTTCCTCGCAACTAGCCAGGAGTCTGACGTCGCTGAACAAACACGTGGGTGGAAGGGCCATGCCCGTCGTAACTCGAGAATATACCCCAGGTTCCCATCGCAACTCGAGAAAAACCATTAGACTTCCCCCTCTCCGCAAAATGAGGCCCGATACACTGCACTGCGTGCAGAGCAATTCCGTGTTGCACATCACACATGAAAGGAGCCTTGATTTCCTTGATGGCACTCCAGAGAAACCCCAAGAACACTGTTTCAAGGCTAGAGGGATACTGAGGTCACTGTAGCAACACGAAAGAGCTCCGTGGACCACAAATCAACTCGAGATGAGAGGTTAGTCCCTTGCTTCGACTCCAGAGGAATACCACCTTACCACAAGCACCTCAAGAGGAGGCTTCTCTCAGCTCTAGGTATGTGAGAGGGACCCTGATTATGCGGCCTCAAGTGGAATGGACACTGCGATGCCCTGACTCGAAATCAGGCCGGATATCCCTGCAGTGACTTGAATGCAGGCTCGTCTTGCATCTCCCAAGATGAAAGGAGGTCTGAATCCCCTGTGGAGACCACAGAGAAAGACCTAGTTCCCCATCTCATCGCGACCGGAGGCCTCACATCCTTTGAAAACTCCAGAGGTACGCGGAGATCAGTGCCTCCAAAGGAGACGATGCCTGACTCCTCGTGAAACTTGATAGGAGTCCCAGGATTCCTGAGGCACGTGGAAAGGGACACTTGGTCTCCCGCCTCAGCTGGAGAGGCGTCCCAATTGCCCTGCCAAGCCTCGAGGAGAATCCCGAGTTGTCCCTCGCAACTAGGCAAGAGTCCTGACGTCGCTGAACAAACACGTGGGTGGAAGGGCCATCCCCGTCGTTACTCGAGAATATACCCCAGGTTCCTGCAGCAACTCGAGAAAAACCATGAGACTTCCCCCTCGCCGCAAGATGAGGCCCGATTCCCCTGCACTGCGTGCAGAGCAATTCCGTGTTGCACATCACACATGAAAGGAGCCTTGATTTCCTTGATGGCACTCCAGAGAAACCCCAAGAACACTGTTTCAAGGATAGAGGGATCCTGAGGTCACTGTAGTAACACGAAAGAGATCCGTG
Source organism: Cervus elaphus (assembly GCF_910594005.1). NCBI lineage: Eukaryota > Metazoa > Chordata > Mammalia > Artiodactyla > Cervidae > Cervus > Cervus elaphus. Next base: position 10,235,798 of record NC_057824.1, on the reverse strand, counting down.
GACCAAAAATCAACTCGAGATGAGAGGTTAGTCCCTGGCTTCGACTCCAGAGGAATACCACCTTACCACAAGCACATCAAGAGGAGGCTTCTCTCAGCTCTAGCTATGTGAGAGGGACCCTGAGTTTGCGGCCTCAAGTGGAATGAACACTGCAATGCCCTGACGCGAAATAAGGCCATATATCCCTGCAGTGACTTGAGTGCAGGCTCGTCTTGCATCTCCCAAGATGAACGGATGTCTGAATCCCCTGTGGAGACCACAGAGAAAGACCTAGTTCCCCACGTCATCGCGACCGGAGGCCTCACATCCTTTGAAAACTCCAGAGGTACGCGGAGATCAGTGCCTCCAAAGGAGACGATGCCTGTCTCCTCGTGAAACTTGATAGGAGTCCCAGGATTCCTGTGGCACCTGGAAAGGGACCCTTGGTCTCCTGCCTCAGCTGGAGAGGCGTCCCAATTGCCCTGCCAAGACTCGAGGAGAATCCCGAGTTGTCCCTCTTAACTAGGCAGGAGTCTGACGTCGCTGAACAAACACGTGGGTGGAAGGGCCATCCCCGTCGTAACTCGAGAATATACACCAGGTTCCCGCCGCAACTCGAGAGAAACCATTAGACTTCCCCCTCGCCGCAAAATGAGGCCCGATACCCTGCACTTCGTGCAGAGCAATTCCGTGTTGCACATCACACATGAAAGGAACCTTGATTTCCTTGATGGCACTCCAGAGAAACCCCAAGAACACTGTTTCAAGGCTAGAGGGATCCTGAGGTCACTGTAGCAACACGAAAGAGCTCCGTGGACCAATAGTCAACTCGAGATGAGAGGTTAGTCCCTGGCTTCGAATCCAGGGGAATACCACCTTACAACAAGCACCTCAAGAGGAGGCTTCTCTCAGCTCTAGGTATGTGAGAGGGACCCTGAGTTTGCGGCCTCAAGTGGAATGGAAACCGCTATGTCCTGACTCGAAATAAGGCCGGATATCCCTGCAGTGACTTGAATGCAGGCTCGTCTTGCATCTCCCAAGACGAAAGGATGTCTGAATCCCCTGTGGAGACCACAGAGAAAGACCTAGTTCCCCACCTCATCGCGACCGGAGGCCTCACATCCTTTGAAAACTCCAGAGGTACGCGGAGATCAGTGCCTCCAAAGGAGACGATGCCTGACTCCTCGTGAAACTTGATAGGAGTCCCAGGATTCCTGTGGCACGTGGAAAGGGACACTTGGTCTCCCGCCTCAGCTGGAGAGGCGTCCCAATTGCCCTGCCAAGCCTCAAGGAGAATCCCGAGTTGTCCCTCGCAACTAGGCAGGAGTCCTGACTTCGCTGAACAAACACGTGGGTGGAAGGGCCATCCCCGTCGTAACTCGAGAATATACCCCAGGTTCCCGCTGCAACTCGAGAAAAACCATGAGACTTCCCCCTCGCCGCGAGATGAGGCCCGATTCCCCTGCACGGCATGCCGAGCAATTCCGTGTTGCACATCAAACATGAAAGGAGCCTTGATTTTCTTGATGCCACTCCAGAGAAACCCCAAGAACACTGTTTCAAGGCTAGAGGGATGCTGAGGTCACTGCAGCAACACAAAAGAGCTCCGTGGACCACAAATCAACTCGAGATGAGAGGTTAGTCCCTGGCTTCGACTCCAGAGGAATACCACCTTACCACAAGCACCTCAAGAGGAGGCTTCTCTCAGCTCTAGGTATGTGAGAGGGACCCTGAGTTTGCGACCTCAAGTGGAATGGACTCCGCGATGCCCTGGCTCGAAATAAGGCCGGATATCCCTGCAGTGACTTGAATGCAGGCTCGTCTTGCATCTCCCAAGACGAAAGGATGCCCAAATCCCCTGTGGAGACCACAGAGAAAGACCTAGTTCCCCACCTCTTCGCGACCGGAGGCCTCACATCCTTTGAAAACTCCAGAGGTACGCGGAGATCAGTGCCTCCAAAGGAGACGATGCCTGACTCCTCGTGTAACTTGATAGGAGTCCCAGGATTCCTGTGGCACGTGGAAAGGGACCCTTGGTCTCCCGCCTCAGCTGGAGAGGCGTCCCAATTGCCCTGCCAAGCCTCGAGGAGATTCCCGAGTTGTCCCTCGCAACTAGGCAGGAGTCCTGCCGTCGCTGAACAAACACGTGGGTGGAAGGGCCATCCCCGTCGTAACTCGAGAATATACCCCAGGTTCCCGCCGCAACTCGAGAAAAACCATGAGACTTCCCCCTCGCCGCGAGATGAGGCCCGATTCCCCTGCACTGCGAGCAGAACAATTCCGTCTTGCACATCACACATGAAAGGGGCCTTTATTTCCTTGATGGCACTCCAGAGAAACCCCAAGAACACTGTTTCAAGGCTAGAGGGATCCTGAGGTCACTGTAGCAACACGAACGAGCTCCGTGGACCAAGAGTCAACTCGAGATGAGAGGTTAGTCCCTGGCTTCGACTCCAGAGGAATACCACCTTACCGCAAGCACCTCAAGAGGAGGCTTCTCTCAGCTTTAGGTATGTGAGAGGGACCCTGAGTTTGCGGCCTCAAGTGGAATGGACACCGCGATGCCCTGGCTCGAAATAAGGTTGGATATCCCTGCAGTGACTTGAATGCAGGCTCGTCTTGCATCTCCCAAGACGAAAGGATGTCTGAATCCCCTGTGGAGACCACAGAGAAAGACCTAGTTCCCCACCTCATTGCGACCGGAGGCCTCACATCCTTTGAAAACTCCAGAGGTACACGGAGATCAGTGCCTCCAAAGGAGTCGATGCCTGACTCCTCGTGAAACTTGATAGGAGTCCCAGGATTCCTGTGGCACGTGGAAAGGGACCCTTGGTTTCCCGTCTCAGCTGGAGAGGCGTCCCAATTACTATGCCAAGCCTCGAGGAGAATCCCGAGTTGTCCCTCGCAACTAGGCAGGAGTCTGACGTCACTGAACAAACACGTGGCTGGAAGGGCCATCCCCGTCGTAACTCGAGAATATACCCCAGGTTCCCATCGCAACTCGAGAAAAACCATGAGACTTCCCCCTCGCCGCGAGATGAGGCCCGATTCCCCTGCACTGCGTGCAGAGCAATTCCGTGTTGCACATCACACATGAAAGGAGCCTTGATTTCCTTGATGGCACTCCAGAGAAACCCCAAGAACACTGTTTCAAGGCTAGAGGGATCCTCAGGTCACTGTAGCAACACGAAAGAGCTCCGTGGACCAAAAATCAACTCGAGATGAGAGGTTAGTCCCTGGCTTCGACTCCAGAGGAATACCACCTTACCACAAGCACCTCAAGAGGAGGCTTCTCTCAGCTCTAGGTATGTGAGAGGGACCCTGAGTTTGCGGCCTCATGTGGAAGGGACACCGCGATGCCCTGACTCGAAATCAGGCCGGATATCCCTGCAGTGACTTGAATGCAGGCTCGTCTTGCATCTCCCAAGACGAAAGGATGTCTGAATCCCCTGTGGAGACCACAGAGAAAGACCTAGTTCCCCACCTCATCGCGACCGAAGGCCTCACATTCTTTGAAAACTCCAGAGGTACGCGGAGATCAGTGCCTCCAAAGGAGACGATGCCTGACTCCTCGTGAAACTTGATAGGAGTCACAGGATTCCTGTGGCACGTGGAAAGGGACCCTTGGTCTCCCGCCTGAGCTGGAGAGGCGTCCCAATTGCCCTGCCAAGCCTCGAGGAGAATCCCGAGTTGTCCCTCGCAACTAGGCAGGAGTCCTGACGTCGCTGAACAAACACGTGGGTGGAAGGGCCATCCCCGTCGTAACTCGAGAATATACCCCAGGTTCCCGCCGCAACTCGAGAAAAACCATGAGACTTCCCCCTCGCCGCGAGATGAGGCCCGATTCCCCTGCACTACGTGCAGAGCAATTCCGTGTTGCACATCACACTTGAAAGGAGCCTTGATTTCCTTGATGGCACTCCAGAGAAACCCGAAGAACACTGTTTCAGGGCTAGAGGGATCCTGAGGTCACTGTAGCAACAAGAAAGAGCTCCGTAGGCCAAAATCAACTTGAGATGAGAGGTTAGTCCCTGGCTTCGACTCCAGAGGAATACCACCTTACCACAAGCACTCAAGAGGAGGCTTCTCTCAGCTTTAGGTATGTGAGAGGGACCCTGAGTTTGCGGCCTCAAGTGGAATGGACACCGCGATGCCCTGACTCGAAATAAGGCGAGATATCTCTGCAGTGTCTTGAATGCCGGCTCGTCTTGCATCTCACAAGATGAAAGGATGTTTGAATCCCCTGTGGAGACCACAGAGAAAGACCTAGTTCCCCACCTCATCGAGACCGGAAGCCTCATATGCTTGGAAAACTCCAGAGGTACGCAGAGATCAGTGCCTCCAAAGGAGACGATGCCTGACTCCTCGTGAAACTTGATAGGAGTCCCAGGATTCTGGTGGCACGTGGAAAGGCACCCTTGGTCTCCCGCCTCACCTGGAGAGGCGTCCCAATTGCCCTGCCAAGCCTCGAAGAGAATCCCGAGTTGTCACTCGCAACTAGGCAGGAGTCCTGACGTCCCTGAACAAACACGTGTGTGGAAGGGCCATCCCCGTCGTAACTCAAGAATATACCCCAGGTTCCCATCGCAACACGAGAAAAACCATGAGACTTCCCCCTCGCCGCAAAATGAGGCCCGATACCCGGCACTGCGAGCAGAGGGATTCAGTGTTGCACATCACACATGAAAGGAGCCTTGCTTTCCTTGATGGCACTCCAGAGAAACCCCAAGAAAACTGTTTCAAGGCTAGTGGGATCCTGAGGTCACTGTAGCAACACGAAAGAGCTCCGTGGACCACAAATCAACTCGAGATGAGAGGTGAGTCCCTGGCTTCGACTCCAGAGGAATACCACCTTACCACGAGCACCTCAAGAGGAGGCTTCTCTCAGCTCTAGGTATGTGAGAGGGACCCTGATTATGCGGCCTCAAGTGGAATTGACACTGTGATGCCCTGATTGGAAATCAGGCCGGATATCCCTGCAGTGACTTGAATGCAGGCTCATCTTGCATCTCCCAAGATGAAAGGATGTCTGAATCCCCTGTGGAGACCACAGAGAAAGACCTAGTTCCCCATCTCATCGCGACCGGAGGCCTCACATCCTTTGAAAACTCCAGAGGTACGCGGAGATCAGTGCCTCCAAAGGAGACGATGCCTGACTCCTCGTGAAACTTGATAGGAGTCCCAGGATTCCTGAGGCACGTGGAAAGGGACCCTTGGTCTCCCGCCTCAGCTGGAGAGGCGTCCCAATTGCCCTGCCAAGCCTCGAGGAGAATCCCGAGTTGTCCCTCGCAACTAGGCAGGAGTCCTGACGTCGCTGAACAAACACGTGTGTGGAAGGGCCATCCCCGTCGTAACTCGAGAATATACCCCAGGTTACCGCAGCAACTCGAGAAAAACCATGAGACTTCCCCCTCGCCGCGATATGAGGCCCGATTCCCCTGCACTTCGTGCAGAGCAATTCCGTGTTGCACATCACACATGAAAGGAGCCTTGATTTCCTTGATGGCACTCCAGAGAAACCCCAAGAACACTGTTTCAAGGCTAGAGGTATCCTCAGGTCACTGTAGCAACACGAAAGAGCTCCGTGGACCAAAAATCAACTCGAGATGAGAGGTTAGTCCCTGGCTTCGACTCCAGAGGAATACCACCTTACCACAAGCACCTCAAGAGGAGGCTTCTCTCAGCTCTAGCTATGTGCTGAGTTTGCGGCCTCAAGTGGAATGGAAACCGCGATGCCCTGACTCGAAATAAGGCCGGATATCCCTGCAGTGACTTGAATGCAGGCTCGTCTTGCATTTCCCAAGACGAAAGGATGTCTGAATCCTCTGTGGAGACCACAGAAGAAGACCTAGTTCCCCACCTCATCGCGACCGGAGGCCTCACATCCTTTGAAAACTCCAGAGGTATGCGGAGATCAGTGCCTCCAAAGGAGACGAGGCCTGACTCCTCGTGAAATTTGATAGGAGTCCCAGGATTCCTGTGGCACGTGGAAAGGGACCCTTGGTCTCCCGCCTCAGTTGGAGAGGCGTCCCAATTGCCCTGCCAAGCCTAGAGGAGATTCCCGAGTTGTCCCTCGTAACTAGGCAGGAGTCCTGACGTCGCTGAACAAACACGAGTGTGGAAGGGCCATCCCCGTCGTAACTCGAGAATATACCCCAGGTTCCCGCCGCAACTCGAGAAAAACCATGAGACTTCCCCCTCGCCGCGAGATGAGGCCCGATTCCCCTGCACTGCGTGCAGAGCAATTCCGTCTTGCACATCACACATGAAAGAAGACTTGATTTCCTTGATGGCACTCCAGAGAAACCCCAAGAACACTGTTTCAAGGCTAGAGGGATCCTGAGGTCACTGTAGCAACACGAAAGAGCTCCGTGGACCCAGAATCAACTCGAGATGAGAGGTTAGTCCCTGGCTTCAACTCCAGAGGAATACCACCTAACCACAAGCACCTCAAGAGGAGGCTTCTCTCAGCTTTAGGTATGTGAGAGGGACCCTGAGTTTGCGGCCTCAAGTGGAATGGACACCGCGATGCCCTGGGTCTAAATAAGGCTGGATATCCCTGCAGTGACTTGAATGCAGGCTCGTCTTGCATCTCCCAAGACGAAAGGATGTCTGAATCCCCTGTGGAGACCACAGAGAAAGACCTAGTTCCCCACCTCATCGCGACCGGAGGCCTCACATCCTTTGAAAACTCCAGAGGTACGCGGAGATCAGTGCCTCCAAAGGAGACGATGCCTGACTCCTCGTGAAACTTGATAGGAGTCCCAGGATTCCTGTGGCACGTGGAAAGGGATCCTTGGTCTCCCGCCTCAGCTGGAGAGGCGTCCCAATTGCCCTGCCAAGCCTCGAGGAGAATCCCGAGTTGTCCCTCGCAATTAGGCAGGAGTCCTGACGCCGCTGAACAAACACGTGGGTGGAAGGTCCATCCTCGTCATAACTCGAGAATATACCCCAGGTTCCCGCCGCAACTCGAGAAAAACCATGAGACTTCCCCCTCGCCGCGAGATGAGGCCCGATTCCCCTGCACTGCGTGCAGAGCAATTCCGTGTTGCACATCACACATGAAAGGAGCCTTGATTTCCTTGATGGCACTCCAGAGATACCCGAAGAACACTGTTTCAAGGCTAGAGGGATCCTGAGGTCACTGTAGCAACATGAAAGAGCTCCATGGGCCAAAATCAACTTGAGATGAGAGGATAGTCCCTGGCTTCGACTCCAGAGGAATACCACCTTACCACAAGCACCTCAAGAGGAGGCTTCTCTCAGCTTTAGGTATGTGAGAGGGACCCTGAGTTTGCGGCCTCAATTGGAATGGACACCGCGATGCCCTGACTCGAAATAAGGCGAGATATCTCTGCAGTGTCTTGAATGCCGGCTCGTCTTGCATCTCACAAGATGAAAGGATGTTTGAATCCCCTGTGGAGACCACAGAGAAAGACCTAGTTCCCCACCTCATCGCGACCGGACGCCTCACATCCTATGAAAATTCCAGAGGTATGCGGAGATCAGTTCCTAATAAAGGGATGATGCCTGACTCCTCGTGAAACTTGATAGGAGTCCCAGGATTGCTCTGGCACGTGGAAAGGGACCCTTGGTCTCCCGCCTCAGCTGGAGAGGCGTCCCAATTGCCCTGCCAAGCCTCGAGGAGAATCCCGACTTGTCCCTCGCAACTAGGCAGGAGTCCTGACGTCGCTGAACAAACACGTGGGTCGAAAGGCCATCCCCGTCGTAACTCGAGAATATACCCCAGGTTCCCGCCGCAACTCGAGAAAAACCATGAGACTTCCCCCTCGCCGCGAGATGAGGCCCGATTCCCCTGCACTGCATGCAGAGTAATACCGTGTTGCACATCACACATGAAAGGAGCCTTGATTTCCTTGATGGCACTCCAGAGAAACCCCAAGAACACTGTTTCAAGGCTAGAGGGATCCTCAGGTCACTGTAGCAACAAGAAAGAGCTCCGTGGACCAAAAATCAACTCGAGATGAGAGGTTAGTCCCTGGCTTCGACTCCAGAGGAATACCACCTTACCACAAGCACCTCAAGAGGAGGCTTCTCTCAGCTCTAGCTATGTCCTGAGTTTGCGGCCTCAAGTGGAATGGACCCCGCGATGCCCTGACTCGAAATAAGGCCGGATATCCCTGCAGTGACTTGAATGCAGGCTCGTCTTGCATCTCCGAAGACGAAAGGATGTCTGAATCCCCTGTGGAGACCACAGAGAAAGACCTAGTTCCCCACCTCATCGCTACCGGAGGCCTCACATCCTTTGAAAACTCCAGAGGTACGCGGAGATCAGTGCCTCCAAAGGAGACGATGCCTGACTCCTCGTGTAACTTGATAGCAGTCCCAGGATTCCTGTGGCACGTGGAAAGGGACCCTTGGTCTCCCGCCTCAGCTGGAGGGGCGTCCCAATTGCCCTGCCAAGCCTCGAGGAGATTCCCGAGTTGTCCCTCGCAACTAGGCAGGAGTCCTGCCGTCGCTGAACAAACACGTGGGTGGAAGGGCCATCCCCGTCGTAACTCGAGAATATACCCCAGGTTCCCGCCGCAACTCGAGAAAAACCATGAGACTTCCCCCTCGCCGCGAGATGAGGCCCGATTCCCCTGCACTGCGTGCAGAGCAATTCCGTCTTGCACATCACACATGAAAGGAGCCTTTATTTCCTTGATGGCACTCCAGAGAAACCCCAAGAACACTGTTTCAAGGCTAGAGGGATCCTGAGGTCACTGTAGCAACACGAAAGAGCTCCGTGGACCAAGAGTCAACTCGAGATGAGAGGTTAGTCCCTGGCTTCGACTCCAGAGGAATACCACCTTACCACAAGCACCTCAAGAGGAGGCTTCTCTCAGCTTTAGGTATGTGAGAGGGACCCTGAGTTTGCGGCCTCAAGTGGAATGGACACCGCGATGCCCTGGCTCGAAATAAGGTTGGATATCCCTGCAGTGACTTGAATGCAGGCTCGTCTTGCATCTCCCAAGACGAAAGGATGTCTGAATCCCCTGTGGAGACCACAGAGAAAGACCTAGTTCCCCACCTCATCGCGACCGGAGGCCTCACATCCTTTGAAAACTCCAGAGGTACACGGAGATCAGTGCCTCCCAAGGAGACGATGCCTGACTGCTCGTGAAACTTGATAGGAGTCCCAGGATTCCTGTGGCATGTGGAAAGGGACCCTTGGTTTCCCGCCTCAGCTGGAGAGGCGTCCCAATTACCCTGCCAAGCCTCGAGGAGAATCCCGAGTTGTCCCTCGCAACTAGGCAGGAGTCTGACGTCACTGAACAAACACGTGGGTGGAAGGGCCATCCCCGTCGTAACTCGAGAATATACCCCAGGTTCCCGTCGCAACTCGAGAAAAACCATTAGACTTCCCCCTCGCCGCAAAATGAGGCCCGATACCCTGCACTGCGTGCAGAGCAATTCCGTGTTGCACATCACACATGAAAGGAGCCTTGATTTCCTTGATGGCACTCCAGAGAAACCCCAAGAACACTGTTTCAAGGCTAGAGGGATCCTGAGGTCACTGTAGCAACACGAAAGAGCTCCTTGGACCAAAAGTCAACTCGAGATGAGAGGTTAGTCCCTGGCTTCGACTCCAGAGGAATACCACCTTACCACAAGCACCTCAAGAGGAGGCTTCTCTCAGCTCTAGGTATGTGAGAGGGACCCTGAGTTTTCGGTCTCAAGTGGAATGGACACCGCGATGCCCTGACTCGAAATAAGGCCGGATATCCCTGCAGTGAATTGAATGCAGGCTCGTCTTGCATCTCCCAAGATGAAAGGATGTCTGAATCCCCTGTGGAGACCACAGAGAAAGACCTAGTTCCCCATCTCATCGCGACCGGAGGCCTCACATCCTTTGAAAACTCCAGAGGTACGCGGAGATCAGTGCCTCCAAAGGAAACGATGCCTGACTCCTCGTGAAACTTGATAGGAGTCCCAGGATTCCTGAGGCACGTGGAAAGGGACCCTTGGTCTCCCGCCTCAGCTGGAGAGGCGTCCCAATTGCCCTGCCAAGCCTCGAGGAGAATCCCGAGTTGTCCCTCGCAACTAGGCAGAAGTCCTGACGTCGCTGAAGAAACACGTGTGTGGAAGGGCCATCCCCGTCGTAACTCGAGAATATACCCCAGGTTCCCGCTGCAACTCGAGAAAAACCATGAGACTTCCCCCTCGCCGCGATATGAGGCCCGATTCCCCTGCACTTCGTGCAGAGCAATTCCGTGTTGCACATCACACATGAAAGGAGCCTTGATTTCCTTGATGGCACTCCAGAGAAACCCCAAGAAAACTGGTTGAGGGCTAGAGGGATCCTCAGGTCACTGTAGCAACACGAAAGAGCTCCGTGGACCAAAAATCAACTCGAGATGAGAGGTTAGTCCCTGGCTTCGACTCCAGAGGAATACCACCTTGCCACAAGCACCTCAAGAGGAGGCTTCTCTCAGCTCTAACTATGTGCTGAGTTTGCGGCCTCAAGTGGAATGGACACCGCGATGCCCTGACTCGAAATAAGGCCGGATATCCCTGCAGTGACTTGAATGCAGGCTCGTCTTGCATTTCCCAAGACGAAAGGATGTCTGAATTCTCTGTGGAGACCACAGAAGAAGACCTAGTTCCCCACCTCATCGCGACCGGAGGCCTCACATCCTTTGAAAACTCCAGAGGTATGCGGAGATCAGTGCCTCCAAAGGAGACGAGGCCTGACTCCTCGTGAAACTTGATAGGAGGCCCAGGATTCCTGTGGCACGTGGAAAGGGACCCTTGGTCTCCCGCCTCAGCTGGAGAGGCGTCCCAATTGCCCTGCCAAGCCTCGAGGAGATTCCCGAGTTGTCCCTCGTAACTAGGCAGGAGTCCTGACGTCGCTGAACAAACACGTGTGTGGAAGGGCCATCCCCGTCGTAACTCGGGAATATACCCCAGGTTCCCGCCGCAACTCGAGAAAAACCATGAGACTTCCCCCTCGCCGCGAGATGAGGCCCGATTCCCCTGCACTGCGTGCAGAGCAATTCCGTCTTGCACATCACACATGAAAGGAGACTTGATTTCCTTGATGGCACTCCAGAGAAACCCCAAGAACACTGTTTCAAGGCTAGAGGGATCCTGAGGTCACTGTAGCAACACGAAAGAGCTCCGTGGACCCAGAATCAACTCGAGATGAGAGGTTAGTCCCTGGCTTCAACTCCAGAGGAATACCACCTTACCACAAGCACCTCAAGAGGAGGCTTCTCTCAGCTTTAGGTATGTGAGAGGGACCCTGAGTTTGCGGCCTCAAGTGGAATGGACACCGCGATGCCCAGGGTCTAAATAAGGCTGGATATCCCTGCAGTGACTTGAATGCAGGCTCGTCTTGCATCTCCCAAGACGAAAGGATGTCTGAATACCCTGTGGAGACCACAGAGAAAGACCTAGTTCCCCACCTCATCGCGACCGGAGGCCTCACATCCTCTGAAAACTCCAGAGGTACGCGGAGATCAGTGCCTCCAAAGGAGACGATGCCTGACTCCTCGTGAAACTTGATTGGAGTCCCAGGATTCCTGTGGCACATGGAAAGGGACCCTTGGTCTCCCACCTCAGCTGGAGAGGCGTCCCAATTGCCCTGAAAAGCCTCGAGGAGAATCCCGAGTTGTCCCTCGCAACTAGGCAGGAATCCTGACGTCGCTGAACAAACACGTGTGTGGAAGGGCCATCCCCGTCGTAACTCGAGAATATACCCCAGGTTCCCACCGCAACTCGAGTAAAACCATGAGACTTCCCCCTCGCCGCGAGATGAGGCCCGATTCCCCTGCACTGCGTGCAGAGCAATTCGGTGTTGCACATCACACATGAAAGGAGCCTTGATTTCCTTGATGGCACTCCAGAGAAACCCCAAGAACACTGTTTCAAGGCTAGAGGGATCCTGAGGTCACTGTAGCAACACGAAAGAGCTCCGTGTACCAAGAATCAACTCGAGATGAGAGGTTAGTCCCTGGCTTCGACTCCAGAGGAATACCACCTTACCACAAGCACCTCAAGAGGAGGCTTCTCTCAGCTCTAGGTATGTGAGAGGGACCCTGATTTTGCGGCCTCAAGTGGAATGGACACTGCGATGCCCTGACGCGAAATAAGGCCGGATATCCCGGCAGTGACTGGAATGCAGGCTCGTCTTGCATCTCCCAAGATGAAAGAATATCTGAATCCCCTGTGGAGACCACAGAGAAAGACCTAGTTTCCCACCTCATGGCGACCGGAATCCTCACATCCTTTGAAAACTCCAGAGGTACGCGGAGATCAGTGCCTCCAAAGGAGACGATGCCTGACTCCTCGTGAAACTTGATAGGAGTCCCAGGATTCCTGTGGCACGTGGAAAGGGATCCTTGGTCTCTCGCCTCAGCTGGAGAGGCGTCCCAATTGCCCTGCCAAGCCTCGAGGAGAATCCCGAGTTATCCCTCGCAACTAGGCAGGAGTCCTGACGCCGCTGAACAAACACGTGGGTGGAAGGGCCATCCCCGTCGTAACTCGAGAATATACCCCAGGTTCCCGCCGCAACTCGAGAAAAACCATGAGACTTCACCCTCGCCGCGAGATGAGGCCCGATTCCCCTGCACTGCGTGCAGAGGAATTCCGTGTTGCACATCACACATGAAAGGAGCCTTGATTTCCTTGATGGCACTCCAGAGATACCCGAAGAACTCTGTTTCAAGGCTAGAGGGATCCTGAGGTCACTGTAGCAACATGAAAGAGCTCCATGGGCCAAAATCAACTTGAGATGAGAGGATAGTCCCTGGCTTCGACTCCAGAGGAATACCACCTTACCACAAGCACCTCAAGAGGAGGCTTCTCTCATCTTTAGGTATGTGAGAGGGACCCTGAGTTTGCGGCCTCAAGTGGAATGGACACCGCGATGCCCTGACTCGAAATAAGGCGAGATATCTCTGCAGTGTCTTGAATGCCGGCTCGTCTTGCATCTCACAAGATGAAAGGATGTTTGAATCCCCTGTGGAGACCACAGAGAAAGACCTAGTTCCCCACCTCATCGCGACCGGACGCCTCACATCCTATGAAAATTCCAGAGGTATGCGGAGATCAGTTCCTACTAAAGGGACGATGCCTGACTCCTCGTGAAACTTGATAGGAGTCCCAGGATTGCTCTGGCACGTGGAAAGGGACCCTTGGTCTCCCGCCTCAGCTGGAGAGGCGTCCCAATTGCCCTGCCAAGCCTCGAGGAGAATCCCGACTTGTCCCTCGCAACTAGGCAGGAGTCCTGACGTCGCTGAACAAACACGTGGGTCGAAAGGCCATCCCCGTCGTAACTCGAGAATATACCCCAGGTTCCCGCCGCAACTCGAGAAAAACCATGAGACTTCCCCCTCGCCGCGAGATGAGGCCCGATTCCCCTGCACTGCGTGCAGAGTAATACCGTGTTGCACATCACACATGAAAGGAGCCTTGATTTCCTTGATGACACTCCAGAGAAACCCCAAGAACACTGTTTCAAGGATAGAGGATCCTGAGGTCACTGAAGCAACAAAAAGAGCTCCGTGGACCAAGAATCAACTCGAGATGAGAGGTTATTCCCTGGCTTCGACTCCAGAGGAATACCACCTTACCACAAGCACCTCAAGAGGAGGCTTCTCTCAGCTCTAGGTATGTGAGAGGGACCCTGAGTTTGCGGCCTCAAGTGGAATGGACACCGCGATGCCCTGAATCGAAATAAGGCCGGATATCCCTGCAGTGACTTGAATGCAGGCTCGTCTTGTATTTCCCAAGACGAAAGGAAGTCTGAATCCCCTGTGGAGACCACAGAAAAAGACCTAGTTCCCCACCTCATCGAGACTGGAGGCCTCATATGCTTGGAAAACTCCAGAGGTACGCGGAGATCAGTGCCTCCAAAGGAGACGATGCCTGACAACTCGTGAACCTTGAGAGGAGCCCCAGGATTCCGGTGGCACGTGGAAAGGCACCCTTGGTCTCCCGCCTCAGCTGGAGAGCCGTCCCAATTGCCCTGCCAAGCCTCGAGGAGAATCCCGAGTTGTCCCTCGCAACTAGGCAGGAGTCCTGACGTCCCTGAACAAACACGTGTGTGGAAGGGCCATCCCCGTCGTAACTCAATAATATACCCCAGGTTCCCATCGCAACTTGAGAAAAACCATGAGACTTCCCCCTCACCGCAAAATGAGGCCCGATACCCGGCACTGCGAGCAGAGGGATTCAGTGTTGCACATCACACATGAAAGGAGCCTTGATTTCCTTGATGGCACTCCAGAGAAACCACAAGAACACTGTTTCAAGGCTAGAGGGATCCTGAGGTCACTGTAGCAACACGAAAGAGCTCCGTGGACCAAAATTCAACTGGAGATGAGAGGTTAGTCCCTGGCTTCGACTCCAGAGGAATAACACCTTACCACAAGCACCTCAAGAGGAGGCTTCTCTCAGCTCTAGGTATGTGAGAGGGACCCTGAGTTTGCGTCCTAGAGTGGAATGTACACCGCGATGCCCTGACGCGAAATAAGGCCGGATATCCCTGCAGTGACTTGAATGCAGGCTCGTCTTGCATCTCCCAAGATGAAAGAATGTCTGAATCCCCTTTGAAGACCACAGAGAAAGACCTAGTTCCCCACCTCATCGCGACCGGAGGCCTCACATCCTTTGAAAACTCCAGAGGTACGCGGAGATCAGTGCCTTCAAAGGAGACGATGCCTGACTCTTCGTGAAACTTGATAGGAGTCCCAGGATTCCTGTGGCACGTTGAAAGGGACCCTTGGTCTCCCGCCTCAGCTGGAGAGGCGTCCCAATTGCCCTGCCAAGCCTCGAGGAGAATCCCGAGTTGTCCGTCGCAACTAGGCAGGAGTCCTGCCGTCGCTGAACAAACACGTGTGTGGAAGGGCCATCCTCGTCGTAACTCAAGAATATACCCCAGGTTCCCGCCGCAACTCGAGAAAAACCATGAGACATCCCCCTCGCCGCGAGATGAGGCCCGATTCCCCTGCACTGCGTGCAGAGCAATGCCGTGTTGCACATCACACATGAAAGGAGCCTTGATTTCCTTGATGGCAGTCCAGAGAAACCCCAAGAACACTGTTTCAAGGCTAGCGGGATCCTGAGGTCACTGTAGCAACACGAAAGAGCTCCGTGGACCACAAATCAATTGGAGATGAGAGGTTAGTCCCTGGCTTTGACTCCAGAGTAATACCACCTTACCACGAGCACCTCTAGAGGAGGCTTCTCTCAGCTCTATGAATGTGAGAGGGACCCTGATTATGCGGCCTCAAGTGGAATGGACACCGCGATGCCCTGACTCGAAATCAGGCCGGATATCCCGGCAGTGACTTGAATGCAGGCTCGTCTTGCATCTCCCAAGACAAAAGGATGTCTGAATCCCCTGTGGAGACCACAGAGAAAGACCTAGTTCCCCACCTCATCGCGACCGGAGGCCTCACATCCTTTGAAAACTCCAGAGGTACGCGGATATCAGTGCCTTCAAAGGAGAGGATGCCTGACTCCTCGTGAAACTTGATAGGAGTCACAGGATTCCTGTGCACGTGGAAAGGGACCCTTGGTCTCCCGCCTCAGCTGAGAGGCGTCCCAATTTCCCTGCCAAGCCTCGAGGAGAATCCCGAGTTGTCCGTCGCAACTAGGCAGGAGTCCTGCCGTCGCTGAACAAACACGTGGGTGGAAGGGCCATCCCCGTCGTAACTCGAGAATATACCCCAGGTTCCCGCCGCAACTCGAGAAAAACCGTGAGACTTCCCCCTCGCCGCGATATGAGGCCCGATTCCCCTGCACTGCGTGCAGAGCAATTCCGTGTTGCACATCACACATGAAAGGAGCCTTGATTTCCTTGATGGCACTCCAGAGAAACGCCAAGAACACTGTTTCAAGGCTAGAGGGATCCTGAGGTCACTGTAGCAACACGAAAGAACTCCATAGTCCAAAAATCAACTCGAGATGAGAAGTTAGTCCCTGGCTTCGACTCCACAGGAATACCACCTTACCACAAGCACCTCAAGAGGAGGCTTCTCTCAGCTCTAGTATGTGAGAGGGACCCTGAGTTTGCGGCCTCAAGTGGAATGGACAGCGCGATGCCCTGACTCGAACTAAGGCCGGATATCCCTGCAGTGACTTGAATGCAGGCTCGTCTTGTATCTCCCAAGACGAAAGGATGTCTGAATCCCCTGTGGAGACCACAGAGAAAGACCTAGTTCCCCACCTCATCGCGACCGGAGGCCTCACATCTTTTGAAAACTCCAGAGGTACGCGGAGATCAGTGCCTCCAAAGGAGACGATGCCTGACTCCTCGTGAAACTTGATAGGAGTCCCAGGATTCCTGTGGCACGTGGAAAGGGACCCTTGGTCTCCCGCCTCAGCTGGAGAGGCGTCCCAATTGCCCTGCCAAGCCTGGAGGGGAATCCCGAGTTGTCCCTCGCAACTAGGCAGTAGTCCTGCCGTCGCTGAACAAACACGTGGGTGGAAGGGCCATCCCCGTCGTAACTCGAGAATATACCCCAGGTTCCCGCCGCAACTCGAGAAAAACCATGAGACTTCCCCCTCGCCGCGAGATGAGGCCCGATTCCCCTGCACTGCGTGCAGAGCAATTCCGTGTTGCACATCACACATGAAAGGAGCCTTGATTTCCTTGATGGCACTCCAGAGAAAACCCAAGAACACTGTTTCAAGGCTAGAGGGATCCTGAGGTCACTGTAGCAACACGAAAGAGCTCCGTGGACCAACAATCAACTCGAGATGAGAGGTTAGTCCCTGGCTTCGACTCCAGAGGAATACCACCTTACCACAAGCACCTCAAGAGGAGGCTTCTCGCAGCTCTAGCTATGTGCTGAGTTTGCGGCCTCAAGTGGAATGGACACCGCGATGCCCTGACTCGAAATAAGGCCGGATATCCCTGCAGTGACTTGAATGCAGGCTCGTCTTGCATTTCCCAAGACGAAAGGAAGTCTGAATCCCCTGTGGAGACCACAGAAAAAGACCTAGTTCCCCACCTCATCGAGACCGGAGGCCTCATATGCTTGGAAAACTCCAGAGGTACGCGGAGATCAGTGCCTCAAAAGGAGACGATGCCTGGCAACTCGTGAACCTTGAGAGGAGCCCCAGGATTCCGGTGGCACGTGGAAAGGCACCCTTGGTCTCCCGCCTCAGCTGGAGAGCCGTCCCAATTGCCCTGCCAAGCCTCGAGGAGAATCCCGAGTTGTCCCTCGCAACTAGGCAGGAGTCCTGACGTCCCTGAACAAACACGTGTGTGGAAGGGCCATCCCCGTCGTAACTCAAGAATATACCCCAGGTTCCCATCGCAACTTGAGAAAAACCATGAGACTTCCCCCTCGCCGCAAAATGAGGCCCGATACCCGGCACTGCGAGCAGAGGGATTCAGTGTTGCACATCACACATGAAAGGAGCCTTGATTTCCTTGATGGCACTCCAGAGAAACCACAAGAACACTGTTTCAAGGCTAGAGGGATCCTGAGGTCACTGTAGCAACACGAAAGAGCTCCGTGGACCACAAATCAACTCGAGATGAGAGGTTAGTCCCTGGCTTTGACTCCAGAGGAATACCACCTTACCACAAGCACCTCAAGAGGAGGCTTCTCTCAGCTCTAGGTATGTGAGAGGGACCCTGAATTTGCGGCCTCAAGTGGAATGGACACCACGATGCCCTGACTCGAAATAAGGCCGGATATCCCTGCAGTGACTTGAATGCAGGCTCGTCTTGCATCTCCCAAGACAAAAGGATGTCTGAATCCCCTGTGGAGACCACAGAGAAAGACCTAGTTCCCCACCTCATCGCGACCGGAGGCCTCACATCCTTTGAAAACTCCAGAGGTACGCGGAGATCAGTGCCTCCAAAGGAGACGATGTCTGACTCCTCGTGAAACTTGATAGGAGTCCCAGGATTCCTGAGGCACGTGGAAAGGGACCCTTGGTCTCCCGCCTCAGCTGGAGAGGCGTCCCAATTGCCCTGCCAAGCCTCGAGGAGAATCCCGAGTTGTCCCTCGCAACTAGGCAGAAGTCCTGACGTCGCTGAACAAACACGTGTGTGGAAGGGCCATCCCCGTCGTAACTCGAGAATATACCCCAGGTTACCGCAGCAACTCGAGAAAAACCATGAGACTTCCCCCTCGCCGCGATATGAGGCCCGATTCCCCTGCACTTCGTGCAGAGCAATTCCCTGTTGCACATCACACATGAAAGGAGCCTTGATTTCCTTGATGGCACTCCAGAGAAACCCCAAGAACACTGTATCAAGGCTAGAGGGATCCTGAGGTCACTGTAGCAACACGAAAGAGCTCCGTGGACCAAAAATCAACTCGAGATGAGAGGTTAGTCCCTGGCTTCGACTCCAGAGGAATACCACCTTACCACAAGCACCTCAAGAGGAGGCTTCTCTCAGCTCTATGTGTGTGAGAGGGACCCTGAGTTTGCGGCCTCAAGTGGAATGGAGACCGCGATGCCCTGACTCGAAATAAGGCCAGATATCCCTGCAGTGACTTGAATGCAGGCTCGTCTTGCATCTCCCAAGACGAAAGGATGTCTGAATCCCCTGTGGAGACCACAGAGAAAGACCTAGTTCCCCACCTCATCGCGACCGGAGGCCTCACATCCTTTGAAAACTCCAGAGGTACGCGGAGATCAGTGCCTCCAAAGGAGACGATGCCTGACTCCTCGTGAAACTTGATTGGAGTCCCAGGATTCCTGTGGCACATGGAAAGGGCCCCTTGGTCTCCCACCTCAGCTGGAGAGGCGTCCCAATTGCCCTGCCAAGCCTCGAGGAGAATCCCGAGTTGTCCCTCGCAACTAGGCAGGAGTCCTGACGTCGCTGAACAAACACGTGGGTGGAAGGGCTATCCCCGTCGTAACTCGAGAATATACCCCAGGTTCCCGCCGCAACTCGAGAAAAACCATGAGACTTCCCCCTCGCCACGAGATGAGGCCCGATTCCCCTGCACTGCTTGCAGAGCAATTCGGTGTTGCACATCACACATGAAAGGAGCCTTGATTTCCTTGATGGCACTCCAGAGAAACCCCAAGAACACTGTTTCAAGGCTAGAGGGATCCTGAGGTCACTGTAGCAACACGAAAGAGCTCCGTGGACCAAAAATCAACTCGAGATGAGAGGTTAGTCCCTGGCTTCGACTCCAGAGGAATACCACCTTACCACAAGCACCTCAAGAGGAGGCTTCTCTCAGCTCTAGGTATGTGAGAGGGACCCTGAGTTTGCGGCCTCAAGTGGAATCGACACCGCGATGCCCTGACTCGAAATAAGGCCGGATATCCCTGCAGTGACTTGAATGCAGGCTCGTCTTGAATCTCCCTATATGAAAGGATGTCTGAATCCCCTGTGGAGACCACAGAGAAAGACCTAGTTCCCCACCTCATCGCGACCAGAGGCCTCACATCCTTTGAAAACTCCAGAGGTACGCGGAGATCAGTGCCTCCAAAGGAGACGATGCCTGACTCCTCGTGAAACTTGATAGGAGTCCCAGGATTCCTGTGGCACGTGGAAAGGGACCCTTGGTCTCCCGCCTCAGCTGGAGAGGCGTCCCAATTGCCCTGCCAAGCCTCGAGGAGAATCCCGAGTTGTCCCTCGCAACTAGGCAGGAGTCCTGACGTCGCTGAACAAACACGTGTGTGGAAGGGCCATCCCCGTCGCAACTCGAGTATATACCCCAGGTTCCCACAGCAACTCGAGAAAAACCATGAGACTTCCCCCTCACCGCAAAATGAGGCCCGATACCCTGCACTGCGTGCAGAGCAATTCCCTTTTGCACATCACACATGAAAGGAGCCTTGCTTTCCTTGATGGCACTCCAGAGAAACCCCAAGAACAGTGTTTCAAGGCTAGAGGGATCCTGAGGTCACTGTAGCAACACGAAAGAGCTCCGTGTACCAAGAATCAACTCGAGATGAGAGGTTAGTCCCTGGCTTCGACTCCAGAGGAATACCACCTTACCACAAGCACCTCAAGAGGAGGCTTCTCTCAGCTCTAGGTATGTGAGAGGGACCCTGATTTTGCGGCCTCAAGTGGAATGGACACTGCGATGCCCTGACGCGAAATAAGGCCGGATATCCCGGCAGTGACTTGAATGCAGGCTCGTCTTGCATCTCCCAAGATGAAAGAATATCTGAATCCCCTGTGGAGACCACAGAGAAAGACCTAGTTTCCCACCTCATGGCGACCGGTATCCTCACATCCTTTGAAAACTCCAGAGGTACGCGGAGATCAGTGCCTCCAAAGGAGACGATGCCTGACTCCTCGTGAAACTTGATAGGAGTCCCAGGATTCCTGTGGCACGTGGAAAGGGATCCTTGGTCTCCCGCCTCAGCTGGAGAGGCGTCCCAATTGCCCTGCCAAGCCTCGAGGAGAATCCCGAGTTGTCCCTCGCAACTAGGCAGGAGTCCTGACGCCGCTGAACAAACACGTGTGTGGAAGGGCCAATTCCGTCGTAACTCGAGAATATACCCCAGGTTCCCGCCGCAACTCGAGAAAAACCATGAGACTTCCCCCTTGCCGCGAGATGAGTCCTGATTCCCCTGCACTGCGTGCAGAGCAATTCCGTGTTGCACATCACACATGAAAGGAGCCTTGATTTCCTTGATGGCACTCCAGAGAAACCCCAAGAACACTGTTTCAAGGATAGAGGATCCTAAGGTCACTGAAGCAACAAGAAAGAGCTCCGTGGACCAAGAATCAACTCGAGATGAGAGGTTATTCCCTGGCTTCGACTCCAGAGGAAT
Source organism: Cervus elaphus (assembly GCF_910594005.1). Lineage (NCBI taxonomy): Eukaryota > Metazoa > Chordata > Mammalia > Artiodactyla > Cervidae > Cervus > Cervus elaphus. Next base: position 10,215,101 of record NC_057824.1, on the reverse strand, counting down.
ACCACCTTACCACAAGCACCTCAAGAGGAGGCTTCTCTCAGCTCTAGGTATGTGAGAGGGACCCTGAGTTTGCGGCCTCAAGTGGAATGGACACCGCGATGCCCTGAATCGAAATAAGGCCGGATATCCCTGCAGTGCCTTGAATGCAGGCTCGTCTTGCATTTCCCAAGACGAAAGGAAGTCTGAATCCCCTGTGGAGACCACAGAAAAAGACCTAGTTCCCCACCTCATCGAGACCGGAGGCCTCATATGCTTGGAAAACTCCAGAGGTACGCGGAGATCAGTGCCTCCAAAGGAGACGATGCCTGACAACTCGTGAACCTTGAGAGGAGCCCCAGGATTCCGGTGGCACGTGGAAAGGCACCCTTGGTCTCCCGCCTCAGCTGGAGAGCCGTCCCAATTGCCCTGCCAAGCCTCGAGGAGAATCCCGAGTTGTCCCTCGCAACTAGGCAGGAGTCCTGACGTCGCTGAACAAACACGTGTGTGGAAGGGCCATCCCCGTCGTAACTCAAGAATATACCCCAGGTTCCCATCGCAACTTGAGAAAAACCATGAGACTTCCCCCTCGCCGCAAAATGAGGCCCGATACCCGGCACTGCGAGCAGAGGGATTCAGTGTTGCACATCACACATGAAAGGAGCCTTGATTTCCTTGATGGCACTCCAGAGAAACCACAAGAACACTGTTTCAAGGCTAGAGGGATCCTGAGGTCACTGTAGCAACACGAAAGAGCTCCGTGGACCAAAATTCAACTGGAGATGAGAGGTTAGTCCCTGGCTTCGACTCCAGAGGAATAACACCTTACCACAAGCACCTCAAGAGGAGGCTTCTCTCAGCTCTAGGTATGTGAGAGGGACCCTGAGTTTGCGTCCTAGAGTGGAATGTACACCGCGATGCCCTGACGCGAAATAAGGCCGGATATCCCTGCAGTGACTTGAATGCAGGCTCGTCTTGCATCTCCCAAGATGAAAGAATGTCTGAATCCCCTTTGAAGACCACAGAGAAAGACCTAGTTCCCCACCTCATCGCGACCGGAGGCCTCACATCCTTTGAAAACTCCAGAGGTACGCGGAGATCAGTGCCTTCAAAGGAGACGATGCCTGACTCTTCGTGAAACTTGATAGGAGTCCCAGGATTCCTGTGGCACGTTGAAAGGGACCCTTGGTCTCCCGCCTCAGCTGGAGAGGCGTCCCAATTGCCCTGCCAAGCCTCGAGGAGAATCCCGAGTTGTCCGTCGCAACTAGGCAGGAGTCCTGCCGTCGCTGAACAAACACGTGTGTGGAAGGGCCATCCTCGTCGTAACTCGAGAATATACCCCAGGTTCCCGCCGCAACTCGAGAAAAACCATGAGACATCCCCCTCGCCGCGAGATGAGGCCCGATTCCCCTTCACTGCGTGCAGAGCAATGCCGTGTTGCACATCACACATGAAAGGAGCCTTGATTTCCTTGATGGCAGTCCAGCGAAACCCCAAGAACACTGTTTCAAGGCTAGCGGGATCCTGAGGTCACTGTAGCAACACGAAAGAGCTCCGTGGACCACAAATCAACTGGAGATGAGAGGTTAGTCCCTGGCTTCGACTCCAGAGTAATACCACCTTACCACGAGCACCTCTAGAGGAGGCTTCTCTCAGCTCTATGAATGTGAGAGGGACCCTGATTATGCGGCCTCAAGTGGAATGGACACCGCGATGCCCTGACTCGAAATCAGGCCGGATATCCCGGCAGTGACTTGAATGCAGGCTCGTCTTGCATCTCCCAAGACAAAAGGATGTCTGAATCCCCTGTGGAGACCACAGAGAAAGACCTAGTTCCCCACCTCATCGCGACCGGAGGCCTCACATCCTTTGAAAACTCCAGAGGTACGCGGATATCAGTGCCTTCAAAGGAGAGGATGCCTGACTCCTCGTGAAACTTGATAGGAGTCACAGGATTCCTGTGCACGTGGAAAGGGACCCTTGGTCTCCCGCCTCAGCTGAGAGGCGTCCCAATTTCCCTGCCAAGCCTCGAGGAGAATCCCGAGTTGTCCGTCGCAACTAGGCAGGAGTCCTGCCGTCGCTGAACAAACACGTGGGTGGAAGGGCCATCCCCGTCGTAACTCGAGAATATACCCCAGGTTCCCGCCGCAACTCGAGAAAAACCGTGAGACTTCCCCCTCGCCGCGATATGAGGCCCGATTCCCCTGCACTGCGTGCAGAGCAATTCCGTGTTGCACATCACACATGAAAGGAGCCTTGATTTCCTTGATGGCACTCCAGAGAAACGCCAAGAACACTGTTTCAAGGCTAGAGGGATCCTGAGGTCACTGTAGCAACACGAAAGAACTCCATAGTCCAAAAATCAACTCGAGATGAGAAGTTAGTCCCTGGCTTCGACTCCACAGGAATACCACCTTACCACAAGCACCTCAAGAGGAGGCTTCTCTCAGCTCTAGTATGTGAGAGGGACCCTGAGTTTGCGGCCTCAAGTGGAATGGACAGCGCGATGCCCTGACTCGAACTAAGGCCGGATATCCCTGCAGTGACTTGAATGCAGGCTCGTCTTGTATCTCCCAAGACGAAAGGATGTCTGAATCCCCTGTGGAGACCACAGAGAAAGACCTAGTTCCCCACCTCATCGCGACCGGAGGCCTCACATCTTTTGAAAACTCCAGAGGTACGCGGAGATCAGTGCCTCCAAAGGAGACGATGCCTGACTCCTCGTGAAACTTGATAGGAGTCCCAGGATTCCTGTGGCACGTGGAAAGGGACCCTTGGTCTCCCGCCTCAGCTGGAGAGGCGTCCCAATTGCCCTGCCAAGCCTGGAGGGGAATCCCGAGTTGTCCCTCGCAACTAGGCAGTAGTCCTGCCGTCGCTGAACAAACACGTGGGTGGAAGGGCCATCCCCGTCGTAACTCGAGAATATACCCCAGGTTCCCGCCGCAACTCGAGAAAAACCATGAGACTTCCCCCTCGCCGCGAGATGAGGCCCGATTCCCCTGCACTGCGTGCAGAGCAATTCCGTGTTGCACATCACACATGAAAGGAACCTTGATTTCCTTGATGGCACTCCAGAGAAAACCCAAGAACACTGTTTCAAGGCTAGAGGGATCCTGAGGTCACTGTAGCAACACGAAAGAGCTCCGTGGACCAACAATCAACTCGAGATGAGAGGTTAGTCCCTGGCTTCGACTCCAGAGGAATACCACCTTACCACAAGCACCTCAAGAGGAGGCTTCTCGCAGCTCTAGCTATGTGCTGAGTTTGCGGCCTCAAGTGGAATGGACACCGCGATGCCCTGACTCGAAATAAGGCCGGATATCCCTGCAGTGACTTGAATGCAGGCTCGTCTTGCATTTCCCAAGACGAAAGGAAGTCTGAATCCCCTGTGGAGACCACAGAAAAAGACCTAGTTCCCCACCTCATCGAGACCGGAGGCCTCATATGCTTGGAAAACTCCAGAGGTACGCGGAGATCAGTGCCTCAAAAGGAGACGATGCCTGGCAACTCGTGAACCTTGAGAGGAGCCCCAGGATTCCGGTGGCACGTGGAAAGGCACCCTTGGTCTCCCGCCTCAGCTGGAGAGCCGTCCCAATTGCCCTGCCAAGCCTCGAGGAGAATCCCGAGTTGTCCCTCGCAACTAGGCAGGAGTCCTGACGTCCCTGAACAAACACGTGTGTGGAAGGGCCATCCCCGTCGTAACTCAAGAATATACCCCAGGTTCCCATCGCAACTTGAGAAAAACCATGAGACTTCCCCCTCGCCGCAAAATGAGGCCCGATACCCGGCACTGCGAGCAGAGGGATTCAGTGTTGCACATCACACATGAAAGGAGCCTTGATTTCCTTGATGGCACTCCAGAGAAACCACAAGAACACTGTTTCAAGGCTAGAGGGATCCTGAGGTCACTGTAGCAACACGAAAGAGCTCCGTGGACCACAAATCAACTCGAGATGAGAGGTTAGTCCCTGGCTTTGACTCCAGAGGAATACCACCTTACCACAAGCACCTCAAGAGGAGGCTTCTCTCAGCTCTAGGTATGTGAGAGGGACCCTGAATTTGCGGCCTCAAGTGGAATGGACACCACGATGCCCTGACTCGAAATAAGGCCGGATATCCCTGCAGTGACTTGAATGCAGGCTCGTCTTGCATCTCCCAAGACAAAAGGATGTCTGAATCCCCTGTGGAGACCACAGAGAAAGACCTAGTTCCCCACCTCATCGCGACCGGAGGCCTCACATCCTTTGAAAACTCCAGAGGTACGCGGAGATCAGTGCCTCCAAAGGAGACGATGTCTGACTCCTCGTGAAACTTGATAGGAGTCCCAGGATTCCTGAGGCACGTGGAAAGGGACCCTTGGTCTCCCGCCTCAGCTGGAGAGGCGTCCCAATTGCCCTGCCAAGCCTCGAGGAGAATCCCGAGTTGTCCCTCGCAACTAGGCAGAAGTCCTGACGTCGCTGAACAAACACGTGTGTGGAAGGGCCATCCCCGTCGTAACTCGAGAATATACCCCAGGTTACCGCAGCAACTCGAGAAAAACCATGAGACTTCCCCCTCGCCGCGATATGAGGCCCGATTCCCCTGCACTTCGTGCAGAGCAATTCCCTGTTGCACATCACACATGAAAGGAGCCTTGATTTCCTTGATGGCACTCCAGAGAAACCCCAAGAACACTGTTTCAAGGCTAGAGGGATCCTGAGGTCACTGTAGCAACACGAAAGAGCTCCGTGGACCAAAAATCAACTCGAGATGAGAGGTTAGTCCCTGGCTTCGACTCCAGAGGAATACCACCTTACCACAAGCACCTCAAGAGGAGGCTTCTCTCAGCTCTATGTGTGTGAGAGGGACCCTGAGTTTGCGGCCTCAAGTGGAATGGAGACCGCGATGCCCTGACTCGAAATAAGGCCAGATATCCCTGCAGTGACTTGAATGCAGGCTCGTCTTGCATCTCCCAAGACGAAAGGATGTCTGAATCCCCTGTGGAGACCACAGAGAAAGACCTAGTTCCCCACCTCATCGCGACCGGAGGCCTCACATCCTTTGAAAACTCCAGAGGTACGCGGAGATCAGTGCCTCCAAAGGAGACGATGCCTGACTCCTCGTGAAACTTGATTGGAGTCCCAGGATTCCTGTGGCACATGGAAAGGGCCCCTTGGTCTCCCACCTCAGCTGGAGAGGCGTCCCAATTGCCCTGCCAAGCCTCGAGGAGAATCCCGAGTTGTCCCTCGCAACTAGGCAGGAGTCCTGACGTCGCTGAACAAACACGTGGGTGGAAGGGCTATCCCCGTCGTAACTCGAGAATATACCCCAGGTTCCCGCCGCAACTCGAGAAAAACCATGAGACTTCCCCCTCGCCACGAGATGAGGCCCGATTCCCCTGCACTGCTTGCAGAGCAATTCGGTGTTGCACATCACACATGAAAGGAGCCTTGATTTCCTTGATGGCACTCCAGAGAAACCCCAAGAACACTGTTTCAAGGCTAGAGGGATCCTGAGGTCACTGTAGCAACACGAAAGAGCTCCGTGGACCAAAAATCAACTCGAGATGAGAGGTTAGTCCCTGGCTTCGACTCCAGAGGAATACCACCTTACCACAAGCACCTCAAGAGGAGGCTTCTCTCAGCTCTAGGTATGTGAGAGGGACCCTGAGTTTGCGGCCTCAAGTGGAATCGACACCGCGATGCCCTGACTCGAAATAAGGCCGGATATCCCTGCAGTGACTTGAATGCAGGCTCGTCTTGAATCTCCCTATATGAAAGGATGTCTGAATCCCCTGTGGAGACCACAGAGAAAGACCTAGTTCCCCACCTCATCGCGACCAGAGGCCTCACATCCTTTGAAAACTCCAGAGGTACGCGGAGATCAGTGCCTCCAAAGGAGACGATGCCTGACTCCTCGTGAAACTTGATAGGAGTCCCAGGATTCCTGTGGCACGTGGAAAGGGACCCTTGGTCTCCCGCCTCAGCTGGAGAGGCGTCCCAATTGCCCTGCCAAGCCTCGAGGAGAATCCCGAGTTGTCCCTCGCAACTAGGCAGGAGTCCTGACGTCGCTGAACAAACACGTGTGTGGAAGGGCCATCCCCGTCGCAACTCGAGTATATACCCCAGGTTCCCACAGCAACTCGAGAAAAACCATGAGACTTCCCCCTCACCGCAAAATGAGGCCCGATACCCTGCACTGCGTGCAGAGCAATTCCCTTTTGCACATCACACATGAAAGGAGCCTTGCTTTCCTTGATGGCACTCCAGAGAAACCCCAAGAACAGTGTTTCAAGGCTAGAGGGATCCTGAGGTCACTGTAGCAACACGAAAGAGCTCCGTGTACCAAGAATCAACTCGAGATGAGAGGTTAGTCCCTGGCTTCGACTCCAGAGGAATACCACCTTACCACAAGCACCTCAAGAGGAGGCTTCTCTCAGCTCTAGGTATGTGAGAGGGACCCTGATTTTGCGGCCTCAAGTGGAATGGACACTGCGATGCCCTGACGCGAAATAAGGCCGGATATCCCGGCAGTGACTTGAATGCAGGCTCGTCTTGCATCTCCCAAGATGAAAGAATATCTGAATCCCCTGTGGAGACCACAGAGAAAGACCTAGTTTCCCACCTCATGGCGACCGGTATCCTCACATCCTTTGAAAACTCCAGAGGTACGCGGAGATCAGTGCCTCCAAAGGAGACGATGCCTGACTCCTCGTGAAACTTGATAGGAGTCCCAGGATTCCTGTGGCACGTGGAAAGGGATCCTTGGTCTCCCGCCTCAGCTGGAGAGGCGTCCCAATTGCCCTGCCAAGCCTCGAGGAGAATCCCGAGTTGTCCCTCGCAACTAGGCAGGAGTCCTGACGCCGCTGAACAAACACGTGTGTGGAAGGGCCAATTCCGTCGTAACTCGAGAATATACCCCAGGTTCCCGCCGCAACTCGAGAAAAACCATGAGACTTCCCCCTTGCCGCGAGATGAGTCCTGATTCCCCTGCACTGCGTGCAGAGCAATTCCGTGTTGCACATCACACATGAAAGGAGCCTTGATTTCCTTGATGGCACTCCAGAGAAACCCCAAGAACACTGTTTCAAGGATAGAGGATCCTAAGGTCACTGAAGCAACAAGAAAGAGCTCCGTGGACCAAGAATCAACTCGAGATGAGAGGTTATTCCCTGGCTTCGACTCCAGAGGAATACCACCTTACCACAAGCACCTCAAGAGGAGGCTTCTCTCAGCTCTAGGTATGTGAGAGGGACCCTGAGTTTGCGGCCTCAAGTGGAATGGACACCGCGATGCCCTGAATCGAAATAAGGCCGGATATCCCTGCAGTGCCTTGAATGCAGGCTCGTCTTGCATTTCCCAAGACGAAAGGAAGTCTGAATCCCCTGTGGAGACCACAGAAAAAGACCTAGTTCCCCACCTCATCGAGACCGGAGGCCTCATATGCTTGGAAAACTCCAGAGGTACGCGGAGATCAGTGCCTCCAAAGGAGACGATGCCTGACAACTCGTGAACCTTGAGAGGAGCCCCAGGATTCCGGTGGCACGTGGAAAGGCACCCTTGGTCTCCCGCCTCAGCTGGAGAGCCGTCCCAATTGCCCTGCCAAGCCTCGAGGAGAATCCCGAGTTGTCCCTCGCAACTAGGCAGGAGTCCTGACGTCCCTGAACAAACACGTGTGTGGAAGGGCCATCCCCGTCGTAACTCAAGAATATACCCCAGGTTCCCATCGCAACTTGAGAAAAACCATGAGACTTCCCCCTCGCCGCAAAATGAGGCCCGATACCCGGCACTGCGAGCAGAGGGATTCAGTGTTGCACATCACACATGAAAGGAGCCTTGATTTCCTTGATGGCACTCCAGAGAAACCACAAGAACACTGTTTCAAGGCTAGAGGGATCCTGAGGTCACTGTAGCAACACGAAAGAGCTCCGTGGACCAAAATTCAACTGGAGATGAGAGGTTAGTCCCTGGCTTCGACTCCAGAGGAATAACACCTTACCACAAGCACCTCAAGAGGAGGCTTCTCTCAGCTCTAGGTATGTGAGAGGGACCCTGAGTTTGCGTCCTAGAGTGGAATGTACACCGCGATGCCCTGACGCGAAATAAGGCCGGATATCCCTGCAGTGACTTGAATGCAGGCTCGTCTTGCATCTCCCAAGATGAAAGAATGTCTGAATCCCCTTTGAAGACCACAGAGAAAGACCTAGTTCCCCACCTCATCGCGACCGGAGGCCTCACATCCTTTGAAAACTCCAGAGGTACGCGGAGATCAGTGCCTTCAAAGGAGACGATGCCTGACTCTTCGTGAAACTTGATAGGAGTCCCAGGATTCCTGTGGCACGTTGAAAGGGACCCTTGGTCTCCCGCCTCAGCTGGAGAGGCGTCCCAATTGCCCTGCCAAGCCTCGAGGAGAATCCCGAGTTGTCCGTCGCAACTAGGCAGGAGTCCTGCCGTCGCTGAACAAACACGTGTGTGGAAGGGCCATCCTCGTCGTAACTCGAGAATATACCCCAGGTTCCCGCCGCAACTCGAGAAAAACCATGAGACATCCCCCTCGCCGCGAGATGAGGCCCGATTCCCCTTCACTGCGTGCAGAGCAATGCCGTGTTGCACATCACACATGAAAGGAGCCTTGATTTCCTTGATGGCAGTCCAGCGAAACCCCAAGAACACTGTTTCAAGGCTAGCGGGATCCTGAGGTCACTGTAGCAACACGAAAGAGCTCCGTGGACCACAAATCAACTGGAGATGAGAGGTTAGTCCCTGGCTTCGACTCCAGAGTAATACCACCTTACCACGAGCACCTCTAGAGGAGGCTTCTCTCAGCTCTATGAATGTGAGAGGGACCCTGATTATGCGGCCTCAAGTGGAATGGACACCGCGATGCCCTGACTCGAAATCAGGCCGGATATCCCGGCAGTGACTTGAATGCAGGCTCGTCTTGCATCTCCCAAGATGAAAGGATGTCTGAATCCCCTGTGGAGACCACAGAGAAAGACCTAGTTCCCCACCTCATGGCGATCGGCGGCCTCACATCCTTTGAAAACTCCAGAGGTACGCAGAGTTCAGTGCCTCCAAAGGAGACGATGCCTGACTCCTCGTGAAACTTGATAGGAGTCCCAGGATGCCTGTGGCACATGGAAAGGGACCCTTGGTCTCCCGCCTCAGCTGGAGAGGCGTCCCAATTGCCCTGCCAAGCCTCGAGGAGAATCCCGAGTTGTCCCTCGCAACTAGGCAAGAGTCCTGACGTCGCTGAAGAAACACGTGTGGGGTAGGGCCATCCCCGTCGTAACTCGAGAATATACCCCAGGTTCCCGCCGCAACTCGAGAAAAACCAATAGACTTCCCCCTCGCTGCGAGATGAGGCCCGATTCCCCTGCACTGTGTGCAGAGCAATTCCGTGTTGCACATCACACATGAAAGGAGCCTTGATTTCCTTGGTGGCACTCCAGAGAAACCCCAAGAACACTGTTTCAAGGCTAGAGGGATCCTGAGGTCACTGTAGCAACACGAAAGAGCTCCGTGGACCACAAATCAACTCGAGATGAGAGGTTAGTCCCTGGCTTTGACTCCAGAGGAATACCACCTTACCACAAGCACCTCAAGAGGAGGCTTCTCTCAGCTCTAGGTATGTGAGAGGGACCCTGAATTTGCGGCCTCAAGTGGAATGGACACCACGATGCCCTGACTCGAAATAAGGCCGGATATCCCTGCAGTGACTTGAATGCAGGCTCGTCTTGCATCTCCCAAGACAAAAGGATGTCTGAATCCCCTGTGGAGACCACAGAGAAAGACCTAGTTCCCCACCTCATCGCGACCGGAGGCCTCACATCCTCTGAAAACTCCAGAGGTACGCGGAGATCAGTGCCTTCAAAGGAGAGGATGCCTGACTCCTCGTGAAACTTGATAGGAGTCACAGGATTCCTGTGCACGTGGAAAGGGACCCTTGGTCTCCCGCCTCAGCTGAGAGGCGTCCCAATTTCCCTGCCAAGCCTCGAGGAGAATCCCGAGTTGTCCGTCGCAACTAGGCAGGAGTCCTACCGTCGCTGAACAAACACGTGGGTGGAAGGGCCATCCCCGTCGTAACTCGAGAATATACCCCAGGTTCCCGCCGCAACTCGAGAAAAACCGTGAGACTTCCGCCTCGCCGCGATATGAGGCCCGATTCCCCTGCACTACGTGCAGAGCAATTCCCTGTTGCACATCACACATGAAAGGAGCCTTGATTTCCTTGATGGCACTCCAGAGAAACCCCAAGAACACTGTTTCAAGGCTAGAGGGATCCTGAGGTCACTGTAGCAACACGAAAGAACTCCATAGTCCAAAAATCAACTCGAGATGAGAAGTTAGTCCCTGGCTTCGACTCCACAGGAATACCACCTTACCACAAGCACCTCAAGAGGAGGCTTCTCTCAGCTCTAGTATGTGAGAGGGACCCTGAGTTTGCGGCCTCAAGTGGAATGGACAGCGCGATGCCCTGACTCGAACTAAGGCCGGATATCCCTGCAGTGACTTGAATGCAGGCTCGTCTTGCATCTCCCAAGACGAAAGGATGTCTGAATCCCCTGTGGAGACCACAGAGAAAGACCTAGTTCCCCACCTCATCGCGACCGGAGGCCTCACATCTTTTGAAAACTCCAGAGGTACGCGGAGATCAGTGCCTCCAAAGGAGACGATGCCTGACTCCTCGTGAAACTTGATAGGAGTCCCAGGATTCCTGTGGCACGTGGAAAGGGACCCTTGGTCTCCCGCCTCAGCTGGAGAGGCGTCCCAATTGCCCTGCCAAGCCTCGAGGAGAATCCCGAGTTGTCCCTCGCAACTAGGCAAGAGTCCTGACGTCGCTGAAGAAACACGTGTGGGGTAGGGCCATCCCCGTCGTAACTCGAGAATATACCCCAGGTTCCCGCCGCAACTCGAGAAAAACCAATAGACTTCCCCCTCGCTGCGAGATGAGGCCCGATTCCCCTGCACTGTGTGCAGAGCAATTCCGTGTTGCACATCACACATGAAAGGAGCCTTGATTTCCTTGGTGGCACTCCAGAGAAACCCCAAGAACACTGTTTCAAGGCTAGAGGGATCCTGAGGTCACTGTAGCAACACGAAAGAGCTCCGTGGACCACAAATCAACTCGAGATGAGAGGTTAGTCCCTGGCTTTGACTCCAGAGGAATACCACCTTACCACAAGCACCTCAAGAGGAGGCTTCTCTCAGCTCTAGGTATGTGAGAGGGACCCTGAATTTGCGGCCTCAAGTGGAATGGACACCACGATGCCCTGACTCGAAATAAGGCCGGATATCCCTGCAGTGACTTGAATGCAGGCTCGTCTTGCATCTCCCAAGACAAAAGGATGTCTGAATCCCCTGTGGAGACCACAGAGAAAGACCTAGTTCCCCACCTCATCGCGACCGGAGGCCTCACATCCTCTGAAAACTCCAGAGGTACGCGGAGATCAGTGCCTTCAAAGGAGAGGATGCCTGACTCCTCGTGAAACTTGATAGGAGTCACAGGATTCCTGTGCACGTGGAAAGGGACCCTTGGTCTCCCGCCTCAGCTGAGAGGCGTCCCAATTTCCCTGCCAAGCCTCGAGTAGAATCCCGAGTTGTCCGTCGCAACTAGGCAGGAGTCCTGCCGTCGCTGAACAAACACGTGGGTGGAAGGGCCATCCCCGTCGTAACTCGAGAATATACCCCAGGTTCCCGCCGCAACTCGAGAAAAACCGTGAGACTTCCGCCTCGCCGCGATATGAGGCCCGATTCCCCTGCACTACGTGCAGAGCAATTCCCTGTTGCACATCACACATGAAAGGAGCCTTGATTTCCTTGATGGCACTCCAGAGAAACCCCAAGAACACTGTTTCAAGGCTAGAGGGATCCTGAGGTCACTGTAGCAACACGAAAGAACTCCATAGTCCAAAAATCAACTCGAGATGAGAAGTTAGTCCCTGGCTTCGACTCCACAGGAATACCACCTTACCACAAGCACCTCAAGAGGAGGCTTCTCTCAGCTCTAGTATGTGAGAGGGACCCTGAGTTTGCGGCCTCAAGTGGAATGGACAGCGCGATGCCCTGACTCGAACTAAGGCCGGATATCCCTGCAGTGACTTGAATGCAGGCTCGTCTTGCATCTCCCAAGACGAAAGGATGTCTGAATCCCCTGTGGAGACCACAGAGAAAGACCTAGTTCCCCACCTCATCGCGACCGGAGGCCTCACATCTTTTGAAAACTCCAGAGGTACGCGGAGATCAGTGCCTCCAAAGGAGACGATGCCTGACTCCTCGTGAAACTTGATAGGAGTCCCAGGATTCCTGTGGTACGGGGAAAGGGACCCTTGGTCTCCCGCCTCAGCTGGAGAGGCGTCCCAATTGCCCTGCCAAGTCTCGAGGAGAATCCCGAGTTGTCCCTCGCAACTAGGCAGTAGTCCTGACTTCGCTGAACAAACACGTGGGTGGAAGGGCCATCCCCGTCGTAACTCGAGAATATACCCCAGGTTCCCGCCGCAACTCGAGAAAAACCATGAGACTTCCCCCTCGCCGCGAGATGAGGCCCGATTCCCCTGCACTGCGTGCAGAGCAATTCCGTGTTGCACATCACACATGAAAGGAGCCTTGATTTCCTTGATGGCACTCCAGAGAAAACCCAAGAACACTGTTTCAAGGCTAGAGGGATCCTGAGGTCACTGTAGCAACACGAAAAAGCTCCGTGGACCAACAATCAACTCGAGATGAGAGGTTAGTCCCTGGCTTCGACTCCAGAGGAATACCACCTTACCACAAGCACCTCAAGAGGAGGCTTCTCGCAGCTCTAGCTATGTGCTGAGTTTGCGGCCTCAAGTGGAATGGACACCGCGATGCCCTGACTCGAAATAAGGCCGGATATCCCTGCAGTGACTTGAATGCAGGCTCGTCTTGCATCTCCCAAGACGAAAGGATGTCTGAATCCCCTGTGGAGACCACAGAGAAAGACCTAGTTCCCCACCTCATGGCGACCGGAGGCCTCACATCCTTTGAAAACTCCAGAGGTATGCGGAGATCAGTTCCTCCAAAGGAGACGATGCCTGACTCCTCGTGAAACTTGATAGGAGTCACAGGATTCCTGTGGCACGTGGAAAGGGACCCTTGGTCTCCCGCCTCAGCTGGAGAGGCGTCCCAATTGCCCTGCCAAGCCTCGAGGAGAATCCCGAGTTGTCCGTCGCAACTAGGCAGGAGTCCTGACGTCGCTGAACAAACACGTGGGTGGAAGGGCCATCCCCGTCGTAACTCGAGAATATACCCCAGGTTCCCGCCGCAACTCGAGAAAAACCGTGAGACTTCCGCCTCGCCGCGATATGAGGCCCGATTCCCCTGCACTACGTGCAGAGCAATTCCCTGTTGCACATCACACATGAAAGGAGCCTTGATTTCCTTGATGGCACTCCAGAGAAACCCCAAGAACACTGTTTCAAGGCTAGAGGGATCCTGAGGTCACTGTAGCAACACGAAAGAACTCCATAGTCCAAAAATCAACTCGAGATGAGAAGTTAGTCCCTGGCTTCGACTCCACAGGAATACCACCTTACCACAAGCACCTCAAGAGGAGGCTTCTCTCAGCTCTAGTATGTGAGAGGGACCCTGAGTTTGCGGCCTCAAGTGGAATGGACAGCGCGATGCCCTGACTCGAACTAAGGCCGGATATCCCTGCAGTGACTTGAATGCAGGCTCGTCTTGCATCTCCCAAGACGAAAGGATGTCTGAATCCCCTGTGGAGACCACAGAGAAAGACCTAGTTCCCCACCTCATCGCGACCGGAGGCCTCACATCTTTTGAAAACTCCAGAGGTACGCGGAGATCAGTGCCTCCAAAGGAGACGATGCCTGACTCCTCGTGAAACTTGATAGGAGTCCCAGGATTCCTGTGGTACGGGGAAAGGGACCCTTGGTCTCCCGCCTCAGCTGGAGAGGCGTCCCAATTGCCCTGCCAAGTCTCGAGGAGAATCCCGAGTTGTCCCTCGCAACTAGGCAGTAGTCCTGACTTCGCTGAACAAACACGTGGGTGGAAGGGCCATCCCCGTCGTAACTCGAGAATATACCCCAGGTTCCCGCCGCAACTCGAGAAAAACCATGAGACTTCCCCCTCGCCGCGAGATGAGGCCCGATTCCCCTGCACTGCGTGCAGAGCAATTCCGTGTTGCACATCACACATGAAAGGAGCCTTGATTTCCTTGATGGCACTCCAGAGAAAACCCAAGAACACTGTTTCAAGGCTAGAGGGATCCTGAGGTCACTGTAGCAACACGAAAGAGCTCCGTGGACCAACAATCAACTCGAGATGAGAGGTTAGTCCCTGGCTTCGACTCCAGAGGAATACCACCTTACCACAAGCACCTCAAGAGGAGGCTTCTCGCAGCTCTAGCTATGTGCTGAGTTTGCGGCCTCAAGTGGAATGGACACCGCGATGCCCTGACTCGAAATAAGGCCGGATATCCCTGCAGTGACTTGAATGCAGGCTCGTCTTGCATCTCCCAAGACGAAAGGATGTCTGAATCCCCTGTGGAGACCACAGAGAAAGACCTAGTTCCCCACCTCATGGCGACCGGAGGCCTCACATCCTTTGAAAACTCCAGAGGTATGCGGAGATCAGTGCCTCCAAAGGAGACGATGCCTGACTCCTCGTGAAACTTGATAGGAGTCACAGGATTCCTGTGGCACGTGGAAAGGGACCCTTGGTCTCCCGCCTCAGCTGGAGAGGCGTCCCAATTGCCCTGCCAAGCCTCGAGGAGAATCCCGAGTTGTCCCTCGCAACTAGGCAGGAGTCCTGACGTCGCTGAACAAACACGTGGGTGGAAGGGCCATCCCCGTTGAAACTCGAGAATATACCCCAGATTTCCGCCGCAACTCGAGAAAAACCATGAGACTTCCCCCTCGCCGCGAGATGAGGCCCGATTCCCCTGCATTGCGTGCAGAGCAATTCCGTGTTGCACATCACACATGAAAGGAGCCTTGATTTCCTTGATGGCACTCCAGAGAAACCACAAGAACACTGTTTCAAGGCTAGAGGGATCCTGAGGTCACTGTAGCAACACGAAAGTGCTCCGTGGACCAAAATTCAACTGGAGATGAGAGGTTAGTCCCTGGCTTCGACTCCAGAGGAATAACACCTTACCACAAGCACCTCAAGAGGAGGCTTCTCTCAGCTCTAGGTATGTGAGAGGGACCCTGAGTTTGCGTCCTAGAGTGGAATGTACACCGCGATGCCCTGACGCGAAATAAGGCCGGATATCCCTGCAGTGACTTGAATGCAGGCTCGTCTTGCATCTCCCAAGATGAAAGAATGTCTGAATCCCCTTTGAAGACCACAGAGAAAGACCTAGTTCCCCACCTCATCGCGACCGGAGGCCTCACATCCTTTGAAAACTCCAGAGGTACGCGGAGATCAGTGCCTTCAAAGGAGACGATGCCTGACTCTTCGTGAAACTTGATAGGAGTCCCAGGATTCCTGTGGCACGTTGAAAGGGACCCTTGGTCTCCCGCCTCAGCTGGAGAGGCGTCCCAATTGCCCTGCCAAGCCTCGAGGAGAATCCCGAGTTGTCCGTCGCAACTAGGCAGGAGTCCTGCCGTCGCTGAACAAACACGTGTGTGGAAGGGCCATCCTCGTCGTAACTCGAGAATATACCCCAGGTTCCCGCCGCAACTCGAGAAAAACCATGAGACATCCCCCTCGCCGCGAGATGAGGCCCGATTCCCCTTCACTGCGTGCAGAGCAATGCCGTGTTGCACATCACACATGAAAGGAGCCTTGATTTCCTTGATGGCAGTCCAGCGAAACCCCAAGAACACTGTTTCAAGGCTAGCGGGATCCTGAGGTCACTGTAGCAACACGAAAGAGCTCCGTGGACCACAAATCAACTGGAGATGAGAGGTTAGTCCCTGGCTTCGACTCCAGAGTAATACCACCTTACCACGAGCACCTCTAGAGGAGGCTTCTCTCAGCTCTATGAATGTGAGAGGGACCCTGATTATGCGGCCTCAAGTGGAATGGACACCGCGATGCCCTGACTCGAAATCAGGCCGGATATCCCGGCAGTGACTTGAATGCAGGCTCGTCTTGCATCTCCCAAGATGAAAGGATGTCTGAATCCCCTGTGGAGACCACAGAGAAAGACCTAGTTCCCCACCTCATGGCGATCGGCGGCCTCACATCCTTTGAAAACTCCAGAGGTACGCAGAGTTCAGTGCCTCCAAAGGAGACGATGCCTGACTCCTCGTGAAACTTGATAGGAGTCCCAGGATGCCTGTGGCACATGGAAAGGGACCCTTGGTCTCCCGCCTCAGCTGGAGAGGCGTCCCAATTGCCCTGCCAAGCCTCGAGGAGAATCCCGAGTTGTCCCTCGCAACTAGGCAAGAGTTCTGACGTCGCTGAAGAAACACGTGTGGGGTAGGGCCATCCCCGTCGTAACTCGAGAATATACCCCAGGTTCCCGCCGCAACTCGAGAAAAACCAATAGACTTCCCCCTCGCTGCGAGATGAGGCCCGATTCCCCTGCACTGTGTGCAGAGCAATTCCGTGTTGCACATCACACATGAAAGGAGCCTTGATTTCCTTGGTGGCACTCCAGAGAAACCCCAAGAACACTGTTTCAAGGCTAGAGGGATCCTGAGGTCACTGTAGCAACACGAAAGAGCTCCGTGGACCACAAATCAACTCGAGATGAGAGGTTAGTCCCTGGCTTCGACTCCAGAGGAATACCACCTTACCACAAGCACCTCAAGAGGAGGCTTCTCTCAGCTCTAGGTATGTGAGAGGGACCCTGAATTTGCGGCCTCAAGTGGAATGGACACCACGATGCCCTGACTCGAAATAAGGCCGGATATCCCTGCAGTGACTTGAATGCAGGCTCGTCTTGCATCTCCCAAGACAAAAGGATGTCTGAATCCCCTGTGGAGACCACAGAGAAAGACCTAGTTCCCCACCTCATCGCGACCGGAGGCCTCACATCCTCTGAAAACTCCAGAGGTACGCGGAGATCAGTGCCTTCAAAGGAGAGGATGCCTGACTCCTCGTGAAACTTGATATGAGTCACAGGATTCCTGTGCACGTGGAAAGGGACCCTTGGTCTCCCGCCTCAGCTGAGAGGCGTCCCAATTTCCCTGCCAAGCCTCGAGGAGAATCCCGAGTTGTCCGTCGCAACTAGGCAGGAGTCCTGCCGTCGCTGAACAAACACGTGGGTGGAAGGGCCATCCCCGTCGTAACTCGAGAATATACCCCAGGTTCCCGCCGCAACTCGAGAAAAACCGTGAGACTTCCCCCTCGCCGCGATATGAGGCCCGATTCCCCTGCACTACGTGCAGAGCAATTCCCTGTTGCACATCACACATGAAAGGAGCCTTGATTTCCTTGATGGCACTCCAGAGAAACCCCAAGAACACTGTTTCAAGGCTAGAGGGATCCTGAGGTCACTGTAGCAACACGAAAGAACTCCATAGTCCAAAAATCAACTCGAGATGAGAAGTTAGTCCCTGGCTTCGACTCCACAGGAATACCACCTTACCACAAGCACCTCAAGAGGAGGCTTCTCTCAGCTCTAGTATGTGAGAGGGACCCTGAGTTTGCGGCCTCAAGTGGAATGGACAGCGCGATGCCCTGACTCGAACTAAGGCCGGATATCCCTGCAGTGACTTGAATGCAGGCTCGTCTTGCATCTCCCAAGACGAAAGGATGTCTGAATCCCCTGTGGAGACCACAGAGAAAGACCTAGTTCCCCACCTCATCGCGACCGGAGGCCTCACATCTTTTGAAAACTCCAGAGGTACGCGGAGATCAGTGCCTCCAAAGGAGACGATGCCTGACTCCTCGTGAAACTTGATAGGAGTCCCAGGATTCCTGTGGCACGGGGAAAGGGACCCTTGGTCTCCCGCCTCAGCTGGAGAGGCGTCCCAATTGCCCTGCCAAGTCTCGAGGAGAATCCCGAGTTGTCCCTCGCAACTAGGCAGTAGTCCTGACTTCGCTGAACAAACACGTGGGTGGAAGGGCCATCCCCGTCGTAACTCGAGAATATACCCCAGGTTCCCGCCGCAACTCGAGAAAAACCATGAGACTTCCCCCTCGCCGCGAGATGAGGCCCGATTCCCCTGCACTGCGTGCAGAGCAATTCCGTGTTGCACATCACACATGAAAGGAGCCTTGATTTCCTTGATGGCACTCCAGAGAAAACCCAAGAACACTGTTTCAAGGCTAGAGGGATCCTGAGGTCACTGTAGCAACACGAAAGAGCTCCGTGGACCAACAATCAACTCGAGATGAGAGGTTAGTCCCTGGCTTCGACTCCAGAGGAATACCACCTTACCACAAGCACCTCAAGAGGAGGCTTCTCGCAGCTCTAGCTATGTGCTGAGTTTGCGGCCTCAAGTGGAATGGACACCGCGATGCCCTGACTCGAAATAAGGCCGGATATCCCTGCAGTGACTTGAATGCAGGCTCGTCTTGCATCTCCCAAGACGAAAGGATGTCTGAATCCCCTGTGGAGATGACAGAGAAAGACCTAGTTCCCCACCTCATGGCGACCGGAGGCCTCACATCCTTTGAAAACTCCAGAGGTATGCGGAGATCAGTGCCTCCAAAGGAGACGATGCCTGACTCCTCGTGAAACTTGATAGGAGTCACAGGATTCCTGTGGCACGTGGAAAGGGACCCTTGGTCTCCCGCCTCAGCTGGAGAGGCGTCCCAATTGCCCTGCCAAGCCTCGAGGAGAATCCCGAGTTGTCCCTCGCAACTAGGCAGGAGTCCTGACGTCGCTGAACAAACACGTGGGTGGAAGGGCCATCCCCGTTGAAACTCGAGAATATACCCCAGGTTCCCGCCGCAACTCGAGAAAAACCATGAGACTTCCCCCTCGCCGCGAGATGAGGCCCGATTCCCCTGCATTGCGTGCAGAGCAATTCCGTGTTGCACATCACACATGAAAGGAGCCTTGATTTCCTTGATGGCACTCCAGAGAAACCCCTAGAACACTGTTTCAAGGCTGGAGGGTTCCTGAGGTCCCTGTAGCAGCACGAAAGAGCTCCGTGGACCATGAATCAACTCGAGATAAGAGGTTAGTCCCTGGCTTCGACTCCAGAGGAATACCACCTTACCACAAGCACCTCAAGAGGAGGCTTCTCTCAGCTCTAGGTATGTGAGAGGGACCCTGAGTTTGCGGCCTCAAATGGAATGAACACCGCGATGCCCTGACTCGAAATAAGGTCGGATATCCCTGCAGTGACTTGAATGCAGGCTCGTCTTGCATCTCCCAAGACGATAGGATGTCTGAATCCCCTGTGGAGACCACAGAGAAAGACCTAGTTCCCCACCTCATCGCGACCGGAGGCCTCACATCCTTTGAAAACTCCAGAGGTACGCGGAGATCAGTGCCTCCAAAGGAGACGATGCCTGACTGCTCGTGAAACTTGATAGGAGTCCCAGGATTCCTGTGGCACGTGGAAAGGGACCCTTGGTCTCCCACCTCAGCTGGAGAGGCGTCCCAATTGCCCTGCCAAGCCTCGAGGAGAATCCCGAGTTGTCCCTCGCAACTAGGCAGGAGTCCTGGCGTCGATAAACAAACACGTGGGTGGAAGGGCCATCCCCGTCGTAACTCGAGAATATACCCCAGGTTCCCGCCGCAACTCGAGAAAAACCATGAGACTTCCCCCTCGCCGCGAGATGAGGCCCGATTCCCCTGCACTGCGTGCAGAGCATTTCGGTGTTGCACATCACACATGAAAGGAGCCTTGATTTCCTTGATGGCACTCCAGAGAAACCCCTAGAACACTGTTTCAAGGCTGGAGGGATCCTGAGGTCCCTGTAGCAGCACGAAAGAGCTCCGTGGACCATGAATCAACTCGAGATGAGAGGTTAGTCCCTGGCTTCGACTCCAGAGGAATACCACCTTACCACAAGCACATCAAGAGGAGGCTTCTCTCAGCTCTAGCTATGTGAGAGGGACCCTGAGTTTGCGGCCTCAAGTGGAATGGACACCGCGATGCCCTGACTCGAAATAAGGCCGGATATCCCTGCAGTGATTTGAATGCAGGCTCGTCTTGCATCTCCCAAGGCGAAAGGATGTCTGAATCCCCTGTGGAGACCACAAAGAAAGACCTAGTTCCCCACCTCATGGCGACCGGAGGCCTCACATCCTTTGAAAACTCCAGAGGTAGGCGGAGATCAGTGCCTCCAAAGGAAACGATGCCTGACTCCTCGTGAAACTTGATAGGAGTCCCAGGATTCCTGTGGCACGTGGAAAGGGACCCTTGGTCTCCCGCCTCAGCTGGAGAGGCGTCCCAATTGCCCTGCCAAGCCTCGAGGAGAATCCCGAGTTGTCCCTCCCAACTAGGCAGGAGTCCTGACGTCGCTGAAGAAGCACGTGGGTGGAAGGGCCATCCCCGTCGTAACTCGAGAATATACCCCAGGTTCCCGCCGCAACTCGAGAAAAACCAATAGACTTCCCCCTCGCCGCGAGATGAGGCCCGATTCCCCTGCACTGCGTGCAGAGCAATTCCGTGTTGCACATCACACATGAAAGGAGCCTTGATTTCCTTGATGGCACTCCAAAGAAACCCCAAGAACACTGTTTCAAGGCTGGAGGGATCCTGAGGTCCCTGTAGCAGCACGAAAGAGCTCCGTGGACCATGAATCAACTCGAGATGAGAGGTTAGTCCCTGGCTTCGACTCCAGAGGAATACCACCTTACCACAAGCACCTCAAGAGGAGGCTTCTCTCAGCTCTAGGTATGTGAGAGGTACCCTGAGTTTGCGGCCTCAAGTGGAATGGACACCGCGATGCCCTGACTCGAAATAAGGCCGGATATCCCTGCAGTGACTTGAATGCAGGCTCGTCTTGCATCTCCCAAGATGAAAGGATGTCTGAATCCCCTGTGGAGACCACAGAGAAAGACCTAGTTCCCCACCTCATGGCGACCGGAGGCCTCACATCCTTTGAAAACTCCAGAGGTACGTGGAGATCAGTGCCTCCAAAGGAGACGATGCCTGACTCCTCGTGAAACTTGATAGGAGTCCCAGGATTCCTGTGGCACGTGGAAAGGGACACTTGGTCTCCCGCCTCAGCTGGAGAGGCGTCCCAATTGCCCTGCCAAGCCTCGAGGAGAATCCCGAGTTGTCCCTCGCAACTAGGCAGGAGTCCTGCCGTCGCTGAACTAACACGTGTGTGGAAGGGCCATCCCCGTCGTAACTCGAGATTATACCGCAGGTTCCCGCCGCAACTCGAAAAAAACCATGAGACTTCCCCCTCGCCGCGAGATGAGGCCCGATTCCCCTGCACTGCGTGCAGAACAATTCCGTGTTGCACATCACACATGAAAGGAGCCTTGATTTCCTTGATGGCACTCCAGAGAAACCCCAAGAACACTGTTTCAAGGTTGAGGGATCCTGAGGTCACTGTAGCAACAAGAAAGAGCTCGGTGGACCAAAAATCAACTCGAGATGAGAGGTTAGTCCCTGGCTTCGACTCCAGAGGAATACCACCTTACCACAAGCACCTCAAGAGGAGGCTTCTCTCAGCTCTAGGTATGTGAGAGGGACCCTGAGTTTGCGGCCTCAAGTGGAATGGAGACCGCGATGCCCTGACTCGAAATAAGGCCGGATATCCCTGCAGTGACTTGAATGCAGGCTCGTCTTGCATCTCCCAAGACGAAAGGATGTCTGAATCCCCTGTGGAGACCACAGAGAAAGACCTAGTTCCCCACCTCATCGCGACCGGAGACCTCACATCCTTTGAAAACTCCAGAGGTACGCGGAGATCAGTGCCTCCAAAGGAGACGATGCCTGACTCCTCGTGAAATTTGATAGGAGTCCCAGGATTCCTGTGGCACGTGGAAAGGGACCCTTGGTCTCCCGCCTCAGCTGGAGAGGCGTCCCAATTGCCCTGCCAAGCCTCGAGAAGAATCCCGAGTTGTCCCTCGCAACTAGGCAGGAGTCCTGACGTCGCTGAACAAACACGTGGTTGGAAGGGCCATCCCAGTCGTAACTCGAGAATATTCCCCAGGTTCCCGCCGAAACTCGAGAAAAACCATGAGACTTCCCCCTCGCCGCGAGATGAGGCCCGATTCCCCTGCACTGTGTGCAGAGCAATTCCGTGTTGCACATCACACATGAAAGGAGCCTTGATTTCCTTGATGGCACTCCAGAGAAACACCAAGAACACTGTTTCAAGGCTAGAGGGATCCTGAGGTCACTCTAGCAACACGAAAGAGCTCCGTGGACCACAAATCAACTCGAGATGAGAGGTTAGTCCCTGGCTTCGACTCCAGAGGAATACCACCTTACCACAAGCACCTCAAGAGGAGGCTTCTCTCAGCTCTAGCTATGTGAGAGGGACCCTGAGTTTGCGGCCTCAAGTGGAATGGACACCGCGATTCCCTGACGCGAAATAAGGCCGGATATCCCTGCAGTGACTTGAATGCAGGATCGTCTTGCATCTCCCAAGACGAAAGCATGTCTGAATCCACTGTGGAGACCACAGAGAATGACCTAGTTGCCCACCTCATCGCGACCGGAGGCCTCACATCCTTTGAAAACTCCAGAGGTAGGCGGAGATCAGTGCCTCCAAAGGAGACGATGCCTGACTCCTCGTGAAACTTGATAGGAGTCCCAGGATTCCTGTGGCACGTGGAAAGGGACACTTGGTCTCCCGCCTCAGCTGGAGAGGCGTCCCAATTGCCCTGCCAAGCCTCGAGGAGAATCCCGAGTTGTCCCTCGCAACTAGGCAGGAGTCCTGACGTCACTGAACAAACAAGTGTGTGGAAGGGCCATCCCCGTCGTAACTCGAGAATATACCCCAGGTTCCCGTCGCAACTCGAGAAAAACCATGAGACTTCCCCCTCGCCGCGAGATGAGGCCCGATTCCCCTGCACTGCGTGCAGAGCAATTCCTTGTTGCACATCACACATGAAAGGAGCCTTGATTTCCTTGATGGCACTCCAGAGAAACCCCAAGAACACTGTTTCAAGGCTGGAGGGATACTGAGGTCCCTGTAGCAGCATGAAAGAGCTCCGTGGACCATGAATCAACTCGAGATGAGAGGTTAGTCCCTGGCTTCGACTCCAGATGAATACCACCTTACCACAAGCACCTCAAGAGGAGGCTTCTCTCAGCTCTAGGTATGTGAGAGGGACCCTGAGTTTGCGGCCTCAAGTGGAATGGAGACCGCGATGCCCTGACTCGAAATAAGGCCGGATATCCCTGCAGTGACTTGAATGCAGGCTCGTCTTGCATCTCCCAAGACGAAAGGATGTCTGAATCCCCTGTGGAGACCACAGAGAAAGACCTAGTTCCCCACCTCATCGCGACCGGAGGCCTCACATCCTTTGAAAACTCCAGAGGTACGCGGAGATCAGTGCCTCCAAAGGAGACGATGCCTGACTCCTCGTGAAACTTGATAGGAGTCCCAGGATTCCTGTGGCACGTGGAAAGGGACCCTTGGTCTCCCACCTCAGCTGGAGAGGCGTCGCAATTGCCCTGCCAAGCCTCGAGGAGAATCCCGAGTTGTCCCTCGCAACTAGGCAGGAGTCCTGGCGTCACTAAACAAACACGTGGGTGGAAGGGCCATCCCCGTCGTAACTCGAAAATATGCCCCAGGTTCCCGCCGCAACTCGAGAAAAACCATGAGACTTCCCCCTCGCCGCGAGATGAGGCCCGATTCCCCTGCACTGCGTGCAGAGCAATTCGGTGTTGCACATCACACATGAAAGGAGCCTTGATTTCCTTGATGGCACTCCAGAGAAAACCCAAGAACACTGTTTCAAGGCTAGAGGGATCCTGAGGTCACTGTAGCAACACGAAAGAGCTCCGTGGACCAAAAATCAACTCGAGATGAGAGGTTAGTCCCTGGCTTCGATTCCAGAGGAATACCGCCTTACCACAAGCACCTCAAGAGGAGGCTTCTCTCAGCTGTATGTATGTGAGAGGGAACCTGAGTTTGCGGCCTCAAGTGGAATGGAGACCGCGATGACCTGACGCGAAATAAGGCCGGATATCCCTGCAGTGACTTGAATGCAGGCTCGTCTTGCATCTCCCAAGACGAAAGGATGTCTGAATCCCCTGTGGAGACCACAGAGAAAGACCTAGTTCCCCACCTCATCTCGACCGGAGGCCTCACATCCTTTGAAAACTCCAGAGGTACACGGAGATCAGTGCCTCCAAAGGAGACGATGCCTGACTCCTCGTGAAACTTGATAGGAGTCCCAGGATTCCTGTGGCACGTGGAAAGGGACCCTTGGTCTCCCGCCTCAGCTGAGAGGCGTCCCAATTGCCCTGCCAAGCCTCGAGGAGAATCCCGAGTTGTCCCTCGCAAATAGGCAGGAGTCCTGACGTCGCTGAACAAACACGTGGGTGGAAGGGCCATCCCCATCGTAACTCGAGAATATACCCCAGGTTCCCGCCGCAACTCGAGAAAAACCATGAGACTTCCCCCTCGCCGCGAGATGAGGCCCGATTCCCCTGCACTGCGTGCAGAGCAATTCCGTGTTGCACATCACACATGAAAGGAGCCTTGATTCCTTAATGGCACTCCAGAGAAACCCCAAGAACACTGTTTCAAGGCTGGAGGGATCCTGAGGTCCCTGTAGCAGCATGAAAGAGCTCCGTGGACCATGAATCAACTCGAGATGAGAGGTTAGTCCCTGGCTTCGACTCCAGAGGAATACCACCTTACCACAAGCACCTCAAGAGGAGGCTTCTCTCAGCTCTAGGTATGTGAGAGGGACCCTGAGTTTGCGGCCTCAAGTGGAATGGACACCGTGATGCCCTGACTCGAAATAAGGCCGGATATCCCTGCAGTGATTTGAATGCAGGCTCGTCTTGCATCTCCCAAGGCGAAAGGATGTCTGAATCCCCTGTGGAGACCACAAAGAAAGACCTAGTTCCCCACCTCATGGCGACCGGAGGCCTCACATCCTTTGAAAACTCCAGAGGTACGCGGAGATCAGTGCCTCCAAAGGAGACGATCCCTGACTCCTCGTGAAACTTGATAGGAGTTCCAGGATTCCTGTGGCACGTGGAAAGGGACCCTTCGTCTCCCGCCTCAGCTGGAGGGGCGTCCCAATTGCCCTGCCAAGCCTCGAGGAGAATCCCGAGTTGTCCCTCGCAACTAGGCAGGAGTCCTGCCGTCGCTGAACTAACACGTGTGTGGAAGGGCCATCCCCGTCGTAACTCGAGAATATACCGCAGGTTCCCGCCGCAACTCGAGAAAAACCATGAGACTTCCCCCTCGCCGCGAGATGAGGCCCGATTCCCCTGCACTACGTGCAGAGCAATTCTGTGTTGCACATCACACATGAAAGGAGCCTTGATTTCCTTGATGGCACTCCAGAGAAACCCCAAGAACACTGTTTCAAGGTTGAGGGATCCTGAGGTCACTGTAGCAATACGAAAGAGCTCCGTGGACCAAAAATCAACTCGAGATGAGAGGTTAGTCCCTGGC